>NC_140583.1:771799456-772399456 GCF_964204655.1 Triturus cristatus
GTGGCTTGCTCACTGTTGTGGGCGCTGACTGTCGGGGCCGACCAAACCAGTCATGCACATTCTCCGTTTTCTCCATGTAGGCTGCATGTAGCCTGGATGGAGAAAACAACCTCCCCATCGACGCCTGTGGGGTCAGCGTCCCAGCCAATCACAACGCTGCCATTGCAGCGTTGTGATTGGCTTAGGGAAGGACAGAGAGGCTGCCTGCTGCCTCCTTCCTGGAGGAGCAGTCCGAGCGGAGAGAAGGAGACGCGACGCGGATCAGAGGCGAAGGTAAGTTTTATGTTTTTCTAAACGTTCATTTAAATTAACCCCCACTGTCCCCGCGCAACCTCCCACCCCCCCACCTGTGAGACATGCCGGCCTCGACTGCAAACAACTATTTTTGAGCAGGGCTGGGTCCCATGGGAGTACCACTTGCCTCCTTTTATCATAGTTTTTTGGTAAATTCAGGACACAGGGACCAAGTCCCAGAGTTGTTTAGTGGGGGCTGCAAGATTTTCTTCATGATTCAGCCAGCCAGTCAGATCACTCGGTCCCACGATAATGGTACCAGTCCTGCAGGACTGAAAAGGCCGACATGAAAAAAGCCGTATCAACCATTCAGATCATTCTATTTTTTTAAAATTACGGTACCGCAGGATATCGTCACCTGAGCACCTCATTAAATGCAAATTTCTTGAAAAGGTTTGGACGGATTTACTCTAAATAATGAAAAGCAAGCTTTCTGAGTAAAGTTCTAACATTCTGCAAAATTTTATGTAAGTCAGTTCAACCACTGTTTCTGTATCACTCAAAATTTCCTATGGGAATTAACATAGGAAAATTATGCATTGCTCCCCCGCCCCCTTTTTCTCACCCCTGCTTGACAGACCACATTGAAACTTTCAGAGAAGCAGCTAAGAGGAATTAACTTTTTTGGGAAAGTTTTGTGAAGATTTATCGAACAGCGCCAAAGTTATTAGCAAAACAAAGAATGATGTTCTGTTGGAAACTCTGACCTAGCTATAACTACACAGTTGTGTAACCGCCACTGTGTCACACATAAAAAAAACTCAGGGCCTCATTTATGAGTTTTTGCTGAAGGGCAGCGTCGCGGGCCTTCCTGCAGCGCAGCCCTACGGCAAAAGAAAAGGCCAGGAACGCGCTGTATCTATCAGATATGGTGCATTCTTGTCCTTTTCCCCAGCGCATAATGGGCTGCCGTGCTCCAATGCAGGCACCTTTGCACCATGGTGCCCGCTTTGCAGGAATTATTTGTTTTGTGCAGGAAGGAAAACCTTCCCGCACAAAAAAATCACAAGAGTCATTTTCCACTTTCTATGTGTGCAGCACACATCGAAAAAGGAAAAACAAGGAGACATAAAGATATTTCTCCGCATTGTGCCTCGAGGCGTTCGTTTTTGGCGCTGCCTCAGTGTTATGATTTCTCGTAAATCTGGGGCAGTGTCAAAAAGCCAAGGATTTTGCTGGGAACGCCCCCAGCAACACTCATTTCACACCCGTTAACGCAGAAAACTGTGTTAACCCCTTCGCTGCCAGGCCTTTTCCCCCTCCTGTACCATGCCCTTTTTTGGCTATTTGGGGTAGTGCGCGCTGAGGCCCCTGTAACTTTTTGACCACATAAGGTATCCACGCCAAATTTGCGTCCTTTTCTTCCAACATCATGGGGATTCTGAAGGTACTCAGGGTTTGTGGATTCCCTTGGAGGGGTCACAGAAATGAGCCAAAATACAGCAAAATGTTGTTTTTTGGGGGGAAAACGGGCTGCAAATGAAAGCATCTGGGTTTTTCCCTGCAAATGTTATCAAAAAAAGGGTTTGTGGGGCTGAAATCACCTTTTTCCCAGCTTTAAGGGGATACCAGACTTTTGTCAGAAACCCAAAATATTTTACACCGTTTTGGCATTTTTCTGGGACATTGCCTATTTTTTGTGCTTTCAACCTCCTTCCAGTTAATGGTAGAAATGGGTACAAAAGCAATAATGGATCCTGGAAAGCTATACATTTTAGAGAAGTAGACAAAATTCTGAATTCAGCAAGGGGTCATTTGTGTAGATCCATCAAGGATTCTTTATAGAAACTAACAGTTAAATATAGGATAAATTGAAAATGTGTTGATTTTTTCAGCTACATTTGAGGTTTGCAGGGTATTCTGGGTAAGGAAATGTTGTGGGATCCACGCAAGCCATAACTCCCTGGAATCCCCCGGGTGTCTAGTTTTCAGAAATGTGTGGGTTTGGTAGGTTCCCCTAGGTGGCCGCCGAGCACCGGGCCAAAAACCCAGGTGACCCCCCTTGCAAAAACCAGGTCGTTTTGAGGTAGGCAATTTTCATGTCGCCTCAATACGTTTTGGGCCCTTGCCTGTTGCGGGTACTTGGGCCTCCCACACGAGTGAGGCACCGTTTTTATCGGGAGACCCGGGGGAACGCTGGGTGGTAGGAAATTTGTGTCAACCCGGTGATGCCACAACTTTCCCACACAAAAATGTGTGAAAAAGGTGATTTTTTCAGCTAAATTTGAGGTTTGCAGGGCATTCTGGGTAAGGAAACGTTGGGGGATCCACGCAAGCCATACCTCCCTGGAATCCCCCGGGTGTCTAGTTTTCAGAAATGTGTGGGTTTGGTAGGTTCCAATAGGTGGCCGCCGAGCACCGGGCCAAAAACCCAGGTGACCCCCATTGCAAAACCAGGTCGTTTTGAGGTAGGCAATTTTCATGTCGCCTCAATACGTTTTGGGCCCTTGCCTGTTGCGGGTACTTGGGCCTCCCACACGAGTGAGGCACCGTTTTTATCGGGAGACCCGGGGGAACGCTGGGTGGTAGGAAATTTGTGTCAACCCGGTGATGCCACAACTTTCCCACACAAAAATGTGTGAAAAAGGTGATTTTTTCAGCTAAATTTGAGGTTTGCAGGGCATTCTGGGTAAGGAAACGTTGGGGGATCCACGCAAGCCATACCTCCCTGGAATCCCCCGGGTGTCTAGTTTTCAGAAATGTGTGGGTTTGGTAGGTTCCAATAGGTGGCCGCCGAGCACCGGGCCAAAAACCCAGGTGACCCCCATTGCAAAACCAGGTCGTTTTGAGGTAGGCAATTTTCATGTCGCCTCAATACGTTTTGGGCCCTTGACTGTCGCGGGTACTTGGGCCTCCCACACGAGTGAGGCACCGTTTTTATCGGGAGACCTGGGGGAACGCAGGGTGGGTGGAATTTTGTGAACTTTCCACCACAGAAATGTGAGGAAAATGTGTTATTTTGGACACATTTTTAGGTTTGCAATGGATTCTGGGTAACATAACCTGGTGCAAGCCAGTGAAGTCACCCCATCCAGGATTCCCCTCTGTGTCTAGTTTTAAAAAATTTACAGGTTTTCTAGGTTTGCCTATGTGCCAACTGCGCTAGGTCCCAAAATCCACAGGTATGCACATTGCTAAAAAAAATTCGGAGCCCAGTGGGCTCTCTGCCGCCCTGGGGGGGAATCGGGGAAGGAGGTTTCATCGTGATATGCCCCTAAAGTGGCAGAAAGACTGTGGCTACTTTTTGTGGGGACATTGGTATGACCATTTTGGGCAGCCCCCACCCCCACGCATAAAAAAAGCCTACGTACTCGCTAGCGCATAGTGGGCTTTCTGCCCCCCCAGGGGGCAGATCAGGGGCTACTGCCACCATCTGCCCTCCCGGGGGGGGGCAGAAAGACTGGAATTTCTCTGGGGGTGGGGTGGGGTATTGTCATGCCCATTTTGGGGAGCCCCTACCCCTACACTAATAAAACAAAAAAATCCATGGTTTCTAGTGGGCATTCTGCGCCCCCAGGCGGGCCAGATTGGGGGCTACAGCTCCCATCTGCCTCCTGGGGGGCAGAAAGACTGTCATTTTTGTGGGGGGGAGGGTGGAGGCATTGGCGTGCCCGTTTCGGGCAGCCCACACCCTAAAAACAATTGCGCAAAAAAAATCCCTGGTGTTTAGTGGGCTTTCTGCCCCCCCCCGAAGGGGCAGATTAGGGGCCAATGCCCCATCTGCCCCCTGGGGGGGGGGCAGAAAGGCTGTAATAATTGGGGGGTGGGGTGGGGGCATGGGCCTGCCCGTTTTGGGCAGCCCCCACCCCTATTTTCTTTTTTTTTTTAATTCCCTGGTGTCTAGTGGTCTTTTTGCCCCCCCCCCCCGGGGGGGCAGATTGGGGGCCAATGCCCCATCTGCCCCCCAGGGGGGGCAGAAAGACTGTAATGGTGGCGGGTGGGTGGGGGCATTGACGTGCCCATTTCGGTCAGCCCCCACCCTAAAAAAAACCCTGAAAACAAATCCCTGGTGTATAGTGGGCTTTCTGCCCCCCCGAAGGAGCAGACTAGGGGCCAATGCCCCATCTGCCCCCCAAGGGGGAGGCAGAAAGGCTGTAATGGTGGTGGGTGGGGGCATTGGCATGCCCGTTTCGGGCAGCCCCCACCCTAAAAAAAAATGAAAAGAAATCCCTGGTGTATAGTGGGTTTCTGCCTACCCGAAGGGGCAGATTAGGGGCCAATGCCCCATCTGCCCCCCCGGGGGGGGGGGGGCAGAAAGACTGTGATAATTGGGGCAGGCCCATGCCCCCACCCCACCCCTATTTTTTTTTTTTTTATTCCCTGGTGTCTAGTGGGCTTTTTGACCCCCCCCGGTGGAGCAGATTGGGGGCTACTGCCCCCATCTGCCCCCCAGGGGGGGAAAAAAGACTAAGTTATGCCAAAATTATTTGGGGGAGCAAAGGCCCTTGCCCAAGGGGCCGCTTCCCCCTCCCTGGTGTCTAGTGGGTGGATCCCTGCTTGGGGATCGCCCTCCTGTGGCGATCCCCAAGCAGGGATCCACTGGGGAGGGGTACCATTGGAAAGGGGAGATTCTCCCCTTTCCAACGATACCTCTCCCGTCTTTCTACGTGCTCAGGGGGCTGAGATAGCCCCCTGAGCACGTACAAAGTGAAACTGAAATGAGCCTCTTGGCTCATTTCAGTTTCATTTTCAGTGTAATGACGTCGGCGCGACGTGCGCACCGATCGTTATTACACTGAAAGCAGGGGAGGGGGGCCTCGGGAGCTGGTGAAGCTCTTCCCGAGCTCCCGAGGCTATTTTCAGTAAAAGGGAATCCCTCTGGTGCCTGCACCAGAGGGATTCCCCGGGGAATGCCTCATGACGAGCTGGACTCGTCATGGGCACAGCGCGACTGTGCTCCATGACGAGTCCAGCTCGTCATGGGCACAGAAGGGGTTAAAGGGAACGATATTTACAAGGCAGCATTAAGCCAAAAAAAGTGGCTTAGTGCTGCCTGGTAAATATGGAGCAGGCTCCTGCACCATCGGAGCACCACAAAAAGTGACGCAGCGGAGGCGCAATAGGCTTATAAATAAGCCCCTCCATTTGTTATGCATGGGGGCGTGTTGCAGTACCAGTTGTTGACTATTTATTTTGCTTGACGTACTCCAAAGCTACGCTAGAGTAAACGTGAGTCTTTTGTGACACGTTTAGGGCTGTAGAAATTTTAAAAGCATAGTTTGTAAATTATGTTACTTTTTACCAGATGTTTGTTTCATATCAGCATGTCCCTCCCTTAAATATCATTCAACCTGCTAAATAAAACACACACACCCGCAAAGGAGTAAGGTAATTCTAAGCTTAAAAATATTTTCACATTTTGGGAGGCTCCTAGGAAACGTTTCAGGAGGAGCAGCGGTATGAACAGTTTAAAAGCTATTGTAAGAAAGCAGAAACGAAGTGGCACAGCCTGTGTTTGTGAACAGCAGAAACTTTCCGATGCCCTGAAGTGGAATTCTTATAGTATGGAGCTTAGGTGTATTCAGTATCGACCCTAGTATGCGTCCCTACGGGGTATGCAATATCCATACAATTATCCACTTTGCTTTAGGGGTATGCAGTATCCATACAATGGCTCGACTTTGCTTTAGGGGTATGCAATATCCATACAATGGCTCCACTTTGCTTTAGGGGTATGCAATGTCCATACAATGGCTCGACTTTGCTTTAGGGGTATGCAATATTCATACAATGGCTCCACTTTACTTTAGGGGTATGCAATATCCATACAATGGCTCGACTTTGCTTTAGGGGTATGCAATATCCATACAATGGCTCCACTTTGCTTTAGGGGTATGCAATGTCCATACAATGGCTCCACTTTGCTTTAGGGGTATGCAATATTTATACAATGGCTCCAATTTACTTTAGGGGTATGCAATATCCATACAATGGCTCCACTTTGCTTTATAATACAGATTCTTAACACATGCAATAAGCACCAGATTCACTTATCCATTGAGCACCAAAGCAGTTTATTACAGGGATATACAAGGTGTTATGGCTATTTTCTATAATCAGTGGAAAAAATCACTTTCAGAGGCTGCTCCAACTTAAAATCTCTGGAAAGGCCCAAATCATACTACCTAGACATTCATCCACACCCTCCATTCTACTTAACTCTAGATCTCTCTCCAGGATCAAGGAAATGTGCAGTTCGTCTCAGGGGTACTGCCTGATTCTGCCTATGGGAGCCAGACAAAGGCCACCCTCTAGCTTAACACACACATGCTGTCTTTTGTCATGCCATCACAATGCTTTGTATCCAAGCATCCCCACGGGCAGGTGGAAAGCACAGTCAATAATACCTGGGCCTGTGGATAAACATGGAGGTTTCAGTCTCTCAGCCTCTACTGCAAAATAAACTATCTGATTGGATTATAGGAGATCCTAAGGAGGAAACCCTTGGTGGGTGAAGTGAACAGATGCCATTCTCAGTTCAGTCAGTACTTGCCCGGGCACAGAAAGACACCTGGGGTATGCGAGCCCATAGAGTTAGTAGCCCTATACGGTGATCCAAACTTGTTGCCAACTAACTGTTCCTCTTTCGAGATTGGGTGATCTACGTCATCATCTACATCTAAGGCAACTGGGTGCTTCAGGAAAGGTGAATTATAAGCACTTCCCAGGTGACTGTGCAACAACTGCACAAAGGGACCAAGTGTTAATCTGTCCAATCCACGGACATCCCTGTGATCTTTCCTGGGAGACCACACCCTCTGGCAATATGGATATGTTCATACATGTATTCACCCGTTAAGGGCCACCTTTGCGCCCTCCCTTCTTTGAATGGGTCGATCTATTGGATCACAGTTGCACTAAACACATCACAATATAACTAATGTGTGCCTCCTGTTGTGCATGAGCCTCTGCCACCATTGTACAACTGTCTGTCCAGTCCTAGGACACTAACGGTTCTGCCAGCCACATACGGAATGCAGATCAAAGGACTCAACAGCACAATAGAAAATGGAGGCAGTGAAAAAATGGTGTGCATGCATCAGCTCACCATTTTATGAGGGACCCCTCTCCACCTGCACAACAGAAAATGGTAGTAATTTGACTGAATCAGTTTGGCTTTGCTATACTAAATTAAAGTGTTTACACTATTCAAGACAAAACTACACACCTCCGCACGGTTTCTGAAATGTGTGTGTCAAAGAAAAGTGGGCAAGCGATAGCTTCTCGGACAACACAGTAGTATTTTGGTGGTTCATTAAAACCTTCCAAACAAGAATCTACGCTGACAAACCAGTGTGGGCAAAGGCTGAACGAAAACAGTAATTTCCATGTGCCTTTTCATACAGAGAACAGGTTGGTCTGAAACCATTCTCTGTTTTATTGTACAGCAAACACACGCACAAATTAATTCATCAACCGCTCCTATTATTACAACCCACGAGTCCTCAGGATAAGGTTCGAACAAGCAGACTTCGGCTTTCCCAGAGTAGGTGGTGGGCAGGCATCTTAGTGTTGCTGACGAAGACTACACCCTGATTTGCAGCGGAGTCCAAGGTTTGGTTGGCTTAGCAGTATTGTCCCTGAGTTCGTCATGTATTGGGTAAGATGCAGATGAGTATATAGATTGCAATCCAATGGCCACGCCATGGAGGGTGACGGCAGGACAAGGTCTCTTATTTGAGCAGTGTGATTTACTATCTCTCAAAGATATTTAAAAATATTATTTCTTCTCCTCTGTTTTGATTGAACATACCAGCAACGGTATGTGCTGTGCAACTCCTCCATTCCAGCGCCTGACTCATCCCACAGTTTGCTCGTGTCACACCTAGGACCAGTCGATTGTTGGCATCTGCTATACTGGCCAACAGTATCGGTTGACATCTTTAACGTGCCTCACTTAAAACATTAGGGTATCAGCAACTTTAAGGAGCCACTCTTCATAGGTAAATGAAAATTAAATGAACTCCACAGTTATTCACTCTCTTTATCAATGTATGGGTTTAGCACAAAGTATCACCCCAGAACCGAGGTACTTGCATAACGCACAGGTATGCAAACATATTCATGAACAAAGTCTGTTAAGTAGCACTCATCCCTTAAAATGCTATCACATGCATTTTCCAAGTTGCATTCTTCAATGGAAATTTACATCCAGTGTTTTTCCCCGAAAATATGCAAACGGCACTTTAGGTGGCTATTCTACAATGAAAACGTACATAAATGCTTTCAAAATAGTTACTCCTCAAATAAACTTTGGAAAAAACACTTTTTACATTGAGTACGTCTCTGTATACATTTACCATAGAGCATTTTGTAAGGCGGCATCCCTCGTACCAGCATTTTAGAAAGGACAACCTCCCTGAATTGTATGTACTGCATGTTACTAAGTGCCTATTACTCAAGACATTAATTGCAAGTGCATGTGCGTTTGTTCTGTTTGATTCTGTAGTGAGGAAAATCCATGATAAAGGGTGACATGGGATTTTAGTGTGGTGTCTGAATGAACATGAGGAACAGACTGTTCGCTTCAGCATAAAATGTGATGAGTTATCTCAGTTTTTTACTCGCTATAATATTGAAACTCTTTTTTACAAATTAACACCATTCTGTGCAAGTTAACAGGACCCACCAACAGATAGGGACGCAAGGTGTGGGCGAGGATTTGAAGTATGCTTGTTCTTACTATTTTTATATGAAGGGTGCTGTAAGCATGTGGGTTCACTCACCCGAATAAAAAAGCATCAAAAACGTGGATAGCGCAAGCCCCAGAAAAGTTTCTGCCACAGACATACAGCTTTATGCACAATAAATTGGACCAATTCCAAACCCACTCCCATACCACACATCAAAAAAGCAACCTATTTCTCCCCAAATGCCACATCTGTCCACGCGTGCAAGAGAAGAGTTCATAAGAAAGGTCAGTTGTATTTGGGGATAGCAATAAGAACAGTTCCAAGTTCGACAGCCAAGGGTGGGCTCTAGAGGGGCTAATGTTTCCATGCCTGGCCTCCCTCCTGTCCTTAGTATCACTATCTTAGAGCACATGTCCAAGCTGTGGAGCACAGTCTGTTTTCTGTCATGTGGCAGGATCGATATTCCACCAGGGAATTGTTTGAGAGAACGGGTTAGGTCACACCCTGTTCCGGAGCAGTGAGCTGCAGTTCAGGTATAATACAAATGTCACAAAGTCATCCCACAGCATGGCAGTTACTCAGACACCTGTACAAACATGAGCTGTGAGACAACGGGGCCACTGGAGACAGGCATTTGGATGCGACCATGGTCGGGCGGGCCAGGGTGCTCGTGCTAGCATTAAAATGAGGGGGATTGAGCAAATCCAAGAATCCCCAAGTTCAAGTGGGTGGGATGAAAAAATTATTGTACGGGAAGTCCATGAAGAATCTGATGCCCCTGTTGACTGAAATGCTGCGTTAGTGCCTCACGAATTCAGGAAATCGTCTTTACGGAAGCCTTTCTGCAAGAGAGAAGATAACAGCAGCTTAATAGGAATATCTCAAACTGGCCACAACACTGAATGCACAACAGGTCCTATCCTGAGTTGTCTTGAGGTGAGCATACTTGTATACCACACTGAACACAAGCATGCCTCTGCACTTCAACCCATAAAGTGTTATGGTCGCGTCTACAAGTCTGAAAGGATAATAAAAATACTACGACAACTTATGTGTGATCAAACACTTCTAAAACCATGAAATTATAATTGGCTCATTAATTCTTCCACTCTGTTGATTCTAAAACAAATCATATAAAACACATTAAGAATAATGAGAACGTGGGCACAAGTTGCTTCCTGTTGTCACATGTCATATTGACCAAATATTTTCTAAAACAGTGGACTAAATAATATTTCAAAATTATTTAAACAGGACTAATGTAATGCAAGCCTCGTGCCCTTAAATGTGAGCAACAGAAACAAGGCATTAAGTAACAGAAAATTAGAGAGTAAAAAGGTTGCCTTACACCGTTCTGAATTATGTGTCGTGTAAACGTTATTTACCAGTAAGAAATCTCTGTCAAGGATATACAGGGCCTGATTCATGAAGGTAAGTTTACGAGTACATGCTAGTCACAAAAGTATTTTACCAGTAGTAACTTTACGACTGCGGATTCTCTGTACATAAAAAGATAGGACAGTCCTATCTTTATATGTGTGCAGACTCTGCAGTCGTAAAAATACTCCTAGTAAAATACCTTTGTGATTAGCAATCAAAATGTTACGCAAAAGTGTAAGTTCACGTTTGTGAATCAAATCATCAGAGCTTAATTTGTTACATATTGAGTGCCGGTGGTGCCCAAAGCTCTGGTCAGACGGCCACAGCTAGTCAGCACGCCAAATACCAACGCTGTATAGTCTTGAATCTACCCCAGGCCTCTTTATTTCACTACCAGAGAGCCCCAGTCCCTTTATCTCGTTCTTGCAGGTTCCTGCTTATTCCTTTTGTGATGGGTTTTCCGTGTTTCTCCTCCTCCCCACCGGCAATCACCTACTCAAATTAGGTACTGGGGGATACTGCATCCAAATGGATGGGACAGACGCCAGATTGAAAAGATGTAAGAGAGCAGCGGAAAACCTGACAGGAGTTTGGTATGGAAATATTTGAACAGTTGCCTTTATTCATAGTTCATAAAAAAGACTCCCTAGAAAAGATAATTTAGTCCAAAATGGAAAGGCGCAAATCAGAGTAACTAAACTGAATGTTACATATCGTTGAAGTGCACAACAAATGTTCAACATACATGAAATCCATAGTCTAAAGGCCTGCCCCATGAGGTAATACTAGAAAGGTCTATTTGATACTATACATCGACAATGCGGGTATTTTCAATGAGGACACTAAAATAAGCAAAAGTGATACATCTGCATATATCTCTCATTGAAGCAACAAGTAAATTTAAAAAAAGAAAATATTTTTTACTCACACGAAAAGTAGTTACACACACAGCCGTCGGACTGCGAAACTATATGTAACGAGGGCACTGATGAGCATGTGCTAGTCAAAGAGATGTGGAAACCTGCACCCACATCCTCGCACAATACCTCTCCCATACCAAGGCTAGGGAGTCCTCCTCCCCCTCCACTAAACCACCTCAAGCTCCCCTACCCTCTACCACCCTTCCCTGAAGCCACCGATCGCTGTCCTTCTGACTCTCCTGTTTGTCATAAGCTCAATAAATGGAACAGGCCCGCCTATGATACAGTGCATGTGGCACTGTGGTTGACACATTGGCTTTGTGCTAGGTCTGAGGAAGACCTCACTGCCTGGATCTGAGCTTTAAATGCCACCTGCGCCTTCTCACCCACACAGGTTGGAAGTCATTCAGTAGTGACTAGTCATCAGTCGTCCCTTACTGCTTGCAAGAGGTCAGTGGTCCCAGGACCCCCAAGCTCCTCGCCATTCTCCAACTTTGCTTTGGGCTCACTAGGATCTAGAGATTTTTTGGGAAAATGTCCGCCATAAGCTCAATCTTTGCTGTGCTGCCATTTTAAACCCTTAGGTCTCTGTGGGATCAGCGACTTACCTCATGGGTAGGCCTCTCCAAGGTCAAAGCCCTCAAAGAAATGATCACCAATGTAACCCTCCCATGGACATGAAAAGATCTCTGTCCCGGGGCTCAAGCTTGCTGAGCATCTCCATCAGATTCCCCAACATAATTTGACAGAAAACACTTGAACATTCTCACTTTAGTCACTCTTTGGCATACCCCTGTCAGTGCAGAACCAGCAAGCTTCCAGAAGAGCTGTCAGGTTCACTAGACTCAGCCTTTCCTTTTACCACTGCACACTAACTGGAAAATCTCCTTAAAGGCTTGCAGAAACACTGAGATTGCACAGCTGCACTGAAACCCCAAAATTTCATCACAAGACAGATTTTCTCAGCAGGGAAGAGGCCCCTTCACAAGCAATCGAATTCATACCTCTTCTAAAACAAAACTCTCTACCTATCACTACTCTACAAATTCTGACCCTTCTTTGACTTTATCTTCCTTGTCTAATGCCACAAATCATTACAAATCAAATCTCACTCCTACTCAAAGAAAACTACCTAGGTAACCCCTACCAACTCAGGATTCTTATGGCAAGATACAGAGGCAACTCTTGCTTCACTGGCCAGCAATGTCAGAGCACCGGCAGAAAATGATGATGACTATGTATCCGGGAGGAGATGTTGTCTAGTGGCTCCAGGTGCACCTTTAGAACCAGGGACCCAGGCTTAAATCCAGGCCTCAGCGCTTGACTCAACAGCATGTGCTTCTGAGCATATCACTTAATCTCCTTGTGCCTAAAAATGTGAAATGTAATGTGTGTAAAGTAGATTTGTGTAATCCCTACTCGGTGTACATAATATAAGATAGTATCTAAACCCCCCACGTAATATACATTGCTCACGCTATATGAATACCAATAAATACACCAATATTGTGCGACCGAGCTGCAGCCTTTAACAGTGTAAGTCACTAATTTCTGCTTGACTGTCTCCAACAAGCCATATTCATGAACACCTGTATGTGTTTGTGTATATACATGAACACCTGTATGTGTTTGTGTATATACAGAGCACAAACCTAGCTAAGGTGAGGCGAGTACTGTCCATATGGAATGATTTTTGGTGGAATACTAGGGAAAGAGAAAGAACAACTCAGGTTTCTGTACAATCTGTAGGAATGGAGGGGGTCTTTGGTAGATCTTGAAAGCGGAAGAAGCTGAGAGGGTCCTAATCGGAGACTGATGTTCCTAGCAGAGGTAAGACATAAGCTCCTGTCTAAACTCCAATTACAGCCAGGGTAAGTGCTGTTTTTACATCAGCACAGCCTCTGCTGTTTCTATTAATGTAAACTGTGACCGGGCAGCCCATCCACCAAAGGGCCGCCAGATCACATTGACTGCCACACTGCCCTATTGATGTCACTGATGTTTCCTGCCAATGCGGCAAACCTGCAGTGAGTGTGGCTCTCTTCACAGCACCATGATCCCTGCCAGCCAGACATGGATCTCCAAGTAGGGTGGATGGTCCTCCAACATGGTACAAGAGGCGATGACCGCTTTCCCCCTCCTCACCGGATGGATCGGTGGATCGTCATTTAGTGTCTAAATGACCCCTTAAGACTAATAGCTCCCACCAGTATTTCTATGATCCTCTCTGCCTTAGCTACATCCACCCTCTACCATTGCATTCACTAGTATTTACTGCTTTCTAGTACGAGAAATATCTACAAATGAAGCATCAATATCAACAGCACACAGAGTGTAGCACTGTTGCGTGGATTTTATACCAAAGGACTCCCTGTGGTTAAATCACAGATTACAGGTTCAGGAACTCAGGGTGCTACTGACGTACTTTGTGGCCTTCACCAACTGTCTTTCAACCCTGCAGGTGGGGGGGCAGTGGAGATCCCCAAGGACTCGGTGTGGCTTGTGGGAAAGTCTCTTCTTTTCCCATACAACTAATGAACTCTCTGACTCCACAGCAGTGTGACCAGTCCTGCCATACATTCTGAATCGGCAGACAGACTTAGGCATGCAGGACATGACGCAGGAAAAAGGTGTGTAAGGGACAGGCCTACCTGCAGCCTTCCCATAATGACTCAAGGCACCCCGCCAAGAGTGACGTGGCAGATTTAAAGGGATAGTGTACAAAAGCTGCCACGGTTCACAAATCTGCAATTTAAGTTGTCTTTAGAAGATATTTGACATGTTGTACAATAACTGGAAACAGTCTAATGCACAGAATGGTTAGAACTCCGCTGTGCATGGTCACAAAATCTGCCATTCGATCTACACTACAGCTGAACATGGAAGAATGCAAAATACCAGAGATACTGCTGACAAGCTGGACGTCCACTGATGAGCGAATCCCAAGCAGGTTGCCAGGACTGATGGAAGTGCAAAGGTGTGGGGCTTGGAGGGTGACAAGTGACATGGATGAGATCCATGAGTTGGCCAGGGACAGACCTATTCATATTTTGGCATCCTCTATTCCTTGGTTCATTGTAAGGGTGCTGCCACCAGTGCCCCTGGTTATGATCTCCGTGTTGTTGGTGTCATCTGCATAGCGGCGGTGTGTAGAGGGAACGGAAGAAGGCTCTCCCTCACCCGTTTCTGAGGTTAAGAGGAAAGGTGTAGCAAAGGAAAAAGGAGAGGGCAGCAATGAAAAAGAATATTAAAAAAGCAACATTTTTTACAAAGACCAGAAGAATTTGGGACCGATATTGAAAAGCCAGAGACTGTGTGCAGCAGATTACAAGGTGATTGCAGCAGATTACAAGGTGATTGCACTAGAAAGAGAATCTGCTGTATTTACTGCTTCTGGTTGTAAAAATGTATCAGCATTACACACTTACTAATGCATTCTGCAAAATGCGCTATGATTTGTATTTATTCATTTTGGAGTATTATAAAGCATCATGATGTAGCTTTCTTCATATCAAAGAGCATGTTAATATTAAATGTTCATGGTATTTGATACTATATGTGTTCTTTTTAAATATTCTCTGTAATTTATTTTATCCACCACGCAATGTAGGCCTCACTCCCATTTTAAATGTGGTCATTTTTTTCTATATGTGTATAAGTTGGGGGTGCTGGTGTGCGCGCATGAGTGTATGCACATGCACGTGCATCCAGAATGACCTTTTAACATCTTTTTTTACAAGTAAGGACACATACGAGCCTCCTCAGGCCTACTCACAGACCAGGCAGGCAGGAAACATGGAGCTGCTGACCACTAGGGATAGCGATGTATCTCAGGTGATGCTAACTGATAAGCTTAGTTTGAGATACCTTTTATAGAACAATTGACAGATAAGAAATGTCGCTTTCTGAGCCGTCGAGAGGTGGTCACTATTAAGGTTTGCACCTTCCATGGGTAATGTCAGGCAGCGAGGGGTGATGTAGCACACACTGAGTATTACTTACTGCCTTGAAGTCCCGGTGCAGCTTGCTGTACTGCCACATGTTGGCTAGGAGGCTGGCGGCAGCGCGTGCAGACTTCTCACTGTCAGGGCTGCAGGTGGAAGCAGAAGAGAGAAGCCATAGTGAGATATCTGTGGGTTAAAGGAGGCAAAAGAACCATGGGGTGGAGGGAAATGGGCCACAGGAAGATGAGGAGCCTAAAAGGCGGTAGTGGCCAGCACCAAATCAGTGGAAAATCAGGCCTGCGACTCAGACTCAGTCCTACTGGTTTTTATGATGGACTGAAACCGTCACCTCCCCCCTAACCAGAAGATAGGGGTTCGGGCCCCCGGCCTTGTCTGAGTTTGATAAATGAAGTAGCTTCCCATTCTTCTTCCATTCCTTTCTTTATGGAAGACCAGCTCTCTCATACATTGGGCTTTGGTGAGATCTATTTCTCTCTCTAACGGACACCCATGTCCTCAGGTGCGGCTGGCTTACTTACATATGACACAACAGTCCTCAGATAGGGTCAGCACTCTTTCACACAACTATCACCAGGCAAGGTCAACCCTCTCTCACGTACAGGTCCATTCCCTCTCTCAGCTGCCCTCAGATAAGGTCATCTCTCTCATTCTTTGCTTTCAGGTAGACCCGGCTATCTCTTTCAGTCCCCTTTCCTCATGTACAACTAGCTCTCTTTGAAACACATTCTCAGGTTATGTCCCCAATGTCCCCTGCTCCTGTTCTCTGGTGACATCCGCTCTCTTCTACGTACCTGTTCTAAAGTAATCCTTTCACGCCTGGTCTCTGGTATTGAGGTAAGCAGCTTGCACATATTTGCCTTTTCTTGACAAAGGACAACTCACCTGTCCCTCTTGCTCTTGATGTACATGAGCTTCCTCAGTCCATCAAAGTAGATGATGTCACGAACAGCAATAGGACTCTCCACTGTCAGATTGTTCAGCACAGCAATGATGTTCACCAGGACATCGGTAGGCAAAGGCCGCTCCCCGCTACTTGCTGGAAGCTTCTCCACTAGATGGCTCACCACCTTGGTTGCTATCAGGAAAGAGATGGATTAATGTATGGTGAACAACCATGCCCTGGTCCTCACAATCCACTCATGCACTCTGTTACAATCAGCAGAGTCGATCACACCAACATATAGTAGAACAAATTCCACAGTTTATCCTTTGCCTCCAAGATTAAGAGCCTAAATATTTCAAATGTCTTTAGTTCCTAGCAAGGCACACAACCATGTATCAGGGGGTGTACTCGATAAGAAGATAACAAGACAGTCTCAAAGTATTGGGGTTCCTTTATGGAACACGTTCAACCAAGGGAGAGTGCATTTCAACTTATGCACACTTCACTGGTGAAAAATATAATTTATGAGAGAGGAGGCATGAAAGGTCAGTTGAGGACCCCTGCACAGAGATTGAAATCTATACAGGTAGGAACAACCTGTACACTTCTGAAAGGTGTAGTGAGGTCATTCTGGCTAGCACTTCTACCTTCCTCTGAAGCACCTCACTAGCATACGGTGTTGATTTCCAACAACAGATTTCAACAGCTCATTAAATATACAAAAATATTCAACCTTATACATCCACACACTAGTAAGGCAGCACAGTGGAGGCAACAGGAATGCCCACACACAGGTCTTCAGTTTTGCACTGGCAGCCTTGACCAGAGGCTCTTGCAGCAATGAGAATGAGGCAATTTCTGAGGATGGAATTAGAAGGTGGCAATGACAAGTAGTACGAAGAGGGTTACCTCATCTTCCATCACCACCTGATACCCACATCTTTAGAATGCAAGAGCTGCTCTGTCCAGCTCCACTACTGATTTGCCTTCCTTTTGCCAGATGTCTTTATAAAGGATCCTAGTCCTGAGTGAAGTCAGGGACTCTTTTCAGGGAGCTGTGTATGGCTGAAACATGTCGACCCATATGAAGTGGGAGGCATAAGCACCCCCTGCCCATCACCCATTCATTTTTAATCACCTTGCGGAAACCCCTACAATAAAGAAAAATACCTTGGAAGTAGTCCGATATTTTTAAGCTTCACTTGGGGTCCCATATTCCTCTCCTTCGCAAAAGTACTCCCCGAAAAACCGGAAGCTCATTCGTCATTATAAGAATTTTTGATGACTGTGGCGGGCCAATGATGAAGCATGACACGAAGATTATCGTGTGAGACCTTGCCTTACAATTTTGTATCATTTGATGTCATTCCGAGGTCCTGTCTACTCTTAAGGACCAGATACTTGGGTACCCACTATTTGGGTAGTAGTCAACCACTGTTATTTGGGAATTAACTAAAATAACAAAAATTGTTGCATGTTTTTTGTGATTATAAGATTAGACAGGGAGGGTATCTATTGCTCTATCTCCCTCTTGTTCCCTGCATTTCAGGAGGTAGATTGTTTTGAGTTCAGACAGTAACCGCCAGGGTCACACACGGTTGTAAATACACCAACCTACAGAAAGAAAGATACAAAATAGTAATGAGAGCAAAGTGAGAAGCAGAAATTAAGATTTTAAAAGGGATATGGGAGTTGGATTGACAATGCCTCAGATGGGGCAAAGGGATGATATGGAAGTCCCTGCCTCAGACCCCACACTTGCAATAATAGGTACTGGTTCAATAAGAGAAAAGGCAGAACGGAAGAGAAAGAAGCTAAGATCCAACAAAAAGGTAGTTTATGCAAATTAAGAAAATAGGACTGGGAATGAACAAATAGAACCATAAGTGTATTGTGGAAAGAAAATAAATCCCAAATAAATAGTTACTAATAACCATTTAATTATTTTAAAAAACACAATTAAGACTTAAGCAATAATCCTAACACCCCAACAACAAAAACAGTTATATAACCATGAAGCTAAAAAGAAAAAAAGGAAAGGGAAAGTAGATTATGTAAAATGAACCACTGGGGGGCATGGCTTGGCAAGCCAGCATGGCGGACGTGTGCTGAGCGAGATCCGTCCAGCCCGCCACAAAATCCTTAAAATATCCTTACCCTCCGATGCAGATTTGATTGCAAAACCGACTCCGCAGTCCCGTGACGCAAGTGGCACCATCCAGTGCAGATTTGGAGCTCCTCCGGGGGCTGAAGGGGTGTAACGGAGCGTTGGCCGAGACGGGGCCGCGGCCTGGCTGGCTGGGGCGCTGCGCAGAGCACTGCCGGATCCCGTTGCTGGAGAGAGCGAGGTGGCCTCGGCGTCGTCCATTGCCGAGGGAGCGGAGGGGAGTGCTTCAGAGGTCGGCGGACAAACGGAGGCTGCAGGTGGGGAGCTGACCACCGCTACGTGGCGCAACCTGAAGCAGAGGAAGGCAGTGCAGCTCGGCGGCTAGATCGGGCCGCAGAGGTGAGGCCCGGCGCGGGGGAGCGGAAGTCATGCAACAACCTACGATTTGTTGGGTTTCCGGAGGGTTGTGAAGGGGGCAACATGGAACGCTTCATTACACAGTGGCTGGAGAGCTGGCTCACCCCCCGGAGGCCCTGTCTCGCTGCTTTGTTGTCGAGCGGATCCACAGGGCGCTGATGCAGAAACCCCCACCGGGAGCTCACCCACGGCCAGTTATTGCAAAACTACTGAACTACCTTGATCGTGATGCCATACTGAAGCAGGCCCGGGTCAAGGAGACCCTGTTATATGACAATGAGCGGTTCCTCATTTTCCCCGACTACACGAGGCAGGTGCAGCAACAGCGACAATCATTTATGGCAGCGAAGGCTCGCCTGAGAGGCCTCAAGCTTCTCTATGCTCTCCTGTATCCTGCCCGCCTACGGGTGGTTTACTGCTCCCGCACGCACGTATTTGATACTCCGGAGGAGGTATTCAAATGTACAGATGAGACGGTACGGGTGAGGGTTCACACGCCGCCTGGAATCCGATTCTTCTTCTAGCAAGATGGCCAGGAGAGGCCCCTGGGGACAGCTAAAAGGCAACAGACGGTCACGGTCTCAGCTTCGCTCCCAGTCCTGTGGCACTTCCTCTCGGGGAGGTTCTGTATTTGGGCGACGGATTTCGGCAGATTTATGTGTGGATCCACGGGGAGCTGTGGAGGTCTAGACTACTGATTTCTAATCGAAGAGACTATGACATGGGTCGGATTCTTCGCCAGGCCCATGCTGGCGGGGGACATGCCCAGGAGACATGGGCAGTAAGTTGGGGATCCATTGGTTGGGGTGCCCCGTTCCCCCGTTGGGGCTCGGGGCTTAGCCCCGACGCAACAGATGCTCCAGAGTTTTTGAGTAGTAGGGTGGGGGGTTTGTTGGGTGGGGGTTGTTCAAGTTTACAGATCGAACACTCGCTGATGGTCTACTGCTCTTCTCATATGCCCCGCAAGGTCCCCATGTTGGTTATAGTGGTAGGTGTCCGTCCAGATGGCTGATGCATCCCGTAGGGGGCGGGAGACCCCACGTACCATCCGCATAGTTAGTTGGAAAGTCCGTGGTGCCCTGGATAAAATTAAACGCGGGGCCATACTGCACCAAGCAAAGCGGGCCTGGCCTGATATACTGCTGTTACAGGAAACACACCTCAAGGACACGAAGGCCCTCCAGAGATATGGGTTTCACCAGGTCTTCCATTCTGGTTGCACGAGGGGCTCATGGAGGGTTGCTACACTAATACACCGCAGGGTCCCCTATATTCACGATAAACAGTGGACAGACACACAGGGGCGCTACGTGTTTATTCGGGGCGGATCCCCTGGTGCTCGGTAGTGTTTATGCTCCCCCTCCCCTGCAATGGAATCTAGTGGATCGACTTATGACCCTCTGGGCTGACATGTCTGATACACTCTCCGTGGTGGGTGGGGATTGGAACAACGTCATGGAATTGGCCAGAGATCGATGGCGGGCTGGGGGAGGTCCGGAGAGTGGTCGCCCCACGAGATTGCATTCCTTAGTGACGGGACTTGATTGGGTTGATGTATGGCGACGCCTTAATGGCGATAGAGTTCACCTACCTATCTGCGGTTCATGATTCCTATTCCAGGCTTGACTATCTATTTGTTCCCAGGGTGGCGGTGGGCAGGGTGGTATCTGCGGAGATTATGCCCAGAAGCCTGTCAGATCACTCTCCGGTGGCCCTCACGCTCCAGATGGGTCGCGGGCGCCAACCATTCAGATGGTGCCTCTCTGTATGGCACTTGCAGAATGATGACTACAAAGAACGTATGAGTAAAGCCATCGATCATTATATGGCGGCCAATGTGGGGTCTGTCTCTAGCGCAGTGACTTTGTGGGAAGCACTGAAACCCACACTGAGGGGGATAGATATCTCCTGGTGCGAGGCGGCCCGTAGGGCGCATAGGGAGGAGCTGCTGCGAGCGGAGGCAGAAATAGTAGCTCTTCAACATCGCAGCCGGGAGGCAGAGGGAGGCCAGTCCAGGAGGCAATTATTGCTGATTCAACAGAACTATGAGGCTCTTTTGATGGACGAGGCCCGCCAAGCCTGGTTGGCGACGCGTAGTAGGGTATATCAATGGGAAGACAAGTCCAGCAAGATGCTGCATCGCCTCTGCCAGGGAACCTTCCATTCCCAGGCCCTCCCGAGCGTTTTGGGTCTGATGGTGGAAACAATTACAGAACCCCCAACCATCGCGGAAAGCTTTGCTGCCTAACACGCAGACCTATATGCCCCCTGAGAATGCCTATCGGCCGCCGTCATAGATAAATTTATAACTGACCTACCACCCAAAACCGTATCGGATGAGGTGCGGGAACAATTGGAGCTACCACTGACGGACGAAGAACTGGGCACGGCCCGGGGGGAACTCAACCCTGGGAAGGTGCCGGGTCCCAATGGGTTCCCCAGTGAATTCTTTAGACACTACTTTGTGCAGTTGGCCCCCCACTTTCGACCCGTGGTGGAGGAGGCTCTGGAACGGGGCTTGCTTCCCCCAGATTGAAGGCATGCGGAGGTAGTGGTGTTTCATAAGCCGGGCAGGCCCCCAGATCAGCATGCCACATATCGTCCTATGTCTCTCTTAAATGTGGAGGCTAAGGTACTGGCCAGGGCCTTGGCCAATCGCCTTTTACCCCACATTTCTACTCTGGTACACCCTGACCAAGCTGGGTTCATGCCCCAAAGGGTGACCAAACACAACATTAGGCGAGCAAACGCAGCACTGGCAGCTATTCGGCAGTTGGGGGAGCCAGCGGCGCTCTTATTGGCCGATATGGACCGGGCGTTCGACTCCCTGAGTTGGGTGTATCTATTTGCCTTATTGCGCAGACTCAATCTGAGACGCGCTTTCTCTCCTATTTAACACTACTATATACAGATCTGACGGCGTTGGTGCGGGTGGCTGGAGCGATCTCGTCCACGTTCTCCATCAGGCGGGGCACGCGACAGGGTTGGCCCCTGTCCCCATATTTATTTGCGTTAGCTTTGGAGCCTTTAGCTGCATGGATGCGCATGGATGCGCATTGATGCGCAGCTTCGGGGATTCGAGTGGGCGCAGGGACTATCCGATAGGATCGTATTATATGAGGATGATGTCCTTTTCTTCCTTACAGCTGTGGACAGGACGGGCCGCGGCTCTTGAGCATTATGCAAATTTTGGGGGAAACGTCGGGACTATATATGAATCCCCGTAAGTCCACATTATGGATTCTGGGGGATCAGACGGGAATGGGAGCGTGAACATCATCGGTTCAGTTGGCGGCGGTGGGGCTGAAATACCTGGGTGTGTTTTTAACGGATATACCTGCAAACTCCTGAGAGCATGATTTGGTCCCAGTATGGGAACGGATCCGGGAAGATCTTAAAACCTGGTCCCATTTGCCCCTCTTGCTATATGGCAGATCGGCGATATTCAAGATGGTGGCACTTTCCCGGCTCCTCTATCAGCTGCAAAATCACCCTCATCAGATCCCGCCCCGATGGTTTCGGCAGGTGAATGCAGCGCTTGGGCAGTTTCTGTGGGAGGGGGGAAAGGTTCGCGTAGCTCTGCGCAGATGCTTCTTGTCCACCTACTGCGGGGGGCTAGCGTCCTTCGATGTTCTCTCGTACTACCAAGCCTTGCATTTGCTGATTCTTAACGAGTGGTGGTATGGGGATAGGGGAGACCCGGCATATGCAGTCAAGCGGCGGCTCATGGGGCACCACTCACTACATACAATTCTATACACAGCGCCTCTGCGGGGTTCACTGCCGCCGGTTACACGGGTGGTGTTCCTGATTTGGAGACAGACTTTGCGGCGGATGGGGTGGTGGAACATGCTGACTCGGGAGACCCCCCTCTGGGATAATAGGCGCCTACCCCAGCTGGCGGCTCTACAGGGGTTTCGGGGGTGGGACAACATAGGCATTTCAGTACTGGGTGATGTAATGAGAGGCTGGACGCTAAAATCCTTTCAAGATCTTCAGAAAGAATTCCATATGCCACGGTCCCAGTTCTACCGCTACCTTCAGTTTCGACATGCCCTGTCCCCTAGCTTAGAGGGCCTGGAGTCGCTAACGGGATTCAGCCCTCTGGCAGCGAAGGTTTTTATGGGAGATCTAAATGACTGAAAAATGTCATGGATTTATCAATCCCTGGTTACTCATTGCTCCCCCACACTACAGAAGCTTCGGGGGAACTGGGAGGAGGATGTGGGCACACTGGAGGAGGAGGACTGGACCGAGGCCCTGGCAGCCCCACGTGGGGCGGCCATAGCGATGAGACTCCACCTGGTCCAGTTCAAGTACCTTCACAGGGTCTATTTTACTCAAGTGCACCTGTGGAGGGCGGGGCTGATCACCACTCCCATATGTCTTTGTTGCAGTCGAGAGGAGGGTACATTCATTCACACAGTCTGGCACTGTATTTCTCTGGACCGCTTTTGGAGGGGGTATTTGCATGCCTATCGGAGCTCCTGGGGTGGGAACTTCCACGCACGCCACAGCTGGCCTTGCTTCACGTTATGGAGGGAATAGGAGGCAATATTTACAAGTGACACCTCATGCAACTGGGTTTTACTCTGGCGAAACGGGACATTGCCAGGGCTTGGAAGGCGCCACGGGCCCCATCGGTGGCCGCATGGAAGAATAGGCTAGACTTCTGTATGGGGCTGAAGCAACCTATTTTTGTCGCTAGGGGGTGCCCACGCAAACATAAGATTTGGAAACGGTGGACGGACTATCGGGGATTGCTGCTGAACCCGCCATCAGTGGCAGAAGTTCATCCATTGGGATAATGTATCTGTCCATCTTCAGACTGTGGGGGTACATTGAGGGGGGGTGGGCCCCAGAGGGGTTCATCCTCTCTGCTACATTTACAGGCTGTGTACATGTTTATGCGGATTTTATGCGATCAGGGGGGTGGGATGGGGGTGGGTGGGAGTTGGAGTAGTCTTTTCTGTGTTGCTTCTTTACGCTTGGACATTATTGGAAAATGTCAAAGTCACCATATCTGTATGGTTTGATTATGCAGTCTCTGGGGTGCAGAGCTCTGCAATTTATGTACAACTTGACAAATAAAATGTGTTTTAAAAAAATTTAAAAAAAAGACCCACTGAGATTTACAAATACTGTTGCTTCCTACATAGCACATCAGCCATCAGAGGCCAACTAAAGCAAAAAGTTATTTATCATAAAATAACAACCTTTATTTGACAGCACTCAAAAAAGGACTGGCACTCAACAATAGCCTTCAACTGTGGGTTTCAAGTGAATCATTACTCAGTAGCCCTCCCAGTGCATTTTGGTCAATGTGGTCCATCTTTTGCAAAGCTGGAGTTCTTGCAATGGATTCAAATCTTGGTAACTATTATTTTCTTTCAACATTTCATTTTCGTAGCTTGATAATTATTAAATTCTTCCAATCTTTTGTTTTCTTAGACCATGACAAATTTGATGGAGAACAGCAGCTACTGTGTGCCAAATTTGTTTGCAGCTTAAAATATATGAACCAGTGCCTTCTTAACTGGTCCACACTGCAGGTAGATATGACCAAATTAGCCCCATACTTAGAACCCCATTCACTTCGACCCATTCTAACCAGAATAACGTTCAAAATGTGCTGTTTACAAGCCCCTTGCGCCGCCAGTACGTCTCTTTTTCCCATATTAAAAGTGACGCACACACGGTGCAAGGGGCTTGTAAATAAGCTCCATAGGTATGATACAGTGTACATCAACACACTTCCCTCCCCAAACTAAGAGGCATATTTACAATGCCCCTGCAGCACCTTTAAGCTGCCGGAGTGTCACTTTTGTGGCCCTCCGGAGGCGCAGTGTGCCGGCCCATATTTACATAGCCAGGCTAAGCCACCCTGCGTAGTTTTTCATGGCCTTGTAAATATGGAATATTGCAATGCCTTACTCTGCATGGAAGGGGCGTTCCATGGGTGTTGCTATGGGTTTTGACACTGCCCCAAATTTACAACATTGTGTAAATCTAGGGCAGGCGTAACGAGGAAAAATGTTTTATTTTCTTCTTTTTTTTCCTCTTTCCACATGTGCTGCATTCTGCAGCACACATAGAATGAGGAAACTCCTCCTCTGATTGTTTTTGTGTAGAAAGGTGTCCTTTCCTGTACAAAAACAATCATCCAATAACACAGACACCCTTGCACTGTGGTGCAAGGGTGCCTGTGTTGTGCTCAGCTACAGTTTGTGCGCTGGCAGAAAGGACAGGAATGCACCCGTATCTTGTTGATATGACGCATTCCTGCCCTTTTCTTTTGACATAGGGTAGTGCAACTAGAAGGCTTGCGGCTCTGCTCTATACCAAGATATTGTAAATATGCCCCTAGGTTTGCACAGAAATGCAGAAACAGCAGTACTTGCATTGCATGTTGCCATTTTTTCAAAATAAGCATTAGACCAGATTAATGCAGAAATGACTATCACAAATTGTTCCATATGTGCTGTAAGCAGCATGCCAACTGCTGTATTTCCATTGCATTCTGGTACTCGTAGTCCAGACATTATCTTGGACCTCAAGCTAACAGCACCTAGGTTTAAGTAAAGAAATTCATCACTGAAACATTGGCCTGTCTGCCTTTGTAAATCTTGTTTGCCTCGGATTATAAATCTGATTCTGAATGAGGCCCTGCCAGTGCCAGATCACCCAGCTGCTACCACATCACTGAAGGATTGAGCTGAAGGTGCACAGGGAGCAGAGCACCGGCCGCTACTTGCCTGTGAACCGCTGGCATCATTACAAGAGGGAAGAGCGAACTGTCAATCGGTGATAAACCCAACCTGGCTAATAAAGGATTATGGGCTGCATTAAAGGCTTTGAATTGGAATGCAAGCCTAGCAAATTACCAGTTTCAGCCCAACATGGAAGAGCTTGAGCTAAGCTGGAAGATGGCGGACAGGACACTGCACCATTGCCTGCATGCTTTTTAAATATCTCAGATGCTGGGCTTTAAGTGGAGGGGGTCCTGCCGGGTGTCAGACCCACAGTAATTAAAAGTCGACTTTGGGTATATGTATGTATATGGTATTTCTATAGCATGAACCTAGCCAAAAGGCAGAGCAGCAGGCGCCGAGGGAGCAGAGAACAGGGATGAGAAAGAAGAAAACAAGTTACTTACTTGTAACTACAGTTATCCAGTATTGGTATCTTTCATAGATTCACATGCCTGAATCATTCCCCGTCGCCGAGGTGGGACTCCCGCCTCGGCGACGGGGAATGATTCAGGCATGTGAATCTATGAAAGATACCCCAATACTGGATAAAATGAAGCTCCGGGACAAAGACGGGAAAACACCAGCTGCACAGCGCCCTGATCGCTTTCCTGCACTCTGCTGCCTTGCAGCGCCCTGATCCCTTTCCTGCACTCTGCTGCCTCACAGCGCCTTGGTCCCGTTCCTGCACTCTGCTGCCTTGCAGCGCCCTGATCCCTTTCCTGCACTCTGCTGCCTCACAGCGCCTTGGTCCCGTTCCTGCACTCTGCTGCCTTGGCAGAAGGCAGGGACACACCCACAGTGGCAGTGCTCTGGGACAACGGCGGTGGTGGGACGGTAATGGTCAACACCTGACGTGGCTGGCCTGCTGTGTACATCACGGAGGAGGAAGAGAAGGCTACTGGCAGCAGCCGGGGTTCCTTCTATGGTTTTCTTTTGTCAGCCATTTTGAATAAATACCATTTCGCAATGTAAGCCACAAGTAAACAAGAGCATCCACTTTGTTTCAACTATAATCTTTTGCAGATGCATTGAGCAATTATAATAAATAAACAACAGTAACTAGAACAGCTTCTTCATGCTGGAAGAAGGGGTGTTTCCTGTGCTCCACTGTGGTGTCCAATTGGTGCATGAAAATAATAGAATTGTATTTTTAAATAGCAGTCCTTATTCAGTTACCTCGTTTTAAAAATAATAGGTTTTACTATCAGCCAATTTAGTCTGCCATTTTATTGACTTTCTTCAGAACAAAGGCGTAGATGACCCTGCCGAGATTCAAACCTTTGAGAGAGACAAACACACATACTGTCTCACGAGAGTTCACTAATCTATCTTACTACCAGGCCCAGGTTCATATGAAACAGTCAGGTGCCATATACTGGTACTATGTAAAGGCGAAGTTACCTAGTAAAAAACTCCCAAACACAGTAGTGTTTCACTGATTCTCAGACGTCTAGGCATAGGTTAGCTAGACCACAAATAAAGGTCATTAGGTTAAAGCACACTGGCCAGGGAAGCACATGTGGCTGACTTTGGCCCAAGCCTGGAGCCTTATAGAGGTACCAATCAGTTGGGAAACTAGAGGCTTTATATAAAACAAAAAGACTCTCTATTGGAGAAGAGGCCCGTTGTCCAAGTAGAGGACTGGTGTCTGTTGACATTGTTTTGCTCATAGCTGCCACACTTTACAGGGCTAAGTAATGCTGGACACTTCACTTTAACCTTCCTGCATCCTCGGTCCCAGTATCGAACTGCTTAGAAACTTGTTAAATGCACATCTATTACTATACACCAGAAGAAAAAAATAAGTTAATGCTACTTAGGCTGAGTTCATAAATCTAGAAACACCTCACAAAATTCGAGTACATCAAACAAGAGATTTAAAGGCAGAATTCTCCAAACATTCTCTTCCTGGAACAAAAAAAAATCTTCAAAATGTGTAAAAGCATTACGAGACACACTAGACTAGCATTCAAATACCAGAGTAGCAGAGTGGCCATTTCGGCCCTGCGTTTATTTGAAACTAATGTGCTGAAAAACCAAGGGATACAGCAGATTGCTGAAATGTCAATGTGATGCAAATCAAATAGATGGTCTATGCTGCAGTCTATATTATTTCCCTCTGGGACAGAGAGCTTTAGAAAAGCCACTGACTGGAATTCTGACGAAAACACCTTCCACTGCCAAGAAAGGAATGCCCACATCACCTCAAGGAGAATCCGGTCAAAGCAAAAGGTTCAAATTTATCTCGAAACTGATATCAACGTTTAGAAGGGAAAATGCATGGGAAGAATATTCCCACATATCTATTGGCGAAGGAGTATGACCGATTGGATATTGATCCCAATTCTTTTAGCAGCCAGATCATGATACACTTGGTACCCCATTCTACATACTGCCTCAAATCCGCCTCCACTGTACCTCTCTATTTTCGTGGTGAGATTCCTACCCAACGGGGAAACCCATCAGGCTACTCAGTTTTTAATTCAAAGACTAAGGGCTCAGCGCTTACAAAATCAGCAAAAGAAGAATAGTTGTACGGATTGCCAATATGTCACACACCTGTCGCAAAGGACGGCTGAATACATTTTAATGAGAAATATGAACTCTACAAACACAAACTCCGTCAACTATTGGTGCAATTGCTTTTACTGAAATACATTTCACAAGGGGCTTCTCAGCGCTTCATCTTGTCTTTAACTGCAAGCACTCTACCTAAAAGTGCTTGAGGTCCACAAGCCACACAGGTGCACGTTAGTCACTGTGGCCCCCATTGTTATTTTACAGCCATGGATTTACTTCCTCAAACAGGCTATACATACAACGAAACAAGTATGGTCCATTAAGTACTTCTCAATAACTTGCAGAGTGGTGCTCATAATCTTCCACGCTGATACAAATACTGACACCAGTGTACACTATTGTACACAGGCACTCTAGCATTCACCATTACACATTCTTCAACACGTGCACTTGCACTGACTGTCGCTACAAAGCTAATCCTGTTCACTATTATAGTATACCCATGCTAGATTTCACAATAAAATACTCGAGTTTAATCCGTAATATAAAACACTCCACATCATACACATGTTTTTTGTATGAAACACTACAACACATCTACATCGAGTATGAGACAATCCAGCAAATACATCCACACACTGTAACACACATGCTACTCTTCACTATTACACACTACACATGATATTCACAAATGTACAGTGCTAGTGTTCAGCACTCCAGCACATGCACGCACGCGAGCTCCTTCCATAGCCACACCTGCAGATGCACCTACACAAGCACGGTGCCCATATTTAAACAGTGCTGGTTCTTGCACACTCCCAGCAAATGGTACTCACACATGTCATCCTTGTTGCGCGCATTGCGGGACAGGTTGCGGATGAGACCAGTCAATGAGCGGAGCTGCTGGTTGTCCGCCGTGCGCACTCTGTCTAGCACAGGGTTCAGGATGCGCTCTTGTTCCAAAGCCACTCTGCTCAGGACACTCGCCCACTGCGGGAAAGAGATCACGGGGCATTAATGAGGCAGTGTGGATTGTACAGAGAGAGTTACAGAAGGTCTCAAAGCACTGCAGGATCTTTGCAGCGCTCTAGCCTGATGGAAAAGGTCCCAATGCACACTGGTTCTCACTGCATGGTTTTTACTTTATTGCCCCTTCTACCTTTCCTCACCACATAGTGTATGAGGAACAAATCTCTTCTCACTGTCATCTTGTTATCCTCTTTGCCCGCTGACCAGAGTCCTCCCGGAGTTTCAGACACCTTCACACTTACTTTTAAGTGCAAAGTCTATCCTGCAGCAGGAGATGAATGCTCCCTCTATGTGACCAGGATGGAAGCTATCCTCACCAGACTGCACATAGGCCCTTGGCAGGCAGAACCCGCACGTCACAGGCGCCTTGAAAAGGTTAAGGCAAAACAGTTTTCCTCCTCTCACTGGAATCTTAAATAAACACTGTCAGAGGTCACACACAGTTCCCTAAATAGTGTACCAGCCCATCTGCCCATCAGGTAACCCAACATCTTACTTCCCCACCCTCTGGCCTCCCTGCACAATGCTGCTAGCACCGAGTGTCCGACGGACCCTGCGGGTGTGACGTTTCACTGTGCTGCAGCAAGCTGCTTCATGAACTTTATACTGCACGCTTGTGAGGAGGGCTATGCTGAACCACTCAGATGATACAACGGAGTATAGCATTCAGTTCTTATATTTATGGTACTAATCTAGGCGGTACAGAGGGCTTGGTGAGGAAGGACATTTATAACTAACAACAACAATGTGCAGAGAGATTTGAATTTCAGCGGGTGCTTCTTCGAGGCTGGTGGGATGGGGTTAAAGGGAGAGTTGTTTTCTGAATAATAAAAGATTGGTTTTGCCTCTGATCAACAGGCGACTCTGTAACCTTGCAAACCTTGTTAGATGCCACGCCAGGCTATGCTGTGCTAACATCCTGCTTTAAAATGAGGTAATGCTTTACAAGGGGCCTCCCACGGGAGAGACAATTTGCGGAGAAAAGGCTGTGACACGCACCCGCTGCACAATGGGGACATTAGACCCTATGCTGGGCTTCAGTGCTGAGATATTCTGTAGTCTGCCCTCGTTGTTCACCATTGCAGCCCCTTGCCAGGAGTGTACAGCTTGTGCCTGCATAGATGAAACCTACAAATACAAGTACCAACTTCTCAGATCCAAGAAGGATCCTGCTACCACATTAAGTTACGTTATTGCCTTCTCCACGACAATAAAATACTCCTGAAATCCAGCAGCCTAGACCAGCTAAATTCCACATTCTGACCTCCACAATCCTTGGAAAACCAGCTCATGTATCCCTCCCTGTGAATGCCTTCTTGGGTGCTCACAGCACCTTTAGCCCCTTGGGAAAACAAATCAATGCCACTCAAGGTAGGTCCAAGAGAATGGTCGAGCAGCAAAGACATACACGCAGAGGTGGCGGGATGTCCTGGCACCCTATCAGATGGCTCTATTTTATTTTATGTTACTTCTGGTCTGTATAGCTCAGCATTCTCTAATTTCTTGACCTCTAGGCACATTGTGCAGGCATTGACTCTTGTTAATTCATCCACAGAAGGTTTTCCACAGTCAGAATTTCTTTCCTGGACCACACTGGTGTGAGTGGGTAGTGTGGCCTGTCTAGGTTATCCTTGTGGGGGCGTCCGGTAAGATGTCCATGACAGCTCCTCTTTCAATCCGCGTGAGACTGGAGAGTGTGTATAAAGTTGTCTGCATGTTGGTTTGCATTCGGGGTTCTGAGGCCTTACGGCTGACCACTGCCAGCTGTCGTCCTCCTGACACAGATTCCCTCTAATGGAACTCTTCCGGGTAAAGAGGAGGTGTTACCCTTGTATGTCACTGTCAAAAGCATGGAAGTGTCCCCGGAACAGACACCTGGACAAACTGCGATGTGGTATTGAGTATTAAAAGCAGAGTCTAGACACGGTGGGCTAAAATATGCCTACGCAGGGCCATCACAAGAGGAAAGCAGAGGGGATCTCGTGCTTTTCGGGTCCCCGTGCTGCTTCAGCAAACGCCAATTATAGATTTTGGGATGAAAGGCAGTTTGCCATTTTCATTAAGAAAGGCAGCTTGCGTAGTATTCACACTAGATGGCAGCAGATGCCATGTTTTCTCTTCCTCACGTTTTACACGTAGAAAAACAGATGCATCTGGCAAAATGGAAGACATTTACAGAGGGCTTCGCACAGACCCCCGACAAGCCTGAGCCTAAGGCTACACACCCGGTACCCTTAGAAGGCCCACTACCTGAATTCAGTGTCTCTGTCCTTCAAGACTCCTAAGGATTTTAACCAATAAAAAACATCCCTGCTCCAAGCAACCCTTCCTTCCAATTCTATCTTCAACTGTGGCCCAGTGGTACATGAATCTATGTGAGAAATCTCGCTATGAAAATTGCGAGGAGGCGGGTAAAAAGCATTCTCCTGCATCACAGGGAGTCGCTCTGGTCCGCTCTAGCATCGTTCAAGACATGTACCATGACTTCTACCAGGTCCACATCAGTCACTGCCCCTCCTCACACCAAATTCTACTTCCTTCCATCTCAGGTTTCCTTCTGTCTCCTCCTGCCTCCCATTATCTTTTCGTCTTCCTTCCTCTTTGCTAAAGAGACGTCTATTGACAAATACGAACAGCGCTCTATTTCGAGTACAGTGTAAATCTTCCATTTTGAGGATGGTCACTCAGTCCACAAGCCTCCTCCACTCCCTCCCTCTCTCCCCTTCCTTGCCTCTCCTCTGATCCCTTTGTTCCTTCTTTCATCTCCCCTCTAAGCACTTTGTGACAACATCAGATGGCATAAAGGGCTAAAGAAACAACATGCCATAATATAATAAAGATCACAATAAGTTGATGACCCCTCACTCTGCGGTCCCGAGGCACAGGTGATACCCCTGCGTCTTAGGCTCCCTCACTGCGCAGTGGTTGCATTTGAGACCCTTGCCATGTAGATCCTCTTAAATATGAGACTGTTAACCTTGATACCTTTTTTAAGAATGCATCCCACTGTGAATGTCCAACCTGAATATAAGTCCACCCGCAGAGTCTGTGAGTCCCATTCTCGCCCTCTCCAGACCTTTCTTCTGCTCCCACCCAGAGTCTGAGGATCTCTCACCCTGCGATCCCCGGCAGTGATGTTCTGCAGTGCTCCAGCAGCAGCCTCCGTGGTGTGCTTGTTGAGTTCACACTTCTGCAGGACGCGATTGTAGAGGCCCAGAATCTGGGGGTTCCAGAGCCACTCCATGCCCTTGGGATCCTTAGACACCTCAGTGAAGGTGGCCATGTCTGTGTTCATGTGCTGCTGCAGGGAGGAGAGAAACAGAGCTTTATAACCCATCTTCCTGTACCAGAGCTTCATCACACATTTACCAACGATGTACCATACCGAGGGCTTCTCCTAAAACTAGGACTTCACTTCCCATCTCCCACAGCTAGAGCTTTACCACCCGTCTATCACAGCTAGAGGTTCCCTCTGCATCTACCACTGACAGGGATTAATTGGCCATCTACCACAGCCAGAACTTTATTAACAAACTACCAATCCCTACCTTTCAATGATGCACCACAACAAAGGTATCATCATAACACATACCACACTTTGTGCTTCGTCACACATCTATGACAGCAAGGGTTGAGCCACCAATCTACCACCGCCAAGGATTAACCACCCATCAGCAACAGCTAGGGCTTCACCACCCATCTAACAATGCCGCCAGGCCTTATTCAATGATGTATCACATCCAGGGTTTCATCATCAGTGCACCAGAGGCAAGGCTTTATCAACAATGTGCCACAGCCAGGGCCTCGCCACCCATCTACTGCCCCTCCCCATCAAATGGTGCTCTTTTCATTTCCACCTACTTCCATTTCAGTTGGTCTACTCCATTTAAGCCACCCCACCGAGTAACTTCACCATCTCATTCACCTCTGTGCAGAAGATACAGACTATATCTTCCCAGTTCCATTACACTCCCACACATTAAGATTCACATCTCCGCCTAACAGCAATCTGCCACTGGGTGGACCTTTGCTCACTCTTAGTGCATTCCTCCAAAGCAGGGATCTGCTTCCTGAATCCTCTCCTTCCCACACTCTATCCAACTATATCACCACGACATTTACCCCTATCACTCATACTAGCTCGGCCAGAAACCTCTTTAAATGTGGTGCATCCCAAGGCTGGAGTGATTCAAATCCACCACAACTATTGTAGCCAGGTTTCAGCTTCTGAATATGTGTACAATTCACCCCACGCCCCTTCCCATGCAGCCTAATCAACTTGTGCATCATGATCAATATGGACAACTTCAAGCATCACCTATCTTGTCCAATTGAGATAACATTTCGCAGACAAACCCTCTTATCTAATCTTCCCAAACAACTATCGTCCCTACCAAATGCCGATCAGAAGGAGGGCTCTACTTAAGCCACAAACCCCAGCCATAAAGTCTATGGCACTGCTCCAACATTCCTTGGGCCTAGCCTCACCCAAAACATCCCAGCCTGAAACATCCTTACTTCAAAACCACTTCGCACTGCGACTGGTTTCTGATCTTTCTACCTGCTGGCATTTCTCCACTGAAACACATGCTCTACTGGCATATGAGCCACCACCCCTCGCCCCAGTTCAATGCCATCCTAAAAGTTCAGTTCTCATTCTGGAAAACCATAACCTCATGTCCTGCCCACCCCACACTCTTTTTACCTCTTCTGCCCAGCTTGCAACCCTGCTCATACTCTTGGAAATCAACCCTCCCTGCTGTAATGTAAAGTGAATGACATAATCAATGCATGTAATGTCATTTTATTCACATATTGTACCATCCATTATCCTATGACATATGGCTCTAAATGCACTCACAAAAAATGTAATTGTCTTCACATTTTTAGAAACGTTTCCATACAAAGCAAAAGGCCACTAGCAGGGACGAGGCTTCAACACACATCTAATACAAAGAGGGCTTCCTCACTCATCTCCCCAGCCATCGCTCCACCACTATTGACCACCCTCAATGACAGGGCTTTATCAATCACGGGGCCTCTGCAGGCGTTTGCCAGTCTGTGGCCAGGCTTCATTGAGCATGTTTACATAGTCGGCGACATACATAGCCTTTACTGCCGTCAGTGAATGAGATTCATCCAAACGTACCAGTCAGTGGCAGGGATTCATCAAGCACTTACCACAGTCTATGATAGGGTTTTTAATATTTTGTTTTGGCATAAACCCCCCTGTTTTTGTGCCACCCAACCCCTGCTGCATTGTAGTAATTCCCTGCATGTTGGTACCTTGTGGTGCGAGTGCCCAATACTCACACCTCCCCTCGGGCTTCCCTCTTACCTCTTTCAGCTTTTTGCTCTGCGGGGTGAAGCAGCCCACCACCTCTCCTGATGAGGGGTTGGCCTGGTTCTTGCGCTGGCCCTCGAGGCGCAGCAGAGCAGAAGGTGGCATCTCGTCATACAGGCGGTAGGACAGGTTTCGCAGCACACACACCGCGTTCTCCACACTCTGTGTGAGAGTAAAATGAGAGTGGGAAAAATGTACATGGAGATGGAGAGATGAAGCAAGAAGGACAGTGAGAAAAGAGAAAGTGAAAATGAGGCATCAAGAAAAAGAGGGAAAGAATTTAATGATAGAGAAAATTTGAGTAAAAGTGAAAAAGTAAGGTAAAAAATTGGAAAGCAAAAAAATTGATTAAGAGCAGCGTGCAATTGAAACAGTGTGAGGGAGAGCACAAGGTAGACAAAAGGAGGAAATTGAATGAAAGGGAAAAAGGATGCAACATAAATCAGAAAAGAAGGCAACAAAATTGAAAGGAGCAAACATGGTCATTGAGAATTGGACAACATCAAGTACAGAAAATGAGATTTGGGCAAGAGGGGGCAAAATGAGAGGCAAAGATAGAAAGTGCGGAAAGGCGTAATGGGATGGTGGGCATAAAGGAGGTGACAGATAGGGAGGCAGAGGGTAAAAGCATAATGGAATAAAAGAAGAAGCATAGAAAAAGGGGCAAAGAGGAACAATAGTAAAAGGGTATTGAGGATGAAGAAAGAGTCATAGTGAGGGTGAAAAGAAGAGAAAAGACGACATATAAAAGTAAAACGCAGAGGGAGAGTGAGGAAATGGCCAGCGAAGAGACAACAGAAAAGGAGGTGAGGAAATAGGGCATCAGGAGGGAAAGTAAAGAAATTTAAAAAAAACTGATGGAATGTGAAATGAGAGACAAATTAGATTTAAAAAAAGGTAGAAAAAGACAGCAAAATAGAGAAAAGATAAAAACAAGTGAGGAGTGGGAAAAACAAGAAATGAGATGGGGCGTTGCAGTAGAAAGAGATTGTGTACTGTGAAGAAGGGTGGAAAAATTTGGAAAGAAAAAGAAAAAAAAAGTTGAAAATAGGAGAAATGAAGAGGTGAGAGAACAAGTGGGAAAGGGAAAAGGAGAGAGATTGCAAAAGAGGGGAGAAATAAAGGAAAAACAGACAAAGGAAGAGTGAACAAGGGGGTGAAAAGATAGAACAAGAATGGGTGAAAAGGGTGAAAAGGGTCAATGAGATTCCGAATGAAGAAAGTGAGCTCCTGTGAGAGACAACTGGCCCCTTTCAGAGATCACTGGCCAAGTAAGGAGGTGGTAGACAGGAACGTGAGAAAAAGAGAAAGATGAAGAAAAGAAAAAAGGATGCAATAGGCATAATGAAAAATGACTGTTGATTGTGGGAGGAAAACGTAAAGGAAAGTGTAAAATAACAACAACAATAAAGTCACAGGAAACCGTTAAAGACTGTTGTTCCCAAACTAAGTCACATAATGAATGTTCATTTTACTAGGAGCCTTGAAAAACAAGGAGAGGGGCTCATTAAAGTCCAAAGAGACAGAGCACCAGGAACTGTATAGTTAAAAAGATTTTTCCCTTTGGACTAATTAAGCGGATTAAACTTAAATCACCCACTTGCACCATTCAGTCTAGTTCACCAACTCCAAACTGTCATGCGCTTCAGACCACTCCAAATGAGATGTGGAAAAATTACCCTAGAAAAAGTTTCATTTGTTAAAAATCTCACATAGAGTTATTGACACATTAAAAATCCCATTACAACAATCAGAAATGCAAAGAAATAATATCATAAATAAAATTTACATAAAAAACTTGTCAATGTACACAAGACAAATGTATTGTTAAAACAATAAGACAGTATTCAAAATCTCATACATAAATGACAATGAAACATCAGGTAGAAGGAAAGACAACAACTGACACAAAGATTGTGTCTTGGCAGTGTTAATTTGTAACCAATGTGGACAAGAAGGGAACTGGGAATAATTCACCCTAATTTCTAAAGTTCTTGTCCCAGAGCAAATTAAACCAAATGCTTATGCGTCAACGCGTTTCAGTGGTATGGAATCATAAAGACCACCTTCTTCAGGACTGGCAATGCTTTTCCTCCATTAGTCAAAGTTAATGATCATTCCTTAGATCATGCCGTGATTGCAAAGACTGGCCACAACCAACTGGACTTTAAGGCGACCAATATCGCAGTAATAATGTGTATCTTTACTTAAGATATTCTGGTGGGGTCTCCTTTCGCTCACTAGTCTGTTAAATCAGTAGGACCCAGAAGATAGCACAATCAATTATTCAGTAGGCAGAAGCATATATAACTGCCGTCTGCTGTGTCCCAATCATGTGTCATGCCTACTGAATAATATATTTGGAAAAAGAGAACCATCATCGTTTTTATAAGACGTCTCCATTAGATGACGAACAATCACTGCCACAAACATGAGCAAGGGTTTTTAAATCATTGATTGTGCTATCTTCTGGGTCCTACTGATTTAACAGACTAGTGAGCGAAAGGAGACCCCACCAGAATAGCTTAAGAAAAGATACACATTATTACTGCGATATTGGTCGCCTTAAAGTCCAGTTGGTTGTGGCCAGTCTTTGCAATCACAGCATGATCTAAGGAATGATCATTAACTTTGACTAATGGAGGAAAAGCATTGCCAGTCCTGAAGAAGGTGGTCTTTATGATTCCATACCACCGAAACGCGTCGACGCATAAGCATTTGGTTTAATTTGCTCTGGGACAAGAACTTTAGAAATTAGGGTGAATTATTCCCAGTTCCCTTCTTGTCCACATTGGTTACAAATTAACACTGCCAAGACACAATCTTTGTGTGAGTTGTTGTCTTTCCTTCTACATGATGTTTCATTGTCATTTATGTATGAGATTTTGAATACTGTCTTATTGTTTTAACGATGCATTTGTCTTGTGTACATTGACAAGTTTTTTATGTAAATTTTATTTATGATATTATTTCTTTGCATTACTCATTGTTGTAATGGGATTTTTAATGTGTCAATAAACTCTATGTGAGATTTTTAACAAATGAAACTTTTTCTAGGGTAATTTTTCCACATCTCATTTGGAGTGGTCTGAAGCGCATGACAGTTTGGAGTTGGTGAATTGGACTGAATGGTGCAAGTGGGTGATTTAAGTTAAATCCGCTTAATTAGTCCAAAGGGAAAAATCTTTTTAACTATACATTTTACTAGGAGGCCAAGTCATGCAGATTGAGCACAGTATAAGGACAATGCACTTAAGACATTCTGTGACCACCGTGTATTCCACGTAATTCTGGATTTGCCACGCATGCCACATATTCCAACATTATTTGCAGATTCTGAATGTTCATAGCTCAAATAGAGCAGAAGCTACTAAAGGCTATGACTATGAAAAGATTAACCAGGGGCCCGTTAGGTGGTTAAGTTTCAGATGTCAATTACTGCATTTATCCATGAAACTGGTACTATAAGATGAAACTTTTGTCTAGATAGCATTAATGACCGCAGTCAATCGACTGGGGAATTGCTTTTGTCTGCAACAAAAAAATAAAAAAACATTTACATGTAATTCAAACAGGATGGAAATAATGACAAAATCTTTATTTGTTGCAGAAACCATTTTTATTAGGACCTGGTGAATCTGTATACTTTTCTTTTTCTTAAGACGACCTGTAATTTTTGTATTTTGCTGAGATTCATTTTGTATCAGTGTGTTAAGGTATGACATTGCGAGATAACACCACAGATTGTGTTGAATTATAAAGCATTATTTGGCCTTTCTTATTGCATAATTTACTTAACGCCGCTGCATGACTGCATTAGCCCTGTCTATAAGTAAACTTAAAATAAAACACAGCATGTAGAGTGAGAGTGCTGAGTAGAGGGTGAAAGGTATGCAGCCAGATGTTGAGCATGTCATCTGAATACCAAGGCGTTTCGTCTTCTCTATGTGTTTTGACCACATCAAAGGACAGTAGTCTGTAATAACAACCTCTAAGTGAATGTGAACCAGGCTCGTTAGGAAGTAAAGCCTTTCAACACACATACACTGCCAAGCTGTAATTTAACTGTGTGCATCGTGTGTCTGTGTCTGCAGCTCTACTCTCCACTTACACTTACACTTTGCTCTCCTTTCTAGATCCTTCACTGCTGCCTAGATCCGTGTCTAACTCTCCCAACCTTACCCCATGGCTCCCTCTCTCCCCCTAGCATTTCTCTTGCTCATTTGCCTTGGTCGCCTGTTGCTCTCGCCGCAACTCCTTCTCCCGCCCCTTCTCCCACTTTTCCTTCACTGAGCACTCTCTGCATATCCTTGTACCATTCTTCCTCTCCCAAGCACTATATTTTAGTTGTTTATTTATTCTGTGTTTATAGAGCGCACTCATACCCCAAGGCTTCATGGTGCTGTCTAGCAGCTGAAACTCTGGGGCAGAAAAGCATCGCGCTGACCTGCAAACAGCAGTGCAATTAGTAAGAAAAACATGAATACAAGATGGTCGTTCTATGGAAGATGACGCAAGACAAAGTCAAAAGCTTGCGAGGTTGAGCTCCACATAAATGAGCTCCGGTCCATACTTTGTGTGACAACTATCTGACCGAAGGCTCTGTGTCAGCACCTAGCACTGGGATTCATTCATCAAAAAGTGCGGGCCATGCCTAGGTGATCTCTGTAGACCAAACACCAATTGAAAACACCTTGTTGTGCCGAGAGCCAGTAGAAATGTGTTAACGCAAGGGAGACCTGCTGGTGGTGGGCAGTGCTGGCCGCTAGCTGCATGCTGAGGTGGCCTCAAATAGCAGCCAATGCAAAAACTACTACTAAAGTTAATATAAACAGGCCAATGACAAGGCTCGTTTAGAGTATGATGACTAAGCAACAAAACTGCTGAGCCAATCGAGGACATCTAGAGATTCTCATTGGGTCAGTGTTTCTTCTTTTCTTTTTTTTGCTGAAGTGGCTCATGCTCTCATTGTAGGAGCTACTTTGGCAGAAAGAATAACCGGGATGACGACCATGCCATTGAAAATGAAAAATTGGATGCCCCATCATGCTGGGACTTTTCTCCCAGAGTGTCAGGATATTTTTACAATTTTCTAGCCAATTTGTAGGCATGCAGGACGAAATGCAGCAGTCAGGGCATCAAACAACCCGGAGAAGGCGTCCCGTGCACCTTCCGAAACCATTTTCACCAAGATGGGTTTCCAGATGGCAAATCCATCTTCAGCCCTGCCGTCGTACCCATATCCTCTGAATGGCAGCAGGGGACTCGGGAGGGAGAGCGGTGGGCAACGGGGTAGTATCAAGCGGGATAGTGGGCAAGTGGGATTTTTTTACCAACCTTCTCGTCACCACCCATCTTATAATTAGGACTTAAGCTGTGTTAGCACAAGAATAGCAACACTAATCTTACGATATGAAGTTTTTAGTGTCATACCTTTACAAGTACACATATTAGAAGGGCAAAAATCAGATCTTCATTAACCAGGATGCCTAGTTCTTTGTAATGTAGGGACTGAACACACTCAATGTGCCTCAGGCCAAATGTCAATGGTTCACAGGGTTTTGTTCCCTCAAAAGATGACCTCATGTTTGCTGCTGTTCAACTTCAGGAAGTTGTGTTGCCTCCATTCATTGATGACTGGAAGACACGATGTTAACCTTTCTGCCTCTGTCGGATAACCAGACACTTTTTGAGGAAAGATATAAATCTCATCGGCTCTCCTCCCCAGCTCTTTCTCCTCCCTTTGTCCTCCTCTCGTTCTATCCATATTTGTTCTCTGCATCTCTCCTTCCTCGCCTTCCCTATCTTAGATCTTCATCATACATCCTATGGCTGCTGTCTACAGTGTTCCCTCTCTTTCTCTCTCCCTCTTTCTCACTGTTCCCTCCCTTCCTGTTTTCTCTCTGCTCCTCCTCCTCCATCTCTCTCTGCCCCTCCTCCTCCATCTCTCTCTGCCTCTCTCGGGCTCAATGTGTACACTTAGGATGTAGAAGAGAAGAAGAGCCTGACAGAGTCTGCTGCAATTTAAGACTTGCCATCAGCCTGGGGGTGTTTATTCCAAAGCTTTCAGTGTGCCAGGGAGCTCAGCGCTGCCAGACACAGTTCTACAGAAATCACGTGTCGTTTAGAAAACCACAAGTTTTTGTATGCGAACCATGAAGTAATTGTTTTTAAACATAATCAAATTATTGTATTTATTTTATTTATACAGGTAAAAAATATGTCAATAACTGTACCTGTCCTTTCTTCCTTTTTTTTTTTTTTAGAAACAAATGATTTATTTAACGCTGTTGTTTTTACGTCTCGCCTAGAGACAAGTTTTTTCCAAGTTGCTGCTGGCCAGCTTCTTTCCAGAAGAATTGCACTTTGGCACTTTTATGCATTTTTTTTTACTTATTGTTCCATAATTTGAACAGCGGCATCGCCTAGGATCTGAAAATAGACTTGCGTCATACTGACATTCACCTCCTTCAACTTCACCTTTGTGCTTTACGAATCGGAAAGGAGGAATTAACTGATAAAGGTATGTTAAAACATTAATTGCTCTACTTTTGGTTGCGTTGTAAATAAAATCCATTTTATTCCACCCCAGTTGAATTACCTATATCTTCTTTTGTGAATCTGAATTTAAATGTTTAAAGTGCAGACAATTACCTCATAAGGCATGTCCTGGCGCTAAGCATACTGGCAGACGCTGCGACAAACTTTAAGCTAAAAAAAACAAATCTTTATTTGCTTCCTGAATGATAGTTAGGTTTGTACCATACTCATTGAGGCAGAGATACAAGCTTTAATAGCATGGAATAAGAATAGTCTGCTTCCCATCCTTACCTTCTTGAACTGATATTTCTCCTGTAGCTCCTTCGTAGCTGATCGAAGAGCATGCTAGGCAACTAGGGCTTCAGATAGGATTTGTTAAGTTATGTTACACAGTATTTATAAGGAATGCGTAAACCAAGAAGCTTTTGTGGCGCTGAAAACACAGAAGCAAAGGAGAACCAAGCTTGGCCATTGGCCTGTCTATAGAGCCAGGTTGAAGCTTGCATAGGAAGTCGTGACTTTTATGATTAGGGGGAAGAGAATTCCATACATTTGGAGCAATCATGGCAAACCTAATTCCAACCAATCGCTTCCTGTTAAATTTAGGGACCTCTAGTAGATTATGCTGAGTTAATCTAAGATCACGTTTGGGAATATAATTCTGGATTCTAGAAGTCACAAAGTTGGGCTTTTGCCATATTGGGATTTGAAGATAATGCACCCCGTTTTAAATAGGGTTCTCTGAACGACTGGAAGCCAGTGTAATTTTGCCATCAAAGGTTTGATGTGGTAGTGTCTGGGCTGACACGAGACCAGCCTGTCTGACTGATTTTGAACCAACTGAAGCCTCTAACTCAGTCCCTTTGGAAGTCCCAGATAGAGAGAATTAGCATAATCAATATAGAACATAACTAGGGCAATTATGATCTGGATAATAGCTTCGAGGGTAAAATATTTCCTGATCTTTTTGATTTCCTGGAGTTGATCATGGATGTATAGAATGGTGTTCTGAAAAAACTGTATGGATTCTCTTGTGACATAAAAATTGAAGGGCAGCTGCATGTCATTGGGGTAGTTGTATATTGTCATCCCTTGCCTCTGTAGGGTGTGTAGCAGTGGGCGGAAATAAAGGTTGAAAAGATAGGGGGGCAAAGAAGAGCCCCATGGTACCATGCAATTAAGCATGACCTTAGATGAACAGAGGGGAGAAACCTCACCTCTAATCGCATTTTGATAGAACTGATTCAACAACACAGATGTGACACCGTGTTACATGCAGTTCTTAGGTCTAACATATGCACTGCCCTATGACCTTGATCCAGTGAGATATGCAGAGCTTCCATTGCGTAATTAGTGCCGAGTCAGTACTGTTTTGGGGTCAGAAGCCAGAATGAGACATAGCAAATAAATCATTTTATTATCTAGATTGAATCGGTTACCGATTTACTTCTTTTTCAATAGCCTTTGCTGGTAGTGGTATGCAGGATATTGGTCTAAAGTTACTGAGGATCAAGGGATCAACATCCTGCTTGTCTATAAAAGGAGTGCAATATCCTTTTTCCACTCTGTTGAAACTATAGCTGAAGCGCGGGATTCATTACAAACATCAGCTAACAGAGGAGTTATCGTTTAACTGTCTTGTGTAGCACAGGAGGTGGACAAGTATCTAATGGAAAACCCAATTTTTTAGCATTAGACATTAGATCAAACTGTCTCAGAGTAGATTGCAGGGTTACAGTTTTCAGACTGAGGAACATCTGCTCCTCGTTTAGAGAAACGTGCAGGAAATTAGCTTCAATGACATCATTTTTTTTTTTTTTTTTTAAAGTTGACAAAACATCACATGGTCTCTGCGAAGGTGGACCCGCTTCTGGCTGAGAAGGTGGATTACATAGATTCTTTACTATACAGATTACTTCCTGCGATGAATGTCAGGCCTTCTCAATTTTATTTGCAAAGTATTTCCCTTTAGCTAATTTTAGTGTCTTAAGGCTTGTTAATGCACATTGTATGTTAAGTTTTAGAAAAGCATCCATGTCCTCTCAAGCTCTTTACAGTCTTGTTAATAGCTTGAACTAGTTCCTCTGTATACCATGATGCAGGTGATTTCGATCTTGAAAACCGTGTATTCCTTCCAGGAGGCAATGTGTCCATTATTTCTGTAAGACCATCATTATATTTCTTAAATTTTTCATCCATGGTCATCATCAAATTATTTGATTCAATTGGGGATCCATCCTTCTCGCCTGTGTCAAAAGTAATTTCTATTTAGTAATTGAAAGCCTCAAAATGTTTATTCCAGGCACAAAGTGCTCTGAGAATATTTATTTACAGGTAGAGAATCCCCCTGCTTGAAGGCAGGTCTTTTTGTTATCATAAAAGGCATCTCCATATGGTTAGACCAAGGCACTGGAGTAGGCTGTAAAATATTGATCAGAAGCTGTTCAGATGCAAAAATAGCATCACAAGAATACAGCTAACTACGTAAATTGAGCTTTTTACTTTAAAAGACAACCCACAGATATTCAACAATTCTAAACAGTCTGTTGCATCTGAGTTGTTTTTATCTTCAAACCAAAGGTTAAAATGACACAGAGTAAGAAACTTTAGAGCTTTTAAAATTGGTGGCAACTAGATTAGATCCAAAGGATCTGCTAATTTCTGGTGGGCATTATAAAAAAAATATCTGTGGTTAGAAGGGGCCTATTTGTTGATATTTTAAAACGTAGGCTCTCCACCACTTTAAAGTTAACTTCCGCAAGGGGATCCATATTCCAGCATTTTTCTATGAATTATTTCAAGGCTGCCACCCCTTTTACCTAGGTAATCTCTTCATAATATAGAGTATTTGGAGGGAAAAGCTAATGCGAGGTCGGGTTTGGAGGTCTCTAGCAGCCATGTTTCAGAGATAAAAACAATACGTGGATTATAATCCTCCAGGCAGAGTGCAAGATTTACAATAAGCACAGATAGAGAACGTTCTTTAATTAGTGTACATTTCAAAGAGCCCCCTTACATGTATTGGCTCCATACTGGATATATCTGACACACTATCTACCAATATTACAGGACCCACCTACATCAGTTCGGATCTATACTGCCTCTCCTTCTGAGCTGGGGATTGTCCTTAAAACTTCATCAAGTCTACCCTTGAATATCTTAAATGAGGGATGTGGGATACAAGGTCACTAGCACTTCCGGGTTGCATATCCACTCAATGTACGTTCAATGTGCTGATTTATATAGGGACTGCTGCACATTGCTTATAGCGCGTGCGGTCTCCCTGGCTCTTGGGAACCTCTCCTAAGATTTCGACTAATTCCAATGTAATGAAAATAATACTCTAAGCATGTATCAATAATACACTGGTGGTCAGCTCGAACTCAGGTGAATATACCTGAACAGAACCACTTAACACCCACCAGTTAAACAAATGCCTAATAAAAACTGTAACCTCATAAAAACAGATCTAGTCTAATAGAGTGCTTATATTAAGCAGACACTACCAGCCAAGCAATATAATGGTCACGCACTTAAAAGTGCAACCCTTCAAATTTGAGACTAAAATACCTAAAACACAATTATAATTCAACACAGTTGATTAGCAAAATAAAGTGTATAGTGCAGTGCTTAATTTGAGCGGGTGGCTTTCGATGCTAGGCACCTGCACTTAATTGTCAACACCAGGGCTTTTAACGGTCTGCCACATGGTGGTGCTGTCTATCTAAATGAAAGATAAGCACAACAACAGTTGTTTATTAATTAAATATACATAAAAAATGACTATTGACTGCCGCCCAAGACATTCTTATAGTTTTGGGGGCCTGGAATAAGCTTAACTGTTACACTTGTGTGAGTGATTGTGTTGGTACTGCCACTGGCAGCGATGGGATGGGCAATGTGTGGTGCAAGCTGCCCTGGCACTTATTATTTTACAAATTAAGCACTGGCCAAGTGCACTCATATGCTGCACGGACAAGCAATGTAGTGGTTCATATAGTGAGCTCTGCACATTGCTCCAAAGAATCCTTTCCCAAGATGTGATCTATTCCCAATCTAATGGAAAAAAAACACTCGCGAGCACGTATTGGTGTTCCTTCCACTGGTGGTCGGTTTAAAATCAGGCAAATCCACCTCAAATGAACCACTTGACACGCACCAGCTAGAAGAAAATGCATAATAAAAAAGGTAACCTAACCTTTTAATAAAGTTAATAAAGTGCATTTATTATGCAGACAGTATCAGTCAAGCATTATAACAGCTCTACATGTAAGAGCGCAACCATTCAAATTTGAGATTAAAATACCTTAAAACACAATTACAATTTGATAGTTGATTAGCAAAGTAAAGTACCACGTGCAGTCAAATGGTATTTTAGTTGTTTCTAATGTCACTGTAAAACTCTCTAATGCCCCTGGGTACAGTAAGTGCCATAAAAAAACTGCAAATAAATCAAACTAAATTAAATGAATAAAAAGAGAAGGAACGAAAGAGTCAGTTTTGCAGCAGACGCTAGCACAAGAAGAGGAAGAGCAGAGGGGGCTGGCAGAGACAAGTGAGCAAGCAAGAAGACAGGGAAGGGGAGTGTATGGAGACCAAACAGTTGAGGAAATAAAGAAGCAACAGGGGTGGCCGTATCATGATGTACTTTTCGGGCGCAGACCACAGAGCCCATTCCATGCACCTGCAGGGCATAAAGTGAAGTCATATAACCCGATATTTCTTGAGTTACTGCTTTATTTTCAGAGATTACAGATTGGAAACATTAAGAGTTTCTGAGGTGTACTGTCCAAAAATAAAGCACTAAATCAGAGAAATGTCGGGTTATCTCAGGTGTGCTGCCTAAAAAAACAAGCATTTACAATGCAATAGGTCTCGCAATGACATTGTTTTGAGCTATTGACATTGAAAATGTAATTGTTTTCTTTTTTTCCCTTCGTGAAGCATTAATTAAGTAATGGCGTTGTAAATGACAATGTCTTTTACCCCCTGTTGCCCCCCCCCCCGCAAAGCTCATCAGCATGTGCCCATCATAATATCTGACAATCGCATCTTAAACATTTTGCAACAATTCTATAGTTTCACCGCGGTTCTAAATTAAATTGTAAAATAAAATTTATATTAACAGATTATGACTAAATTCATTACCCTGGCATGTAGGCTTCAACTTGCTTGCAAAAACGAAAACATTATTTTGGTTTCACACCCTTAATATAAAATTAAGCAACACAGTTTGACATCTTGTATAAATATCCGCGAACGATGTATAACAAAGAAGCGTTATAGCTTTCACTCCAGTCTTCCCTGAGTCACTGTTCATAGCTGTTTTACACCGTTCGTTCTCTCCTGCATCACGTTACCCCCTCTGCGTTTATGCGATTCACATCGCTCTCTCGCCACTACTCTCACATGTATCTTCGGGACTTGGGGGACTGTTTTATGGCACTACGCCTTGCAGAGAAAAGCCCAGGAATTGGAGGTGCCAGTAACCAGCGAAGCTAATTTGTTAGCAATATATTCGAAATTGATAGATTGTCACGAGAGTGATAAATTGATGATCTATAAAACATAATTTTAAAAAAACCTGTGGGGAGAACTGTATTAAAATCAAGGCCACAAAAGATAATGTGCATTTCTTTTAGAGAACCCATACTGATTAGTCAGTGACGTGCATCTAGGGAAATGATGCCTGACGAGGTGAGCACAAGAGACTGACATCATCACATGGTATGATTCCAGGAAAGGGATATCTTCCTGTGGTATCAGCATGTCCGGTCCCAGCTGTGCTCCGTGTACCTGGTATACTGATCTCACTTCAGACTTCGGCAATGCACCAGGAGGCTGACGTCAAACTGACATCAAGCCAAAAAAAGATATCAACCTGAACCATGAAATCATGAACTGCATACTACAAGACACTGACATCAGCGGTCTTCAAGTCTAGAACCTGAAATACATTATGCTCCTGTAAGGAGCAGAAGGCAGACTGACATCACTGTGGGAACATGGCATAATTTCAGAAAGAGAACACCAATGTTCGACCACTCCAGGAATTAAGGTAGGGTTCCAACTCACAGACTGCAAAAGCACTAGGCAAATGCAAGAGCAGGCTCTGACATTACCTAAGGAGCCATTCTTCAGACTGCAAATTAAGTGCCAACACAGGAGAGGCTACAATCCCACCAAACTCGTCAGGTATTGTGACCCTTCTCCAAGAAACTACTACAAACTGACATCCTCTCAAACGAGATCAGATTAGAACATTAAAAAAAAAATACACATCAAAGCGAAGGAAGTGACAGCATGTTGGAAAATCTCATCCGTTATCCGACTTCAGAAACTGATAGTTGAGATCAGACTGCGGCTTCTCTTTAGTCAATTGTTTTGAGACTGGCATCGAACCTTTCACAAGCAGTAAATGGCGCGGAGATCAGTTATCTATCGCACAATTATGATGGCAAACCCCACCCTATCGTTTACTCACTCAAAGCGTACCTAATTTACTTTAATGCAGTTGAACCTAACTCGTAAAACAGTTCCGAAAGCCAGAAGTCTAAGTCAGACAACCTGCCTCACCAGTTCATATCCGTTAACTGTTAGTTATGGTTTCAAGTAAAATATATTAAGTATATACATCCTATAAAAGCCACTGAGTAAATGAGTAAAACGAAATATATGCTATGGGAAGTGCTTTTTTGAGGCATATCGTGCACGTCTAAGGTAGGTGTATGGGATGTTTTGCTTAAGAAGGCGGCACTCACTACCGAGACTTCCCTGCAGTATCTTCGGACCCCTTCGAGCGCGGTCTTGGCTGACTTCTCTCAATAGTAAAGCCTCGGGGTGGCTGAGGCGCACCATCAGAGGGTCTGCGGAATTAGCCCAGGAGTACATGGATTGCTCTCCATAGCGCCGTGCATGCTGTGGGATGGGTGACGGGCACTGTACCCCTCCATCCATCAGAAGTGAGGCTCGCCCCCTCCCCTCACCACCCTTTGCCCCACAGCCCCCATTTACACCTCACAGCCGCGCCTCCTGCTCCTTCCTGCGCCTCCGGTGACAGCGCTCCTGGTGAAATGAAGCAAATGGGGAGCACCCCCCCCCCACACAGCCCCCTTTAGATCAAGTGCGCGAGCCCTGCACCGAGCGCGCCCTCTGACAGGTTCACCAAAACCCGGGCTCGAGTATCAACGGCGGGGGTGGCACACGACCCCACCTCACCCCTGTGAGAGGCCCGCTGAAGGGGTGTGAGGGACAGGAGCGCCATGGGAGGGGCTGCGGTCACTGGTGCCATCCCCCCAAGCCCTCCGTCTGAGGACTATGAGAGAGGGGAGCGCCATGGAGAGGGGGGAAGAGCTGCTGTAACTGGTGCCCCCGCCTCTCCCCACCGGCACTGAAGCCCTCCGTGTGAGGGGCTCTGTGATGGAGTGAGAGACAGGAGCGCCATGGGGGGGCTACTGTCACAGGTGCAACCCCCCCCCTTGCTAGTGTCTCTGCTGCTAGCACGAGAACCCCATGGCCTGTGTCCCTAGTCACAGACTCATAGGTAACGGGTTAGGACACCTCTCTGTTAGTAATACCTCCTCTCCGGTTCTGCCGACAATGAATTAAGCCTTGTTGGTGAACCCCCTACACCAAACTCATGGAGATAAAGAATCAGATGTAACAGGCGCAGGCCAGGTCACCTGTAGTTCTTGAATTTTTGCAGGAACAGGTTTGTATTTCAAAACACTATCTTGAGTATCACCGCGAGAGCATGTCTACATTGGTGTGATTAGTTATCAGCCTAATAAGGGACGTGTTGTGTCACTCAACAGTAGTTCCTAAAATAAAACCGTAATAAAAATATTTTTTATAGATTATATTATTATAGATATTATTTATTAGATGGAAAAGGTACAGTCTGAAATTCTCATCTGCAGGAGCCACCCCGGAGGAAGTGCACTTAGGTGCGCTTCTAACATCTGGTGGTTAAAAAGAATATGGCACCGACTGGAGATCCGAAATCGTGCGGACCATTTGATCTTGCAATCACCCAGGGACCCGTGACTACACGCCTCCAAAGATAAGAAAGATCGTCACGACAGCCGTCAACCAAGCCATCCAGCCCGGAGGGGCTGTCCCAAAAGGAGAAAGGGCGGTAACGAAAAAGCATCCTTTTCAATGGGAAGCCAGCGTTTAGCATAAACGCTGACGCAACCCAATGAAAATGATGGGCGGGGCTTTGAGCCCCCTTCTGAAATCTCCTCTCTAACAATAGATCTCGCTGAGCGACAGCGCATGCGCTGCCACGCTAGGCGAGACCTAAAAAGTACTAAATCAGAAAATAATCAGGTTAAATGAATCCACCTAACTCACTGCAGGTGCATAAAATGGGTGCTCGAGTCGGCACTGCTCCTGAAAAGCCCATCGTGATCACGGCCGGACTGGGAACCAAAACCGGCCCTGGCAAAGTGCTTGGCCGGCCCCCACGGACGCTGCCGAGCTGTTTGTCACGGCCGGTTTTCGCCGATTTCGTTACAGCGGCTGATATTGCAGCTTTGCTGCAAAATCGGCCCTGTAACAAAATCGGCCCCCAGGGGCCCAAAACCGGCCCCCAACACTGGCAGCCCACCGGGGAAATGCCCGGTGCCAACTACGGACATGGCCTCAGGGGGCAAACTGTCCGAGGGCTCTTTGATAGAAGGGACGGTAGATGGTTGTGTGTCCCCTTCCGTGATACAGATCGCTCCGTGCACATATGGCACTGGTGAGATCAAGAGAGGGCCACAACCCCATGGAAATGAAGAAACACTTTGCCTCTGCACCTGCACCATATTACAAATGCTGGTGGGGAAGCAAATAGGCCATCAGGTGGTGGACTGACTATGTACCACAAAGAGTTGGCGCACGGTCAGCGTGCTCCCCGAGAGCACCCTTTGAAAGGGGTTAAGGGGATACCACGGACCACCTGATATCTCCATTTCAAACGGAAGCTGCATTGCCACTTGCACAGTGAAATATGGACCAGCGGCTTCAAACTGCTGGTTTGGCTTTCACTAATGTGGTGTCCCCAATGCTGGCACAGGTGGCATTGCTGGGGACAGTGCATTTACTGTAATTGGGTGGCTGTTCCCCTCTACATCTGGCCCCCCCAGCTACAGCTGCTCCTTGGTGTAAACAGGGACAGTGTAATACAGGCCCAAAGGGCAAGCAGTATTACTGTGGGCACAGTGTCCTTAACACATGGTACAGGCAGTTCTGCACATATGGTGCAGGCAACACTGCTGCTATCATACTCAGTATGCCTCATTAATGTTTGAAGAACAAATCCTATGTACAACCAGGAGCTACAATGCTTTTACAAGAGCGCTGCCAATGGTGCCCAGTTGAATTGTGCGGAACCAAGTGATGAAACAATCCTCTTCCCCTTGTTTATTCACTGTAGGTTGAGCCATTATTTATTGCGTCAGGTCTGGGCTGGGTACAAACGCCCCCTGCACTCTTTATTTTTGCAATAGTAGTCCCACCGCACTGCGAGCATGTCGTTGTGCAATGGAAACCCTCTCCTCCAACTAAATGTGTCTCCCCTGTGTGTCTTTGTTCCATGCTCCTCTGTGTATGTGTGTGTCTGTCTGTCCTTGTTTAACAGATCTTATCGACCCACTGTCTACACCTGTCTTCACCTCATTGTGCAATTAGAACCCTCACATATGTGTACATTTCCGGTGTGTGTCTTCTTCCGAACAGGTTTGTGTGTGTTTATGTGTGCGTCTCTCCCTGTGTAACAAACCTTCTTGTACCAGCATGTGCATCTCGTTGTGCAACTGGTCCCCTACTTCTGTGTACATCTGCTGTAAGTGTTCTTTGAAGCACGTTTTCCTGTGTATGTCCTTGAGTAAGAGACTTCCCCACCCCCCTGTTTTATTGTGTACTGGGCACCCACATATATGTCTTCTTGCATAAGAGCCTGCGCTTCACTGTGCCCTTGTGTAAGCGACTTCCCCGTCCCACTGTCTCCTTCCATAACAGACAGCATGTGTCTCGTTGAAAGATTTTCTGTATTAGACCCCATGTTTCAATTTGTAAGATAGCGTCCTGTATATCTCTTGATGTATCGACTCTCGCCTGGCTGCTTCCTAGAGTAGTCAATGCCCTGCATGCATTTAACTCCACGAATGTTCTTTCCAAGATGTATCTCCTCATCAAAGAGAGTAACCAAAGCCGTACATACTACACCTCCCTTCATGCATCCTGCAATAATAGACCCTCTACTCCCCCTGTACCTTCTTATGCAATAGAACCCTCATCTTCTTTTACAGTAGACATTCCTCATAACCTCCAATCAAGTTGTAATTGTCTCATCTTCTAATGTAAATGTTCCTACTTCTCTTTTGTCCTTGTGTCCTCATAATCTAGTTTAATAGACCATTCCTCAGCTCGTGTGATTGCCTCCTCATCTTCTTGTTTAGTTGGGCCTTCTTAATTAATGTGGTGACCCAATGTGGTGCTCCCATTGTGCAGACCTAGTTGGACAGTACCTGCAGCCTATGGCTATCAACTTACTATGGTTCCTGGTGTTGGTGTTACCCTAACCCTGTCATTTAATGCTACAGGATCACTGGTTGCCCTTAATAACTGAAAAAGTGTTTCTCCAATGACCTTTTATTGTGAAACAGCTTGAGCGTTCCATCTTCTATCACCAATGCCACCATGAACTTTGACTGTGACCAATGTGAGCTACACCTCAGACACCACCAGGGGCAGCTCCTCTGCTAAGGCGTAGGAACGTAGCCCCACTGCTCTCAAAGCAGTGAAAAAAGGAAAAATAAAATGATAATAACAATGTTATTCTCATTCTATTTTTCGTTGTTGCAGGTCTGGGTTAGGGTGGAGCTGGTGGCATAAGGAGGAGGAGTGGTTCATGCACTTAAGTTGGCATGACGGCTTGGCCAGGCATCTTGAGCTGGCCAAACAGTCATGCGTACTTTGCATGTTCCCCACTAAGCTGTAATGCACAGCCTGGTGGGGAACATGCATAGGCTCCCTGTCCCCATCTGAGCGCCGAACCACGGCTCTCATACCAATCACAACACTGCATTGCAGCATTGTGATTGGTTTAGGGGAGGCTGTGTGCTTCCTGCGTGGGTTCCAGGACTCGTTGGAAGGGAAGCGGAGGAGAGACTCGGCCAACTGAAGAGGTAAGTGTTTTTTCTTTTTAATAGTTTCTTTTCTTCACCCCCCCACCTCCAATGCCACCCCCGTTCCCTGCCAGCCGCAACAGGATATCACTGAAGAATAATGAGTGCCTCTGAAAATCAGGACCCCACTGACAACCAAAACTCAACCAGCGCTGGTATACCAGACAATCTATTTTCAATCACTCACAGTAGTAGCATATTGTAGAAGAGAGGTTTCTATGCAACGAATCACACGGTATCACAGACCAAAGCTCCTAGCGTAATTGGTGGTACATACATGTAGTCACCTTCCAAAAGTGATGGCAGAGGCAGAACCAGTAAGACAATCCCAAATCTTTAGACACACCCACAGAGTGGGAGCAAAGACAGAAAGGGACAACACTGCGTGTCTATTTAGCTGCAGCAAATCAGGAAAACTGCAGCTTCAAAAAGCATTTTGGTAATTTACTGTCAATAATATCCATGGGCCTAAATTACAACTGGAGGGTGAGATGGAATTTACTTAACCATATTATCCTGATTTTTGGCACTTTAGAGCCTTCACATTAGACTCAATGGGTAAATGTCCCTCCAGGAGTAGCACTCACTCTCGAAAATATCACCTAACTCTAAATCCTATGTCAAACCCTGATTACTGAATAGGTCTTTTTGTGGATGGCACGTTGAAGAATAACTCAAAGTTGTTGTGGGACAACAGGGCTACCCTGTTCAATGCCATCTCTTTTGCCACACATCAGTTGGGTAGGTCTTGTGCATCCAGCAGCCTTTAATACCTGTACAGGATCTGTGTTTCCCATCTGTGGAATTCCTGTCTATGTTGGCATAGACCCAAGCATGCCTAACTAAGCCCATGTGTCCACATGACAGTGAAGCTGTGGGCAGCTCAATGGACAACTCGAAAATCCTGAATCTTTTAAGAGTTGTTAATCATAAGCAGGCCCGGAAGACCACAGCAGTTAGAATATGTCAGCATGTGCATGCGGCAGTTGTTCTGTGCTAACTGCGAGCAAGTAATCTTACTTTGTCTTCAGATTTGCCGACTTCCAAAGCTCGTGTGGTGTAACTGACCATGGAATCCACCAAGCCAGAACACTCTCGCATCTTCTGCCGCGTCTTGTCACTAGCTGAGCTGAGGTTCCTGAACAAGATAAAAGAAAGATTGATGAGCATATGGAGGTTCTTGAAGTGCTGACCCCACATCCTTTGTGAGGTGCCACTGCCAAACTCACCAAACTGGTTGACATCAGTGGCCTTCCTCATATCATGAGAGACCCAGACAACTGCAGCATCTGCTTTCTTTGAGGTACCTACAACTGCTTCTCCCTCATCCTGTGAGATACCTTCAACTGCTTCTCCTGTCTTCTGCTAAATGCTCTTGACAGCTAACTACAAAGTCCACTTTTGTACTACTGTCTGTAAAATGCCTTCAAGAGCAGCCTCCAAGTATATGAGAAGTACTCTGAGCCAGTCTTTTAGTATTGTGCAGTCTATACTGTTGGACCTCAAGAGTAACATTCCATGGGACAATCACTACAGACTTAGGTATTAGCCATTCAATGAGTCTTTGAAGCGATCCCTCCTCTGTTCTAGAGAACCTACAACAACCTATAATATTCAGGACTGTCTAGTGGGAATTGAGGTCTTGGGTTCAAAGATGACTTTCTACTCTCATAACTCAATCCCACTTTCTCTATGGCACTCTAAGGGAGCTGTAGTGCCCCTCAACAGGTGAAGCCTGAAGTGGTTGGGTCCTGTGAGTGACATTGTACTTTACTACCGGAAAAGGCTAGAGTTATGTGACCATCCATTCTGAGAGATATAGTCTCCTACTGCAGTTGAGGCTGAGAGTTTAGCTTCCCACTAGTTATGTGGTGCCCTTTTTGCAAAGAGTGGTTTAGCAGTATCCTTGTACAGCTTCCTACTACAGGTGAGGACTGAATTGATTGTTCTCTGTGAGTGATGTAGCTTCCAACTACAGGTGAGGGGAGCAGATGTTGCCCGTTTCCACATAAAAGACAGAGAATTTACCATACACAAATGGTAATCTCTCCCACATTTTTTTTTAGATATTTAATGTAGCACAGACCAGGCTCCAAAGAGTAACCCAGCTCTTCACATTTTTTGCAGAAGGCTCATTTTGAAAGAAACAGATATACCAGGCAGAGACTGGATTACAGAAACCAAGTTCAATGCGGAGGGATAGGTACAGGATTAGACAGCACACTGTTCAACTGGTTGACATATTTACAGTAATCAAATTTACAATAAGAGGCACAGAAGGATACATTGATATGCCCAGATATGTGGTCAAATGGGAAAGGTGGGATTAGAACCAATGTCTTCAGATTTCAATAAGAATTCAAGGTCAATAATCTGACTACTAGAATTAATCTCCTGCAATAGAGGGATAGTTATCTTGTCCTGTGTATCTATCTTCCTCTACCTCCAAGAGATTTGCACCTGGAACTTCCCCTGCAGTGACACAGTCTCACAATGGCATAGTTACAAACCAGATGGACGGTTATAAAAGTACAACAGTAGCATTCTAAGCATTCAGTTAAGGGAGAGGTCTTATGTGTGTAGAAAAAAAGCAAACCCAATACAATGCCCTAACTCACATCGACCTTATCCTCTCGCATCCCACTGCGGAACACCCTCTAAGCACCCAGGGAAGGAGAGTTGTGACATCCCTTACCTGAGAAAGCCGGTGGCGTTATAGAATATCTCAGACTCTGAGGCATTCTGTTGGATGACAGCCGATGTCCCAACACCAGACAGAGGCCTCAGGATCCGATCAGTGAGCTGGTCTAGCGTGTCCTGGGCCAATCGGTCCTTAAGGTCATCGCTGGAGGAAAGGTTCCACAGAATCCCTGTCAGAAAGTGGATAAAGGAGAGGAGAATAAGACTAATGTGTTTACCAAAGCCACCTAATCCCATGTAGATAGATTACTTGATGGTTTAGTCTAAACTTCTAGTTGGGGATCATGAACGGGCAGTTCAGATAGAATGAGTGAGCTGGATATTTAGAAGTATCAGGGCAATCTATTAGTCCACAGCTCACCTTTCATATTCTAATTGATCCCAGACCTGCCTTGGTTGACAAAATGTTATTTTTGACACTGCACTGCCATTGAGAACAGATGGTTGAGCTATTTGAGAAATTCTCGCTTAGCGATTTGCCAACCTTGTTGGAGATTTCTTGTCCCAACCTTTTTTATTCACACTTTGCATACTGGCACTTAATGAAGGTGAAGAAACACATTCTTTGTGAAATTGGTGTTTCCCTTTCGAATAACTTTGGCAAAATTAATTTTGGAAGTCACGCAAAGATATATTGTATACATGTATTTGTTTATATCACATTGCATACTGAGCGGTATTGTCATTTTATGGGTACAAGATGGGGTGAGTGGGCTAAATTTTGATTTCACACCTTGTGTTTTATTTATAATTTTTGTAAATATGGCAGCACAAATAGACACCCATGTTTCACAAATATGGAACTTACATGTGTTATAATGACTTTGTGTTATGTGCATTAAGAGCTTGCTTAGTATGTAAACCATCACAGGAGGTGAATTGTTCCATCAGCTTGAACAGCCATATTTTTTGGTTGCCTCATAAACAACAATTAGCATCAGGTCTGCTCAAAAAACACTTTAGATCATGGTTTTAGAATAACAATAAACATCAGGTGTTTAAAACAACTCAGATCATGCGTTCTGAAACCACAATAGACACCACTCATTATGAAAACACAATTCATTGCCCGCTATATAGTGAAAGAATTCACATAATGCACTCCTAGAGGTGTAGCTATCAACAGGGATGTGAGGGGTCCTCTGGACCCTAATTAAGACTATATTTTTACTAAAATGTCACTGCCCTGAATTAGTCTAAAGGTAAGAATAGGTCTTATCATACTAGTCCATCTTGAAACAGCTACCCTATACTCTAGGGTAGTGGTTCTTAACCTGTGTCCGGGAAACCCTGTGACTGCTTAGAAAATCAAATAATATTAATAGATTATTAAAGTGTTCATAAATAAAGAAGCAAAATGTACAGCTGAAAATTGTAAAACCTTCTGTACATGTGAAGGAATTTGAAATTGGAGACAAAAAATTAACTGTATCCTCTGATTGATACATGAGAGCAGTGCAAGAGCATCAAACATACTATAATATGGAAGATAAGTGCCCTTAATTGAACTTAGAAAGACGCCAACCTTTCTATTAAAATTAGAATGTTGTTTTTCAATTAACTAAAATATTTGTGTATGTGTTTTATGAATGCTTGTTATTGTATTTTTTTATATTGTTTTGCAAAATCAAATCATAAAAAATGCTTAGGCCGAAGTCCCTGGCTGCCAGTAATGATTCAATGTGGGTCCCCAGATTACAATAAAAATTCACTGGGGGTCCCCGGTTCCAATAATCATTATGTAGGGGTCCTCAGAAGTCAAAAGGTTACGAACCACTGCTCTAGGAAAATATGCTCTATTGGTGTCGTTGGAGGGGAGTCACTCCTGCAGTCACACATTTGTCAATAAGCTGATCCCACTTTTTCACCCCTTTGTGTACCATAGCTGGCTATAGTCACCGGAGCACAGACAGGACAATGACATTTTAGGGATCTTGTTAACCCTGATGAAGGCCCAAGACCCTTCTGGACTACAGAAGGATGACACATTTTGGTTGGGAAAGTGAAGGAGACATAATATCTCACCTCACCCAATTTTATTATTTTAGTCCTGCCTGGAGTTCCCTTCAATAAAGAGATATCTTTGGAGCTTACACACAGGACGTTTTATCACTGCATCTGGATCCCGCTTCTAATCGGAAAAATATTTTTTTATGATCGACCTCACTTTGAGACCATCTTAGTAGTACTATCCAACCAAGGTGAGACAGAATCGCCTATGATGAAGCATGACACAATCATGTGGGTGAGGCTTTTCCATCCATTTTTATAATGCTCTCGGTAGAGCTTTGGAAGTCTTATGAGCCTCTATAGCACAGCGTCCAAAACCATACCTATTGTGAGCATGGTTTGCGTTTTAGAGGATGTATGGTAGTTCGGTTTTTCATCTTTTTGTGATTGAAATATATTTTTACGCTAAACTGTGGACAGAAGGGCAGTTTTCGTGCTTGTATGAGGGCCCATGACAATGTTGCTACTTCACTGTGCACTCCTCAACACTTGTTCACATTATGCAATGGAGAATGAAACAATCATATTGTAGATATCAGAATCATAATTCAATCTGATTACCAAAAACCACATTTCACATCAAGCGCTTCATAACCACAGTAGACCTAATCAGCTATCCAAACACTATTCACATCATGTACTCAGTCACGACAACAAACATCATGTGCTCACGAACCATTATTCAGATCATATGTTGCAGAAACGCATTTCAGGTCATACTTTCTCAAAAACATTATACCCCTAGGTGCCGCAAAATTCTCCACCCCAAAAATTATTATCCAATGCTTAATTTTGTTTGTTATGTAATTGCCACGGCCCTCTTCAGAAGGCCACTGCATTCAGCTTGCACCACCCATTACCCATACCAGGGCTGGCAATGACATTACCAACACACCTAATAACCATTGCACTCCTACAGACAATTCAGGCTATTCCAGGCCACCCAAAGTTATAAGAAAACCGTGGGTAGCAAGGTCGATTAATTTTAAATGTATATTGAATCATTAAACTATATTGAATCATTACACTGTTGTGGAGCTCCTCTTAAAATTGGGGAGACAGCGCCACCATGTAGTAGTCTGTCATTAGTGCCGGTGTTGGGAATTAAGTGCTGGTGCCCAGCACCGGAAACTATCGGCTCAAATTAAGCACTGGTATTATCCACTTCAATCTACATTAAGCTTGGCTGCCCAGACATACCAAAAAATATGGCAGACCTTTCTTACTCTAATCTTTATATTTGGTCTTTTTTTTTTTAATTACCAAAATGCCAGTAGGTACTTTTCAAAATATTTAACAGACATTCTTTAGCAAGTGACGTCCCATTGACCTATACAAAACAAGCATTGGAAATGCAATAGGTCTCGCATTTGTTGGAGCTGGAGCTATTGGTATTGTAAATGGCAATGTTTGGTACTTTGAAAAAGGTCTTCTGTTTGTTGGAGCAATTCACATTGTAAATGGCAATGTTTTTTAATTATCCTTTGGGTTTTATATAGCACGAACTTAACAGCCTCAGTTGTGAATTTCGATTCATTAAAGTTTTGTGAGCCCTGAAATTTGCACAAGTAAAGTGCTAACAGTATAAATATGGGCACTGTTTAATAAACGAAGCCACTGCAATACAAGAGCAAAGGTGACCGAGTGACTGCTTCTGGGGGGACGGAGTTGCTTACACTCACTGGCCGTTAAAGCTAGCTAGCCCGCTACTATGAGTTTATCAAACTTAATGCTATGTTTTCTTATGTTATGTTATGTTATGCTATGCAATGCTATGTTTTGTTATGCTATGCTATGTTTTGTGTATGCTATGCTATGTTTTGTTATGCTATGTTTTGTTATGCTATGCTATGTTTTGTTATGCTATGCTATGCTATGTTTTGTTTTGTTATGCTATGCTATGTTTTGTTGTGTTTTGCTATGCTATGTTTTGTTTTGTTATGCTGTTTTGTTATGCTATGCTATGCTATGCTTTGTTTTGTTGTGTTTTGTTATACTATGCTATGTTTTGTTGTGTGTTGCTATGCTATGTTTTGTTATGTTATGCTATGATATGTTTTGTTATGCTATGTTTTCTTGTGTTTTATTATGCTATGCTTTGTTATGATATGTTTGTTTTGTTATGCTATGCTATATTTTGTTTAGTTATGCTATGCTATGTTTTGTTGTGTTTTGTTATGTTATGCTATGTTTTGTTATGCTATGCTACGTTGTGTTCTATGTTTTGTTTTGTTATGCTATGTTTTGTTGTGTTTTGTTATGCTATACTATGTTTTGTTATGCTATGTTTTGTTATGCTATGCTATGTTTTGTGTTTTGTCATGTTATGCTACGTTTTGTTATGCTATGCTATGTTTTGCTATGCTATGCTTTGTTATGCTATGTTTTGTTATGCTATGCTATGTTTTGTTGTGTTTTGTTATGCTATGCTATGTTTTGTTATGCTATGCTATGTTTTGTTGTGTTTTGTTATGCTATGCTATGTTTTGTTATGCTATGCTATGTTGTGTTTTGTTATGCTATGCTATGTTTTCTTATGCTATGCTGTTTTGTTGTGTTTTGCTATGCTGTGCTTTTTGTTATGCTATGTTTTGTTGTGTTTTGTTATGCTATGCTATGTTTTGTTTTGTTATGCTATGCTATGTTTTGTTGTGTTTTGGTATGCTATGTTTTGTTATGCTATGTTTTGTTTTGCTATGCTTTGTTATGCTATGGTATGTTTTGTTGTGTTTTGTTATGCTATACTATGTTTTGTTATGCTATGTTTTGTGTTTTCTTATGCTATGCTATGTTTTATTTTGTTATGCTATGCTATGCTATGTTATGCTTTGTTTTGCTATGCTATGCTTTGTTTTGTTAGGCTATGTTTTGTTATGCTATGTGTTGTTGAGTTTTGTTATGCTATTTTTTGTTATGCTATGCTATGTTTTGTTATTCTATGCTATGTTTTGTTTTGTTATGCTATGCTTTGTTATGCTATGCTATGTTTTGTTTTGATATTTTTTGTTGCTATGCTATTTTTTGTTGTGTTTTGTTATGCTATACTATGTTTTGTTATGCTATGCTATGTTTTGTTGTGTTTTGCTATGCTATGCTTTGTTTTGTTATGCTATGCTATGTTTTGTGATGCTATGCTATGTTTTGTTATGCTATGCTTTGTTTTGTTATGCTATACTATGTTATGTTTTGTTATGCTATGTTATGATTTGTTATGTTATGTTAGGCTAGGCTATGTTTTGTTATGTTATGTTTTGTTAAGTTATGGTATGCTATGCAATGGTATGCAACGCTAGGCTATGTTTTATTATGTTATGTAATGGTATGTTTTTGTTATGATAGGCTATGTTCTGTTATGTTATGCTGTTATTTTATGTTAGGCTAGGCTATGTTTTGTTATGTTATGCTATGTTATGGTGTATTAAACTACTGTGGATTTTAACACATCCAAAAGCTGATGAATGGAGCGGGCTTGCACGTCTTTGGGCTTGTGCGCACTCCCCTCCCTCCCCCACCACAGTACTTTGCATTTTGCCCTGTGTTTGTAAGTGTGTTTTCATGTGGAATTAAGGTGCCTGGTGACGGGGCACTATCCGGCATAGCAGTGGGATTAGTGTCTTAATACTGAAAAGTAGCTGTGAATTGTGGAAACCCCAGATTTTTGTGCGTGAAGTAAATAGCTTGCAGGAAGCACTCTGTTAGACCTGTCAGCCCTTTGGGTGGTCCCTCCTCATCATTATTTATTTTGTCCCACTTTTGCCTCAAACCCTGTTAGTATTTTTTCCTTTTTGGGAACCACCAGACTTTTTAGTATTGATGCAGATTCAGGGAGCCATTTTATCTACCCCTGGAACTTCTGTCTGAGGGCCTGGAGCACAAAATGGAGGCCACCCATTGTCACCTGTGACATCACTGGAACCTACTAGAACCTTCTGCAACATTCTGGAACCCTGTGACAGTTGGAGGCGGTTTAGAATGTTGGGAAGCTAAGTCAGGGTTGGCAGTTGGAGCTGGCAGTTGGCACCTGACTGGTGAAGAGAGAGGAGCAGAAACCTGAAGGAGGAAGGAGTGAGGCAGCAGGGGTGGAAACTTGTGCCTGGAGTGGGGTCCATAAACCCACCCTTGATACTAGTCCCTACTGACTGAGCCCAGCCTGGAGCCCTGTGTGGGAGAAAGCAAGAGAAAACCATCTTAAGGACCTGGACAGCAGGAACAGGCCTTAAAAGTAAAGAACAGCAAGTTCCTGACCTGGTTACTGGTAACTTCTTGAAGTCCAACGTCGTGAAGCCTGGAGACCTGGAGCCCGAGGTGGAGAAGCGGCGCTGACTGGAAAGCAGACGTCGTACCCGGAGCTGCCAGAGAGCGAGAGAGGGCGCCGACGGAGGTCGTGGAGAGTACCAGAGGTCGAGGAGGAAGTCACCCGAGGTCGAGTGAGCGGCGTCGACGGGGGAGTGAAGTCCGCCCTCCGGAGTCGCCGGAGACCGAGGTGAAGCGTGCCGGAGGTCGGGAGTGGAGATCGCACTCCGGAGTCGCCGGAACCTGAAGAGAATCGTGCCGGAGGTCGGGAGTGGAGGTCGCACTCCGGAGTCGCCGGAACCCGAGGAAAGGAGCACCGGAGGTCGGGAGTGGAGATCGCACTCCGGAGCCGCCGGAAGTCGACATCGAGCCGAGGCCGCCCGACGTCATCGAACCGGAGCCGCCCGAAGTCGACATCGAGCCAAGACTGCCCGACGTCATCGAACCGGAGGTCGACATCGAGCCGAGGCCACCGACATCGAACCGGAACCGCCTACCGGCGTCGTCAAGAACTGTCACTGCGCCGAGGCCGCCGACATCGAACCGGAGCCGCCTCACGGCGTCGACACGACTCCAGCGGCGTCGGAACTTCATAAAAAGGGCAGTAAGTGGAATAGAGGGCGCCTAAGGCCCTGTGAAGCCCTAAGAGACCATCCTAGAGGCTAGAGAGGTGCTGGAACCAGCTTGATAGTGCCAGGGGAGAGCTGAGACTAATACAGAGGGGTTGTGTAGTGTGGGAGAGCCAGATCTCTAGATTCCCCCTTGATCTACCTCAGTTTAGGCCTCAGCCTTGACCAAGCCAAGTAGTACATCCCTCAGGTCATCCAAAACTCTACAAGCTGGGATTGGGTCAAATCATCCCATAGTACCTCAGGAATGTGAACTGATTTTCAAGTGTCACTGTTGGCTTTTATTATTTATTGAGAGCACTGTATTTATTGTATTCATCCTATTTATTGCCTCACAGTATTTATGGCCTCACAGTATTTATTGCCTCACAGTATTTATTGTTTCACAGTATTTATTGTCGCACAGTATTTATTGTCTCGCAGTATTTATTGCCTTATAATATTTAATTGCCTTTCATGTAATGCACTTATATTTATGCCTTGATTATTTATGATCTACCTTATTTATTGAATCGTTAAGACAGTATTTATTTGACTTACCCTCCCACAGGAAAAGCCTTGTGTACTGTGATTGTATTATTATTTATTTAATCAGCAACTAAGAGAAAAGAAGATAAAGAGATATATTTTCAGTATAATTTTTAAGGTGTAGTGTCGTTTTTGGAACGGATGCACGCATGGTTATTGTGTGGGTATGACGTATGCTTAGCACGGTGCCTGATCCCTGACCACTCGAGCCAAGCTACCACAGTGTATGTCTGGGAGAACACTACCACCCTTCCGGTGTGGGAGTGGGTTTTCTAACATAATTGGTGTTCAGTGGTGGGATAGAGCTGTGCCTACGTATACTCGACAATAACTGTGGGTAGTCCATAGGCCTACACCGGGAGTTTTCTCCAAGCGGCCTTCCTAATTGTGAGTTTTTGTTTTTTCCAAATTTACTCTGGTGGTGGGAGGAGGTGTTATAAAAGGTACCCCCCTGCATAGCTTCTGCAAATAACTGTCCTCTGACCTGAGTGGGCAAAATGGAGTTTGTGCTAGAAGACCTGGAAACCTATACTGTGGCCCAACTCAGGGAGTTTTGTCAGCGGGAGGGGGTGTATTGTCCCCCAGGAGCAAAGAAGGGTGCACTCCAAACCAGCTTAAGGGCTTGGGGGGAGGCACGACGAGAAAGCAAGGCTGAGGAGGAGGACAGGGATAGAGAGCCCGACAGTGAGGGAGCTGGTTTGTACCAACCTGAGGTGGGGAACCTGTTAGCGAGGCCCAGGACACTTTCTAGGAAGGGCAGCAGTGCCTCTAGCGGTGGCTTGTCTGAAGTGGAGTTAACAGACCGGAGGGAGAAAAGACAGCTCACATGGGACTTAGCAAGGCTGGAGAAAGAGAAGGAGGAACAGAGGATGGCTCATGAGCTAAGGCTGAAAGAGATAGATCTTCAGATCCTACGAGCCGGGGCACACCCTATTCCTAATGGTGGCAGCGAAGAAAGAGAGTTCACCAGGGAACCCAAACCCTATTTGCCGAAGGACCTAGTGGCTAGCTATGGTGTGGGCGACGATATTGCCAAGTGGCTAGCGGCCTATGAGGTCTCATTAAGGGCCCATGGGGTTTCAGAGAAGTACCGGGGAGGGGGATTGTACAGGTACATGCCTCCAGCTGGTAGGGATGCATTATTGGCCCTAGAGCAGGATGAGCAGACCCACTACCCCACCATGAAAGTGGCGCTCATACGAAAGTTTGGACTAACACCCGAGAAATACAGACAGAAGTTCCGGGGTAGCCACAAACTGGGCACACAGAATTGGGTGGACTTCCTGGATTATGCAAAGAAGGCATTAGAGGGTTGGATTCAGGGCAGTGAAGTGAGGAACTACGAGGGGTTGTTTGATTTAGTACTGAAGGAACACCTGCTCGAAAAATGTTTCCCTGAACTGCGTCAACACCTGGTGGATAGCAAGCTGACCAATCCCCGGAAGCTTGCTGAGGAGGCGGACATTTGGGCTAGTACCCGGGTGTCCACAAGGGGGACTGGAGGGGATACTCAAAAGGCCGGACAGGGCGCCCCCCAGAAGAAAGAGGGAGGGGAAAAGAAAAAGGAGTTCTCCAAAGGCCCCCAAAATAATTTCCAAGGTAAGGGAACAGGATTCACCCCTAGGGCTAACCCACCCAAAAACCCTAATCCTGGCCAGAGTCAGCAGCCAAGGGTTGTCCATTGCTTCGAGTGCGGTGGCGTTGGACACTATAAGGGAGATGCGAAGTGCCCAAAACGACCACCCCCTCCCATTGGAGGAAAGGCCCCCGGAGTAGCTAGTTTAGTGCTCGGGGAGGAGATGCCTTTAATTAAGGGAAGGGAGTGGGCGGGTGTCACTTTAGTGTCCCTGGGAGAACGGGAGATGGTTCCTAAGATCCAGGTGCCCGCAAATACCGCAAAGTATGGGCAGTGGGTCACCATCAACGGCCAAAGAGGGGAGGCTCTGAGAGACACAGGAGCCAGTATGACTATGGTACGTAGCCAACTGGTGTCTCCAGAGCAGGTGATTCCCGATGTACTCCACCCAGCCGCGATGGCTGACGGCAGAACAGGCCACTATCCGGTGGCCGAGGTTCCCTTTGAATGGGAGGGGGTTGCAGGTTCACTTCGAGTTGCCGTAAGCCCTGCCGTGCCAGTCGATTGTCTACTGGGGAATGACATGGAGCACAATGCTTGGAAGGAGGTGGAATACCGGACTCATACTGAGATGCTGGGTACACCTGACTGGGCCTGTGTGAGCACAGGGTCCGCGACTACCCGGAGAGGGAGTTCGTTTCGGCTGGAGCCTGGAACAAAGGCCCAGCCAGCTGCCAGTCAAGGGAAGAACCGAGGACAGGAGGAGCCTGCCTCGGCGTCCGCCCCCCGTAGGACGGATAGGCCACCGGAGGTGGTGGACCAGGAGTCTGCGGTGGGGGATGTCACCGAACTGGAGGACCTACCCATCCCGGCCGAGTGGCACGTGGAGGGAGGCCCGTCCAGGGAGGAATTCTGCCAGGGCCCGAGGGAGTGCCCTACCCTTGAGGGACTGAGGCGACAGGCCGAAGCCCAGGCAGCAGGGAACGTTGAAGGGAACTACAGTGTTTACTGGGAGGATGGCCTCCTCTACAGTGAACCCAAGGCACCCCTACATGGATCGTCACGAGCCTTGGTAGTCCCTCAACGTTATCGAGCCTTCCTTCTGGAGTTGGCTCACGAGATCCCATTGGCAGGACACCTGGGGCAAGACAAGACCTTCGCCCGTCTTGTCCCACACTTTTATTGGCCTCAGATGAAAGTGTCGTCCGACACCTACTGCCGGACATGTGTGTCTTGCCAAGCCAGTGGGAAAACAGGGGTGAAGCTGAAAGCTCCCCTGGAACCACTTCCTGTCGTTAGCACCCCCTTTGAAAGGGTGGGCATCGACATTGTGGGTCCGTTAGATCCGCCTACGTCAGCTGGTCACAGGTTTATCCTGGTTCTGGTGGATCATGCCACACGGTACCCAGAGGCAATACCTCTGAGGACCATTACAGCACCTGTTGTGGCTAGGGCCCTGATGGGAATCTTTACCCGAGTGGGTTTTCCCAAGGAAGTTGTGTCCGACAGGGGGACCAACTTCATGTCAGCGTACATGCAGGCCATGTGGAAGGAGTGTGGAGTGACCTACCGGTTCACAACTCCTTACCACCCCCAGACCAATGGTCTGGTGGAGAGGTTTAACAAAACCTTGAAAGGCATGATCAGAAGTCTGCCTGAAAGCCTGCGGAGGAAATGGGACGTCCTCCTACCCTGTCTATTGTTTTCCTACAGGGAAGTGCCACAGAAGGGAGTGGGCTTCAGCCCCTTCGAGCTTTTGTACGGGCACCCTGTACGTGGACCTCTCAACCTGGTGAGAGACGGATGGGAGAGAACTCCCAGGAAGCTTCCCCAGGACGTGGTGAGCTACATGCTGGCCTTCCGGAGCCAAATGGCTAAGTTGTGGAAGCAAGCTTCTTACAACTTGGAAGCCAGCCAAGCAGTAATGAAGGCGTGGTATGACCACAACGCTCACCCGGTGGAGTTGGAGCCTGGCCAGAAGGTGTGGGTGATCGAACCGTGAGAGCTTAGCGCCCTCCAGGATCGCTGGTCAGGACCCTTTGAGGTGTTGGAGAAGAAGGGTAAGGCTACCTACTTGGTGGATCTTAAAACCCCTCGTCAGCCCCTACGGGTGCTGCACGCCAACCGCCTCAAACCCCACCACGAGAGGCCCGAAGTCATCTTGATGATGGTGACTGACGGAGGAGAGGACGTGGAAAGCGAGCCTCTCCCCGATTTATTTGCGTCTCAAGAGAAGGATGGGTCGGTGGAGGGAGTGATTCTCTCCCCATCTCTAACTCCTGAACAGCAGGAGGACTGCCGCCAGGTCCTGGGACAGTACTCTTCGTTGTTCTCCCTTGTTCCGGGTAGGACTCACCTGTGCGTCCATGATGTGGACACAGGAGACAGCCCACCTGTGAAGTCCAAGATCTACCGGATGTCAGACAAGGTGAAGGCCAGCATTAACAGTGAAGTCACTAAGATGCTGGAGCTAGGAGTGATCGAACCTTCCAGCAGCCCCTGGTCCAGTCCGGTGGTGTTAGTACCAAAAGCCGCACCACCGGGTCGCCAACCGGAACTGAGGTTCTGTGTGGACTACCGGGGACTGAATTCAGTAACCAAAACTGATGCTCATCCGATCCCAAGGGCGGATGAATTGATTGACCGGCTGGGAGCTGCCCAATATCTAAGTACCTTTGACCTTACTTCTGGGTACTGGCAGATCTCTTTGACTGATGGAGCAAGGGAAAGGTCAGCCTTCTCCACGCCCAATGGCCACTACCAGTTCTGTGTGATGCCCTTTGGGCTCAAGAACGCACCTGCCACGTTTCAGCGCCTGGTAAACCAGATCCTCACCGGAATGGAGAGTTTCTCTGCTGCTTATCTGGATGACATAGCCGTCTTCAGTAACAGCTGGGAGGATCACTTGCGTCACCTGCAAGCTGTTCTCCAGGCCCTGAGACAAGCTGGATTGACGATCAAGGCCAGCAAGTGCCAGATCGGGCAGGGGTCGGTAGTGTACCTTGGACACTTGGTGGGTAGGGGAGCGGTGCAACCCCTCCAGGTGAAGATCGAGGCCATCATGGCCTGGGAACCCCCCAAGACACAGACTGAGGTCCGAGCTTTTCTGGGCCTCACGGGATACTACTGCCGCTTCGTGAAGGGATACGGTACCATCGTGGCCCCCCTCACGGAGCTTACGTCCAAGAAACAACCTCGACGGGTAGTCTGGACGGAGGCTTGTCAGCAGGCCTTCGTCAAGCTGAAGAAAGCCATGTGCGAGGCCCCAGTCTTAAGGGCCCCAGACTTTTCCAAGAAGTTCATTGTCCAGACAGATGCATCAGAACATGGCATTGGGGCAGTGTTATCGCAACTCAATGAAAAGGGTCTGGATCAACCCGTGGTCTTCCTATCCCGGAGACTACTTCCCAGGGAACAGAAGTGGAGTGCAATAGAGCGTGAAGCCTTTGCCGTGGTATGGGCTCTGAAGAAGTTGCGGCCATACCTGTTTGGCTCGCACTTCCTAGTTCAGACCGGCCACAGACCCCTTCGTTGGCTGATGCAGATGAAGGGGGAGAATCCCAAGTTGTTGAGGTGGTCTATCTCCCTACAGGGAATGGACTTTCAGGTGGAACATCGGCCTGGAGTGGACGACGCCAATGCAGACGGTCTCTCAAGGTATTTCCGCCTTAGTGATGAGAACTCCCAAGGGGTTGGGTAGCTCTCCCCACTTTCAGCTGGGGGGGACACGTGTTAGACCTGTCAGCCCTTTGGGTGGTCCCTCCTCATCATTATTTATTTTGTCCCACTTTTGCCTCAAACCCTGTTAGTATTTTTTCCTTTTTGGGAACCACCAGACTTTTTAGTATTGATGCAGATTCAGGGAGCCATTTTATCTACCCCTGGAACTTCTGTCTGAGGGCCTGGAGCACAAAATGGAGGCCACCCATTGTCACCTGTGACATCACTGGAACCTACTAGAACCTTCTGCAACATTCTGGAACCCTGTGACAGTTGGAGGCGGTTTAGAATGTTGGGAAGCTAAGTCAGGGTTGGCAGTTGGAGCTGGCAGTTGGCACCTGACTGGTGAAGAGAGAGGAGCAGAAACCTGAAGGAGGAAGGAGTGAGGCAGCAGGGGTGGAAACTTGTGCCTGGAGTGGGGTCCATAAACCCACCCTTGATACTAGTCCCTACTGACTGAGCCCAGCCTGGAGCCCTGTGTGGGAGAAAGCAAGAGAAAACCATCTTAAGGACCTGGACAGCAGGAACAGGCCTTAAAAGTAAAGAACAGCAAGTTCCTGACCTGGTTACTGGTAACTTCTTGAAGTCCAACGTCGTGAAGCCTGGAGACCTGGAGCCCGAGGTGGAGAAGCGGCGCTGACTGGAAAGCAGACGTCGTACCCGGAGCCGCCAGAGAGCGAGAGAGGGCGCCGACGGAGGTCGTGGAGAGTACCAGAGGTCGAGGAGGAAGTCACCCGAGGTCGAGTGAGCGGCGTCGACGGGGGAGTGAAGTCCGCCCTCCGGAGTCGCCGGAGACCGAGGTGAAGCGTGCCGGAGGTCGGGAGTGGAGATCGCACTCCGGATTCGCCGGAACCTGAAGAGAATCGTGCCGGAGGTCGGGAGTGGAGGTCGCACTCCGGAGTCGCCGGAACCCGAGGAAAGGAGCACCGGAGGTCGGGAGTGGAGATCGCACTCCGGAGCCGCCGGAAGTCGACATCGAGCCGAGGCCGCCCGACGTCATCGAACCGGAGCCGCCCGAAGTCGACATCGAGCCAAGACTGCCCGACGTCATCGAACCGGAGGTCGACATCGAGCCGAGGCCACCGACATCGAACCGGAACCGCCTACCGGCATCGTCAAGAACTGTCATTGCGCCGAGGCCGCCGACATCGAACCGGAGCCGCCTCACGGCGTCGACACGACTCCAGCGGCGTCGGAACTTCATAAAAAGGGCAGTAAGTGGAATAGAGGGCGCCTAAGGCCCTGTGAAGCCCTAAGAGACCATCCTAGAGGCTAGAGAGGTGCTGGAACCAGCTTGATAGTGCCAGGGGAGAGCTGAGACTAATACAGAGGGGTTGTGTAGTGTGGGAGAGCCAGATCTCTAGATTCCCCCTTGATCTACCTCAGTTTAGGCCTCAGCCTTGACCAAGCCAAGTAGTACATACCTCAGGTCATCCAAAACTCTACAAGCTGGGATTGGGTCAAATCATCCCATAGTACCTCAGGAATGTGAACTGATTTTCAAGTGTCACTGTTGGCTTTTATTATTTATTGAGAGCACTGTATTTATTGTATTCATCCTATTTATTGCCTCACAGTATTTATGGCCTCACAGTATTTATTGCCTCACAGTATTTATTGTTTCACAGTATTTATTGTCGCACAGTATTTATTGTCTCGCAGTATTTATTGCCTTATAATATTTAATTGCCTTTCATGTAATGCACTTATATTTATGCCTTGATTATTTATGATCTACCTTATTTATTGAATCGTTAAGACAGTATTTATTTGACTTACCCTCCCACAGGAAAAGCCTTGTGTACTGTGATTGTATTATTATTTATTTAATCAGCAACTAAGAGAAAAGAAGATAAAGAGATATATTTTCAGTATAATTTTTAAGGTGTAGTGTCGTTTTTGGAACGGATGCACGCATGGTTATTGTGTGGGTATGACGTATGCTTAGCACGGTGCCTGATCCCTGACCACTCGAGCCAAGCTACCACAGTGTATGTCTGGGAGAACACTACCACCCTTCCGGTGTGGGAGTGGGTTTTCTAACACACTCCAATACATTCGGGGACACAAATGAGGGCGCAGGAGGTGGCTGAAGAAGTGGGGTGGGTTAATCAGCAGAGAGCGGGAGGAGGAGGTGGTGGTTTAAAAGCAGGATGAGTTGTTAAAAACAATGGCGGGGGCTGGGAGGGTGAGATAACACAACCAATGCATGTCAAAGGCAAAGCTGGCTGACGGCAAGTTGTGTATCCTCTAGAGTGCTGCGGTGGGTACCTTTGAGAAATTTCGCGCAGCAATAGACCTTCCATGCTTTCGAAAGTCTAATATTGCCAGCACGTTATGACCAATATTTGGTGATGTTTTTTATTTTGGCATGGCATGCAAAACAAGACAGGCCCGGCGGAGCAAATGTCACACACAGAAGCAGACAGAGGAACACACGCAAGTATACACACAGACACACACACACAGGCAGACACGCACACAAACTCATTAAAGAGTTAATTTACAAGCCCACGTTAAATGGAAAGGCAAGAAAGTAGTCGCCCGCAGGAAAATGAGTTTGTAAGAAGCGCGGGGTGGGGGGGCAACACGGACAACGAAGGGAGGGTGAATGGGGGCGACACAGACCATAGAGGGAAGGCAGGTGGAGGGCAACATTGACAATGGAGGCTTCAAATGGGACTATGGAGGAGAGTCTGGAAGGGCAGGGGCAAGCAGACAGACAACCAAGGGTTGGAGGGAGGGGGTATGGACCACACACAGAACGGAGGGTGGGCGAATGGAGCACCCCGTCAACAGAGGGTGGGAGGGAGGTGCTGGGGGGGGGGTTCATTTCTCAAACTATCATCTCAGTCTTGGTTCTGTTTATGCAGAGGAATCTTTCCTTTATTCCTTTATTCAGTAGAAAGAGTATTCCAAGCACAAGGTGATATAGGTAGTGTGGTTTTGATTGCTATGGAGCCAGAACTGAATTTGTCTGTTGCCTACATACATTTCTATACTTATACCATACTGATTGCAACTACTAAATGTAGTTTCTAGATAAGCTATCTGGAACTGAATCAGATTATATTAACTTTGTACCAGGGCAGTGCACTTTTGTACTATTTGCAGTACCCGACTTGTGCAAAAACAACATTTCCAATGATTCACTGGTGTGAAAATGAGTTTTTTTGCACCAGTCTTCATATTGAATATTTGTTTATTAGTAATTGGTTAGGGCAAATATTATTTTTGCACCGGTCAGTGGGCAAGTGCAAACATTTTTACACTGGCCTGTTGATGTGGCGTGTGTTGGAGCAAAACTTCACTGTGCTTGTGCCGTGTAAAGGTAGTGCCGAGGGCACAGCACACAGGTATGGTAGCAGCGGGAATTGCAGTGCCAACGGATGGGTGGCGGGGGGTTAGTTGCCTCACACAGGCATAGGATGTGAGGGGGGGTAATGAGGGGGAGGGTTTTCGATCCCCTGCCCAAGAAATGACTGCTGTTCTGGCTCCATGCTGCATGGGCAGAGGTTTCGGGGAGCCACGTGTGTCCGTGGATGGTGGTTCGAGGCCCGGTCTTCATGCCTCAGCCTTCATCTTTCTAAGGCCGGTTGGAAGGGTTGTAGTTCCCGTCAGCTGCGATTCCTGCGGGCGCTCCGGAGGCATGGGCGGGGGTCGGGCGATGTCTGGGGAGGGGGGAAGGGGTGTTATTGCGGTGAGAGGTGTAAGGAAGCAGGGAGGGCCGATGTTTCTTAACATTTTTACACTGGCCTGTTGATGTGGCGTGTGTTGGAGCAAAACTTCACTGTGCTTGTGCCGTGTAAAGGTAGTGCCGAGGGCACAGCACACAGGTATGGTAGCAGCGGGATTTGCAGTGCCAACGGATGGGTGTCGGGGGGGGGTTTGTTGCCTCACACAGGCATAGGATGTGAGGAGGGGTAATGAGGGGGAGGGTTTTCGATCCCCTGCCCAAGAAATGACTGCTGTTCTGGCTCCATGCTGCATGGGGAGAGGTTTCGGGGAGCCACGTGTGTCCGTGGATGGTGGTTCGAGGCCCGGTCTTCATGCCTCAGCCTTCATCTTTCTAAGGCCGGTTGGAAGGGTTGCAGTTCCCGTCAGCTGCGATTCCTGCCGGCGCTCCGGAGGCATGGGCGGGGGGTCGGGCGATGTCTGGGGAGGGGGGAAGGGGTGTTATTGCGGTGAGAGGTGTAAGGAAGCAGGGAGGGCCGAGGTTTCTTTGCGCAGATGGTGCAGAGCAGAGGGTCGCCTTGCACAGTGGGAGGGCAGGAGACGAGGCGGTTACACACAATAAACAAGACAAGCCCGCCGCTGAAAAAAAATATGAAGCTGACGAGGAGGGAGTGGGAGGGGCTTTTACTGAAAGTGACACGGCAGTGAAAGGAAAACAAACAAGCCCGGCGGAGCGTGGCGCGCGCGCTTGGCGGGGCGGGGGAGCGCATTCCAGGCGGGGGAGCGGACCCTTTGAAGTGCTCCCAAAAAGCGGAGTGCATGGCGGCACCAAGCGCGTGATTGTGGGCGTGCTAGCAATGCAATCCGCATTTTGGGAGCACTTTGAAATGCCCTTTTACAATAGTCTCGCTTTGCGATCGCTTACGCGATAGCAAGGTCGAGACCTAAAAATTGGGTCAAGAAGGTGTCACAGGCGAGTGAACCTACTGAAGCACATGAGCGTCATTTTGCTAGTTTGGAAGGGTGAGGCTCAATCCAACAACGTGACACCCGCCAAATGAGAGTCAGTTCAGAAGTATGTCTTTTTAGTCCCTGCACTGTGTCTCTCTTTTGTGGTTTATTATTTCCCCCTCTTCCCAGTACTCTCCCGTTATTTATGTTTGCCACATTTCTCCATCCCTTATAGCGCAGTCCACTTTTTCTCTACAACACTATTCTATTGGGCAGTCTCATTTTAGTTTAGACACTCCATTGCCTCTTTCCTTTCTGTCCTTGGCCCTTTCATTCCTCTATACATCTCTCTCTTTCTATTTTCTTTATATGTCCCTTCTCTTATCTGTCCTCCCTTTTTTGATCTGGCTACAGAAGACTTCAGCTGTCTGTGAACCTCATATCTTGAATACTTTCAAATGTGCCAAAAGAAGTACAGCGATCCCCATTCAGCCACCAGGTTTAAAGTGATTTTTCATGGTTTGCCATTGTTTAGATGGCCTGTCCATCAAGGCAATGACATTCCATACGTGCTCAAGACCTGGCTGTTCGAGCAGTAGCAGCACCACTGCCCCCCAGCGCCTTGAGACCCTCACGGGTAAGTAGTGCACTCTACAAATGTACTGATTGATTAATTTATTGATTACATTGCCCTGATTGTGATCCCATTAGGTTTTGGTGATGTTGCATCAAGTGGTAGTTTTCTTACTCTACAGCCAATGTGTTCTTTTTCATAGATTTACTTTTCTACCATAACATGTTAATTGCTGGCGTTTGGCTTTTTTGTGTGTGCAGTTTGATGCCTTAGCTTGTCAAAAAGAAACTAATTACCCTTATGCTCACATGCCGGGAGTTCAATTTGATTATTTATAAAGGAAAGACCAGTACAAACATTGGCTTTCCTAAAGATGCAATGAATCGTCTATGTAATATTTTACTACTTATGTCTTTTAAGCTCACCACTCACAATGCAAACTTGATTTTAGGACTCCTTTTCATAACTCTTCTATGAGGGTACAGCAAAACTCTGATAATGCAGTCTATTCTGCAAAGGGGCCATACCGTAGGGTGACCAGGCGTCACAGATTTGCTTGGACAGCCCCAATGTTTGTGTTGTGGTTTGTATTCTTAATGGAATGTGTTATGAAATAGTACTGTTCTATAGTGGGTGTTCCAGCTCAGTGCTGCAACTGAACCTGACACACCTGTTTCATGTGTGTACTCTACTTGGAAATAAATCCTTTATACTTCAAGAAATCTGAGCGTTTTATGGAAGATTAAAGACAACTTAGGTTAGGTTATCTGCCCCAGCAGAGTTCTGTAAATTAAGAACTTGTCTTAGGTTTTTCGAGAACTGGACAAAGCTTTTATCAGTTCAAGTGCAGGAATAGGTACCGGTCTTTTTCAGACATCAATTTAATTAGCACTTATGATAGTCAGCTGTATTTATTGTATGCCCTTGGTGTCTGTGTTTGCTACGTTAGTGAGTGCTGTCCTTTAAGTCATTCAGCACCCCTCTGTGATGTGAAATTGTAGTCCTACTTCTATTTTTGTGAAGTATCCTAGTTTTAAAAATCTGGTCACCCTACCCAGGGCCGGACTGGGTAGTGAGCACCAGGCGTTTCCGCAGTGGGCCAACAGGGTAGGGGCCGGCTTTGGATCCATGAGGGGCCGTTTTTATTACCGGGGGCCGATTTTGCAGCATAGCTGTAATATCACCCCCATGTAGCAAAAGCGGCAGTGGTGAGACTGGAGTAGTGCTTAATTTGTGCTGGTGCTTTCCGGTGCTTAGCACCGGCACCTAATTATCAGGGCCGGGTCTTCGCTACGGGACTTGGCAAGTTGGCAGTGGCACAGAGTGTTACTGTTGAACTTGTGTTCAACTACTTTTCATCCACAGACTCCGCAGTACTGTCTTCTGCCTGCTCATCGACGTCGTCTGTCTCCCGATCCGAGTTCCGAGTCATGAGTCAGACTGTCTGACTTCTTCTCAGTGATCTCTATGTTTTTAAGTTGATGCAGTGGCACTGGCAGACCTTAGTTCAGTGTTTCCGGCCCAGTGGGTGGGACACGGAGTTGGGCTGATTTTGGTTCTCTGCAGGGGTTGGGGCTGTGCGCGGCAGCAGGCAGCGTGTGCAGAGTTTTTCAGATTGATGATTGGGCATACATTCCCCTCATTGCCACGCCCCAGCACGGCCGCATCCGACCACCGAGTCATCGTGGTTCAACGGCCATTCACTGTCTTCAAGTTTGAGCACGACCCGGTGGACATTGGTGTTGAGCCTTGAGTAGCAGCCAGTACTGGTAACAGCTGCACCAGGTGAGACAGGGCCTGGTAGGCCTAATCAGTTAAGATAATAAAGCTGTGCAAGTGCGCAGCAGCCTAAGGCAGTGCATAGAGTCCCGACTCTCCCGAGTGAGTCACTCAGTCCCACGTCCCACTCAATGTGTACTGTCTGGTCCCATCCCACTCACTCCCAGCGAAGTGTGTTGCGGGCGCGCCTGTGAGCCTCAGCCTGGCCTGCCCTGGCTGAGCCAAGAGGAGACAGAGATTCATGAATGAATCTCAAATCAAATCGGACTATTCTGACTGATATGTTAATGGCGTGGCGGTCGTTAGTTCGGTGTTGCCGGCCTGGGCTCAGGCTGGATTTGGTTCTACAAATCTGGGGGTGAGGGGGGTCACTCTTAACTAAACTAGAAACCAGAGGAGGCTCGAATTGGTTGCAGATGCTTCTGGAAGCGCACCGCTTGCACTTTCTTGGTGCAGCTGGCGGCATTCTAGGACCTCAAGCCTTTGGTAAAGAATTTCAACCTCCAATTCTGTCCTAGGCCCACAAACTGCGGCTGCCCCATAGTCATAAGTTTGGCTCAGGGTAAGTGTTGCTGGTTCACTTGAGGTTCTGCATTTTCTTATTTTTTTTTCATCATGCATTATTGCCCTGCTTTTCAAATAATTTTAATCATGAAGCAGATTAAAGAATACTTTAGCGATTGTTTCAGGCTTGTCTCACTCTGTTTCGTCTGCCCTGACAAAGTAATTTTGTTTTTTAGCACCAACATGTTTATCGTATATCATAAAGGCAGTGCTACCCTTTGCAAAGGTGACTCTGCAATCCAAGAACTTTTCATTTTGACGGGTACACGTACACCCAAACGTTTATTCAGGCACATAGATTGTATGCTAACCTGACGTGATATTTATTCTTCCATGGGTCAGTCACGGGAGTGGTGCTTCCAACTAGCACCACATCCCCTAGTCCGGCCATGACCCTACCACACAGCCATTTCCCATAATGCTGTAGTCAAAAATGTTGCTGCATTAAAGAATTTGTTAGCACAGTTGGGAGTAACCCATGTAAAGTCACCCGACTATTATCAAATACTTCCCTTAACAAAAAGGCAGAGCTGCTGGGTTTGCCAATACTTGTTCTATGTTTTACATTTTCTCTGCTTGACTGTCCTCATTTATCTCCAAGGCAGTCGCTTCTCTCTTCTTGGCTCTCCTCCCTCCGTCTTTTCTGTCTCTTTATCTCAATGGCACTCTCCTCTCTCTCTTCATTTCTACCGCGGGCTCTTATCTAGACTCGCTCCTCTTTCTCTACGCCTGGCTCACTTTCCCTCCTCGTCTGTCTCCGCCTCTCGCCAGGTGTCTGGAGCTCCTCCCTCCTCCTTTTTTTCTCTTACTTTCAAACACAAACACCCACTTAGGTGTCTCATTTCCACAAAGTGCTTTTACCTCAGAGATTATCACAACCTGCGGCTCACGGCCTTTGTCTCCTTCCAGCCTAAGCTCCCCTCACCCGCTCCAGGGGGTTCTTGGAGAAGGGAAACACCCAACCGCAGCTTTCAGCGTTCAAAAAATAACAGCTGCGTGGCGCGAGGCTGACGTCATGGCAGGGCTTGAGAGAAGTGCTATGCATGTACCGAGGCCTCGACAGGAGCTTACTACAACCCAATGTCAGGGTTGGGAGTTAATGCCCGCATATATTTCCGCAAACATCCATTTGGTCATTTGATATGGACAACCGGTCATACCAAAGCTTGTTTAATACCACTACACAGCAGGTTAATAGCCTTAGGTTTTAATTAAATTCAGTGCCGAAGGGAAGCTCTTACATAGCTGCGAAGTGGCCCCATGCCATGTGTGATACAGAAATCCACTCCTGTATTTTTAGCCAAGAGAAAGTTGCATTATGGGCCCAACATTCCTGGCATTGTACATGTTGTTGGCTAAAAAGCAGGATATGTCTGAAAGTGTCACACATAAAATGGGGGGAAATGGCAGCGATGTTCATGAAATAACGGGGGAAAGTGGTATATATGCTCGTGAAATAAACCAATGCTTACAGTGCTGGGTTTTTTTTTGCTCTGAATTTACAAATACCCTTATGTACCTAGTCCATCGGTGAAGTGTGGTATCGCACACACAATTCCAATATCGCAGACAAATGTTTGCCTCAAAAGAGAAACAATGCCAATCTGAGACACTGCAGGGGCAAAGAAAACAAGGGCAAGAAGTAGAGTGAGCATGCATGTTGCCACATGCGCGACAAAGACATGAATTCCTAGGGCTAGATAATAACATTTAATCACAACCTCTGCAACTAAGTGCTAGCAAGCCATCATAGTGCAGATGCACACTCCTGTCGGCTGTTAAAAGTACTTCAGGGGGGTACAAATCATGCCTGGGCACCATTCAATGCAGCACATGGTGGTCAGTGGAGGAGGTGTGTCAAAAATAGCATCTCTCATCATCTCACAATAATAGAGGTCGACTTAAGTCATACACGGTATGCTCAAGCTTGAATTCATCATTAAATGCACTGAGATACTACATGGCAATGGGTTGCAAAAATGCCTCTTTCAACATGGCATATGCATACTGAGTTTCAGAGCCTAACACAGTCAGTAATTGAAATGTTTATTTTTGATCTCAATCTTAAAAACACCATACAACCATATTAGAACAAATCACCTGCTTCATATAAATACACGTAAAATCACCACGTGCAATCTATGAATTTAGTTTATAGATTGATAAAAAGGAAAAATGCTTTAAAAAGTCCCACTAAAAAATCTAATAAAATGCCTTTGATGGCGACTCTCAATCGTCATAAGGCACAAGTCACATCCAAATGTTGCATATCAGTTAAAAGTGCTATTGCTTGCCACCGTTAATGGGTACCATATTTAAGAAAGAGAGGTTTTAAAATTATTTTCAGTGGTGTCTGAAACTTTAAGCAATCTAAAAGAATGTGCAAGTTGTTACAATTTACATTTATGCCACTGATGCATTTTCTGTGTTCATCCATCATAACCACTTTTGTCTTAGTATTGCTGTAGCACGGGTTTAGACCTTTTCTTAGTGTCTCTGATCTAAAAGTGGATTTTGGTATTGCGTCAGCATAAGGAACCTAACATAGCGACTCAAGGTAACAAGTGACTTGCATGCAGCAGAGTTAAGGGTTGCCTATATCTGCATGGGAACCACAAAATGTAAATATGCCATTGCTTTTTGCATCTCACTGTGTCTCAGCCGAACTGAAAAAGCACCTTCAGAGGACGGCCCGTTATTAATAAGTGATGGATTTGGCCCTAAATGCTATTGATCAGTTATGCCCATGACAAGGGAGAAGTCTGGAAGCTTTCCACGAGGACACAAAGATCACATTTGACCAAACCTGAAAAGATCGAGTTTGCTCCTGGTCAACTCCTAAACAAATGTCGAAGAGCTCATCTGCTCAACCGCTGTGCACCACAGACCACGTCTGACAAATATCAGGTGCCATATCTGATTGACGTCCAGAGATTATGCTTTACGATTACACAGAGACACTAGAACGAGTGTTTGATCAGTACAGAGAGGCATCAGAGACCATGAGAGATTAGAAATCATATGTGGTCATTCGCTAGAGCCAGGCATTATGTCTGATCGATCATTTGGCAGCACTAGAGAGTGGTGGGGCGGGCAAATGGGTGGTGAGTGGGGAACACATTATAAAAAGGGAAAAAAAGAAAAACACATTTATCTGCATGAACGTCCTCGGCGCTCTGGTTTTCATCTTCTCGTCTCTTACTCCAGCTCGGGACCCTCAACAACTCCCCATATCAATCCTGGCGCTACTCTCATGGTGCTAATCAGCATAAGAACAGCGCCAGGACTGGAGGGAGCAGACTCTCTTAAGACTGTCTCTTTAGACAGCTGGGTTAGAGGTTTCAAAGGGTGCATATCTGGCTGGCAGTCAGAAGACAGCCAGCCAGAGGGACTTGAGTACTTTAAAAAGTGCCCAGGAAGCCCACCCTTCTCCCTACTGCTGTCACTCTGCACGCCCCGCCCCGTCCTGACGCTCGTTTTGGGACAGGTGGATGAAAAATAAAATGGTAATAAACTAACTTCATCGCCATTTTATTTTTAATCTCAGGCTTTTTTGGGGCATTTTGGTTAGAGGGGGCGGCGCTCCTCTGCTTATACAGAGGAGCCGCCCCGGCCTCTATGTTGTTGCTCGCCGTCCCTCCTCCCACTGTCCATGTCGTTGATTGCCCTACCCACTGTCCATGTTGCTCCTTGCCCCATCTGCTGTCCATCTTGTTGCTAGTTCCCTAACATCCTCTGTTTTGTTCCTTGCCCTCCCCTTTCTTGCTTGTCCTCTCCCGCTTGTGATGTGGTGCAATATAGGGCGCCTGAGGCCTATTACACTTGCGCGTGAGCAGGACAAAGTACACGTCTACACAGTATTGTAGTTGGGTCGCGACTGGCCTCATGCGACCACGCCCCATTTATTAGGCACACCCAGACCATGCCTGGTCCGAGCGCGTGGGTGCAACATATCCGGCCCACGCCGGGTCTAAACACTGCACTGCTAACTCATTACATCCCATCTTAACTCAGTCTCTTTTTCCTTGCTTCGCGGGATAACCCACGACTTGCCACTTGGCATGCAAAGTCTTTTAGTCGGGAGCTCGGGACAGGGTTGTCTCTCAGCCTGTACCTGGGGTGATAGCCCTGACCCTGAGGCTGAGCCGCTGATGTCACCGGCACTGCAGCTTTGTCACCTGGGTTTGGGGGAGCTGCATTGGTCTCCTGATGTGCTTCTCTCGGTTCCCCTAGATTGTGATTTGGCAGGGTGCCCAGGCCTTGCGTCTCAGAATACCCTTCTCCTGCAATACCCTTCTTCACTCATGGTTCTGTTTACTTTCTTGAACCACAAGACGTTTCTGGTTACTTCCTCTTCCCCTCTCTCCACAGTGATCATGGTCCCCTTGACGCTGGTCGCGGTCCAGTGTCCCTGTTCATACGATGTCCAGAATTTTCCTCCTGGTCTTCGATCTCGCATGAATACTCGATCCCCGGGCACCAAGCCACGGGGCCTGGCTCTCCTCCTGTGACTGGCCCTTTGGTTCTGATGTCGTTCTCTTCTTCCTAGGGCATCATCTTCATTGTAAGGTGGCGGGGTCCATCCGGGGCAGGTAAGGATGGTGTCCCAGCGTAGACCGTTGAACATTAGTGCCCATGGGGCCTGACGCTTGGTGCTGTGTGGCGTGCTTCTGTACTCACCGAGGAGCAACTGTAGGTGGCGTTCAGGGTGTGCATTCTCGGTCATGGCGATGCGCAGGGCCTTGTTGAGAGTCCTCAAAAACCTCTCAATTTCTCCGTTAGCCTGTGGCCATTGAGGGGTGATGCGGCGTTGTTGTATCCCATGGTGTTGCATACATTCGCGGAACTCTCCTCCCTGGAATAGAGGCCCATGTTCGGTTTTGATCTCACTCGGACATCCAAACATCACAAATGTCTTTTCCAGTGTAGGGGCAATCCCGGCGAAGGCAGTAGAGCTGAACATTATCACTACTGGATATTTAGAGTAGTTGTCCATCATGACCAGGGTTGTCCGGCCATCAAGGAAACTCCTGAAGTCGATGCTCACTTTCTCCCACAGGGCTTTCCCATGTTCATCCGTCTGGACAGGCGCGGGTCGCTCTGGTGCACTGGTTAGCTGGCATGCCGGGCACTTCACCATCTCTTCCATTTGGCCTTCAAGCCCTGGGAACCAGTCCTTCTCCCACATCCTGGTTTTCATCTTTTCAATCCCTTGATGTGAAGTAACCAGTTGGGTTGCTTGATGTTGTAGCGCAGCAGGGATGACTATGCGAGATCCTCGCAGCAGGATCCCCTCTTGGGTCACGCTCAGCTCGTGTCGGACCCTCCACATTTTTGTGAGGTATTCCCTATCAGGCCCCGACCAGTCGTTGACCGTCTGCAGGAATTGATTCCAGTTGTCTCCTTGAACTGCACTGCGCACTCTGGTGAGGACCGGGTCCGGCTCGACAGCCGCTGTGATGTCCACCAGGGTTAGCGCTTTGGGACATGTGATTGTCGAGATCATGTTGAGATGGGCCTCCAGTGCTTCGGCTCCCTTCTCCTCATCTTGGCATTCCCTTGGGGTTGGGTGTCGAGAGAGGAAGTCGGCTGGGTTTTTGGCGCCTGGCCTTTACACTACCTCCATCTCGTACTGTTGGAGTCCAATGGCCCACCATTCGATGTGAGGTGCCGATCCCTTGAACAGGGGCACCAACGGCTGGTGATCTGTAACGACCTTGAATGGTTGGCCGCAGATCTACAAGTAGAAATGCCGGCATGCCCAACGGATAGCCAGGGCTTCCTGTTCAATCTGTGCATAGCGTGTTTCGTTGGGTGAGAGGGACTTGCTGGCGTAGGCTAATGCGGCCCATTTTCCCGGCTCCTGCTGGTGGGTGAGCAGCGCCTTGAGGCCCACCAGGCTGGGACGCTTGGCAGGGTCAAAATACACCAGCGAGGTGTGGTCGAGGAGGGCACTTGTGACCTTCAGGAATGCTGCCTCTTCATGATGTTCCCACTTCCACGTGGTGTCGGAGTGAGTGAGGTTCAAGAGGAGTCCTGCTATGGTGGCCAGATCCCGAATGAATCGGCCATAGTATGTGGCCATCCCAAGGGAGCTTCGGATATCCGACACTGTCGAGGGGGGTGGTGCGTCCTTTATGGCTTGGGAATTTCATGGGTTGAAGAGGTAGCCGAAGAACTCTATTTTCCTCTGGAAGAAGAGACATTTTTTCCTGTGCAGGGTGACGCCATGCTCCTGGAGCTGCCTCAATGTGGCCCTTAGATGCTGGTAGTGCTCATTCGTGGTGGCTGAGTGGATGAGAATGTCATCACTTATGTTCAGCACCCTGGTAGACCTGACAGGATCTCCTGCACTGTGTCCTGGAATACCTCCGTAGCTGAGGATATTCCGATATTGAGGCGTTTGTGTCGTCACAGCCCTAGGTGGGTGCTGAATGCAGTGATGTACCTGCTCTCGTTACCCAGAACCAGCTGGTGGTACCCTGCGTTCATGTCCATCTTTGAAAACCACCGGGACCCATTGACATCGGCCACTATGTCGTCCATTGTTGGCATGATATGGCATTCCCGCCCGTTTGACTTGTTGGGAAGGCGTATGTCGATACATAATCAGACCTTCCCGGGCGGCCTTGGCCTCTCTGCTATGACCATGGGTGACACCCACAGGGTTGGTCCTGATACTTTCTAGATTACCCCTTGGTCTTCAAGCTTTTGTAGCTCTTGCTCAACGAGCGGTCGGGGATGGAAGGGGATCCGCCGGTGGCATAGGGCCGTCTGGGCGATTGATTGGTCGATGTGGAGTTTTACTGGGGGCCTCTTGATGCATCCTAGGCCCTTGAAGAGGTCTGTGAATTGGCCCAGCAGCTCCTCCGTCTGGTTCGCTCGTACGCTTCTTGCGAACGTCACCAGCCCTAGGTCCTCAGCGGCTTGGCTGCTGAGAAGTATACTGGCTTCTTGGTCTATGACATGGACGACTATTGTCTTCCAACCGGATTGGCATGGTCATCTTTCCGCACAGCGGTAGGTGTGAGTCACTCCCATACGCAAAGATCTTCGACCTGGATGGTATCAGCTCAGGCTTGGGTCATGGTCTATGATATTGTTGGATCCCCATGACATTCACTGAGGCACCGATGTCAATGACCGCTTTCACCTCTGACCCGCCTATCCTCACGGTGCACATGGGTTGTGGTCTGCTCAGTTTTTTTTGTTATTTGGTGAAGGATACCAGGTAGGTCTCAACCTCATCATCTTCAGTTGATGTATCTTCTACTCGATGGGTCGCTTGTTCGGTCCGTTTTGCGCTGCTCGATGTGCCAAAGAGGCGCTTGACAGCTGGCGCACTAGTTTCCGCATCGGTTTTCCCACTCTGCTGTACTTGCGTTGACTTCTTTTCCGGCAAACTGACGCAAAATGGTTTGGGATCCCACAGTGGGAGCATGTCCGAACCTGGGCAGGGCAGGCGTGGACAGGGTGTTCTTCACGTCCGCAGTACCCACATTGGCCTTTCGGGTTTGGGGTGGATGGCTCTGCGGCCTGCTCCCTCTGTCTCGTGTCCTGCCAGCGTCAAACTTCTCCGTCTTGATGGTCGTGGTTTTCTCTCCCGGTTGCATCAATGCTAGGTCCATTTCGTCAGCTCTGGCTGACGAGAGGTTGTATGTCCTGGCCATGAACAGTATGTCATTGAGGGGTATGTTCAGCTGCCTCAATATCAGTCCATGCAGTGTCTTGCTGCAGATGCCCTGGATTATTTGGGCGCAAATCTTTTCTGTGGCTCGGTAATCCATGATGTAGGTACCTGCCAGCTCTCTCAGTTGTGCGTAGAACGCACCGATTGATTTCCCTTCTATCTGCCGGGCCAGGCGCAGCTTGAACCTCTCAAAGTCAGGGTTTAACTGTGGGTCAAATGCGTTGAGCGCCGCTACGGCGGCATCGTAGTCGGTGGGTACACTTGTATTCGGGAGGTGTTTGAACAGGAGGTACACCTCTTCTTCTGCATAGTAGAGCAATAGCGACCGTTTCACAGCTTCATCTGTCTCCCTTGTCACTACGAAAGAGTTTTCTAGCTGCCCTATCCCAGTCTTCCATCGTGGGGACGCAGTGGTTGGGTCGGCTGCCTCGCTGAATGGGGGTAGGACCCCTGTTGGGGCATGCTGCGTGATCACACGGGCAGGCGGCTGATTGGTGTTGGGATCGGGGTCCCCCATTCTGTCCTCCTGGGGTGTCGCTCTTGCGTGGAGGTGGTTGGCCTATTTGCACTTGTGGGTGCAGGGTTGTGGCGCAGGCGTGCTCCTCCGCTTCTGACTTGCCACAGTGAGGGACCAGGGCCTTGTGTGGAGCACTGTCCTTTATGCGTCTTTTTTTTCAAGAAGGATGTGCTTCAGTCTGCACCTTGTTGTGGGGTAATGTGTTGTTCCTGGGGTACCCAGTCACAGCTGCTGTGCTTCTGCCCTTCTTATGGGGGGTGTAGGGACCAGTGTCAGCTCCCTCCGTTTATGGCTGTGTGGCTTGATTTCTGTCTGCTCTACAGGTCTAGGCCGTGCGTCTTGCGCTGGCTGGGGAAGGCCTTCAGCCACTGCGGGGGCCGTGTTCTTCCCGGCTGCTGCAAACGACTGCCTGTGCGCGTCATTGTTCGTGCGGGCACCTCCCCCGCGAATTCCGAGATCCGGCATAGGCTGGGGAAAACAGGCAGCACTTCCGCCCCTCTCTGCGTGCACGGTGTTGGGGGTGCTATGGACCCAACCACTCCCGCCCCCTAGAACACTGCTTACCTGCCCGTCACAACACTAGAGTCCGCCCCCACCACCACCTTTCGCTTGGAGGTTGCTGCTCGCAGTTCCCTCCTGTCTGAAATAAGCGCAGCAACTGCATACACTCCCACATAGAGAGCTTCTGTGGGCCACATCCATTTCAGGGTCCCACTCCTCAGTAAGTCTCCAGTTGGGTTTCATTCGAGCGGCGCCCCCCTCCCCCCCGGGGGGGGGGTCACTCAAAGGGGCGTGGTCAATGTAATTTAGGGCGTGGCTTTAAAACACCTAATCTAAATATCCGTGTTTAGCACAGTGTGCCGCCCGACTTGTATTTTGCTGTTCCTGTCATTGCATTCAGATATATGATGCAAGTCACATCATACCTACAAGTGTCAGGACTATTGGCTTTGTCAATAGTTGCTAGTTGCATACGATAAATAAGCAGCAACTATGATTTGTATAAAATATTGAAAACACTTCCACTTAACACCCTGGTGACACCACAACAATGTTGCTGCTCTCGAGTTTCAAAAAGAGAAGGGAAATCCAGAGAGAAAATGACTCTCTTTAAAGTATTTCCCTTCCTCTACAACGCTCACCACGTGCACATCGATGTGCTACCTATCACTGCAGTCCAGGGGGAAAAAAAGGGACCGCACAAAACAGAGCCCGATGGAGATCCGTTTCGAAGCCCCCTTAAAAAAACTGCCGGTGCTCAGACCCGGTGAGACCCGGCCCACTTAAAGCCCTGGTTGTTATCTCACTACCTCACTCTTTCTATCTCACTAACTCACTTTCACTCTCTCTTTCACTACCTCTCTCTCTATCTCACTACATCACAACATCACTCTATGCTTATATATCACTACCTCACAACATCCCTCTCCCTCACTCTTTCACTACCTCACTCTCTCACTACCTCACTCTCTCTATCTCACTCTCTATCTACCTCACTCTCTATCTACCTCACTCTCTATCTCACTACCTCACTCTCTATCTACCTCACTCTCTCTCACTACCTCTCTCTATTTCAATACCTCACTTTCTCTCTCTATCTCACTACCTCACTCTCTCTCTGCTAATGCAATAGGTATCACATATGCAAAAAAAAAGCTAATGCCAATAGAAATGACAATGCCATTTATTTAGGGACACAAAAATGATAGAAAAATAATGAGCAATATCAATAGCTCTACCTATAATATTGCCGAGACCATTGCATTGTAAATGCTTGTAAATCTTTCACTTTCCTCTTTTGAAATGTTAGCATCTATGCGCCAGTGTGGTAGGCCGCTCCCCACCAGTGCAAACACACGTCTTCTGTGGACCTGACATGAGCAAGCAAAATGCCGCTGCCGCCCACACCCAAAGACGACGAAAGGGCAGAGGGAGCAGCAAGTGGCGACACACTGAACCTCACTGTACAACGACTGACCCGCCTGCCGCGGAAGAGGGGGTGGTTCAACTTCAAACTGCCTCTAAAAGGCATACAAATATTCCGTTGCATATAACGCCCTGTGTGTTTAACTACCCGAACTCGAAAAGCCTTCCACGCGCATGGCTCAGCGTGCGCACTGCGCAGTTGTCAGTTACACCTGCTTTCAGCACCAACGGCAGAGAATGATCCAGTCGGGAAGGCTGGCTGCCACAAGCTGCCCCCACGTCATAGCGCTGTAAAGCGCAGGGCAGACCAACATGCATTCTATACGCCACCGTTAACCTGTGATCTGTGGGCATAGGCGGCCGCGGGCTTTAGAAACAGACAAACGCCAAACCCAACACGGACACAAAAATACAACTGGGGATACTATTTCCCAAGCCACATGAATGTATAACATCTAGCAGAACAAATCAGAAGTAACTGATCCATCCACAGCAAACCCACGGCACAGGCAAAAAATGAACATGTAATTGTAATTTCATTTATATAGCGCTTACTACCCCTGACAAGGCATGTCCACATTCGTGTTGATGAACGACCCCCCCCCCCTTCCTTTTTAGCTTTATTTACGTGACGCAAAAGCTCAGAATAAGCACAGTCTTCACATAACATGGCTGTCCTTAGTAAGCATCTCTCTGTAGCAATCGAGATGTTTTGCCCTTTGGTATTAGGGGTATATTGCAGCAACGTAATTATCTGTACATCGAGTAGGGAGGCAGGGGGATAGGCGTCCACACCCAGTTCAAGTCTGGCTGTGCCACATGTACCAGAGAGCAAGCAGTGTCATGGGCCGAGCAAGGAATGTGAGTGCGCATGAAAGCACGCACCGCAGAGCGCACAGGAAGACAGGCTGTGCCCTGACAGGACTTTCTCCTAGAGACGGGCTTTGATGTAGTAAGGTAATACGCGGGCACTGGGCTATGTGGCTGAGGCTGGCCCTCTGCCATTACCCCAGGTGATATATGATGAGACGCGCTCTGATGCTGGGTACATAAATACCTTATTATTTTGGTACCTGTTGTGGTTTCCTGCAGGTGAGCGTCTGTCGAGCATGTGATGGATACGAGCCCTTCTAAAATCCCCGGGCTACAATGGCGTGTGCTGTTCTCGAAAGGGAACCTGAATACTTCTGACGAACGGATGTTCAACTCGGGGCTAAGTGGGTGCTTGTGCTCCGTGATGGCGCGGCGGGAAGGAGGTAAAAAACGCAGGAACGAGCTGAGTCACAAACAAAGGAAGATAAAAGTGCGGAAATTCCAAAGTAAAAGAGCTGTAAGCGGGCGTGAATGCCTCCGTTTCTCTGCATTGTGCGGCCGCAACGCACAGGGCTGTCTGTGTCCCAAAAAGAATGCCTCAACAACTGAAAGGTCATTTGCAGGAGGTGAAGCCAAGCGAGAGTGAGCATCTGGCAGCTGGTCGCACATTCCGCTCGGTCTCACTTTGAGACTCCTCTTCCTGCAACGCCTCCTCATTTATTTACTTGAGGCCTCGTTCATCGAGCCCCTCTACGTCATTTCCTCTCATGCTCTACCTCTTTCCTCCATCCTGTCTGCTCCACAACTTCCACCTTTCCCCGGCCCTCTCCCCATTCTGCTTACCTTCCGTCTTCATTTCTCTCAGTTCATTTGGCTCCCTCCCCCACCGAAGGCCTTCGAATCTTGCAAACGTCTACTGCCTCCCGCTCTTCAACAGGTCTTCTCCTTTCCTCCATCTCCCATACACTCTTCTCCATTCCCTCGCCTCTCTGCTGTTTTTTTTTATCTCACTCCATCTATCCTTTCTCTCCTCCTTCAGAAACACCTATCTATATACATTCCATCATCTATTCCTCTCATTTGCTGTTTTCTTCTGCATTTGCTCTCTTTCTCTCTCCACTCTTCTGTCTCTTGTTCCTCTTTGGTCTTTCCACCATTGTTCACCTCCTTCTTCAGCCTTCCTCAGCAGCTGCCTGCCCCCCCCCCCCCTGTCTCTATCACGGATCCCAAGGCCTGCTGATAAGACTCCCCCAGCCAGTAGTAGGGCGTCATGCCAGACACTGTCCAATGAATCACAGATGCTGCCTCGGGGCTGGTTGTTCTCACAGTCTGAGTACTAAGAATTCCAGACTCACCGAGAATAATAAAATATTTCCGTCTCTGTGCCCATGGCCTTCCACAGAGCTCTGTACACCCAAACACCAGCAGGGCTCGGTACGCCCAAGCAGCTAAAGGGGCACAGTGCGCGCAACAATCACCAGGTCTGCGTACACGACCATCCCACTGAGCTCTGAACACCCCAGCATCTGTAGGGATCCGAGCACTCAAGTATCTGCAGGGCTCTGTACGACTAAAACACACAAACATATTTATAGGGCTTCTCAACCTAAATATCCATAGGGCACTATACAACAAATATCTATAGGGGCCTTATCCTCTATAACAGACCAGCTCAAGGGCTCTGAACCAAAATATCCATAGGGCACTATACAACAAATATCTATAGGGGTCTTGTCGTCTATACCAGGCCAGTCCGAGGGCTCTGAACCAAAATGTCCATAGGGCACTATACAACAAATATCTCTATAGGGGTCTTGTCTTCTATACCAGGCCAGTCTGAGGGCTCTGAATCAAAATATCTCCAAACTGAGAGTAGTGTAGACTCGTTTAACCCAGTGCTCACAATCCAGCACATTTCACCAGCACCAAAAACAAACCACAGATTCACAGAAGCACATAGTGGCCATTCAGTTGGCACTGTGTGGTACACAAGTCAACTCACTCAGAACCATCCAGTTAGTCATTCACTCAGAACCAGCCTATTTACCCACCACTTATTCGCTCCCCCGCCCACTATCCACTCACACATCATCTGTTTCGCCCACCAACCAATCATTCAATACTACATTCACTCACTGATCCATCGACCCACCTCCTCCCATTTACCTAGCCACTCATTCACGAGCTACCAGCTCACCCACCATCTCACTCACTCTATCACACACCAGCTCACTCATTCATTTTCTCCTATATACTTTTCTGGAGGGGTTTTCCTTAAAGGAGTGGGAGTGGCTTGTTCTAAATTAATCTAAAGAGAAAGTGTGAAATGTGACTTTTCTTACATAGAAATAGAGAAAGTGGAACACAGCAAGCGTTCAGTGAAAAAATACAAACCAATTTTCTCCATGGAAGCACACATATGCAAAGTGCGAGCTGGTAATCAAGCGCTGGTTGTGTGCAAGCAAACCTCTATAAGCAAATGATTTGGCACGGCGAATCTTTCTCACCTTTCTGCAGTCCTTTGAGAATATATATCCAAAGACACTGACTGGCAGGAATGTCTGCTGGGCTCAATGTCTGCCCCCTACACAGCATGTTGTACCACTATAGACCCTACGTTTCCAAACAGGGTCGGTTTGGGACAGAAAAAGCCCCAGCACCAAAATACAAGTGGCCGCCTTTTGAATATTAGAAAGCCAAAAAGGTGGGTCATTGTTGCAATTTGGGGCAACTCTGAACTTGTGAAGGCACGTTGTATATGTGTTTTGTAAGGTATGGAAGGCTGGGTTGATTTGCAGGAAGTGTTTGTTTTAATAGCAGGGAAATTACCAGTAAAGACGGCCAAGAAGCTCATAAAACAGGCCCACAAACAGCCAAAACAAGCATTTGCAATGCAATAGGTCTCGCATTTGTGAGAGTTTAAGCTATTGGCAATGTAAACGACAATGCCTTTCATTTATGATTTAAAAAGACAACACATAAATAAAAGGCATTATAATTTACAACGGCAATAGCTTAAACTCTCGAAAATGCAAAACCTATTGTATTACAAAAGCTTGTAAAAGCGACCCATGCTGCGCTTTCACTTTAATGGCGGTGCACCCCTTTCTTTAGACGCGGCTCGTCTAAAGGAAGGTGCGCGGCCGCCATTAAAGGGAAAGCGCGGATTGGGGCGCTTTTATGAAAAAAAGCATGTGTATGTCAAGTTGGCCCTATAAAAATGTAAAAGTGGGTGCCGAGCTGAAACCATAGCACGGTGCCCAGAGGCAAAAAGGGCCCCCTTGCAGTAAAGAACTTCGTACCTGCACTAGGGGGCAATCATTAAAGAAAACAGTGCTCACGGACTGTAGATAAAACAGACAGTGTGACAACACAAGTAAAAAGTCCAGTCCTTATGGGAGGTTACAAATGCAGACAGGGTAGTGCTAAGTAGGGACTACTAAGCCTTATCATGAATCAAAAGCAACCATTTAGAAACCACAGGAGCCAATTGAAAAGATGGGCGGAAAATGGGCGGAACTTCAAGTCCATACCATACTACAGCATGCCTTGCAGAGCAGCGCATGTTCTGCCCAGGCTCGACCTAAAAACAGTCCACACACTGACCTGTCAGAGCAGCCCGTCAAGCATTGCCGATTGCCCTATAAACACGGCCACTGGAATTATGTGGCAGGGGAGGACCAAATTATGTGGCATTATGCGACAAGAAAAGGCAAATTATGCAACATTTTGCTGCACATTGTGGGATAGTATTACTTCATTAATTTGTTATTTTTTAAATTGTTAACTAGGCATTAGTTGTAACTCATTAGGACCAGTTTAACACCCAAACACAGCAGTCAACCTTTTCAAAGGCCTTTCACTAGGCAGCAACACGTGTCACAGCATTTTTAGTAACTTTTGAATCATTTGAGCTAGAAACAAATTCTTTTTGTTAAAATCTTCAGATTATGCAACAGATGATGGATTATGTGGCACATGCGGCAAATCTATAATTATGCCAATATCACAGCGGCTGCACACACACATAATTCCAGTGGTCCTGCCTACAGACCAGTCCGACCCTGTTTCCAAGCCGCTTTCTCACACACAATTAATCCTTTAGGCATGTCTGGGGCTTCGTCATTTTCTTTACTAGTTTCGTCATATACACACGCAAGAAGGTGGTTGTCGAGCCTTACCGCCCTTAGAAGGGTTTCCATATGTCAGTCTTTGGGCCCACACCAATTTTGCCTCATTTCTTCTTGCTCTGCAGCCTCTCCTCTGCTGTCACATGTTTCCTTGTAGTACTGAACTCTGTCGTACCTCCATTTTATGCTCTGCCTAGTCCAGTCTACGGAGTTGAGAGGGTTCATCCTGCATCACAAGTCTGACGCAGACTTTTCGCCAACTTGTTGCTAAATCCAGGCACTGAAGGCCTGACCCTTGGACAGCATTCAGTACTTCCAGTAAGGTAATATCCTAGTACAGACAATCTGCGGGGCATTTCATAGACAGGAAACACACTCATCCTCAGATTCATGTCTGAGTTGGCCACCACAGATTATGAATAAAGAAAAACATAAAAGCTGCATTGCTTTACCTCCTACAGGCCCAGATGCTACTATACCGCTTCAGCTTAGGTCTGTGTCACTCTAAACCCTTCACTGCCCCAAGAGCATTATAGTGATCACAGCTTCCAGGTGGCCCAATGTCATGAGTGTCACTGTCAGCCACTCAGACATGTCCCTTAGCATGTAGAAGATTCACCTTTCCTAGTATAGGTTTAAGGCTATGAGTGCCAGTGTGCTCAGTCAAGTGCCAGGGTCCTCAGTGCTGTGGTCAGAAAAAACAGAAGTGGCTGGGAAAAAATAAATCTTTGTGGCGTGGGGCAATTCTACCTCTATTATGAGTTTAATCAGGCTGTATGCTATCTCTCGGTATAGCACACCTGAGATTAACCAGAGGCCCTTGCTCTGGAGGCTGCATGGATGCATCGCAACAATCCCTGTGGTGCAGGCCTTTACTATCTGACCCTCTCCAGGACAGAAGCAAATCACCTACGAGTTGGGAGTGGGTGGGTCTTATGTTTCTCAAGCACTCGCCTCTCTGATGGACTGGGTGCATTCTGGAGGGTGGAGGAGTTGTATCACCCATGGCTTTCCAATTTTCTGCATGTCACCTGCACACTATGTTTACAATAACCGGCGTATTTGTAGAGAGCACATTTATCTAAAGGAGCATCTTGGTACTATTGTCAGATAACAGACGTTTATAGTGGCCCAACAGTGCTCATTTTATCGACCTCAGAAGGAAGAAAGGCTGAATGGACTTGCTGGTGTTTGAACTTGTAACCTGGGAGTTAAACATCGATCTCTGCGCCTGATGCATTAACTCATTCAGCCACCAGCCTAGACCTGCATTTTGCAACCTTAAGGTTTTTACTACTTCTGGTCACAAATTGCTTTACTGGAACCAACTGACCATAGACAGGTAATTACCATGATAAATAACAGAAAAGCCAGGTAGCGGAAACATGGTGTCCTGGCAATATGGAGCATGATTGGACCATAACCCTTCATTGTGGGACTGCTTTCAAGGGACTTTTCTGCCCTTACTTTTTTCCATCAAAGTCCTTGGTATATACCTCTTATCCCTCCCAGAGTAGGACGAGTTAACCCCACTTCCCAGTCGGTCCTTATACTCTCGCTTTCTGCTCTCCCACCCAAGGAGCTCTAACTATGGCTGCAGCAGGCCGCAGCCGCCCCACATGTGTAATGGCCCTGCCAGGCCAGGAGTAAGACCCCCAGCTCTACGTGAGAGGCAAGGACGGGGAAGTCGACAGGCCGAGGCATTAGATGCAAACACTGCATCTTAAAGGACATGCAGCGGCCATTTGTATCTGTGAGGAAAAGTCACAACAAAGGCTCTACCTTAATCATATACATCTTCACTCAGGAGCCTCTGACACATTGGTGTTCACACATTTTCATCCCACGCCTCCCATGCATAAAATCATTTCACCAGGAATTCCGAATTGTACATATTTTCTCATATTTGTTTCTATAAAATACTATATTTCACAAGCAATCTAAAGAATTATAGTGTGGTATGAGAGGGCACACTCTAATACAGACTCGCCCTCGCTGAAACCCCGCACATCTGCAGAGCCAGAACAGGTGGAAGAGCTCTCTCCTACATCGCGGCCAAGACCTGGAACAAGCTCCCAATCGACATCAGATGTGCCCCCTCCCTGAACATCTTCAGGAAGACACTCAAGACCTGGCTCTTCGACTGAACGGTGTTGCTTATCCACCCCACCCGCGCCTTGAGACCCTCAAGGGTGAGTAGCGCGCTTACAATTCCCCTGACTGATTGATATATATGGAGAGAGAAAGAGATAGCTATATATATATATATATATATAGATATATCTTTACATATATATATCACTTATATGACATTAAAAATAAATACATAATAGGGAAAGAAACCAAAACGTGTGAGGGACTTTAGACGGCATCAAAGAAACGTTGACAAAAATGTATGTTTATCTTTGCATTTAAGTTTCAAATCATACTGTCTAGCTGGCAATTGCCCTGATATCATGTGAGAGAGACACCCTCAGTCAGCTCTTTAGCCAAAAGCACCTAGAGCGCTGTTTTTTTGAGCCCATAATTACAACGTTTAAAGCAAAACTACAAGTCCCAAAATGCAGTGCACTGTTGGGTAAAAATACCACAACAGGAGGAAGGGCCTGCAAGGGACATGAGGACACTTGGCAGCAGTATAATGTTTACTATTTCAAAAATTGGAATTCTCTCTTTTAAACACAAAGTCGAATACAGGATTACTAACATACTTTTGGCAGACCTGTCGCCCCAATAATGAATACAATGTGATCCTTTATCAGAACGGAGAGGGTGAGGAGCTGGGAGTTATTTTGAGCCCCCCTTGACACCTACTCCCAGCCAGAACGCAACATTCAAAACACATTATGCTAGCCCATTACAGAGTAGCTTCTGTTCCTTCTGTATTCTTTCACTACGTCACAACACTGTTTATCAGTGTGAAGCTTGTTTGTATTCCCCAGCAAAACATTGTGTTCCTCTAGGCTACAGCCTCGCCCCACATTGGCATCTCTTCCCGCCAGCCCTACAGTTTGAAAACCCCTGCTCCTGGCATTTGGTAGCGCTGGCCCAGGTGCTTGTGGGTGGGAAAAACTTTAAGACGAGCCTCTCCCCATAAACTGCTTTCACTGGCACATTCCGCTGCACGTGCCACCAGGGTCACTTCCTGTCCACGCTTCTCGAAGAAGAAGCGGCTGACTGTAAACAGAACAGCAGTGAACTCAGTGCACATAGTTGTAGAGATGCCCCCTGTCATGGGACACCTTGAGTCAGTCGTGCACTTTTAGAATACTGTGCTTGCCTGAAGGGATTGCAAAAAAACACCCTGTAAAACCGCTGCTACCCTGGTCTTTCCAATGCCCCTCTCATAGCTCTGAGCTGTAGCACCTATTATACCTCCAGCCACTGTCCCACCTGCCCTCTCTAAAACGTGACTCCCAGCAATCCTCTGTGGACTCCCTCTCAAATACTCGAAGTATGTATGTTGCCCTGGACATATTTATAATTTTTAAGATATAAAAGCCAAGCGCTCAAATTTCAAGCCCTTACCTGTGGCGTTTTTGCGCAGCTCGTCATCTTGCTCCTTCAACGTCATCATCAGCTCGTATATACCATTCTCTTCCACCAGGGATTTCTTGTTGTCGTTGTTGTCGTAGATCAGGTTGCGCATGGCACCCGTGGCGTGACGCTGCACCTCCTGGTTACTGTGATTGAAGAGCTTCACCAGCCTGGGGATGGCCTGCATGCTGCGCGCCTAGAAGACGAAGAAGAGAGAGTGAGCTACTGTGCTCAGCTTCTTTGACCGTTCCCACTTCCTCAACATCTGTGGTCACCAACAGCTGGTAGCAACCTCACGCACCTTCAGAGTCAGTGCCATTCTCTGCAGTCTTTAATTACAACACCTCTGCGTCCATCGATTGCTATGATACACGGGTAATGCCCTACTCTAAAGACCTCCATTCTCCCCTATTTCAGTCCCCCCTTTCTAATGCCACATTCACGTTTTCATCATCCCATAGTGTTTACATATTAGTAGATTCTGGGTGGTTGAAACTGGCATTCAGTCATATTTGGGCACAGGTTTGTAAAAAGGGCAATAGGTGCCATGAAGTACATGGACTCAACCTTGGGGTCTTAGTATGTCCCATTGACAGGATAATACGATGCCCACTGTGTCACTGCTCATAGTGCGGGCACTTAAATGCAGTTCTTTAGTGAAAATATACATGACCAAAGCATATAAATCAATATGTTCTACAGTAACCTTCATAAGGGCCAAACACACTCTTGCCTTGCACTAGGTTTGTCAAGACGTGAATCGTGAGATCACGTGGGCGCAGAGGTTTAAGCCTTAATGGAAAGCTGTGCAGACAACTGGGCTTTGACCAGTCTGGAGTGAGGCTGTAAATTGAGTGAATCATGGAGTTTCTAATGACTTATGCTTACGAAGGGAATTAACTCCCCTTTTATGCCACAGCTTAATCAGTTGACGCAACCCACCTTCCTCCACAATCCCACCAGCAGATAAACTCTGCCTCACCAGGTTGAGTTACATTTAAAAATGGTAAAAACCTATGTGACTAGCAGGTCTGAGCGCTGACAAACATCCGTATGTGCTTTCCACATCTTTTTCTAAATTGTGCAGCCTCCCTGTTCTGATGAAGGCCCCATTCTATTAGCACAGATGGTCAGGACATGTTGATGCGTACACCTGTAGCACCCAGTGAACACGCAGTAAGAGGTGACTGTGTAATTAATCTGTGCGAGGTTCAAATACTTTAAGGCAGATGTTTGTGGAACACTTACTTTTGCATGGCGACCACTGTATTCTGTACTGCACTAGACAAAGGCATGTTCATTAATGTATAACCCAACAACAGTGTAAACATGTCTAAGGACAACAATACATGCATGTGTTTGGGTAAACCATGGTGCTCTGCTAATTAATGGTAATGTTATACTCGCAGTAAAAAATGCACATAACCTGGGGGATCTCTTTAATGTAACACAAACATTTGAGTACTTTTCAGGCTCCTGTGACATAGGAACCCAGACTGGCTGAGCTCAGTGAAGAGCACGGGGTGAATACTAAGGAACCCTGCTAGCATCCACGTTGAGGAAAAATAGGCAGACTGCCTCATTTGGCACCAAAGTGCCCTTGGGACTGAGACTGGGATATCCTTGAAGAAGCATGCTGGTGAAATGGCCGGGATCTGCCACCTGTCTCTCCATATGAATTCTAAGAAATAGACTGTACAAAAGACAATTCATCGCCTATCACTTCTGACACAACATGTAGCCACTAGAACAGAACTGGGTATCTTTGTTGTGTGCCTAAAGTAAAGAAAATTGATCATTAGTGCAAAGGCGATCTGTGTTAAACTAAATCTATCTGGAATCGTCCATTCTGTGGGTTATATTCAAATATTCCAATCATCAATTGCTAATCAAACAAACTGCATCAGAATCTAGCTAAGAAAGTGTTTAAATAAGACTTTGAGTGGCAATTATAGTGGTTTTGAAAATGCTCGTATTACTACTTGTTCTACTGTTTTTGTTTATATTATTTAAAAATGTGCATATTTAGCATGACCCGTTGATAAGCATTAAAACAAGTAAAAATTCATTTCGAACTTTGAACAGTCTTCCATGATCGAGGTCTTATGCACTAGCGTGTTATACGCCAGTCTTGTATGCTCAGCGCCCTATGCACTGAAGTACAATATACCTATCATGGAAGCTAATACTCTTATGAACTAGAGTGATGTGTATGAGTCCTGAGACTTAAGCCCTTATGCAATGAAGTAAAGTGAGACAGCCCTGCAGGCTCTGGGCCCTATGCCCAGAATACTATGGGCCAGATGTACAAAGCGTTTTTATGGTCACAAATGGACCGATTCACAGAATGGGCCTGTTTGTGAATACAAAAAAGCTTTTTGAAATGTACAAATCGCTATTTGCAATTCGGTAAACTATTACCGAATCGCACATTGGGGTTTGGGATTTGGTATTTGGGAGGAGCGCATTTAGGGCACCCATTCCTAATACCGAATCGCAGTGGTATGTGTGAATGTTTTGCGACCGAAATGTGGTTGCAGAACATTCTCATTTTACCACCTACCTCAAGTAGGTGGTAACCCATTTGTGGGAAGGGGTCACCAAGGGACCACTTCCCCTCTGTGAATGCTTGTTAAAAATGTTTTTAAATGCAGGCCGTGGTACCTAGGACAGCTGCCTACTCTTAAAAAATGAAAAGAAAACTTTTCTTTTTTATTTTGAAATGCATCATGTTTTCCGTGCATTTAGAAAAAAAGATTGTTTTCTTTGAAAGCAATCGCATACATGGGACCTGCTACGTACATGTGGGCCCTGATATTCATCAGGTAGGTTTATTTGCAACCCACTGGGAATTGCAAAATGTGTAAACCACACATTTGTACATGGGTGTTTGCGATTACCAAACAGCAAATCACAAAAGTTCGCTATTTGGTAATCACAAACGAATACCTACGTACATCTGGCTCGATGTTCTGTACCTTGAGGCAGTTCTACAGATTCAGATCCTTATACACCGAAGAACTATGTGCAAGCTTTGTGATTGGATCCTTTTGTATTGAAGTACTGTTTGCCTTTAAGCATATAAGTGTTGTGTGGTAGTCCTACAGGCTCAGGTTATTACACGCAGAAGTACTGTGCTGAAGATACAAGGAGGGACTTCTGTGATGAAATAACTGGGGTTAGTCCTTCAAACACAGATCATGCACAGAAGTTCAGAGTGCCAGTTCTTTAGGTTCTTATACAATATAGTACTATGCGTTTGTCCTACAGGTCCATTTCTTTATGCACTAAAATTCTGTGTGCCAACCCTGTAGGCACATATCTTTATACACTGATGTACTGTGTGCCAATAGTGCAGACCCAGAGGCACATGTACTGAATTACTAGGTACCAGCCCTTCAGGTTCGATTTCCTATGCTCTGGAGGAGAGTGCACAAGTCCAGAGATCAGGTCCTTGTGCACTGAAGTACTGCATGCCAGGCTTGCAGGCATATGTCCTAAAGTACCAGATACTACTAGGTGCCCGTTCAACAGGCTCGGATTCCTGTACTATGAAGTACTGTGTTTTAGTTCAGGAGGTTAAGATCCGTATGCATTGAAATACTGTGTGCCAGTCCTGTAGGCCCAGGGCACTATACAGTGATATTGTGTTAGTTCTTCAGGCTCAGCTTTATATGCACTGCAGTACTGTATACCAGCCCTTTAGGTTTAGATTCATATACAGTGAAGTAGTGTGTGCACGTCTTGCAGGCCCAGCACCTTATGCACTGAAGTATCCTGTATTACCTCTTCAGGTTCAGTTTCTTCTGAAAAGAAGTGCAGCGTGCCCGTCCTTCATGTAAACAATCTTATGCAATGAAGCACCGTGCCCCTGTCCTGCAGGACCAGGGTCTTAAACACTAGAGTTCATTGTACGGGCCCTCCAGGTTCACATTGTAAGCAATGAAGAACTGTGCAAGAATCCTGCAGGAGTCCTACCTGTTTCTTAGCATCGTTATCACTGTAGCACTTGTGCTGTATGTACGCTGCTCCCAGAACCTGCAGGTTGGGGTCACTCGCCATCAGATACTTCACAGCTGAGGGAAGGTCCATGTCTTCAAACCTGAAACAAGATGGACATTGGTACCGGTTTCCTATAGTAATCTCAGGCTAAATTCATAGCATTACTCTAAGAATACAGGATTCCCATGATAGTGCTATGGGTTTGTCACATTTTACAGTGCAGCGATCTTATATCAATTCATGCCCAGGATTTGTCATACTGCAGTGCAATATCCCTGTGGGAGGCTGTGGGCTGGCATATTACAGGGTGGTGTTCTTCTGCTGAAGCAGCAGGGGTGGCACATTCCATACAGCACAGGTTCATATATCCTGCTTTGGCATGCATGTAAGCAAGGAAGAAGGAGAAGTAAGTTTGTAAGTGTGCGCCTGGCAAAGGTCCAACCTCTCGAATGCCACTCACCCACCACTGTAGGACTGCTGGCTCAGCAGGGTCTTGTTGCCTCCGTCATACTCCTCCATGCCACGCAACTCCTGAAGCTGCTGGCTGGACTCTGCCAGGCTGCGGACCGACGGAGCCCGGGAGCTCTGCTCGATCTGGCCCACGTAAGAGGACCCAACGACGCCCCCCTGTTGCAGGACTGTGCCGTAACCCGTCCGTGCACGGTTCGTGCTCTGGAACCGCTGCAAGGTTCGCATGGCGGGCGCGCGAATGGTGCGGTTCTGCGCCACCTCCACTTGGTTCACCCAGGTTCCGCCGCCATCGCCATCGCGACTCATGGTGCCGCTGCTGGCACGCTGCATCGAGTTGCCCAAAGGAACGGCCATCTGCTTCTCCATAGCGTAAGAGCTGCCATAGGTGTTGCCCCCACCACCTTCACCATATGACGCCACCCTGTAGTAACTAGGCCGTGCAACCTGCTCCGACATCATGCTGTAGCGGTCCTCGCCACCTATGGGTGCACTTGGCCCGTCAGTGACCCGGAGGGAGCGCAGTGAGAGGGTGTCAAGGTCACGTCGGTTGCCATAAGCCCGCTCATGGAAAGACACAGGCCTGGCGTTGGCGGTGCCGCTGTAGGTGGCTGTGCTGAAGGACTGCTTGCTCTGCTGGGCCTGCATCCGGGGCTGGCTGGCTGTGCTGATCGGACGCCTCATGCTCACATCCATGGCAGAGCGGGAAGAGTAGTTACCAGCCTTTCCGGTCCCATAGCTGGTGGGGCGGTAAGTCTGCAAGAGGATACAGGAAGAGTTAGAAACTGCAATGACTGTGTAAAATACTTTACCTGGCAGTATGAACGTATGTAAATATCCTAGCCTTCCAGGAGGGGTACAGGCAAGCTGGGCTAGAGGTGGGTGCTTACACGAGAGGAAAACAGGACTACAGAGCAGGCTCTTACATGATGGCAGGGCACAAGAAAGCATAATGACAAGGCAGAGAGACGAGGCACATGCAGGCTGGCCTCGGCTGCTCAAATATAGAGCAGGGAATGAGCGTTCAAGCTGTTGGCTGGTGGCCTTTTTGAGGGGAAACATGTCCAAAGCTTCCAAACTCATGAGTCTTCCAAGATCACGCATGCGGGTTGACAAATGCATGGGGTCTTAAAGTAAGGGTACAAGCACGCCATCGGCTGGAGGGTGCGTACTTACTGCGGAGTGGCAGGTGCACTGGGGTGTGGGCAGGTGATACTTACAGAGGCCTTCTGATGTGTGCTGAGGACCTGGGAGCGGGAACTGAAGGCGGTGGGCAGCGTGGAGCTGTGCTGGTAACGGCTGGAGCTGCTCTCTGCAGGACACAAGGGAACAGTCAACTTATAGCAATGGAGAAACAACCCTGTCCTTACATGAGTCTGTCAGAGAAAGGGGGAGACTAGTAGAATTATAACAAATGTATGGTTTAACTCCTTATGTTTTTGTGCCTCCTCTTACAACACACCATCCTATATATTTGGTTATATCTCTAAGTTTTCAACCGACCTGGGAAATGGAATGGTACAATCATCTTACAATACAATTCAACACATGTACACAGGCTTTTAAAGCTAACTCTTTGAAAAGTCCCTATAGGGCACTAAAATATGCACTAAATTCAATATAAGCTCGGCCCGCAGTAGTATCGCAAGAGGAGCACACGCTGAAGTGCATGCGCCAGTCAGGCTTCAGACCTAAGCGAGGGCTGAAACCACAATGGTGAACAGTGGACCACACCTCTTCCTTGATTGGATGAAGATCAGCAGGCAATACCACACAGTTACTTGGAACAGACAGTCATATCAGCCTACTGACTCTGGACACTGAACAACAACACCGGAAAAGTAATTTGTGTGAAGACAACACCCAGCTACATCACTGCCTGCAATAAAAGGCTGCATGCACTATGTTATTCTCAGAGTAAGTGAAAGATTCCTCTCCAGCAGTCTGCAGAGGCTGGAGCGTTGCACAACGCGTAAGATGATTACACTCATGTGGCTTCAGTCATTGGGTACAATCCCAAGCGTGAGAATATGGAGTCTGAATATAAACTTTGACTCAATGTAATCTTTGTACCCCAATTAAGCTCCCAGATACTTCAGAATTCTGTCTACCACAGCCACCCAGTCTGGAAACTACAGTCATCCAAGTATCAGCAAACGTTTCAACAGCAAACATGGAGCAAAGCTGTCAGGTATAAAGGGCAGTGCATGGAACTGCAGCCATAGTACAAAACCCAAACACCTCCAGTAAACAAGATACTGAACTGCCCAGGCTGGCATCATGCTATAGACCTGCAGAGACAGGGACAATTAGAGAACAATAGACAGGGATTTCTAACCTGGCATTTTGTTGGAATTTAAACTACTCTTGAACTTTTCTGTGGATCTCTTACATCGAGCAACCTCCCCAAGCACTCTCCATTGGCTGTAAACAGATCTGAGGCACTATATAAAATGCATAACAAAATTAATTGGACCAACGTCCAAGTGTCTAATCCTCAGACAGGTCTCCCAACTACCATTTCTGTAAACAATCCTGGAGAAAGCTTTAAACAGTTAGCTTTGACAGCACATTGTTAAACATAATCTGCTACGGTCCTTCCGACTGGTCTTTTGTCCACAAAATGGATGCTCTACAGGCATTAGCAGATCTGCATAATCTAGACCCTGTCCTATTCCACAGGCTATCAGCGGGCCCGGTTCCTTCATAAAAGGCAGTTCACAGTTTGTACAGATGACACATTAGAGACCCAGAATCCACCACTAACCTATAGAGTCCCATAAGGATCAACTCTATCTCCACTATCTTCATCCTCTGTGAGGAGACAGTGGGACTTTTGCTGGCAGGAGACAATGCCACAACTTAGCATTATCATCTCAAAATCTCATATGTGGATGCAATTGAGAAGCTAATTTCTTTCCTTGAGAACTTGAGAGGATGGCTGCGCTTTCCCTCTTTAACTACACCCTAGCAAGACAGATTCCTCCTTATGCAGCCAGGCAAGACATTCTACACTCACTGAATGATGTTATATCATGTGTATTTGCTAAGTTCACTAACATCTGTGAGGATATCCTGGCACGGAGCAGATGTGCCTGTCTAGGCCTGCGTGTGGTAGTTTGGGTAATTGAAAAGCCTGGTCTTCAGCTTCTTGGGGAATTCAAGTAGAGAGGAGGAGAGGGAGGATGTTCCGCACTTTAGGAGCGATGTACGAAAATGCTTGTCCTTCTGATCTGGTTCTGTGAATGCATGTGATGTGTGCGAGTAGGAGTCCTGCGGAGCGTGGGTGTTGGTGGTTGTTGGAAGGAGATGCAACTGTTCAGGTAGGTAGGGCCTGAGTTATGTAGTGCCTTGAATGTGTGTGGGAGGGGTTTGAATTTAGCGAGTTTATGTATCGTGAGCCAGGGTAATTCCCTGAGACCCGGTGTACATACTTGATGCCACACTTCTAGACTAGCAGGTTTTGTCTGCCAGATCACTTGGATTCTACATAGATAATAATCAATGTAATAAGTCCAGTGTTGCGAAATTCACCACGGTAGCACTGTACCAACTCCAACGTCTGAGAATGATCAAATCAGCCAGAAGACTTCCATCAATCCATCAAGTAGCTCAAGCCCTCCTTCCATTTAACCTCGAAGGAGGGAAAGCGATCTGGCAGGGATCTCAGGAGAGGGAGAGTAATTATGGCAGAGAAACCTAAGACTAACTACATGATCCCAGAGCGAATCCTTCACCGAGGAGCATCAAGAACCAGGAGGTTCAACTTATTGCAGCAATTCTAATTAAACTACTCCAGCCGTCATCAGAGGCAAGAATTAATAATCAGATGCATAATATGCAAAGCTCTAAACCGAGCCTAACCTAGAGCAACTTGCCTGGTTACACGAAACTTTCACAATCCATTGTTACTGGGTGTCGACCTGCGTGAAGCAGGTTTTGCCTCCTGCTTGAAATTCCTACAAGGAAAGCATACACTGCAACCCAACTGTTCTTATGTCTTTGCACCAAACTATGGCATGCCCTTTCGTAAGCCATGGTACCAGCTATCTCTCAGCTGAAATCAAAGATGTTGGCAAGGAATACTTTATAAAAGATGTTTTCTGATAACTTAATTTGCTGAGATTTTATATTAGCTGTTTTACAAATGTATTCCTCAGTTAAGTGCACAGCACCCAATACTGCTAAATACCTAAATAAATAAAAATAAATCCCGTATAAACATCTCTGATTTTAAAAAAGCACATACGCAGAAACCAGTAATATGTGTGCCACATATCAATCACTCATTCTGCGCTATCACCTTTAGAAAAATTGTTTGTATCCGCGCAATGAGAAAAGAATTCGGACTGAAAATCTCAGCTGTACAATGTTAGCATAGAAGAGACTGCAGGGGCAATCCAGGATGATGTGTTTTGAATGCTGGATGCTGGTGACACTGTTTACTTGAACTGCCTGGCTGTTCAGTGCTATTACTCACAGCCAACCATAGGATACACTGTCTTGATAAATGGGGATGGGCAGAATGTCCTCCGGTGATGCTAATTCCTCTTACGACAATGCCAGGGTTTGAAGTCTAAGTGGTACCTAGCTCTCTTAGCAGTGCTTCAAGGTGTTTTGTTGTATTTATTGTTTAGCAGTTTGTATGTTTTGTATTTTACGGTATTTGTAAAGTGCATCAATCGTCCCAAGGGACATCACGGCGCTAGGACAGGTTAGAGTATACTGCCGTTTGATCAATGGTGGGGTCAGTGTCTAGGAAACAGGATGGTTTTCAGTTTTTTTATGAACAGAAGGTAGTCGTCTGTTGGGCGAAGGTCGAGTGGCAGGCCGTTCCAGAGGACCGCGGCTGATTTGGAAAAGGACTGGTCGCCCGATCTGACCTTGGTTGTACGTTTGACTGAGGCAAGGGCTTGGTGGCATGATCTCAGGTTACGCGAGGGGATGTGAAAGAGTAATTTATCTTCTAGGATGTGTGGTCCTTTTTTATGTAAGGTTCTATGCGCAAAACAGAGGAGCTTAAAGTTAGCTCTCTGATGGACTGGTAGCCAATGTAATTCCTTCAGGCAGTAGGATGCTGAACTGTATTTTTTTTTGTTACATATTAGTTTGGCAGCGGCACTCTGGACCACTTGAAGTCTGGAGAAAAGATAGTCGGTCATGGAAACATAAAGGGCGTTGCCGTAATCCAGTCTGCTCATGAGCAGAGCCTGTGTGACCGTTTGTCTGCAATTCTGTGGGATCCAGGGGAAGAGTCGTCTAAAAAGTTTCAGTACAGAATAAGCTTTTCCGCACAACGTGCGTATTTGGTCCCGCATAGATTGAGTGTCATCAAAAATGATGCCCACATTTTTTGCCGCTTGTTTGGGTTCTGGAGCGGTGCCTAGTGCCTGGTGCCACCAGCTATTGTCCCAAATGCCCTGGGCACCTCCGAAAAGTAGGATTTCCGATTTCCCAGCGTTTAGTTTTAGACGGTGTTGGGACGTCCAACCTGCGAGTTCAGTGAGACAATTTATTAGGTTGTTCTTAGTCTCAGTATTGGTCAGCCTGTCTATCAAAGTAATTACCAATTGTGTGTCATCGGCGTATGAGCAGATGTCAAATCCCCATTTCCTACTAATATCCGCCAGAGATGAAACGTATGCATTAAACAGGGTGGGGCTTAGGATAGCTCCATGCGGGACTCCGTATTTAATGCTCTTTGAGGTGGAAGTGCAGGATCCTATATGAATTGTTGGGTCCGATCTTTCAGAAAGGAGGCGAACCATGCCAAGTTCATCAAGATGGTTGGATATCTTATCGCAAATTAAGGTTGCGCGCCAACTTGAATCTAAAGGAAGTCTAGGAAAGGTTTATAATTCCACTGCCAAATGCAGAGATTGAAAAAGAAGTTGGGGAGATCACTCCCAGACGCAAGATATATTTTTAAAAGTGGGATGGAAAGGTGCATTTTCCATCCCATTTTTGCACGTTTTAGAAGGCATTTGTAGAGGAGGACATGAAATAAAGCCATACTTAAAAGTTTTCAACAATAGTAAGAGCATTAATCCTCCACAGTAGATAGTAGGCATATGTGCTTATCGGAAAACACTGTGTCCTTTGGAAATACTAGATGCTCAGTAGTTAAACCGTAGTGCGCCAGGAGAAGTACTGTCAATCCCTGTGCCTATCCCAATGAATATGTCATCATTTAATCTGCCAATATCTATCTGGCTGCTGCTCAGATATTCCAAGATGCTACCTCAGCTGGATTTATGTTATCACATCCCTGGTACTACGTGGATCGGTGACTACCTCAGTGTCACTACACTGACAGCCACTACATCCCTAATGTAAGTATTTTATGTATATTACCACTACCTTGACACTGCAACAACATTGAGTTATTTTAACGAACATATAGTTATTTTAAATAAATTATATTTAGTTACATGCATGTACTCGATTATAAGGTTATCACTAAGCTAAAACAATTACATTTAATTTATTGTAATAACTATCCTAAATGCATCCTTACATCAGCTCTAACCACATTCTTTATTAATTTAAATACAAATAAATTATTCTTAATTGTTTTAAATTTAATTAAATTAAAATAAATATATTTCCTTAACCTATATCTTACTGCTATATTGTCGCGGATGTGTACTAACCAAGGGTTCTGCTAGTAATTGTTTTAAGAACCGTGCTGGATGATAGGTTGAGAATGTTGTCCGGAGGGGTGCCATTGCTTCATACCTGTATCTTTTGGGTAAAAATAACTGGAATACTAAGTCTGCTGATATGAGCTTTTCTCTAGATGAGGTTTGTGATGAAGAAAGTTCTTTATGAAAAACAACTAGTTATACTGGTGTGAATTAGCCATAAATGTGTCTGACCTCTTGTGAGAAATCATAGAAAATAAAACTGGAACTCAATTTGCTAGATTCAGATAGATGTTGGGCTTGTAGGTTTTAGCAGGTTATAAGATTTGGGAGTGCTCTAGGGTTTTGTTCTTTTGGTCAGATGTATAAGATATGTTACATTAAGAGCTTAGGTGATGTCCAGACTCTCACCATTGCCACCTTTGTTACAGCTGTTTCTGAGTAATTTGAGTTTAACTTTGAAACATAAAGAAACGCCTTTCTTTGATATCAATAACAGCCAATGAGTTGACTTTGGACAAATGCAAAAGCTCAACATTCTCCAAATATCAAGAGGGATTGTGAAAGTTACTTGTTATGAAAATGTTATGTTTTCACCTGCAAACCAGGAAGATATATCTGATGGTAGTTGGAGTTCTTTTAATACATACATGTTGGCTGCCCCACAATGCTCGTCCGTCCCTGTCCCCCTTATTCTGCAAGTATTTTCTTTGTACATTTTGTTGTCTGGCTGTTTAAAATTCCACTTTCTCACAGGCTTTTAAAATCGTCTCGGCAATTTGCTTGTTTACTTTATCACCATGATTGTATTTGTGGTTTAGTCTCTTTGTAAAAACACGAACAATATTTGTTTGCTTAAAAAAAGCCATAAAAATAACACCGTCTGCCCCTGCCAAATCAGAAAGATTAATACTTAAATGAAACAATAACAAATTAGCTAAATCTCCAATTACTTGTGCGAATTAACTGTGATGGGTACAGTGCTTCATTTTATTACTAGACTTACTTTAGAACAAGAGTCCAGTCTTTGTAGTCAGCTTGAGTGGAGTACAGAATTGTTACCCCAGGAGTGATCATTAAATTTACGGAGACACCTGTGAGAGAAGACTTACATGTGGCGGCGAGCTTAGTCTCCAATACGTTCTGCTTTGATCACCTTCCTCGTGTAAAATTCACGGCACTGGGCTGCCCTTGGAGGCATGCATCATGTTCAAATGTCTATGCATTATTTATTGCGCAGCACAGTTACAAAACGCAGGCTAATGTGCCTGACGAGAAGCTAGTAGTTTTGAGGGCATCATTTGACCATCTGAAGCAGAGTCCTCTTGAAGCTGCAAATAACCAGCACGTAATGTTATTTTTGGTTATTGGGAGCGGTTTACCCATAAATAAGTGGCTCAAAAATAATCTGCAGGTGATCTGTAGATAATTAATATCATTGTTTTTTCATAAGTTTATGTACTAGAGAACTGTGTTATCTAATGGATTATATGTCACAATATTGTGGACTAAACTATTGCAGGTAAGTATATATATATATGTGTATATATATATATATATATATATATATATATATATATATATATATATATATATATATATATATATATATATAAAGTATAGATTTAGATTGCATATCCCAAAGATAATCGGTTAAGGAAGGAACATGAATTAATTGTTGTGACAGCCCTCCATATTTGTAGTTGATACATTTCCTGTTTCTGATGGACAGCACCCTGGCACCTTTTGGGGCCAAGTGTAAACTTGATAAAATTGTAAAAGTAAATAAAATGAATAAGTATGCCCATCCTACAAGTGGCCATAATTGGAGGTGAGGACTGCCACTACCCTCCTTATAAAATCTGCGAGCCCGAGTGGGGGGGGGGGGAGGGGGGTTTAAGACGTATTCCTCTCCTGCAAACTGTTGTAATGTACTTGTTACTCAATGCATCCTCCCTATTGAGGTTCTCTGCCTTGCTGCTCAGCCTATGGTGAGGTCATTTAGAATGTTCAGTGTGTTTGTATTGAAGGGTGAATCAGTTGGTGTGGAAGGGCTGAGCAGCGAGGAGGCTGCTCCTGGTGGGGCACTTTTATGCATCAGACCAACATCCTGTAACCTAAGAAGTAATCTCAAGAATAAATCTACAACCTATTCTACAAGACTTGCCAGCGCATCATTCTTCGTTTTAACACAAACCCAATCCAAAAGCATGTCACAGGTCTGTTCGTATCCTAGCCCAATCCTAATGCAGTCACTGGAGAAATGACCCGCCCCTTTACTCCATATCCAATTCCAAAGCCATTTACAGGAGCTAAAGGCGTTTCTTTTTCTTCCATATTCAATCCTAAAACATGTCATTGTCAGTGCAGACATGTCTCTGTCCTCCTCACCGAATCCAAATGCTTGTCACTGGATGTGAAGGTTTTATACTCTCCTTCTCATCAAACCTTAGCGCACAGCAATGAAGGCCCTGGCATGTCATTCTCTTCCTCATTAAACCCAATTCAGATATACAAGACCGAAAATTTGGAGCTATATTTGTAAAAATGTTTGCCCCTCAATTTTCCTTGCTCCCCCTCAAAATGTCCCGCTGTTTGCTTTTATGCCTGGTTGACTGTGGCAACCAGGTGGAAGCTTTCAGGATTTAATAACACATACCTTGGCCTTGGGTGGCCTGGTGTATAAACTCTGCTTTGAACTCAAGGGATTAGTCTTTCTTCCAGTTTTAGGGCATTCTTTCTGGGCAGTTACGGACTACCGTAAATACAGTATACTTGCTTTTTCTGTACCACTAGAGGTGAAGTCTACCAACCCAAGCACTTCTGTTAAATCCATGCAATGCCTCAAAAATGAGATAATGAATCAATGGCAGCCATGCTCGAAGGATGCGTGCTGTCAGTTCAGTGACTCCCCAATAGAGGGCAAGCTGCGTGTAAGCGAACATCGTCTATCCCTAAGCATATACACTCCTATATATCAAATAAGGAGCTATTTCTTTTCAAAAACATTGGTCCATTTTCCAAATGTCACCCACATCAACAAAAATGTCATTGCTAATCTCAACATTCCACTATAGACTTCAAAGCCACAGTGATGCAGTCTGTGTTACTCCTGCATCGATGCTGAATGTTATATTCGAGCACCCAGTATCCCTTTTTGTGTTCCTCTTTGCAACAGCAGCCATTGAGTGTCTACAAGGAAGCTAAGGGGCTAGTTTACAAAGACATTTCTGAGAACGTGAGGTAGTAGTCGAGTAGTACTACCTCACATAAACATAATACTCAGCATTGCTTTTGTGAATTGACCATAGACTTGTCCAAATCTCTATTAGTAAAAGTACAAAAGAGGGCACAGTCTTGTATAGTTTTAATGAATATATATGAATAGGCCCTAAATATTCGCATTTCAGATGTACAGGGGCCAATTCGCAAAAGGCATTCAAGAGTGTGTGAAGTAGTACGACAGAAGTACTATGCCACGCACTTGTGAATGCTTTTGTGAATTGGTCCCTTGGTTTAGTCAAGACTGCAGAACCGAGTGTTTTTAAGTTCTCGCTACGCCTGCTCCAAACACTCAGTGGGTTGATGGGTACATATAATGGTCGCAGAAATATGTGGTTGCCTTCGTCCCTAGCCTGTGTGTGATAAAACACTGAGAACAGGAACTGCATTATCAGCAAGTCTGGTGGGAAACAGCAAGGAGGAGCTGGGCCAGCCCAACCTTGACACAAACATTTTAACAATCACACACCTATTAGAGATCAGCAGGACATAACATGCCACGTAACCAAGTGACAGGGAGAAGCCTCCACACCCTAAGCCACTGAATATAATGCATAACAAATACTGCAGTATTCCACATGTCCAAGTTGCTTGCGTGCCTATTAACTTTGGAGTAGGGTGGATGTGCAACTGACACCTCTTCTGTTCAATACTGCCCTATCTGAAGTCAGCAAAGCTGCCCTTTCTTATAGAAGATAGGCTGACATCATGCACCAAACTCACTTATCCATCAGCACCCACCTCACAAACGGCATTATACACTCTTTTTATTTGAGGTACTTCCGCACTGTAGTGAGGGTTGCCAACATTTCTTCACTACAGGCAACGTTATTCCCTTTCAGAAATGTCAGTGTCTTCCACAACGTCCCACATTTTGCATACTGGGTCTGTGAAACAGGAGCCATTAATATATGCTTCCAGACAGATGAAACCACTCCACCCTGACCCACAAGCGTGCACCCTGCATACTATTAGAACAGATAGGGAAAACTACTATAAACGCTACCAGGCTGTTTCCCTATGACTGCCAGACGTATCTCCCCCAGGTCAGTGCTTCCAGCCTTGTCCATGCATCCAGTTGGAGGAGTAGGATGCACACGAGGATGGAGAACAGCTATCATGCCTCTCCCACTAACTCTGGGTAACCTTGGGAAGTTTTCTTTCATTGCCTCGTGATATACTGGTCAGTAATTGGTTGCGGCATTATCCCATTGGATCTCAATGAAGAGACAGCATGGTGTTCCTTATTGTTGCATCTTCTGAAGAGCTATGGTCCCAACCTCCTTTAAAGTGCCATCAGCAGTCAGGAAACTGGAGCCGATGAAGCTGATCACCAGATACATAAAGTGTGGCTGGTTGCCAGCATCAAACATTTATTAATCCTAGTCCGCTCAAGCACTAGGATCCCTGTGTGACTTATTGCAGCAAAAAGAAGGTGACTGCAGCTACTACTGTAAAGAAACTGTGTGGAGGAGTGGGTGAGGTGAGGAAACCCGCCGTGTAGAGGGGCGCAGCTGTGCGGAGTCCCACAGGGTGTGGTGCTTGCGGCAAGGCAATGTGTCGTAATACAGCATTGAGAGAAGAGCACAGCTGAAAGACAGCTTCAGAGCCCCTCTATGTACCACTGACAGGACACTGCTTGGAGGAACCACAGCACTGCTGGAAGCAGCGCCCAATGCAAGTCATTTAGCACTAACAGGGACCTGGAGGCAGGAGGCCTCTGCTGCTGATTACCTGTCTGCCATTACAACATTGTTTAACAGACCTTGGCTCCAGTGCTTGCATTTGACAAGCCCTCAAATGTGGGCGAGGTCAATTGCATCAAAAGTAAATAAACAGTAGTATGGATTGTCTGCTAAACAAAAGACCCAGCTCTGAAAATAAATTACAGATAAGTACCATCAGCTTTTGAATCAAAGACAATTAGCATGAAACAATTCTTGCATCCTTGAGCCAGCTCAGTCCCCACACTGGACACAAATAACATCACATGCAACACAATACGATCTTTCCACTGGAGACCACGAGCAGTGGGCAGAGTCTAACACAATTCGCCCATCAGTTTCCCCTAACATCAGACTCACTATGGTGTGTCTGACGATGATGGTACCGAGGTCCATGTACCATACCTACCATCATACGACGTTTCAGCTTCACACCCAAAATGTTCTCCTGCTGCAATCAATTTTATCTGGTGGACCCTGAACTAAAGATCTACTAAGGGCCATCACTGATGTACAATTTAGGGGCGAGTGTCTGGTTGGTTAGGGTGATTTGATAGTTTGGGTAAAGCCTTTTTCTCTAACCTGGTGACTCTTGTACTACATTTACTCTGTCATGTGTAAGTGGCAAATACGGGCACATGCATTCCGGAAATCATGCCTTCTAGCATGAGATACTTCGGCCATGTTGCCCTAATGCCCCTTTGACGCATCCGTGTGTCTTCAGTAAGTTCCTTGTAGCTTGGTTCCTCTCTGGAGGGTCAAAGGCACAAATGACCATACACAAATTCCCTAGAAGACTTATGTGGGCCTGTTTCCCACGTTATGCCTTCAGAAGATATTCTGCAGTTGGTTTGCCTGCAGGTCAAATCAAAAACCAGCTGTAGATGAAACCAGGTCCATTGTATCAGCTACCGAAAAGCCAACAGATCCAACAAACCTTCCCTTGCCCCATACAAACTGCTGGCACAGTAGTCAAAGAATGCACTGCCTGTGATTGAAAGGGATCGCCGTCCAGCTCCTCAGAACTGAACATGTGCTAGCAGGTCCAGTACTTGTGAAATATTTGATCTCATCCTTGGCCTAAGGGACTTGTGCACCTGAGCTCAGGTCAGGATGTGGAATGGTGTACAAGCTGGAAGGACGTCCTGCCTGAGAGAACAGTCTGCTGCCAGCTGAAAATTGCCTTGAGGACAAGGAGCTATGCCAGCTGGAGAAGAATGTATCAAGTCCTAGTCAGCTTACCGGCTCCGCCTAAAGAGTGTGATTCATGTCTCAGGGGGGTACAGTGGAGACTATTTAGAGGACTGCATGAGCAAGCTACAAAGTGCAGAGCTGCAATTTTGCAATGCGTGACTCAACCTGCTGAGATCCCTCTTCCCCCCCAGTACTGACAAAAGACACTTTTTCCTACCCCAAATAGGTCCACCTAACCTCTGTCACAGCTCACATATGCTTCTGCCCGCTGGGAGTCATACAACCCTTATCAGTATTGTATTGCAGGTCCTACATTGGTAAGTTGCATCAAAAACTGAACAAGAAACTTACTTATCCCCTTCCCTATAGCTTCAAGTTCCTTGGTTACCCAGAGCCCATTCCAAAGCGCTAGGCTGGCCCTCTGAAACAGCCTAATTCTTTTTATCTACAAGCTGCAGTAGCTGAGGAAACACATTTTTGAGTTTCCTTGCTAGCCCTAACCATTACTCATGACAATCAAAAATATCATTGGAACTTGTGTCCAAATTTCAAGGGCAAAGGACCAAGTGTCCCAGCAAGGCCCAAGGACCTTTTCTGAGCAGCTATTCGGCCTATGGTAGCCAGACCTATAAGTACAGAATCCAGTTCAGATAGACAATATGGGCCCGATTCACAGAACTAACTTAAGACAAAATCCTAAACTTACTACCATTTTCGTATTCACAGAAGGCACTTACTCATTTTGGTATTCACAGAAGGCACTTACTCATTTCGGTATTCACAGAAGTTAGGAGTCCTAACTTTAGGACTCCTAAATGCCTTCTGTGAATACCGAAAGTCTTAAAATTAGGATTTTTCTCAGTTTAGTAGTAGTATAGTTAGGACTCCTAACTTTAGGACTCCTAAATGCCTTCTGTGAATACCGAAAGTCTTAAAATTAGGATTTTTCTCAATTTAGTAGTGTAAAGTTAGGACTCCTAACTTTAGAACTCCTAAATGCCTTCTGTGAATACCAAAAGCCTTAAAATTAGGATTTTTCTCAGTTTAGTAGTAGTAAAGTTAGGAGTCCTAACTTTAGGACTCCTAAACTGAGAAAAATACTAATTTTAAGACTTTCGGTATTCACAGAAGGCATTTAGGAGTCCTAAGTTAGGACTCCTAACTTCTGTGAATACCGAAATGAGTAAGTGTCTTCTGTGAATACCAAAATGAGTAAGTGCCTTCTGTGAATATGAAAATGGTAGTAAGTTTAGGATTTTGTCTTAAGTTAGTTCTGTGAATCGGGCCCTATTTGTTTAGATGCAGATGTGGAGCCAACAGGGATTCCTGTGGCTGTAGCGATGGTGTGACTGTAAGTTTAGCTTGGGGCAAGGAATAGTTGCTCGCAACTCTCACCAGTTTTTAGAAACTGGACAGAAACGAGACCTATCAAGAGAACCCTGGGACCCGAATGTGTGTCCTCTGAGAGTTACAACAAAGGGGGCAGAAGGCTCATATATTGTGCCAGCAAGCATGGTTAACAAGACTCTTTACTTTTCAATGGCTCTGGTAGATCTTCAGGCTGGAGAATGAGTAAAGATGGTCAAGACGAATCAGCAAGCATACATCACAGAAAAATGTCTATTGGGGAATGTCCTCAGAGTTTGGGGTTGTGATTGCAACCAAGTGCCTCTTTAATTCCACCTCTCAGCGAGACCTTGCAACATGGAGCATCCTTCACTCCACCTCAAAGGCAAAGCACGAATCCTAGGTCTTCTAAGCGCCAGATCATTTACTTCTTTGAATTAACTGGTTAGAATTACTTGTTGTTAGTAATAGAAAGAGCCAATGGTGGGGTGGCGTCCTGTTAACTGAGCAAGAGAACGTAGAGAAAGGAGGGAAATGGGCAAGGATGAGAGATTCCATGGCTGAAAGGGAAGAAGAGGATGTGAAAGGAGGAAGAAATGGGTAGGGATATATGACGTCCCTTTTAAAGAAAGCTTTTGAAAATACTTTTGAACCAAGTGGTTAGAACCCAATATTCAGTTCACTTCAAATGGCCATTATCCAATAATTTGATTAGAATCTCGCCAAAGGATTCAACTAATCACAACCGTTGTTAACTCCAGCTATTTACCAAACTGCGCAACTTGAGATCGTTTTAACTTAGAATGAGGCCATGCCATCTAGAGCACATAACAGCAGCTCAGTAGGGAAACTTGCAAATCTGGCAGGGGTGTAACGCAGGTTCCTGTGGCGCAAGGGGCCTCAAACTCTATAGGGGGGCCCCAATGCTTCAAGGGAGCCAACTCAGGCAAAGGTCAATGAATATGTTATGTTATGTTGTCGCTATTTATAAAGCGTGGCGATTACCCGAAGGTGTCCTGCCGCTGACCACTAACTCTCTGAGAAATTAAGATAGGAGAACAGGATTAAAGCGTAAAGAGCCAGGTTTTCAATCCTCTCCAAAAAGTGAGGAGGTCCGGGCCTTTCTCAGATTCAATGGAAGATCATTCCAGGCCTTAGCAGCGCACACCGTAAAGCTTCTTCCTCCCAAGAGGATTTTTTAATGGATGGCACTATCACTAACTTGGCTCCACCGGAGCGCAGGGTTCTTCTTGGTATATACCACTGCATTTGCCATTTTAAGAAGTCTGGGCCTATACCATGAAGTGCCTTGTACACGGTGTACAATGCCTTTAAGAGCATCCGTTTCCTAACCGGCAGCCAGTGAAGTTTTTTCATTTCCTTAGAAATGGAGGCATATTTGGGAGTACCAGTAATCAGTCTTGCTGCTGCATTTTGCAGCAGTTGCAATGTATTCAAAAAACGTTCCTGTATATTAAAATACAGGCTGTAGCAGTAATCCAGTCTGGACATGATGAGCGCAGTGACAATAGTCCGCTTGCTATTAGTTGGCAGAAAAGGAAGAACTTTTTAAATCATTCTGATTAAGAAGTGGACTGAAGATGCCACTGTATTGACTTGGTACCCAAAGTTGAGTCTCTCGTCAATTAAGACTCCCAGGTTCTTCACCTTCCTGACGGGGATTGGAAGACTCCCCATATCTTCTGGCCACCACCTGGGGGTCCAGAAATTAGGATCATTGCCAAATAAGATGACCTCGGTCTTTCCAGTATTCAATTTCAGGTAATTTTGTGACATCCAGCTCCCAATTGCTGCCATGCAATCGTGAAACTTGTCTTCTATTCCTGTTGCCTGACCAGGGTGCAGAGCTATGGGAGACTTAAGGGCCCCTCAACACATTCTACGTGGAGGCATAATTTGGTGTTATGCCACTGAAACTAGGGCATTATTAGAAGCCGTCCTTGGGAACCCAGCAGCCTGCTCCTCCTTAACTTGAGCTTGGAAGGGAAGCCTGCACTGTGGCACGTTTCCATCACTGACTCACTAGGTACTCAAGTGACCTCTGACTTTCATCAAGCCCACCTTGTACACAGAGACCATGCAAGCTCCAGAGCACAGGGCCCAGCCGCAAGGTCACACTGGAATCAGGCGTTTCCCCTGGAGGCTGGAAGGGTGGGGGGGGGGGGCGGTTTTGTTAGTGAGGGCCGGTTTTGTAGCAATGCAGCTATTTTAAAAGCACTGCAAAGTTCCTTGTATGTTCAACAGTTTGCGGGCAACAATACAAGTGTCAAGTTAACTCTGGTGATTAATGCACCTGCTGGATAGAGATGAGTTTTGTCTAGTGGCATCTAAAGTAGTGCAAAGGGTTTATATGCCTACCTCAAAGAACATGTACCATGCATATCAAAGAACAATATTTTATGTGCTTAACTCAGTGGGTTACTGCTTTTGTCAAAGAGATCTTTTTGTTACTGTGCAGTTCATAAGTTACACTCGTAATATAGCACAGTGAGCTATGAACTGCCATCAAAGAGCTGCTTGCAAGCTGCATGGTACAGGTTAAAAAGTTATATTTTTTCCCCAGTCTTTAATTATCCTGATGATGCTAAAAAAGGTTTGTTTGGGTATAAATGCATTCTTATTATTAAAGTCTACCCTAACCATTGTGTTATCTTCTGAATCCTGAGCTTGTGCTTCTCCAGACCAAGCACTTTTAAAATATACATGCCAGTATGGATGGCATGTGTATCCTACAGTAGCTTGTAGGCTCCTTTGCCTTATGTACCATTGTCTATACACTGATTTACACATGTATGATTCTTCTTCAGTGTGTGTGTGATGTGAAGTGCTCCAACACCCTACATTGGTATGAGAGGTGCTATAAAACAAATTAAATACATGTGTGAGAGAGAGGCTATGGAGAGATGAGGGACACTGTTGGAGGATGACGGTGAGGGAATCATTGAAGAGCCCCAACAAAGATTGTCCTATCCTGATACACAGATCATTTACTATGCTAATACAATTGGATATTGAAGTAAGCACAAGAGGCACATCCGGTGGATTCCAGGTAGATTTATTTCCATCAGAGAAGACAGCTTATACAACCACACAAGACAGTCCCCAACCGCCAATGAGCTACCACCCATCCTGGAACCTAGAAGCCTAGTAGAGCAATAACACTCTAAACTACAGATATACAGTGATAAATGTGTTGTAGTATGCGCCATTTCTTCCTTCCACCACAAAATCCCCTTTGTAGTGGCCGGACTCACGCGCTATGCACCGTACGGGTCGTGGGGGGGAGGGGGAGGGGTTGAGAGGGGGTCTGACAAAATTTGCCACGGGAGCTTTGGGTTCCCAGCCCGGCCCTGCACAGCAGGCGTCAGCAGCAGCCTGCGTAGGGCGTGCTGTGTGTAGGAAGCTGCAGGAGAAATCGCTACCACACGCTGTGGACTTCGGCTTTCTAGCTACCCAAGCCGGTGCATTCGAGATTAGGGGGTTAATGATTTCTTTGGAGGCCGGAGAAGTACACACTGGTATCAACAGTTCTACAGACGACAGCGTCACTGGCCTGCCCTGCCCTACCCTTCCGGGTAACATCGGGCCGGATTTGGAACCATATGTGCCAGCCTGCGAGACATGGCAGCTTTTCTAACAGAGTGACTGGTCTGTGGCTGACTCTGCCCCGGCCTTCCCCTCGACCCCAGTGAGCAGCTCTACCTCTGTGTCTGGGGCAGGCGTTGCTTTATCTATGGTGAAATGCTGAGCACACACACTGAAAGAGGATATGACACAGCCATGATGTCATCGTTCAAGCAGTCCTTAAGAGGATTGTGGGTCAAGTCGGTGAAGTCATACGAGCAAAGGGGAAAAGCCTTACAATTGGGATGGCCTCGTCGCTGACAGTCATAGATGATGTCACTGCCAACGACGAAGATGACGCAACCAGTGTTCGAGATTGGCAGCATTACTTATCCTCGTTAAATACAGGTTCTAGAACATCTATTCCAGAGTTTTTCACCTTATTACTTCGTACTTTAAAGAGTAAGTATCAGGAAACGCACTCCAAAATGTGTTCCATAGCTGCCTTAATGATCCCTGGTTGATATTTAACTTAAAGACTGAAAAGCTAAGTTGAAAATGAACACAGAAGTTTCTCTATACAGTTTTATTTAAGTATGATGTCTGGCCCTTTGCAGAATATTGAAAAGTAAAAAAATGGGTGGTATTTTTCTCTGGGAACGGCGGCAACAATATCTGCATCAAGCGTGCTTCCCAGAGAGCAGGCCACTGGCCCAGAGGCGCAACAAACAAAAAATGATGGGTCCCCCTGCAGAAAGTAATGGGGGGCCCGTAAGTGTCCCTTATCTCACAAATATGTATAAGCTTTGGGCTGAATGGGACTCGTCTGAAGGGTTGGCGGGCCCGCCCTTAACGGCTGGGTTACTTTGAGTCACAGGGCTGAGGGCTGGCCTGCATTATGACCCTGCAGTGACCAACCGTTCCTCTCCCACTGCAAAAAAAAATCAATGTAAAGCAGCTCAGAGTGTTAGATACCAAAAACAATGGTGTCATCAGGACAAAAGACCCGGCACAAGACAAATATCTCTGGGGAAGGGACATGACAGACGACGGAGCGGTGCCCTGCCCCGCCTCATAGAAGACCCGGCCACGCCTCTGGGGCCATGTTGGATTGGGCTGGCCCTTCCCCCATGTCATTGGGATCACGTCCCTGACCTTTCCTAACAAATAATCTTTCTATCAGGAAATTGCAGTGCAGCATGAACCCAAACAGGCCTTCACGTTTAGAGCTTCGTGGCCTACCTGGCGCTGTGTTGTGTAACACGCCCCTCCCCCCCACATCATGTATCAGGCTGAGTGGACAGCTTGGTCACAATATATAATCATACCGCCCAGACCACCACCACACCCATCATTCATTCTCCCTTACAGATACGCACGTTTATATTGATAACAATAAACTAGGACTGCCCCATCCTCACCCTTTAACTGGATGGTACTAAAAAAATTACTGTACATACAAGTTAGACATTTTTGGATTATTGCATTTTTCTCTCTTTTTTAAATGACTATGCATTGTATATACTCCTCGCCTAACCTGTGAGATATACAAATGCTTCCCTGAGTAAAGCACTGACACATGCCTTGGGATGATGTCCACTCTATGCAAAACAATTGACTGAATACTGCTCTGTCATCCTGTGCATGACACCTGTCATACGTGTGTCCCTATACAATTTAACACAATCACAGTATATTCACTCCAAGCAGCTTGATAGGCAGCCCTCCACCCCGTGTTCTCCTTACCTTCCACCCCACCCCAGTCCCCGTCCCCATTATGAAGCCCCCTCCCCGCCATGGCCCTCCCCGGGCAGTGCTGCCCCCTGCCCCAGGCGTGCACTCACCTGCGTAGGTCTGCGCCGCGCCGTTGGCCCGCGGCGGCCCCTTCTGCAGCATGCGCAGCCGCACCTGCTCCTGCACGCGGGCGCTCTTCAGCTGTTCGCGGTCCCGCTGGTCCAGCTGGTGGTCGGAGGGCAGCGCCAGGGAAGAGGTGTCCATGTTGGGCTGCAGAGCCGACATGAGGAAGGTGCCGCCGTCCTGCATGGTGGAGGTATGAGAGGGTGAGCGCCTAGGCCGTGTGGCCCTCTCTGGAGAGGGCAGTCAGTCCGCGGTGCGCGCTCTACAAGTGTCTCTCACTCAGTCATAACCACCCCGGCTCTAGCCCGGAAGGGAGCGTGGATCTCCGCGCCTCCGCTGGGAGTGTGGCGGTGGTCCTAAGCTCGCAGCTTCCGGGAGTGGCACTGTGTCTATCTCGCCTCACTTCTCCCAGGCGTGAGGCTGGAATCACCCTACCTCCTGTCTTACACTTCTTCCTAGTAGCTGGGCTCCGTGCCAAGCTGGCTCAAGCGGCCCCAAGCGCCGTGCCAAACAGTTCTTCGGTGGTGTGGGGGCAGAGCTGACAACCCTCGGTACCCCTCACGCCTCCCCACAGGCCCTCGACGTGTGTTCAGGCCCCGGGGCGTTGGAGGCAGGCTGGCTGACTATCCAACATACTGGGCGCTCCCCTCCCTAGCAACTGACACCAGGACAGGGCGGGCCAGCCCCTCACACACTGCCACCTTAACAGGTAGCGCCGGCCAGGTTAAGGTGGAATGCTAGTGATGTGGGGACTGAAAGAAAGCGCCATCGGGAGGAGGGGTGAGGGTGGAGCCGTACCTGGGCGGCTTGCAACCTGATCCCTGCATACCTGGGCAGGGCGGGGACAGGGACGGGTGAGTGGGTGGCTACATGGAGACAGGAGATTGCCCCCCCCCCACCCCCGCCCCACACACAAACCAAAAACACCCGTACTCGGCGCTTTCAGTTTATTCTGTACAGGACAGCATGTGATTTTCAGTGTAACATCTTACGTTTCCTTCACATTTCATTGTGGCAATTGGAATTTTACAGTTATTTACGTTACAGTACACAGATGGGATTTCAAAGTGCCCCCCTGTCATGTGTGGCATATTGAACCTTGCGTGACCTTTCAGCCTGTAGCCCTGCGCACTCGCGACTAGACTCCAAATGGGACAATATTTCAAGCTTTATAATACCAACTGATGTGAGCTAAAAAGTCAGGCCGCTCAAAGATCACGCAAGTCGATCATTTCTAATAAACTATTACCGTACTCCGATGCACACCCAACACTGCTTACCTATGCCCATGCGGTCACTCAGAGACATTCTTCATGTACATATATATTAAGAACGTAATGTTTGCATTGATATTTCTATTCAGTGTAAGCGTCATAAAAACAGTGGCTTAAGCACCATGATTAGCATGTTATCTTAAAACCTTTGTGTCGGGCCTACATACAGCTGGTGCATTCCTATATACATTCACTCATATAGATGGCTACATATACCCATAAACACGCTCACAAACTGATTTACTCGTACACTTAATAATGATATAGTCGTTCATGCACTCAAATTCTCTAAAAAAATTCCATACAATCCCACAAACACACTTTTGTATATATATTATATATATATATAATTGGAATGCCTGCATATAGCACTTACTACCCCTAGCGCTTTATGCTGGGCAGCACACTGGATGAAACAGATGAGTTAGAGAAGATTAGGTATTGTTAGGTTGCATAGGTATGACTTCTGGGTGGAGGATGGGAGATTGTGATCTTGTATATGAGCTGTGGGCAATCTGCAGAAATACATTAATAGAGAATGGGGTAAACATGCATGAGTCAGCGTAGGCCGTAGGGTGTGCTCAGAGGAGAGGGACATTTGAAGGAGAAAAGAAGCAAACTATACAGCTTACTCCTGCATACACTGCCATACCTACATTCATATGCACCCCAACACAGCTAATCAGAGCGTTAATCTGCATTTGTTTAAAAACATTTACCCAATCCCAGGGCGCAAGGTGTAACATCTGTACACTGAGGTAAATCACTCTCAAGGGGCCATCTGACCATCAGCAGAGCTGCGTTCCTTTGTAAAGTCACGGACACATACAGTGGCTGATGCCGCAGACATTGTTATTCTCATGTCATATGTGGTCATAAAATGGAATTTGACATTTGCACTGCAGTATCCAATAGATGGATGTATATGTGTTAGCATTGTTGCTCTAAATAACGTAATATTGGGCCTCTTTTATTTTCACTGCCATGAATGGCACCTTCAGCAAGTCCTGTGTTTTTTGGTAACAGCAGTTTACATTCCGCAACGTGTTGACTTTTTTCACAGTCCCCGTTAAAAGTGAGAGCTCAAATAATCAGAATGCAAAATGCGGTTGTTTAGGAATCCAGTACTGGGTGAGGATTTCACCATCTGCCTCTGTGAACACACAGATCCACACACCCATCCGTAGAGGGGCAAGGAAGGATGCCATGCGCCTGGGTGCAAACCAAGGACAAGTGCCTCTATCACTGCTGCTGGGGCGGTAAAACACAACAATTGCCATGGTTCAATGGGACCCTGGGGGCTCTGGGCCCCGGCGACGCACAGTGAAAACGTCCTGTTTGTTAACATCTCACTGCATGCTGGAAATTGTAGGAACATACAAAACTACAAGTACCAGAAGGGGACTGGCGGTTGGGCAGAATGTGTCACACATGGCACGGGAACACCTGGCACTGGCAGCTACGAATATGATTTCTGGGAAAGTGCCGTAAACGAAGGAGCAGAGACCACCATGGTGACACGCACAGTGAATAAATTCTCGAGCCTGTGCCCGGGGCCCAGTCAGGTCTTGTCTTTACCGCCGCCCCCCTTCAAAAGACACAAAAGGCCAGCCCTTCCATAAAAGCGGGAAGCGCATACCAAGCCCGCTTCGCTGACTCCCTGTACACACAAAGAGGGAATGCAGGGTTAGTGGAGAAAAGCCGCCCTCGCTCCCGAGAATCCCCCCCCCCCCCGAAAAACAAGATTTCACAACAGCATGCCACAAAGGAATCTCTCCCTGTTAAAACTGAGCACCAAAGTCGATCATCGAATAAATAAGCATTTGCAATGCAATAGGTCTCGCATTGTAGAAAGTTAGAGCAATTGGTGTTGATAATCTACTCAAGAAATAGACTCCGTCAGGGCACAAGTCCTAAAAAAAGAAGTGGGGGGACTAACATAGGCAGTATGCAAGTGACATCACGTCGCGCGACATCACAACGCATGACGTCACTGCACATGACATCACGTCGCACGTGACATTACATGTGGCATCGCAGGAAGTGATATCATAGGAAGTGGCATCTCAAGCCTTGACTTTAATATGTTGGTGTGATGTAAAGAGCTCTACCACTCTGCTTTGGGATGAGTAGCGCTATGCAAGAAAAAATACTGGTACTTAAATTATTTCAACGCCTCCTCAGGGGTAGTAAGCGCTATATAAATTACATTTAGTATTATGTAAATACTGGGATAGAGCAACGCATCTGACATTCTTTACAGTGCATGCATATCTAGTAAACAGAGCCTGAACAAAGTGAAAATCTGTCTCTTAAGTACTGTGATGTGCTAACCTTTGTTCCCCTCTGCTGCATTTGCTTCTAGGCGTGAGGCTCCTGACTGCTCCCAGCCAGGAGACTCAAACAAAAGCAGTCCTTTGTTATGGGCCCAGCAGGAGGCTAAAATAAGAAAGCCCTGTCCCTGCCTGCAAATTGTTGCTTGTTGCAGATGGAAAGCAGACAACGTCCAGGCGCTGCTGAAAGTGTCTCGGTGCTTGGAAATTACACATGGACGAGTTCAGCACATTATTTAGTGGGGCCAATTTCTTGGCAGGGTGGACGGCGTTCACCCTGTGAAAATAGTGGGTAGACGCTGTCCACCCGCATGTACACCCGACTCGTGCCCTGGACGCCGTACTTTTAGAAGCGTTGCTTGTGCATTGTCAGCTAAAATAAGAGCTGATCTGCCCACCCTTTACTGTGTTGCCGCTGCTTCCTGCCGGGCCAATTTTTATTTTGTTATAGGACTTCAACCTGCAACAATGCGCCTGCGCCGGGTGTGTAATGCACAAGCACATACTAAGGGGACTAATGTTGTATACTGGCCAGTGTGAGTAAATACAAGAAATCAAACCGCCCAAAAAGAAAACAGGGAAGACAGCATTGTGGGTTAATGCTCCTGCTGCTGAGACCTATGAGAAACCTGCTGGTGAATGGTCTGAATTTGTGTCAGGCCCCTATATCACTTTTATTATTTTTCTGAGATTGATGAACTGGACTTTCAGGCTGTTGAATAATACCTGCTACATTTTGCACATATATTGCCTTTTAATTCAGTGCACCTGGACAAGGGCAGCTGGAAAGATAACTCCAGTCTTTGAAAATGTGTTCACAACAGCCCCATCTTGTACTGAGTGAATGTAGCAAGTTATTCCAGCCATCTCCAAGTGGATTTGGGGGCACATATTATAAGTTTGTTGGAGAAAATTGTGTGTTCCGTAAGGGCAGTTTGCCAGACTGGACAGCCCATGCTCCACTCCTAAAAACAGCTCGCTGGCAGTGCTTAGGTGTCTACAGGAAGGTTGTGTGTGTTTGCTTAGGTCTCTTTGTGGGGAGTCGTGCGTGTTTGGATGTTTATAGGGGGTTCGCTTGTGTGTGTTTCTGCATCTGTGAATGCGTGCTACGGGGTCTAGATGGGGAGATTGTGTGTGTGTGTTTGAGTGTTTATTTAGGGAGCGTGTGTATGTGTACTTGAGTTTCTATACAGCGAGTTAATGGTGTTTGAATGCATAGTTCCATGTTCTTTGTGTGAGCGTGTAAGAGTACTAGAGTGAAAAATGTGACTGTAGGTAGATGGGTGCTGGTGTGCGTAACAGGATGTGCCTAAGTGAATAGGTTGCCAGTGGGAGTTTATTGGATGTGTGTTTCCTTCATGTCGGGGGCATGTACGTAAGCGTGTTTGTATGTGTGAAGGCTGCTGTAAATGAGGCAGTGCCTCACAGTGACCACCAACAGACACATTAAGGATGGAGGCACAAAAGCAGCGCACTCAATGAAGGGCATTAAGACATTTAGTCTTGAATGGAGGCCTTCCAGTCAAAACCCCGCAGTGGAAATAAGGTAACACAATATGTAATTACCAAAGTAATCAAAAATACATTCATCACAGGTACGAAGAAGCAGAATACTAATGTAACAGACTAATACAGACGAGCAGCATTTCTTCAGTCAACACTCCAAATACATACCAAGTCCACACTGTGGATAGGTAATGTTTTGTAAATATAATAAAACACCGTTAACTGCACAGCACATGGAGTTCATTTAGTAACTGCATAACTGAGTTATTTTTGATTATTAGCCGCTCGCCTTGCCTGCATGCACGCACCCACCCACCACTTAGTTGCCAGCCGCCCCTGATTGTATTTCGTCTCTTTGAGTTGTTTCTATATTTATTGAGGCGATATGGTTGTGCATACATTGCATTCTGTTGCCACTGTCAGCCTGTTTATGCATTAGAGCCTTCATGGTAGCAGCAGATAACTAAATATTGCACATAAAAATCATTAGTATAATGTGGCTTTCTACCTAGCAGCACTGTTTCCACATGAAGTATTAGGAAACAATACTTAAGATTTCTCCTACTCCTCAAGATAAATTATACCTTGCTAGTCCTCTGCTGCCATGTAAAGCAGATGTAAGTACATATGTGATATTTCTATAATGCGGCTCTAGCCTAAAGGCAAGGAGCACTATACTTGATCAAAGGCAGTCATAAGGTCAATGAGCTCCAGCTAGCTTGTGGACTGTTCTTGTTTTGTGATGTGGTGCTCTTTAAAGAGGTGCGTCTTCAGCTTTTTCCTAAATCAGAGCAGGGTTTTGGGCGGTCCTAATGGATATGGGGATGTTGTTCCAGAACCCAAGTTCATAGATGGAAAATGCTGCTGTTTTGTATTTTTCTTTGTTACACTTCTTAGTCCGCAGTCTGATAGTGTCTTGGCACGTGGGGGTTGCAGAGAGCCACCAGATATGGTGAGCTTGTCTGCAAGATATCCAGGGGTGCTTCTAGTAAATGCTTTGTAAATGCGGCAGTGGGTTTTGAAGATGGTGAGGGTCAGGGCCAGACTGGGAAGCAAAACCGTTCCTGGCAAACGGCTTTGCCGGCACTCAGGAGGGAGGAGAGGGAGGTGCGGCCGAGCTGTTAGTGCTGGTTTCGGCCGATTTTCGCCGCTAACAAAAATGGCTCCCCAGGGGCCCAAAACCGTCCCACCGGGGAGACGCCCAGTGCCGGCTACGGCCAGTCCGGCCCTGGTGAGTGTTGGCAAGGTGAGCCAATGGAGTTGCCTCAGGATGCGGTTAAGTGGTCATATTTCTTCAGGCCCTTAATAATCTAAATTAATGCATACTAGGGGCTGTAGTCTTCATTTTCTACAAATAAACGGAATTGCTGGACTACACTGGTGTGTGAAAGAAAACATCAGAATTCAATAGAACCCAAGCGACATGGAGTTATCTGATAACTACATCCTGCACTGAAGGATCAACCCCACACTTTCTAAAAAGGCTGCTGTTGCACCATTGTTCATAAGTGTTATCAATACCTGCAGACCAATAGCAGACAAGCAGATAATACTAAGATCCTGGAAAAAGCCACTATGCCCCATTTAAAAAAAACTTTTGGTACATCCCAATCTGCTCCCATTCACAAGCTAAGGGACTGAAATTTTGCTTTTCAGATATTTGCTTAATGGCCATGGGTCTGTCAGTGAGCCAGACATATGGTGGCATCTACATGGATACTGGGATGTCTTCCCATATCCTGCAACAACAAGCCCAGTTGCTTAGTTTCTTCTGTCTTGTATTGATTCATGTACAGCCAGATGGTGACCACACAGTGCCAGCTGAACTGGCTTGCCCAAGAAACAGGAATCACCAACACCTGCTTCCCATGGTTTGCCTACTTCTTGTCTCAATACTCAGAGAAAATGAAACTGTCTGACTGCACCCTTTTTGCAGGAAGGTCTCAAGAATCCCATCTGGCATACTGCAAAGCTCCCTCAACAGGACTATTGAACAAAGCCATGATCATTAAGATGCTGTCAATTGTATTTAAGGTCATGATCTTAATTAAATTGAGGATGGGCAAATATTTCTTTAAACTCAATGATAGGCTGAACTGGGAGTGAAAAGCAGCCAACTCCAGAAAATGTTTTAAAATCTACCCCACCTTGTACTGAGTGAATAAATCCAGCTGGCACACAACATCATCATTGTATTTTAGGGCTTTTAGGGTTGGAGTTTGGCTCCTCTTTCTTCTTTTTATTAACAATTCATTTCACGGCTATAGTTTCCAAATACAGTGGTTAAAAGCTGCATACTTTACATGTCACTTCAAAGAGAAGATAGCAACATTTTCAAAGTCTGCAGGATATAGCAGAAAACCCAAGAAACTAAGTTTGTTTGTTTAAAAACACGTGTGTTGTGCAGACCAAGGGCTGGTTGTAGACACTGTTTGGTTGAGGACTCATTCAGGCCTCCCTGTCCAAAAAGGAGTTCAATTTCTTCCAGCCTAGGAGGAATATTCTCCCTTTCGCTATATACCCACTCTACCCCTAATCCAAGGGCACAAAACTTAACTCATGTTCCAAAAATCCATATAAAGCCATACCTTATTAATCCTATTCACTCTCTCATTCATCTTTAAGCCAAACCATAATACCATAATTCAAAGATAAGAGCCTGGGCGTAATCCTGGACGCAGCTCCATTCAACACAGCTAAGAGCCATGGAGTATCCTTGACTCACTCCATGCTTCATAGACCAAAGACTGGGAGTTATCCCAAACTTCCGAATAGGCTTCCAAGCAAAGCACCTGAGAATAAACCTGGATGCCACATCATTCTCCAACACCACGAAACTGGAAGCAATCAGAGAGCCTGAGAGTATTCCTGTAATTCTCACCACTGTCCATAGTGCAGACCTTAGCCTAGTCCTGGACTTCATATCATGCTCCGGATTTCAAGGCCAGGATCACTGACCGCACCAGATTCCCATCAAGTAGCGTGACTGTAGCACCAAGACCTGTTTGTTTTTTTGGTGTGGAAAGTTGATGGTCATGTCAGAGACTGTGCTGACCATTGGTAGAAACAAGCGGTGCAACCATGGGGAAGGACATGTTGAAAGTCCTGGACAAATCATCAATTATCTAAAAGAGATGCTCAGTCCCTATGGACACCAGGACTTCATAGAATGGCAGAGCTCTGCAGGAGGACATTAGTAGAATTATTTTGGTTTATGGAAGAAAATATTCCGACGTTAAACCCAACCGATACATGAACACCGAAAACTCACGAACCAGAGTCTGACAGATCTGTAAAGGACCTCTTCTGAAACTTTTTTCTGCAAAATGAAAGGCTTCCCTACTAGAATTTTAAATTTGAACTTTGCTTCACTAAATGTTTAAGATTTCTATATGTGTGTGGTGCAGGGAAGTTGGAATGGAGTCCTAGGTTAATCAGGCATCATCCACATTACCAGTCGTATTCCCTGAGCACGGGTCGCACATCTGATTTAAAACATTGATCCACACAGGTCGTATAGGTGGAGGAAGTTTGTGAGGAATTGAATACCTTCTGGAGTGCATATTTGAGAGCTTTTGGTGGAGGGGGGAAGATGGGGGCGTAAGAATGCCCTGGCAAAGAAACCCTACCTAGTATCGCTCTCTCCTTGGCAAGGGTCAGTGTTAAATGTTGAAATGCATAAATTGTAAATATGGTGAGGTGTAAAGAAACAGTATTTCCCAAGACCTTATTACGCACAAAGGGGCAATACGAGCTGGAGGCAAGACAGGTATATTTTGCGACCAGGGAGGGTTCCTATGTGCTGCAACAGGTTGGTGCAATTACCGATTTCAAAGGTGTGCTGGTGAGCATTTAATATTAAGGCATTTTTGTTTAATTTCTAAAAAATAATTTAGTCGTATAGATTTAAACATTTTTATTCTGTAACTTATAAACATGTCTGGTGACCAATGGCTTAGCACAAAATGATGGGTCACATCCTTAATAACTATCAATAAAAATAGAAGATTATAACATCTATCCGTCTGCTGATCTGACAAGGGCCCCCTGAGACTCCCGTATCTCACAGTCGCGCACAGACTTGAAACCAAACGAGGACCCCCGACAGGGTGGGGGTGCCCCCTGCACCGGAGATAAGACATGGACTTGTGTGACACCTCTGCTGGTGACTCTGAAGGCACCCAAATATTCTTATCTATAATGAGGACAGGACTGAAACTTAACTACAGGACAGAGAAGCAATCCTCCTGAGATATCTGGGATAAGACGAGGTTTTATAATGCCAAGTGGGCCGGTGGGCGGTTGTCTCTGCGCCTCTGGTTACTTCTCCAGTGGTGCGGTACCATGTCAGATGGTGACTGTGAAAGGCTCCATTCAGAAGCCCAGCATCGCTCTGTGTTGGGGTGGCCACAGCACTGGATGTTCAGACTGGGGTATAAAGGCTACATTTCAGCCTTTGCCTGAGTCACTCCGGCTATCACCATTTGTACCTACCTTCATGTCACAAGCTCGATAGAGGCACACCTATCATACAGCAGGTGCAGTGGCACCGGAGCTCAAGGATTTGAGGGGCACATTTCATCCCAATCGTAGGTGTATTTTTTCTTTTACTAACCCCCTTACTTTACTAACGAGACTTACATTTGGGCTCCTGCCATGTGTGTTAGGCCACTGTAACCCAACTGTGGTGACACCCTAGCTAGCAGTTTATGCTACATCTCTGCAAGTTACTGCGACCTTCATAAACGGAAGCACAAAAGAAGTTAATATTTTTGCCAGATGTTAAAGAACATTCTAAACACCTCTGCAAAAGTGTGGGAATGGGAGAGGCGTATATTCTCTACCACCAGCTCAGCTCGGAAGGGGTGGAGAGAAGGAAGGTGAGAGAGAGCACAGCAGTCTCCGAGAGCGCCTGCTTGAAAGGATGGCTAGAACCCCCCTGGATTTCCTCCAAGAAAAGAGAGAGCCTGCTGGAAAGGGAGGATCCCTGGTGGCTGAGTATCTGTTGATTTCTTCCACGAGGAAGCGGGGGAGCTGAAATCCCAGTTGCCAGGAGCGTCTTGCATCATCCCATCAGAGCCAAGGGCAGTGGGAGGCCCGGCTGCCCGAGACCAGCCTGACAGTACCTGCCAACTGGAACCAGTTGAAGGACCTAGAGGGAAGAGAAATCCCTCATACTTCAGGGAATACTGCACAGTGGAGAGCAAAAAAGTGTAAGCAAGGTAGCTCGGATAGCATATCCCGGAGAGCTTACAAAGCACAGGTGCAAGATTTTCCATTGCGCGTTTTGGATTCTGTCCTGACCCTATGTGGTTCAGGGAATCCAGGATTCGACCTCCATGCTCTAATTGCACAGGAACTCAAGCTGCATCTCAATGACAAAATCCAAAGAGGCAGATCTGTGTCTGGGGTTGCTTATGACCTCTCTAGAATAGATTAGATTGATTTTTAGTTCTCTTCTATCAGTCACCTTTTAGCTGTCTGTATGAGAAAGCCTGTTGTAGACCAAACCAAAAACGCACAGTCGGCTTAGAACCCACTCATTGCTTACCATTGTTTGTCTTTATTGTCACCTTCCTTTGCGTGCTTCTTATTCAATGAATTGCTTTCCTCTTCTTTTGTTTGTCCTTCCCTTGGAACATAGTCTCTTTACCATCCTTTTGAATGACTAACAGATCTTTCCACTGCTCTCAATTAGTAATCCTTTTTAGGATACTACTTTGCATTTTTCATTAAGCTATTCATGAGAGTGCATGTGTTTTCTTACGCACTCTTGTGCCCTTCTTACACCTCTGAGTTTCTTCCCCTTCATCTATGTCTCACCCATTCCTCTTTAGCTTCCCTACCCCTTGCAGGCCTGAAATAAATGTTTTTTAAATTTCTTTTAGAGGGCCCGATAGCTGTCCTCTGCTGTGGGCCACTCACAATTTGAAGAAAGCACTTTCAGGTGCTTCCGTGCCTCCCCCACTTGCCACCAACATCCAAGTACTTTCTTCACCTCTTACTAGCCCCCACCTGCTCCTGCACTAATCGCAAGAGTTAAAAAAATTATTTTCTTTGCATTTTCTTTAAGGGGCAGGTAGCAAGCCAGGCTGCTCCGCTATCTGTAAGCACTTTTGAACAAATAAAATTCTCTTTTTTTATTTACCAATCTAAGTGGCGTCCATTGTCTTAGATCAAGAAGATAAAATGGCACCATATCATTTTGTACCCAGGAGCATGCATGGTGAATTATGTGCGCGTATGCGTCATCAAGCATGGGTGAGCCTACAGAATGATGCGATCAGGTCAAATGTTGCCCCCACCCCCGCCTGATCTTGTCCAATCAGGTTGAAGTTGTTGTCTTGGGCTCCTTGGACTTTTCACCATTTGCGCAATGCGGGGATCACCTTAGTGTGCTATCCATCCGTGACCCTGCTTCTGGGGTCCTTGGGAGGGGACCCCCATTTTCTGTCCACCATTTAACTGTGGAGCTCTCCACCCTGGTTATGGCTCCGGCCACGCTTCACGTGCTGGGCCCCGCACTACTCCTGCTCTTCTGAAATTTCTTCCCAGACAACTTTCACTTTTACTCTTAGTAGCGAATGACATTTCAGGTTAAAAAGAACAAATATCATGAAAATAACTGTGTCCTTGTTGCAGATAGGACAGCAGCACGAGGAGCAGTCCTCTGCCTCTTTTTCAAATGCAATCGAGAAACACAGAGGCACAATGGCAAGTTCTCTCGGCTTGTCTCCTGGAGGTAAGGAACACACACTTCATTTGAGAAGAAGTGACAAGGGCAGGGAGGAGCAGCTAGGGGTTGAAAGTATAGTGGAGTCTGGGGCGAGGGGAAGGTGGGGTAAAGCTCACAACAGGGAAGAGGGAAAGGTCCACCTGGGGGAGGAAAACAATACAAATACAGGAAGGAAAAGACAGATGCAGCCACTAAAACTGGCTTCTTGCAGATTTATCAACAGAGTACAATTCATTTAACCCGAGACGCTGCCCACTGCTGCTTTCTCAAATGGCCTCGAGGTCAGCAGAGACACCAAAACAAGTTCTCTCAGCTAAAGGAATGTCCACTTTGGAGTTTAGAGAGCAGGGCAGGGAGTGAAACCTGAGGTGATGTTACAATTTCACAAAAAAGTGTGCAAACTATGTCGTTATTATCTGTCTTTACTAACTTCTTATCAGCAGAAGAGGAATCCTTTGCTAACCAGTGTCACAACAGAAGAACTATACTGACAACATCACCCTCTTTGCACAGACTCAGTCAACATTGTTACAAGGACAGAGTTGACTAGTAAAACCTCTCCATTCTGTAGACTGCTTACATTGCACTGCAAGATGAAAATGTGGTCCAGATTAAAGTGTCTGACAGATTTGGTAACGTAAACAGTGATACCCTTAAGAGTGAAAGACATGCATTCTTTTACCCTAGCAAGAAGTAGTTGAGAAGAACTCTACAGTAACGTCAATGTGATGGAGTCTCCTTAACTGTTTTATGGTCACTTTTCTTCTTTCTCCTTTCTTACTAACATTCATTACTACACGTATTACTAGGGACTTTTTCAATCTGCCTCGATTTGAAAATCCCGCAATAATATATTCTGGGAAGACGTCAAGTGACCAAAATTCCAAGAGAAGTCATTACATATAGTTTGCCCCCCTGATGACATAACCAGGGGTTGGCTGAACTAGGGGAGTTTAACTCCACGGAATTCAGTTACATAAAATATCGGCGAGGGCAGAATTTGGGACATAGCCCTGCTCACGCTAATCTTGTAGTGCCAGGAGCTTGTTCCGCGTTGTACAGCACAAATGGCACCAAGCAGGCACTGCTTCTTTGTGCAGCTCAAGTAGATTTTCTACTTGAGCTGCAGCTTTCTCAAAGCAAATGACCGTGACCCGCCGCGACCCCTCGTGTTGAGAAATCTCTCCGGGAGGCATTTTAGAGCATGAAAATTGTGCTAGGGGACGCAAATTCCCACTCTTACTCAACTCTGCCACATGGCGTTTGGCACAGTTTTGCCAGAACACCGCGTTACAAGCAGAATGCAGAGTGGGCAAAACTCTGCCAGTGGAGTGGAATATTTTACCCTCCACTAGACATGCCAGTGTTGACTTCCACTCTTAGCTAGAAGTGGTGTAAGGAGTGGATATTACAGAAAGTAAGCAAGGCTTACAGTGCCTGGTTTCGTTTTTTTCCCTGCCATTACATAAAAATCCTCTAAGAAATGCAAAATACAAGGCAGGAGTGCCAAAGGGCAAGCAGCTGCTGCACTTGGTTACCTCTAATTGATGATAGACTGCAAAGCTCAGTAGCCACTTGGCTGTCTCAGTGGATTTTTGACAGTAAGGATCAAGGGGTTTGGCAAGACTGCACCTATAACAAGGCCTTCCTTGTAGCTTCACCTACAAAGCTGGCCCTTCCACACTGGAGGTCCAAAAATAAAACCATTTACCATATATCAAGTGTATTGGAGCCACTAGGAATGGGAGAGTATGAATGGGCCAATTTGCAAAAGCATTTATGCGTACGAGAAGCAGTGATATAGAAGTACTCTTGTAAGGCATACACCCTCTTATTCGTAAAAGTGTTGAGGACACAATCCTTTTTAGGTCGAGCATTAGCGCAGGGCGCATGCGATGCTCTAAGGATACGGCCTCTTGGAGCAGACCAGCACTTTGTGCACGAGTGAACAAGCTCGTGCTCGAAGTCCTGACATTCCATTGGCCTTTGCGTGCGTCTTTGTAAAAAGACAGCACGCAATTGGCCAAAGGTGTCTTTTTGTCCCACCTTTTTGTCCCAATGTTGACGCCCACGGCCTAATGCTTGCGGTTACCCGCACGGGCGGTATTTGTTTTGAATGATCGTGCCCAGACACGGGCGCGATAATTGAAAACAGATGGGCTGCTCGCTGTCGCGCGTGTGCCCTCTTTTATTTCCCTCTCATTTTTTAATGGCGACCTGCACTAGCTACCTGGGTGCAGCATTGAAAATGTGTTGCTGTTAGGGAAGATGAAATGTGAAAATGAGAGACCTTCGGCGGTGATCCCACCACTTACATGCACTTCTGACCCTCGTGGGTTAAAGATTGGTATTTGTCGATATGCTCCAGCTATCAGAGGAGCCCATGGCAACCGATAAGTGGTTAGCTCTGAAAAATAGTAATGTTGTGGCCGAAGACTTGTACTCTGTCGTCTGGGATGTTGGCTGAAGAGGCCAATGGTGTTAACAGTCACTTAAAGACTGACGCGGTTTGTACCAGTACCGATCAGTCGGCTGGCAGCTCAGGGAGTTCAGTGCAGAATGTTCTCCTTAGTATTGTTTAATTGATGAGAATGTCTTTTGTGCTGATCAGTTTGCCGGAGGTTGGCTGAGGCGTGAAACAGCTGATCAACGTTGGCTTGTGAGGTCATGAGCTCTTATCCTCCCTCCCGCCGTGGCGAGATTGGACCAGAGATTCATTTGTGTGCATCAGTTTAATGGGTGATGTGTTATCAGTTGATGGCACATCAAACAATTGTGTTGTACACCATGACCATCAGTTATTGTACTGGAATAAAGAGTGATTTATTCCCTCCTAGGCTGCATGTCACATGAGTGTTAACAGTTCTGATGTTTTAAACATTGGTGGAACTTCCATTCTTGAGCGCGCAATGATCAGCGTATTTAGAAGGGAGGCAGAGTGCTACGCCCTACATTGTTATTCAAGGCTCTGCTCGGTTGACATGCGCTAAGTTGTACTCAAGTGCTCAACGGGCAGTGTCAAGTGTGACTGATCTAGGCCACATGGCAAAACACTTTATGTTGTTCTGTTCGTACAGTTGATCGTCTTGAAAGATAACATTCTCCACCTCCCTGTTGAGCAATTCCGGATGGCCTGCCATTGCAGCATGGCAGTAGCATTGGAACACTGTTTATCATGCAGGGTGTGATTCCCGTGACAGAAGGAACGCGCATCATTCACTGATCGATGGCCCTGGGAGGCGCGTTTGCACAGTATAGCACTGACAGCGGACATACATTCCTTCCATCTTGATATTTGGGTCTGGTAGCAATGTATGCAACACGACACGGCAGAAGACACTCTATCGTTTGCTAAAACGTTTGGGTCTGGTGTGTCTGCAGGATGTCGCTGGTAGAGAGGACTTCATATGATCACCCTGCTGGGCGCATCCGTCAGGCCTCGTCCTGTGCGGTAACTTGCACAGATCAGTCACTCATATTGGACGCATTGACTGCAAAACCTGAGACGTTTATTTTAATAAACATGTTGATTTTGTTGCCTTTTTATTTGAACGCTTTATTATGTTCCTCCAAAATATTAATTGTGGGTTAACTTCCAAAACCTGTCGATATCCGTCCATGTTTCGTCAGAGGCATGAGATTTTTTTTTTTTTTACAAATGTTTTATGAAGTGTGTTATTGTTCTCTCGCCTATTGCCACTTAAATTGAGGTCTGAGTTTACAGCCGGGTCAGGAGAGATTTTAGTAGTACCAAGATGGGACATCAAAACGGGGACATGCTTTTGTGCATTTTGACATATCAATGCAGTTAACTATTTAGCAGATCTGTGTGAAATTCGTCAAGTGCCTGTGAGGTCTGTTGGCTTTAGTGACAAATTGATGCCCTTGTTGAAACTTTTTTGGGAAAAATCATTCAAGAAACTAATTGCAAGTTCTCCCATCAAGAGTGGCAGCAGATTGCACTAATGGGTAGTAAAGCATTGAGAGCGGCCAATTTGAAAAGGATGGCCTTCCTTTCAAGGTGGATGGCATATTATACTCCGGCAGTATTAAACAAGCGCCATGCCGGGGTTGATAATAACTGCTTTCGGTGCCAGGCCTTGGGAGAGGAAGACTGGCTACATATTTGTTTTACATGCCCAAAACTTCAGATTTTCTGGAATAAATATTTTTCTGGAATACATTTTTTTCAGCTATAAGCTATGCAATTGATAAAAATTTCGATCCTGAAACAGAGGTAGCATTGTTTGGGATCTCTAGAGTAAGAGCTGACCTAAATAAAGCAGAAGCAACGTTCGTGGCTATTGGCGCTGTATTAGCACGGTCATTGATTCTACAAAAGTGGAGAACAGAAGAGATCCCTTCCTACTCGGAATGGTTAATTAAAATGTGGAGGACTAGAAGTTATGAAGAAGTATATGCCAAGCGGATTGGGGCAGTAAAAAAATTCACTTTGGTTTGGAGGTTTTTAGATAAGTATTAAGCTATATAGAATTTTAGTATGGTAGTGGCGCAGCACTTTAGCATTAAGCACCTTAGCATTCTGCACTTTATGACAATTTGTATTTTTGCACAATTCATTATTGATTTGATGAAACAGATTAAAATATGGCGGGAAAGAAGGGTGGGATAAAGCAAATGCTTCTCTTACTGTGGAGTGGAGGCCATTAGACAAATTGTTGCACTTTAGCACATAGCACTTAAGCATATTGCACTTTAAGAAAATTTGTATTTTTGCACAATTTATTCTTGATTCGATGGATAGATTAAAATATGATGGGAATGAGGGGTGTGGAAAAGCAGATACTTTCCATATCATGGACTGGAGGTCAGCAGATAAATTGTTATCAATATAAAATTGAAGTCTTATAGAAAGCCCAATAGTGCTGTACACTGCATTTTAGTAGTTTTACACTTTCTTTTAGATTACTTATATGGCATGTACTTTAGGCATTTTTACACAATTTATTGCTGATTTAATGAGAGACCAATAGTGCTGCACACTGCACTTTAGTAGTTTTACACTTTTTTATTTTGTTTTGTTTTTGTGTTATATAAGTCTATATCCTCGATCTTAGATTGGTATGTTTGGATGTGTTGTTCCAGATGCTTACATGTATCAGAAAGAAATTGTAAAATCGTTTAAAAATTGTCTTTCATTTTATCCTGCTCTCCTCTGCTCAATAAAATATTATAAAAAAAAGAAAAAAATTGATGCCCTTGTCCAGCATTCCATAATTTTGATGTGAAAAGCCGTGTCACGTAAATGAAAAACCACAAAGGTAACTCCACAATTAATTCTTAGGTTCGGAAGAGGGATAATTAAGCATAAATATATCACTAAAACTTCACCTCAACCTTAACTTCGTCTGTAGAGAAATCGCTTGGCAACGATCGATACTATGACGCACAAGATGCAAAAATAACTATTTATTTCTGGTAAAAAAATATATTTTTCGCAATTCATAATGAATATACATATTCACATTGCACTATATTTCTTTATCATAAGCTCAACAACTATTAGTCTTGTACATACCCAGCAATCTCTCCTCACCCACTCACTACAACTCAAAGTTCCAAGGAACCAGACACAATCCGATCAGATCAATGCATATTCTGCATCTGTTCAACAATACTGGGTCATTATCAATGGGCTATACAAGGAAACGGTGATCTATTTACTGCCACATCTGTGGTCTTAGTGAGAATATTTTTATGCAAGGAGAAAACGAAGAGAGATGCGACACTGGTTATCTGGCAGTTCTGTAAGATTAGGGTTTAATCATGGGAAGATGTTTTTTGAGTGTGACTGTGTGGGGGGGCTGCCATGATTAGGCTGGTGATGTGATCTATAGGTTTGATTTCGCAATGGGTGGAGACAATAGAGCGTTGGGTTGCAAGGGCATTGGGCAAGGCAGAAAGTTGACTGCTGGCACTGCTGGCATAGCCAATAGGTCTCGCTTTTGGGACCTTATAAGTATTTAGTTTTGCAGCACAATATCCTGGTGCAACAACATCAACTGTTGCATGGCTAAACACTTATAAGGTCCCAAAGGCGAGACCTATTGGCTATGTCAATGCTTGTTAATTGTACTAATTGTTAGTGAATATTCCCTGAATATTCAGATTTTTCAATGTTTTGGGACTAATTCACAAAGCCCCATAAAAGTAAATAAAATAGCACTACAGGAGTACTCTTTTACTCGCTTTTCCATGACTTTGTGAAAAGGCTCCTATGTGTTTACCCAAAGAAGTGTGTGACCCTAAACCATTATCTGCATATATCTGGGTGGGCCTCGGTCCTTAAGAAGGATCCCTTTTTGTTTCTCCCCATGATAATTCAGACTCCAGGCGCTGAATATATTTTCATACTAAAGAAATTGGGAAACATGGTTTGGTGTTTCGTTTTTTGGATGGAGGAATCAGAGGCGATATGAAGAAGCCAACGCCAAGACTGGCAGAGCACAGCAGAGGCACATTATGAAAGTTGTGATGGGCTTGTGACCATATTAGTAGACTGCACTGCACACCTCCTACCTCAGCATTGTCAGCCAACTCCTGTTAGAACAGCAAGGGTTGCGGCAGTCCAGGTCTTACCCTTGCTTATACTTGGTACTATGCTCTGGGGTCCTGTATGCACACATGCAGACCTGGAAGTATCAGTAGCTGCATCCAACGTGAAGCCTTTAATCTGAGAGGTTAAAATCCATTGATCAACAGTCAGCGTTGCCCTAGTGACATAAGCCTAACTCAAGCTGAATACAATAAATATCCTGCCTAGATATTTACATGAATTAAAGAAGATGGCACTTCAATATCTACTGGGCACCCACCTTGATTCAGATAGAATGTATTTCAAAAGAACTCAATATGGGTTGACAAGATATTTTTTTCATAAGACTCTATTAGTCTCAGATGACAAAAGCAGGTTTAGGCTCCCAGACATGCAGATTCAGCACATTAGCTTCATTCTTTCATAGGATGGCAGATTGTTTGCCAGGGATTAGGCAGGCTCCCCTTTAGGGCATGCTTGGATGCTCTCTATACAAAAGTTCACCGTTAAAACACGCTCTCCTCTGTCAAAATAAACTCTACTTGGCACTTGGAAAGTATAATTGGTATTTGAAGAGCTCACTCTCTGAAAGCAGCCTTTGTTTCGGAGAAAGAGTATTCAAGAAGTGAGTTGACACTCTGGTACTATTGCCCGATTTTGGAGCCCTTGAGGTATCTGAAGTTCCAGCCTCTACTCCACAAAGGAAGTCTTGAGTGTCATCTTTTGATGAAGATGTACTTGACCTATTGTCAAGCAGGTAGATTGGCCCAAACTCTTAACCTGCGCAGACAACTTTACATCCAGATTCTTCTCGGGAATATCTGAGCATTTCGAAGACTGGAATAATGAGCTAATGATGAACTTTAATGCCCTTCAATGGTCGGCTATCCTGTCCAATATGTGCAAAACAGAGTCATGTCTGGATTCTTCCATCTGTAGAAAATCTGTATAAGAATTAATTGATATCCTGTCAAAATACATACTACGGAGCTCCTGATTCAAGTAAGAAGGTGATTTATGTATCATGAGTGTTAGTGCTGTGGTGAAAATTGAGAGAAAAACGAATTGAGATTTAATCCCATTACAAGACTGTATTAAGCAAAGAGTGGAACCTTTGATGGAGGGCTCAATCCAAAAATGGAAGTTGATTCTGTAGTTAAGAAGTGACAGCTGAAAAGCTATGGCCTCCGATCACAACTCTCTCACAAGAACACAAATGCTAAAAGCCCATTGTTAGAAGATTTTAAAAGCCACACACTATAGAGGATTACCCAGAGTACACTCTCCACAGTTTCCATGTTGCATCTCTCAACCAACCTGTTAGTCTGGGGGGTGATACAATTCTCACATGAGTGAAACCCCTCTCCTTCAAATACCTTCCCTTTTCACCGTATCTAAATCGGACCCCATTCTCCCTGAATATGTTTCTGGGTAGACCTTTGTGCAAGAACAATTCATCAAAAAAAGAGTCTACGACCACTCATGTCTTAGGATCTCTAATAGATTTTGCTTACATGCAACCACAACTACTAGATACTTGTACTTGTCAGGCAACTCACTGAATGGTCCCAAAATGAACTCCTATTATATCACACTCTCTCGCCACGCATTCCATTGGCTGAAGTGGTGGGCAATTCATTGATAAATATTAATCACTCATGCCCATCTTGGGTCACCAAAAGTCTTTGATCAATGTTCTCTTCATTATTGTCATTCCTGAATGGCCTCTCTGCACTTCCTCCAAAATCCTTCTTTGAAAAATCTCCAACACCACTAGTTTCCCTCTTTTAATTAGCAAGCAAACTATTTCCACAGATAATGCAACCACTACTTTCCAATAACAATGCAGTTTCGAATCCAAACTCCTTTTCTTAGGCCATTCGTTTCTGACCATATTCTTCAAGCTTTTTAGGGTACTGTTCAGTCTCAAAGCATCAACCCACTCTTCCCCCCCAAACTATGCTACACACATCCATTCTTGCTATCAAACATGGGTCCACCTTATCCACCCAATTATGATCCTTTTCAAGCACTGATGGTAATCTATGGAGGCAACCTTCTGTTCTGGTTTTCCCTGTTTTTCCTCCTTTGGAAAACTCAACTGTGTAGTTGTATTCTTATAGTTTGCATGATGACCTTGCTAACCTGCAAATACATTTGTTGATTTTCTTCCTACCTAAAATATGATTTAATGGCTTGTCATCAGATCTTGACCTAAATTCCACACACATGTCAACATTTATTTATGTACCACATAGTATCTTCTCTTTGTTTCTCTCAGTTAAATAAGTAACAGAATATAAAAAATGTGAACAACCCAATATCCAGTAGAATATGTGAAGGCTAGGTTCTGAGGTAGAAGAAGGAGGGTGTAACAGGGTGTGGAGAGTAGAGGCATAGTTTTCCCTGAGGTAGAGATGCACAGGTTACGTGGGAGGTGTGGGATAGGGGTACCAGCAGCCTGATCCTCCGAGAGAGAGGAATTTGATGGATAAAAACATTTTTACTTCTTCGTAGAAGAGGGATGTGGATGGGTTGCATCTGATCTCCCTGGGCAGAGAGTTCCAGATGTTTGAGACCATTCCAGAGAAAGAACGGTTGTAGGTTTTCTTTTTCGTGAACTTTTTTGGCTTGAGAAGTAAGGAGCCTCTCTGCAAGCGATGTCTTGGGGATTGCCTCCAACTTTGTGCTTGATGTCTTTTGTATTGTAGGTAGAGACTTGATTAGAATCTGGAAAAGCTGCAGCAATTCACTCCAAATGCCTTATTTTCTCTCTGTCTCTATACCCATTCTTACTTACTGTTTGCACCTCCCTCATTCTCCCTAACACTTTTTGCCCCTCTCTTTGGTTCTTCCAGTAGCTCATAATCCACACTAAATAGAAGACTTATAAAAGAGCAATTGCATCACACAAAATAGAATTGACTAAAAACACTACTCCCTATAATTGAGGTGCTAGAGCCTATTACATTATTGGGCCACACTGCAACTGCAGCAGCTGCACTAATGAAATCTGTGGCCCAGTGATGCAGGCTATATCCTTTTCAGATTTTTCGCCCCTTACACACAATTCCAAATTATCACTTCAATATTAAACAGACTCTCTGCCCATTCTGAAAAGAAATGAGCCCCTGCATTTTGCCCGCTATATTTTGCGGCAAAGGTGCCTTCTGCCGTAATGCTAGCAGGGAAAATGAGCCCCCATGCCCCATTGGTAAAGTAAGTCATTCATTATTGTGATGCAGTGGACCCCTCAGACACCTGGGCCCAGTTCAACTGCACATGCTTCAATAATGATAGCTACCGCCTTGCAAAAAAAGGCTGTCTCTGCCATCCCTCTCACTCCTATCTCTCTGATGCTCATACCAAGGTGTGTCCTCTACGTCAATTTTCCTCTCCCATGGATCATTTATCACTGGCACAGCTTTACGCACTTGTCTCCTATTGCAAGAAAGGTAAGATAGCCAAACAACTGTAATTCTGCAGAACCAAAGATACCTAGAGCTCTACGAGGCAGGCTGTTTACTCTGCCCATTCCTCAAGGCTGTCACTCCGAGGCTTGATGTACAAAGCAGACTTTATGCCGCTCTGTGCTATCAAAAAATTAAAAAAAACATCTAGTAAACCCACCACCACCCTGTTGATTGGGCCCTGTTCCAGGTACAGCAAAGCTACCAACTTGGGACCTAACACTAGCAACGAAATGGCCCATGCCCCTTTTGTAGTTTTCATAGTAGGGCAGGTTGAAGGGGCTCCTGTGATGATAAGCTGAGAGCTGGATAGAGACTTATAGAAGAAACATGCCATCTCACCTGAGTGCTTTCTACCTGAAAGAAATGTAAATGTGTGCAATCGGGTAATCCTCTAATACAATGGCTGCTTTGGAGCCAGTATTGACTTTAAATGATGCCGTCACGTGAAGCTTCATGGTTAGAAAACTTGAGTCTTTTTGAGAAGTAGTTTTACGGTGGTATCAGCAGAGTTCTCTTGCATGTCCTTTAAATGGACACTTAATTTTTTTTGCACTAGATGAGCTCTGATTACTTATTACAAAAGTGAATATTTTTAAAGCACTTAAAAAAAATGTTCTCACTACATTTTGCGGCAGCTCATTTTTTACTGTGTAATACAATTAGTCCAATTTTAAAATAATGACATTCACAGCACTTCCTGTCACAGGCTCTGACCACATAGAACTATAAATGGAGAAGTCACTCCTCCCTCCATCAATCAGCATTTAACTGTGTGACTCTCTGGTCACACATGCAGACATCTGCAGTGATCACATTAACCAATTGAGCTTTCATAACTTAAAAGAGTACATTTCCCATCCATTTGTTAAACTTGTTATTCATTTTTCATTTAAGGTGTTTTCCTGTTATTTTATATGCAGCTAACTGAAGGTGAAAACAATGACAACAAGTAGTATATTTTATTCTTTTTAGCCACATCTTTGGCCCTGTCTCCACACTCAGTAACAGTGCCCCCACGGCACTAAGTTTATACCTCACTTAGGGGGATATGTACAAGGAAGTGGCAGAGCGCAGCGTTAGCCTCCTTGGCTTAACGTCGCGCTCCGCCACTTCTGAAACGCAAGCCTGCACCATATTGATAGAGTGCAGATGTGCTCTATAATTTGTAGGGGTGCATTATAATCATGAGTAAGTTGCACCTGCATTATTTTTTTGTCGTACTAAAATAATAGTGTTAGAAATGTACCGTAATAACATGAAAGTGTTGTGTTATAGTTCTATTTACATGAATGTGAAAGATGATTGCATTATAGAACAGTTGTGCTCAGCTAAAAGTCAAACATGCAACAAATTGTGTATGCCTACTTACCGTTATTCACATATTTCATGTGCTCATGTAACGTGGTGAATTAGAAGTGCTCAGCAAGCATCCACTTATATGTAATTTCATGAGGCTTGTACGGACATTTTCTTATGTTGGCCGATCTCTGTAGGTCTGAAAATGTAATTTACCCTGGAGGCTCTCTAGAGGGGTTTAACGTGAAAGTTTGAATTTTTATGGGCATGTTGAGTTTGTTCTTTTTCGCTATTTTCCGTTGCAGGTGGTAAATTCATCATTGTTAGTTAGAATAACGCTTTTGTTTTAGGAGTTAGGCTCGGAGAGCAGTGGATACAATGAGCGCATGAGAAGCTGATATCAGGAAACGGTGTTCTTTTCGCTGGAACAGGCCTGGAAGCAAGGTCATTGCACCAGGAGTTGGGAGAGCAGAGTTGGAGTGGAAATTCACCTAAGAGAAGATGCCCAGTGGGACGGATCGATCAGGAGACCTGAATGGGCGTGTTTTGTGTTCTTGAAGTTTGAATTAGGAGCAGTGTCCCGAGGGTTGAGTTAGAAGAAGAGCGGAAGACACTGGAAGAAGAGGAGCATCTTAGAACGAGCTCCGTAGCTTATGCTATTTGACCCATACAACGTGAGTGTACTTCTTAGGAAGTCTTCATGCACTGACACCTAACTTGCCTGGGGAAAAATGCTAACTAGGGAAGTCACCTTATTGATACTGTAGGGATAGATTAATGCTTTCCACTCATGAACCTGTAATGAAGTCTGACATAGACGTGGGGGCACTTATTGCCTGCGTTCTGTTTCTGGAAGTTGTCATTCGGTTTATGCTTTATTGAGTCAACTTTGTCCGTAGGTTTGGCTTTGTATTAGTTCTGATGGATTTCTACAACCCCGTCTTGAGGTGTCTATATGTCCAACTATTTTTGGCTTTTTAATAAATCAACTAACTTGGAAATTGGAGTATGTGATCCTTAGCAGTCATGAATTATTGGGCCTGCAAATTGTGTTGTAAGTAGTGATTACAGTATATCTCTTCCCTCTATACTGCCAAGCAGGAACCAACGGTCCATCCGCCAGAGAGTTTTCCAGAGTAAATTATAGGTGGAACCTCAATCCCATCAATATTTACAAGAATGTGGTGCAGCCTTCCGTTTCCCCCTGCGATGGTGCTAATTTTAGCAACTTAGCGCCAACGATGGCACCTTTGCACCATAGTGCAAGGATGTCTGCGTGCAGAGGAGGATTGTTATGTGTAGGAAGGTGTCCCTTCCTGCACATAAACAATCCTAAAATGCCATTCTGTCAGTTTCATGTGTGCTGCTTCATGCAGCACACATGAAAGTGACAAAATTGATTTTTTTTGAAGGTTTGTTTATGTACAGGAAGGGGCACCTTCCTGTACATAAACAAACTATGGCATTTTGCTTTTTCCGCTTGTGCTGCACAAGGCAGCACACGTGGAAAAAGCTAAAACGAGGAGAAATAATGCATTTCTCCTTGTTTCTCCAACTTAAGACCAGGATTTACCTGGTCTTAATTTTCTGCCCACCCCTTTCACGCTAAGCATAGCGTGAAAGGGGGCCTTATGTACAAGGCAGTGTTACGTTACGTTAAGTGTCTTAACGTTGTCTTTTACATAGGTTCACAGCCACTATCGACCCCTCAAATTCGGTAAAAGTGATGTTGTGGTGGCGATAGGGGCTTGTACATATACCCCTTTGGGTTTTTTCACTCTTCAACTACATGTAAATGAAGACAGGCTGAAAACGAACTTTCCGGCTAACTTCAGATACAATTAAATGCCGAAGAATTGACGCCCCTCTGGAAATACGGTCATGGATCCTCAGGGGGCCACACCCCCCAGTTCGAAGTCCTCTGCCTTATGGTATGCCAATCTCAAATCAAACTTGGAAAACACTTTCCAACTCACAGCCATCTCAATAAGGTACTCAATCTATGGGTATGTGTGAGAATCAACCCACAGTGATTCATGCTTATCAATCTTATTTCAGTTGTGGATTTTCCAGAAATTACTATATGCGACAGCCATATGTGGAAGTGGCATTAACTGACTTAGTTATGCCTTCTGCACACATTTTCTTTATAGGGCTTCTCAATTGGGCTTATATTCTATAAGGCAGATACTCCAACCATTGTTTCATCTTGATCTTATGTACTACTACTTTAATGTGTCCTAATCTGTTGTCAAGTAGAGCTTTATATTCTCTCACACATTTTTCTCAATTTTTTATGTTAAACCTGAACCTCTTCCCTTGAAGGGATGGTCATTCTGGACTCAGTTTGGCATATTAGTAATAGCACCTGTTGGTTTAAGTTCCCTTCCCCATAACTTTCTCCATGAGTCTTTTACAAATGATGATCACCCTAGCTTTAGGGTTCACTATCAAATCACCTTCCTTACCATCCACCAATACACTGGCATACATGTCTATTACCTGCTTATCTATCCCTTTTAACTTTGGTTTTTCTGATCTGTTCTGACCAGCAACACTAAATTCCCCATTCTTGCCCCTACATCCTCTTCATTCTCTTCCTTGATATCATCCCTCACTTGTCTCACTACTAATCTCTTTCTATTCCTTCATACCCTACTACTAAAATGCCCTACTCCTACATTTCGTACAATCTTTCCCTGAGGCTGGACTATCCTTCAAGGATTGATTTGATACTACGACCTAGACTTGTAGGAAGATATATTTGGTTTATCATCTCTCACTACCTCACTACTGCTGTAACTTTAGGCTTGGTCTTTTTACTTCGTCACTTTACAGCCTCCATTTTCCTCCCTACCCACCCCTACCTACTACAGCATTGGGATTTCTCCTTGCACCAATTATTTCACTCCCTCTTGAGACGATTTTACACCTTTTCTTGTCTCAATAGCTTTTTCCAATATAAGATTTTTACAAGCTAGACCACTGCAAATTGTCTTTTGCCACTGATTGGTATCTAAGTGGTTCTTCAAACCCTCTAACTCAAAAGCATTGGCTAGCACATTCAATGCAGTAATATAAGTGTCAACTGATTCCCTGGAGCCCGATATCTAAAAACAAATGTGTATCTATATGGAACAATATTTTTTTGTTCTTCAAAAAATAATGCAAGCAAAACGCAAGTTTCCCTGCCGCTAGCAAACCGGGGGTCAAAGCATGTAACTATTCAAACCATGAAATCCGAATGTGCCTTAAGTTTTGCAAAACTGAACAAGACATGAGTGAAGTCAACAGCAGAATAGGAAAGGCGGGGTACAGAATTACAAAAGCAATCTAGAACATCGATGCAAAACCAGATAACACTCCAAAAATGTGAAGAGCTATAAAAATGCAAAGTTCCATAAAGTACCTAGCACAAAGCTACAGGGCAGTACATTTTCCAAGTAGGGGTGCATAACCACAAAAAGCTTAAAACAGAGATTCAGAGTGCAACCTAGGGGCATATTTACAATGAAGTGACGGAGTGCGGTGTTATCCTTCCTGACTTAATGATGCAGCAGCCTAGCGCCAACACAGGCACCATTGCACCATACATTGTCCAAGGGTTCCTGCGTTGAGGGGAAGATTGTTCATGTGCAGTAATGTCTCCCTTCCTGCACATAAACAATCAATGGTAATTTGCTGTTTCTATGTGTGTTCCACAACGAACGCAGCACACATGGAAACAGCAAAAGTGAGGAGAACTAAAGCATTTCTCCTCGTTTTGCCTGTTCAAGACCAGATTTTCCCTGGCCTTAATTTTGGAGCTGCCTCCAATACGCACCACCCTTGTAAATAGAGGGCAGAATCAAAATCAATGGGTGTTGCGGTGGAACACCCACAGCAACACCCATTGTCCTCCCCTTTCAGGCTAATTACAGCGGGAAAGGGTGCCTTAACGCTGCCTTGCAAATAAGGCATAGCCCCTATCACCATCACAACGTCACTGAAAGTGATCTGTACTATGTGGGAAAGGTTTCCTGGCACCTCACACAGTTACTTGAGCAGGTAATGAAGAAGTATTGTGCTAAAGGAACAATGAACTACTTATAAACAGGCACTGCTGCATTGCTTTGATGAGAGTCAAACAGGCCGAAGCCAAGAGTATTAAATTCAAGGAAGATAAAAGAAAATTATTACTTGAAAAGCTGCAATTGTTATAATGCATTTGAAAATGAGCATGAAGTTAGTTAACTGAAACCTGCAATCATGGTATAAGAGAACTGTGAAATATAAATTACAATGTCCACAATAAAATGCATGAGTAGAAAGAGAGGAAAGACTTAAATCCATTGGTTTGTTGGAGTGCAGCCAGGGCTCATGGCCAGAAACTGATCACACCCATGGAAAGGCGGAAGTATAAAATACACAAGCAATGGAAAGAGAACCTTGAAGTTTGCCCTACCAGTATGCAGAACCAGATAGTGCCATGCAACCAGAGTCAAAATCCACCCTGAGAAGGAAACCTTTACACCCAAGGACGAAGAATAAAAAACTATTTAACATTGATGCAGACCAAGCAGCTGCTATATCCAGGTGTGTAGGACCAGCATCAGCCCTGTCGAAGGATGAAGTGACAGAAACTAAGCAAACTAGGGTGCAGAGCCAGAAAGACTTAAACCAGGACTTGGATATTCAAAATGTGTTCTGAATTTGGAATGAATACATAGAAACTGCCAAACTATGGATGCAGAACAAGCAGCAGTGACAACCATGGCTGCAAAGGTAGAAACTAACTGAATTAGAGGGTTATATCAAGAGTTTCAGAGTCGAAAATGCGCAGCCAAGGGTGCCCAAAGAAGTGCAGTCCAATCACGTGTTCAGGCAAAATGTTAATTGCCCAATCAAAGGCTGCAGAGACTGTGCAATCAGGGAGTGCAGAGCAGGTAAAAATCCAAAACGGCATATGTACAACAAGAAACTGGTCACATCTGGAACCATCGAAGCCAAGATAGAAACTTTTCAAAACAGCAAATGCGGGACCGTAAAACCAGATTTCCTGGACTGAAACTAAACAGAGGATTGAGTAGCCAAAAACTGCCTAAAATATGGGTTCACAACTTGGAACAGGAAAAAGCAGGATTGCAAAGCCAAACAATTTCCAGATTAGTTTGAAACTAAATGTACTACTTGTGCAGAGCTATCCTAACCAAGTGTACAAAGTTGTACTGTGCCCAAGCCAAGGGTGCAAGCCTGGCCCATAAACTGCCCATTCCAAAATTGCCCAACCAAAGAGGAGTGCAGAGGCAAAGCTGCCCAAATTAAGTTTATATCCCCTTATATTCTCCATAACCATAGTGCAGAGTCAGGAAATTGCCTAAATAAGGGTTCAAAGCTAGACATAGACAAAGGGGAAAAGCTAGAAAATGTTTAGCTCATGGAAGTGGAGAGAGAAACAGTTGAACCCATGGGATCCAGAAGCAGGACCTGCCCAAAGAAGAGCCAAAGAGCCATTAACCTAAATCCCACTGATGACAAGTTTCAGAAATCTCAACTGCACAACCTGCATCTTTCATTAGCACTTAAGCCAACTTGCAAGGATGACAACAACAGAAAAACATTGAAAATCACAGCTTGGGGTGCCAAGGCTATGGATGAAAATACAAATAAATTATGTCTTGGAAAAGAACTTTGGAGAAACGTGTCTCCTCTTAGGTGGAGTGCAGCTTCTGCCAACCCCTGGTAAGCACACTTTGTATGGGCAATATAGTCAAAGAAAAATGGCAAGCAAGGCAGGCGCAAGGTTCTAAAATCTCTGTGCGGCAGGCAGTTTCAGCCATCTTCTTTTAATTAAAAGATGAAAGGGGGATTCCATATCATATAGGACCGAACTATGGGAGTTCCTAGCCAACAAAAGGACACTAATCACAACAAGCATTGGCATAGCCAATAGGTCTCTTCTTTGGGACCTTATGTGTTTAGCCAGAACTTTTGGCTATGTTCTAGAGCATTGTGGCTGCTGTGCATTATGTTGAAAAGTTATAATAAAAAGTGTTAAGCATTTTTGTTACCTTTATACAAACGAAGACGACATTATATACAACTAAAAAAACCTGATTAAAAAAATGATTTTAACATAAAAAATGTCTTCTAGTTTTTTAGTACTTGCACTGCTGGCAACTTCTTCCTGCCTGTTCTCATGCTTGTTTGTTATAATTTTTTTTGTTATTGGGGAGCGGGACATAAATAACTGGGGAGTAGAGGTTGAAAACAGTAATTTTATTAGAACACGAGCAGTGGACGGACACTATCAACAGATGCCAGATTCCAAGGGCAGACTGAAGTGATGCTTAGGTGGTGCGCTGATGCAAAATGGTGGTGGTGAATGATGTTTGGTGCTCAGGTGGTGACACTATATGGTGTGGATTGGAGGTACGTTGTGGATTGTGGAGTTCTGGAGTTCAAATATGTTGTTTGGTGTGCAATTATGCGGTGTGTATTGGAAATGTGTGGAGTTGGATTGTGTGGCCTGGAACTGTGGTGTTGAGTGAAATTATGCTTAGTGAAATTGTGTCATGGTGTGGAGTGCATTTATGTTGATTGGTGGTATGTGGTATAGAGTGCAATTATGTGGAGTGTATTTATGTTGCATTGAGTAGAGTGCAATTATATGGCGTGTAATTATGTGGCACTGAGTGGTATTATGTGCAGTGTATTTATGTTGCATTGAGTAGAGAGTAATTATGTGGCGTGTAATTATGTGGTTCTGAGTGGTATGTGGAGTGTATTTATGTTGCATTGAGTATAGTGTAATTATGTAGCGTGTAACAATGTCGCACTGAGTGGTATTTTGTGGAGTGTATTTATGTTGCATTGAGTAGAGTGTAATTATGTGGCATCTAATTATGTGCCACAGTGGTATTATGTGGAGTGTATTTATGTTGCATTGAATAGAGTGTAATTATGTGACGTGTAATTATGTGGTACTAAGTGGTATTATGTGGAGTGTATTTATGTTGCATTGAGTAGAGTGTGTAATTATGTGGTGTGTAATTATGTGGCACTGATTGGTATTATGGGGAGTGTATGTTGTATTCAGTAGAGTGTAATTATGTGGCGTGTAATTATGTCGCACTGAGTGGTATTATTTAGAGTGTATGTTGCATTGAGTGCAGTGTAATTATGTAACATATAATTATGTGGCACTGAGTGGTATTGTGTGGAGTGTATGTTGCATTCAGTAGAGTGTAATTATGTGATGTGCAATTATGTGGCACTGAGTGGTATTTGGAGTGTATGTTGCGTTGAGTGCACTGTAATTATGTAGCATATAATTATGTGGCACTGTGTGGTATTACGTGGAGTGTATTTATGTTAAAATTGAATTCAGTGTAATTATGTGATGTGTAATTATGTGGTACTGAGTTGTATTATGTTGAGTGTATTTATGTTGCATTGAGTAGAGTGTAAATATGTGGCGTGTAATTATGTGGCACTGAGTGGTATTATATGGAGTGTATTTATGTTGCATTGAGAAGAGTGTAATTATGTGGTGTGTAATTATGTGGCACTCAGTGGTAATATGTGGAGTGTATTTAAGTTGCATTGAGTAGAGTGCAGGTCATGTCAGTTGTCAGCTATAGTTTCTCTGTTCCTCTCTTCCCCAAAGCTGCCCATAGAAGGCCAAGAAGCGGCCCACTGTTAAGAGGGCAATGAAGGACGAATGTGTCCCGGAGGGCTGGCAAGCTGCTGCGAGTCTCTGCTTGTCCCTATAAACCGCCCTCTGTAGCTCACTGCCCCTTCTTGCTTGGAGCCAGCCTGCAGTCATGGGGTGTGCCCCTAAAGTCTGCAAACTAACGGCAGCACGTTTCCAGCCTACAGGCATGCTCCGTCCCTTCACCCCTCTGTGGTAACAGGCCCTGCCAGCTGCATTTTCCCTCTGCCTGCTCCAAAGGCGCCACGTGAGGTCCCAAAAAAACACGCTGTGTTGCTACAACATGGCCACAAGAAACAACAATCTGCGCCCTTGATTAACTGCATTATCTGCAAACAAGTGCAATGTATGTGATAACACAGCGTTTCAGTTGCTGAATTGCTTCTCTCTACCACTGAACAAGGTGAGTCCAAGAGCGGGCCATAGAACCCCCCCCCCCACCATGGCCATCGATCACACACAGAAACAGCGTGCTTCAGAGACAGTCAGGTCGCTATCCTGCGTTGCTCAATATTTCTATGAATCCTAAAGCTGCATAAGCATTTTCTTTAATGCAAATTTATATAGCGCGAACTCGACCCGGCGGTATTGGAGCGCTTTACATGAGCACCGGTTACGTTACACAAGGACACATTCAGGCACGGGGAAATTAAGTGATTTTCCCAGAATCACAGGATGTAGACATGACCCCGAGGCTCGAACCCTGGTTTCCAACACCAAAGTCATCAATCTAGCCGACGGACCACATCCTTAGGAACACACACTGCAGGCACTTACTACTTTGCAGCGGTAACACAGGAAGTGATGGGTGGGGACGTCAAAGCCGAGCACCAAAGGTGAACACGCTCACATTAAAATATGCTTTTAGGGGAGATTAATTGAAATCGACAAGCGATCTGGAGGGAGGGAGGGGTGTGTCTGGGAGCTGACAGAGAATTGTGATCTCGGGGGATACTTGTGTTCTGCCGCTTCGAGGCTCTGAAAGCAGCAAGAAGCTGAAGTCGGCAGAATTTGAAAGCAGTCACAGGAGTGGACCCTGCTAGCAAAAATAAGCAGCGACACTGGGAGAGGAATGGATCAAGGAGTAAGGCTGGGGGAGTTGTGCGGACGAAATATGAATACAAGCCCGCGAGTGGTGTGCAATTGAAATCGACAAGCGATCTGGAGGGAGGGAGGGGGGTGTATGGGAGCCGACAAAGAATTGTGATCTCGGGGATACTTGTGCTCTGCCGCTTCGAGGCTCTGAAAGCACCAAGAAGCTGAAGCCGGCAGAATTTGAATGTGAAGCACGCTGCGGGCGCATTGTGTAAATAAACATAATTAAAGAGTGGTGCGCGCGCGCCGTAATGAATGCAGCTGGCATCGTGCCCACCGATGAAAGTGAAAGCTGCGGCCGCAGTAACCTGATCCACATGAGGAATGCAGCGCGTCGCTGCTCACTCCCGAGCACCCTAGGCCAGGGAACAAAGAAGGCGGTACAATCCCCCGCCTTGAACCAACAGAGTGCTGTCTTTTTAAGAAAGACGCATGCACAGGCCAATTGCGTGTGTTCAGAGTTCAAAAGCCCTTACTAAATGTCTCGCAGAGCAGCACATGCGTGTGGCTCAGGCGAGACCTAAAAAGGAAGATGCTTCAGAAACTGTTTCACGTTCCTCACCCAGCTCCTACTGTAGCCCTAAAGCCTGACTATGCATACCAGCAGATGCTATAAATCCAGACTGACTTGTGCTGCTAAAAAAGCAGCAAAGTTACCAAAAATCCTTAACGATTGTTCTATGTAACTAGTAGTATCAACGATGCAATCCCCAGGAAAAGAAACGTAGAAGAAGAAATGCATCAATTTAGTTTGCCAACTATTCTATTCTGGTCCTAAGAAATGGACTGTCATTATAGCAAATCAAGTCACTCGTGAATAAATAATTTGAAAAATAAAGCGTAACTGAATGGCAAGATTAAATCAGTGAAAATAATGGAATCTAATGGTGCTAAGTCTTTGTAATCCAGAAAGAAAAACAGCCATGCCAATAACACTGAGAAATCTGGAACTAGGGAAAGCGGAACCCTGCTGGGGGGGGCAAAAATAAGCATCAAAGATGGTGACAAGTGTAACTATAATGGCTACCATTTAGAAAAGTACTATACATCTGCTCATGACGTAGGAGTAAGGCTGTTCAAAAAAATAACAAGTGCTTCTGGCATTGCGGTTATTTGGGAAAGCGTTTTTTTTTCTCCTGGGAGATCCATTTAATGACATCAAAAGAAGTATTGCATCCATGCAAAAGCACAGAAGACAAGTAAAAACACGCAAGTTACTCACTGAGGTAATAGTGAATTTCTAATTATAAACAAAATGTGGCACCCATGACAATCAGTAAGCTAACTTTCAGATATAATGGAACCTCAGGTGCATGGACATCCCTCCTCATGCAACTCTGAAGCCATGGGTACCCAGGAAAGCATTCATTATCCTAGGACACAACCAAGAACACTCTATACTAGATGCTGAGCAGTGATGCATCAAATGTTTGCGTATGAAGAGCATTCAAGAAGATCAGCTACTGTGCTAGGATGAAGAAACCCTCAATTGACAATTTATATACACCAAATAAGAAAGTAACCACAACAGGCTTCCTAGCCAAGACAACAACACCAAGGAGGCCTGAATGTGATGATGATAGACGGCAAGAAAAATAAATATGTGACTGGCACAAAATACCTTACTGGGCCATTTTTCCATCAAGATTAGTAACTTCTCTTCCCAATTCTCACCATGGTCTCGAGCTGCACAATTCATGGAGTGGTACATAGGCATAGTCTTCTGCTCAAGCCAGTCACACACTTCCCCACTCCTTTTTTACTCTGTCTAACAATCAATATTTAATACTTTTTCAGTTATCTACTTTATATACATTTAGTCCCTCGGGCTAACGTGGTAAATAATATTTGAAATTGACTTCTGCTCTGGTTTTGAGAGTTGGCTACTGTTCGGAACCTTTTGAGAAGGATACTTCCCCAAGTTCTAAATGAAACATCATTCAGCTTACAAAGTCGCAACGATGCCTGACATTCTTGCCAAGGAACCCATGTCTCATAAGGATGAAAATACATTCATTCTTAATTTGGATCTCAGGAATGGTGGCAGGGTATATTTTTATCAGATTTACACTCTAGAGGTACATTGGCATAAAAAATAAAATTTGCAGTCGTATTTCAGATACATTTTTTGTTTAGTTGCTTAAGAGCAATGGAATGGAAAATTGGGCGCTTGACTTACCATAAATGTAACAATTAGGGAGTTACACTTGTGACTTTACACCTTTTCACATTTCTTGACGACCTACACAAAGCCATTTGCCAACCAGAGCTTTAACGGGTACACGTACAATAGCCAGGAGATGCAGGAAGGGTTGACCTGTGCTTCAGCCTGGGCCATTTGCTTGTTAATGACTCTACTATGAGCTAGGTCTTTTCAGATAACTGGTGAGCTGCTGACAATACTGTCAAATGCCTTCACCAGTTGGGAGAATTAGTACAACTGATATCAGAAGATCTTGGACCCCGATGGCCGATCCAGAAAAAAATCAACTTTGAAAACTCTTAAACCAGTTGATTTTTCTTGAAGAAATGTTTCTGTTTTACGGGACAAGTTAACCCCATTTTTGACTTCCAGACAACTGAAGTGAAGCAGGAGCATCTATCCCGTCAAGATAATCTTCATAGATTTTACTTTCCCACATAACAGATTGTCCTTCCAGGCTGACCTCATGGGGCCCTTTCCAGATATAGCATGTATCTTTGCCCTTTTTGACCTCTAAATTGTTGAACCTGGAAGTATTTATCATGGAAGTATTTACCTGGATGTGCTTATACATCCCGCTCAATCTGCAGTCCTTGTTGGATATACCTAGTTTGGTCCCTTTGTCCCCACCCTATGAATATCTGGATACAATTTATATAAAAAGAGCTCAGATCTTTATTGAATCTTTGTTTATCGCTTTCCTATTGTAAAATGTGGCTAGAACTATTTTTGATATCTTTAGTGGTTCGTCGCTCAGCAGCAATATTAAATTACTTTTGCGACGGTGTTACCGCTACCAAAAAACTCATTGAGATTTTTGATTTACAACAAGGTAGCAAACCATCAAGATTTATGTACTGGGTTGAACTTGGCATCTGTAAATAAAACAGTCATGCAAAACAATCCACCGCTATCTGCAGATTTCATAAAATTGCCCCGCTTGGAGCGGAAGAGGTTAATGAGACAAACTCTCAGGAGTAATGCAAGAGCTGTGGACATATCGAAATTACAGAAACATCAACATGCTCACCATGGCATGGAGTAGTACACTGGAATAAAACAAGAATATTTAGACTCGAATTTGAATCCAGGATACAAGCTAAAATAGGGGTCGTGGAACACTCGCTGCTTAGCCTCAACTGCCTGCCGCTTGTGAAACTATGAAGAGGAGTCAATTGAGCATTTAATCTGTTTATGGCCTAGTGTACTAGACACACTAAAGAAATATCTAAAAATGCATTTAATTTAATTTAATTAACTGTAGATCAGTTAAAGAGGCAGATGCCTACTGTTTTCCACAACAGATTGTGAATTTAGTGGGAAATTAACAAAATGTTAAGATTCTGCTTATTGTCGTCTTAAGGAAGCGTGATTGAAATGATGCTCTTACTGAATATTTGTAGATATATTTGTAAATAATGTTTTTCTTTTCATATGTATTGAATATTGTGATGAATATTTTAATATATATTTTCTACACTAAAGACATTCGTTCGCCCAATGACTAGTGTTCTCCACAGGCTTTGATATCTTGTATCACACCTCCCTCGTGCCTTCCTTAGTTACAGTCTCCAATTTCGATCTCTTTTACTGTTTCTTGCTTCAAACAGATTTTCTAAATACAAAGGTAGAAAGCTCGCTCGTGCCCAGCATCAGCTTCAATCAGATTGCACTTGTAATCATGTGGAGTTGGTCTATAGAAGTGCCAATGTCTCAGTCATCTTTCAATGCACTACGTTTTGCATTTGCTTTGAATGCAATGGCTCACTTTTGTGAAAGATTTACATCCATTGTCTGTTTTTTATATTTCAGTTTCACTTTCCATTTATATTATTCTCTTTCTACTGAAAGATGATATGGCTCTTTATTTTCTTATTTTCTGTAACCCTGTATCTATATTGTTGTAAGGTTGTTTTCAGGTGTACAGTGACAGAGTATCAATTTTCTGAACAAATTGTATTGTCAGTCCAAATCAGGGGAGCCAAATCAGCCATGCACGCGGGTCTGGGCATCGATCTATTTAAATCAGAGGGACACAGGCACATTCTGCCCACAACAGTCACAACATGCCAATACCCTGAATACAAAAACAGAAACTGCCCACGCTAGAGGTTCAAAGCAGTAAACTGTGTAAACAAGACAACAAAGGCGACCAATCATGGCCTAGAGCCATAATTGTCTACAACAGAACTACAAAGCAACAAATCATCCACAGGATAGCTGTAGAAACATAATAAGTCCAAACCAGCGGCACAGAGACAGAAAAATCCAGAGCCTCAACCATAGATGCACATTTAGAAAAAAACCAAGCCATGGATGCAGAGACTACAGAAAACTGGGTACGAAGGCAGAATCTGCCCAAGTTATGATGAGGGCAAAGACAGGCACTACATGAGGGAGAGGAGCAGATTGTTGCACTTACCCACCCAAACAAGAGGACACAGAGCTAGAACCTATCCAAGCAGGGGTACAAAGGTATGATAGTTCTAAATTAGGATGGAGACCTAGAAACTATCGGGAAAAGGGGCCGTCAGCCAGACCCTGCCCAAAGATTGTGTGCAAACTAGGGGTGGGCGGAATTTGCGAAATTCACTTTTGCAAATTATCGCAAAAATGTTAAAAATCTCCGCAAACACGCGGAAATATCGCGAAGATGCGGAAGTTTCTTTCCCGCCCGTTCGCGGTATGTTCTGCGTGGTCGCGGCTCGCCAACTTACCCATGCGGTTGCTCGCGGGCGCGGCCATCTTGTTTTCACTTGTCTCGCGGTGCATGATCGTGAGAAGAAAGACGTGATTGCGCGACGAATGATGTTACTGCGGGCGCGAACTGTCGCGAGACAGCGCAAATGGTTACCAACAATCCAACATCTCGTGGAGAACGCGACCGGATCTGGAAAACTTGTCGGCGAACGCGGGGATTCAGGTAAGGCGATCGTGCGCACGCAAGAATGTATTATTTTACAGCGCGAGCAAGCAAAAAATTTCCGGTAAAATGCCGATTGCGGAAATTTTGACATTTTCGCACTCTCCGCGGAACGCGAAAATGTCAAATTATCGCAATTTCCGCGAGAGGAACGGATTTTTAGCCCAAGCCTAGTGCAAACCCAGAACTTCGCAAAACCCAGTTGTTTCGAGTCATAAACTTTACAGAGGCCAACATTTGCACACATTGCCTTCACTTAAGGAAAACTGCATGCTAGGGACATGCAGCCATGGAAACAGGTTCATAAAATGCAAAACAACGAGGGTCACAGGCAATATCAGTCACACCCAAGGGTGTGTGAGTGTGTGAGAGAGAGAGAGAGAGACAAAGACAAAGAGAAAGCAAATCTGTCTCACCTAGTGTGCGAAGTCACAAATCATAGGCATTAAAAAAGAACCTTCCCAACAAATATGCTCAGAGACGTAAAATGCTTCAACGATGTCTTGAGGGTCTTCTGAAACTGCCCCCAGAAACTGCCAAAGTGAGGGATCCATAATGATAAACTGGGCAAACAATGGGTGCAGAACCAGACAGCTGAAACAATGTTGGCAATGCAAAAATATGGCCAGGCCATTGGTGCACATTTAGATACCATCTGAATTGTAGGTGGAGAAGCAGGGGTGTCCCAATCAGTGTTCCAGAGTCAGGAATGCTCCAACCGGAGGTGCAGTAATTGACCACAAACATCAGTAGTTTTGGGCCAGAAAAAGCTATACCAGGGGCAAATAGGCAGAAACGAGACATGTCAAGGGAGCGGGACCAAAAGCAGGCAAATCTCAGGTGCAAACTGAGAAACTGCCCACATTAAGGTGTAAATCCAGACTCACCAAACCATGGGTGCAGATCCACAAATTTCCCCAAAATGGGAGGCAGAACCAGACACTATTGAATGTAACAAAACCTAGCATAAGTGTAGAGATACTAGTAATGACCATAAATGCTTCCATAAATGCTAATACCCCCAGAGAACAAGCATTGTCAAAGCCAATAGGTATCGCCTTTGTGAGAGCTACTGGCTATGCCAATGCCTTTTAGCAATGTTGTAGAGCAGTGTGGCTGAAAATCATTAAAATTGTTGGGAAAGAAACGTTATGACATGAGAATTTTAAAAAAGTGCTTTGACACGACCAGCACTCACCGCGTCATAGCGCTTTTTTTTCTATGGTGTGTGGGGGGACAACATAGATAACTGAAGAAGAGGTAACACAAAAAACGGGATGGTGGGAGGTAAGCGGCAACACGGACAATGGGATGGTAGAGTGTGGGAGTGAAAAGGCAACAAAGACTGTCCTGTCCTTTAGGATAGTCCTGTCATGTATACCCCATTATACATACATTGTCCCAGCTTCACGACAATAACGATTCTAAACAGGTGGCCTTTTACCTAGTAGCTTGCTCCCTTCTATACAACACCAGGCTCTTGGTATTCTATCATAATCCCTGTACCTGACGTACATAAATATGTCCTCAGGCATAGCAGGATTGTTCTGTATAAGGAGTACCACTTTTTTATCCTTGGCCAACAGCCAGCTGTGCATGATCACATTTGTTTAGAAAAACATTGGTGATTGTTTTCAAAACATTTATGATTGTTTTCATAGCATCCATAATTGTTTTAAAAACATATTGATTCTAGAAAAAACCCTTGAATGACCACTCTAGTTTAAAAGACCCTCACTCCCCCCTTCAAATGAGAGGAGAATTCTTTCCAAGCTGACACGGGGTCGTGCATGCTGAATCTTTGACATGTCATCCTCGAAGCAGAGATGGGGTCCTTGATTCTCAACCATCGGGTGAGGGGGCTAGCTCATCCATAGGGGTTTCTTGGCTACACACATACATGCATATACATGATACACATACAGATCTAGGCTAGGTACATTTAGGCAAACTATTTACGGCGCACATTTTAGGAATATGCAAGTGCTAATGTTTTGATCTGAACTGCTTCTGTTCATCTTATTAACACGTTGGTAGAAATGTATCTACTATTTACTATATTGGTACTAGTAATCTCTTTTGTATGCTTCTGTCTCCTGATTGTCGCAGCACATATGTTTTACACAAGGCTGTCTCTGGACCAATAAATACTTATTGAAATGTCCTAATTGCCATCCTGTGTATTTTTCTGAGTAAGCAAGCATGAGTGTCTGAGCGAAACGTACTGTACTGTTTTCCACGATTCCTGAGGAATCAGGGCTGTCATGTTCAGTGGTTGCCAGAGACTACCTACACCACTGTAGAATACAGGGGGGTGGTAGTGGCACTGTAGAGATAGCTGGTCTAACAGCTGACATATCCTGTGGGGTGTCTGGAACCGGTCAGGACACCAAGCCCTCAGTTTAGGTCATCCAAAACGTGCAGGTTCTGGGGGACTCCTGGGAACTACATGACAAGACAGAGGGAGGGTGGAGGTGGAAGGTGTAACACAGCCAGAGGGATTTGTAGAGGGTGGTAGGGAAAAAGCAACAGGGGCATGGGAATGGTGGGGTTGGTCGTGAATTAGTAACCTAGATAAGGGGGTGGGGTGGGAGGGAAGAAGCAACATGATGGGAAGGACAACATTTAAATAAAAATAAACAACACAAAAAATAGTACCTTAATCACAGTACAAGCAGTGGGAGGATCTCAATTAAGATGAAGCTATCTGTATATGGTCCATGCTCCTGAGGAAAGAAGAGGAGCTGATGCTGGTGCGTGCTGACTAATTAGGAGGCAGAAAACAAGAGTGACAATGAAGCCAACGAATGGTACGCAACAGGTGAACTCCAAGCTGCTTGTTTGTATACAATTTCTTTAACGAGCGAGAGTGCATGTAGCTCATGCGTTGTCGCAGGCGAGACTAAAAAATGAACTTAGGCCCTCTTTACGATTACCACGGGTAGGTTGGCGATAATTACCAGATCCAATCAGATCTACTACACTACCACAGGGCTCTGTACTTTTTCCGTGTAATAATTATCACCTATTTCAAATTCAGCACTCAAAAATGTGGCATAGCATGCAGGTGCTTTCACACCAAAATCCCCATGTGCCAGCATTTACTGAGCCTTTCCAGTTAGCCTTTCCAGTTAGTTTGCCGTGTCAACATTTATTGGGTATTTCAGAATGTGGTCATTACTGTGCTCGGTAATTACCAGGTGCCATAAACTCATAATTGCAACCCCTGTACAAGCAGGATTTTACTCAGAGGGAAGTTAAGTACCAAGGCACTTGTTAATGAGACCTGAGATTCGTATATCACTCTCTATAGAACACTGTTTCAAAGCTCTTAGAATCCTATGGCACAGATCTTAGAATCCTGTATCAAATCACCTCCAATCCTATGTAACAGCTATTAGGATTGTATATCATAGATCTTGGAGACCTATGTCATAGCTCCTACGTTCCAGCTCTTGGAGTTCTGCTTAATAGCTCTTAATTTTCTATATCACAGCTCCTGCAGTCATGTATCGGAGCACTTGGAGGGTTCTGTCAAATCACATTTATTCTTATGTCATCACAGTACTAGTCTAATTTCCCATCTCTTGAAGCTCAGTGTGGCAGTGGGAAACATCGTTTACATCGCATTCAGTACAACGCGATGCTGTTACATCGCGGTCGTTACAACGACTGCGATGTTACTACGCTATGCCATTACAACGCAAGTCTTTACATCGACTTGCGCTAGATGGCGTGCTAACATTACAAATAGTGTAGTTTACTATCCCAACACCTTCCCTACTGTTAAGTGGACTGGAGTTGGAATAGTAAATTACGCTTTTCTAATGTTAGCACGCCATCCAGCGCAAGTCGATGTAAAGACTTGCGTTGTAATGGCATAGCGTAGTAACATCGCAGTCGTTGTAACGACCGCGATGTAACTGCACGCGTTATAATGACTCGAGTTTTTACGTCATACATCCTGTGGCAGTTCTTGGAGTACTTAGAAACCTATGGAACAGTTTATAGAGCCCTGTAACATATCAGTTTGATACTATATCACGAGTCATAGAAACGTGTATCTTATCTCATAGAGTCCTCTATCACAGTTCTTAGAGCCGTGCATCATAGCTGTCAGACCCCCATTTGGTAGGGTACAGAGTAAAAAGGGGCTACTGGGCCTCAATCATGTGGTTTTGGGTTGTTTGCCTCTGGTATCCCAGAGTCTGTCCTACCATGGCTCTGCAAACTGGGCAAGATACATCCCCTACAGCCCATGACCCAGTGGTAGCGATGGTGAGCCATTACAGTCTTCTAAGAGAGGGAGCGATGATGAGCAGTCACAGACTTCTCGGGGATAGTGATGGTGAACAGTCACAGGCTTCTCAGAGGTAGCAGTGGTGAGCAGTCACAGGCTTCTGAGTGGTAACGATGGTAAGCAGTCACAGGCTTCTCAGTGGTAGCGATTGTGAGCAATCACAGGCTTCTCAGTGTTAACGATGGTGACCATCCACAGGCTTCTCAGTGGTAATGATGGTAAGCAGTCACAGACTTCTAAGTGGTAACCATGGAGAGCAGTTACAGGCTTCTAAGAGATGGAGCGATGGTGAACGGTCACAGACTTCTCAGGGATAGCGATGGTGAACAATCACAGGCTTCTCAGAGGTAGTAGGGCTGAGCAGTCACATGCTTCTCAGTGGTAGCGATGGTGAGCAGTCACAGGCTTCTCAGGGGTAACGATGGTGAGCAGTCACAGGCTTCTCAGGGGTAGCAATTGTGAGCTGTCACAGGCTTCTCAGGGATAGCGATGGTGAGCAGTGACAGGCTTCTCAGTGGTAGCGATTGTGAGCAGTCACAGGCTTCTCAGGGCTAACCATAGTGAAAAGGCACAGGATTCTCAGGGGTAGAGATAGTGAGCAGTCACAGGCTTCTCAGGGGAAGTGATGGTAAGCAGTCACAAACTTTCCACAGTCACCCAGCAGCGTAATAACTGATTCTCCAACCCAGTGCTTTTCTTAAATTAAATACTACACTAGTAATTTCTAACAGGTTTATTCGAGTGCACTCGTGCTGAGACTTGTGTGCCTTGTATGCTACCCCTCTACACCCCATCTTCACTCTCTCAGGAGTCCCTGATTCTCTGATTTTGGAGGGCCTCTCCTATGGGTTAGACTATCTCTAAATGCATGAATCAAAACTCTAGAAAGGGGTGCACACTTCCCACTGGCACAGCTGCTTTTCGAGGGGATGTGCCATATGATAGCGGACAACTGCTAAGGTGGGGGGAAGTACAAGTGAGTGGAAGTTCTTTGGCCCCTTCGGACGGGGCAGGTCACAGTCGACTTCTTGCCTTCTCCTGGGCACTGCCAGTGGTGGGTTGATGTGGCTATGTCTTGCCACACTTGAGTCACAATGGCTAAGGGTACAGCTACAGAAGTACTACACTGACCACTGTGGTGCCGACAGCCATGGGCACACGTTTGTTAGTGAGAGCAGCATAGACAGGGCATGGGCGCACTTCTCTTGGTCTCAGGGGTGTGAACAGCCACAGGCACACTTCTTTGGATGAAGTGGCATCAGCAGCCACAGATCTGTGGCTCCAGTCCGGAACCACGTCTCAGGAGAGTCTGATGCCCTTCAACACCTGGGGCACACAGATCGCTTTTCTCCATCCTCCATCTTCTGGCAGACCATATCAGCACCGTCGTCTTACTGCTTCTGGCTCTTCATGGGCAGTCACACCTTCTGCTGGGTTGTCAGGCTCCATCACTCTATCAGTAGGCAAATTAGCTTCTAGGCGGGGGGGGGGGGGGCGCCGTTGCTGTCCATATGGAGGAGGGAGATGGATGCAGCCATGTTTGCTGAGCAGTCAGTATTTATTAGGCGGGGATGTCCTCGCAAGTGGGCCAAGGTCTGGGGGGCATGGAACAAGTACAGGGGAGGAATATGCGATCCACCGCCTCTTTCAGATGAGGACTCCTCTGATTCGGATGGTTAAGATGGCCTGCGGGGTGGTGGGGAGGGGGGGAGCCACAGTCTTTCTCAATGCAGTAGAATTGGGGTTGGTTGAGAGATTATGCATTTGGGTGGTGATCTGTCATGGGATCTATGCGCACGGTCTGTTTCAGTGTCCTATTGTTTTAACTATTTTGAAAACATTTTTTTTTAAATTAGCTTCTAGGCATTTCAGGTCAGATGTTCAGCTTCTTCCAGCAAATCAAGACTACATGTGATGTCCCCTCAAGCCTGGGGAACCAGCTTTCAGGAGGACACCAGATCTGGCTGCACAGCAGGTCTCTGAGTACTCTGCTGAGCACTCAATTCCTCGGTCAAAGAGAACATAGAAATAGAGGGTTACTGCTCCCAAGTTTATACAGTAAAAGCATAAAGGAGATGTGGATCCACTGTCTGCACTTTCAGAACTGGTTTAGGGTGGTTCTTCTTTAATGTGTCGTTTCTAGGCCACCCTCCAGACACGGCCTTCATGCTCGTCAAAGCAGAGTAGTCTTCCGCCTGGTACACCCACAACAATTGCACAAAGGGGTGAGAGCATTCTCCACCTGGCTTTCGGCACACTGGACAGCGATCAAGGGACAGTGAAAAGACTTCTGTCTCTGTGCTTGTTGTGGGTACAGTACCTGCTCCAAAATGGGATTTTAATGTTGGATGTGGGAGGACACTAGGATTTCCATAGTACACTCCCCCAAACATCCCAGCCCTCAAAGCCCAAAATGAGTGTGTCCGAAGATTTTCATCATCTTGAAAATGCCCTGACACATGGCATTTTTGCCCTGTTTGCTGTGGGGCAAGACTTTGGGTAGGGAGGGGCCAGGATGCAACCCCACCCAATAGCTAATGCCAGGCATAAATGTGGGACCTTCAGGTACCCACATCTGAACACTTACTGGACCTTGGGAAGATCAAAAGACGACTGTGACCTGAGAGGATCTCTGAATAACTGGACCTACTCCCTCTTGTGCCCTGGACAACAGTTGGCGGACTTCCTGTGTGGTTACAGGGAAAAAACTAGCTGCAAAACGCTTTTCCACGCACGTACCAAGCTTATCAGTGGCAATTGGGTCTGGACTGGACCGTGCTGTTGGCCTCTGCCTGACACCCTGAGTCTCTGAGTACCTCTCCCAAGGTTCTTGGGGCCTTTAAAAGAGTACTCCTGTGGGGGATTGGGACTTAAAAGATGAAATCAGTAAGTTAAATCGTTGACCAGGACGAACCTGGTTGGTATATCCAACCCGCGCTCCAGCCTGAAATTGCGCCTAGTTCCCGGGCTACAGTGACCATTAATTATTATTGGTGCTTTGTGCTTTTTAGGGTTAGTTCAGTTTAAAACTTGAAATATTCATATCTCCAGTTTCCTTTATTGGCTTTTTGTCATTTTGGTGTCATTTTGTCTATTAAATTTTACTCTGTTTTTCTAATTTGGTTTGGGATTTTGACTTTATTACAGTTTTGGTACTCTATACCTACGTTATAGCCTGTCTGCTCTGTGCCATAGCTACTAGGAAATTGAGCTTAGGTGATTTCAGCGACTTGGGGGGTTCACCCTGAGAAAAGTTATGATTACTTCTTGAAGTGGGCAGTCACCCTCCCCAAATAATAATCCAATTTCTTATACTAAGTTTCATCCTTCCAGCTTCAGGAATGTCACCATTGCAATTCCACTATCTGTTAAAACAATTTCAAGTCCATCTTGTGCACAAGGCCAGGCCAGGGTCATCCAAAAATGCATGTACCATAAAGGCCACATGCCTCAAACATGCACAACATACACTTGGGATGTTAGCCCCAAGATCTGGGTTTTTGCATAGAAGTGAACTTCATACAAGTGGGCCGGTAGGCCTTCATTGCAGTGACACAAATAAAAAGGTCTGGTCACATCTATGAGTTCACAAAGTGTGGTATGCTGTCGCCAACACTTTAGATGCAAAACCTATAACAGGGACAGTGAAAACAGGGCACACTTGTTGTGCACTTCCGGGTATAGGGCAGTTCTGGACCTCACTCATACCGAAGGCCAGGCCTAGGCCTCTTTAATGACACTAGATTGGTGTTAGGCAAGGGCTAAAATAAAAAAAACAGGGTACCAGATACTTGCAGTCGGGCACAAGGCTGGGGAACCCGACCTAGCGTCCCACTTAGGAACAGTACTCTGTATTTTCACTACTGCAGGGGTCCGTGTGCTGGACCTGACAGAATCCCCAGTCCCTCTCTCTTGTTTTGGAACCCAATTGTACACCATGCAGAGCACATTCCAATCCCAACAACAGCTATTCAAGTCCTTTATCGCATCACTTACTGTACCACAGCTCTCAGACTCCTTTATCATAGTTTTTAGAAACCTCTGACACAGCTCTTGGAGTTATATATCATATTATTTGCAACCCTTTATATCAAATCCCGTTGCTGTGGGAAAGTGCCCTAAATAAATAAATACTTATGCAACTCACATTGCAGAGATTTCGATATGACAGTCTCCAGGGACCTAAATCAAATCACTTCCAGTCCTCCATCATATGGGCCTTACACTGTTTGATCAAAGCTCTTGCTGCCCTACATCATGTCTCATCCACCTCTCTGCATCCTGTATCACACATCTTGGAAACATATATCACAGCTATTAGAGTCCTGAATCACATGTGAGGTTTTCAAAAGCACATGGCTACCCAGAAGAGGTCGAGAATGTGAAGGGACATCCTCCACTCCTAGTTCTCTTTATCCAGGGTACTGTTAACTTCTGCGCGCTAGTAGAGCGCAGCATTCTTGTGGTGTTATAGGGGGAAAGAAGTCTCTGAATTAACATCGGGCCCTTTTTATAAATTGCTCGATGAGCGAAGCAGAGTGCTTTGAAATGTATTCTTTACTCACTGGTAGCCAATGTAGGCTTGCCAGTGTCAAAGCGCAGACTGATGTTTGGGTATTTTTCATACTATTCGAGCAGCGGCATTCTGGGAAACCTGTAATCTTTTTATGACAGCCTTAGGACTTCACATATATACGGAGTTCCCATAATCAAGGTGTGAGATGACTAATCCTTGCACCACTATTCTGCATGTTGGTTCAGTTAGCCATCTCAAAAGCTTTCTCAATGTTCTGAGCATGCCAAAACACGTTGTTCCTAGTTTTTTTTAGCTTGAGCTGTCATGGTGAGCTTGCCATCAAGAGCCCAAGCTCTTTACCTCTGATTTGGGGTGGGTTGGCTGCCCAGACAGGCTGGCCAGTTAATCTCCATCCATCCACCTTCCAGGGTTGTTTCCCACCACCATCACTTCTGTTTTTTCCCCATTCAGTTTTAGACGTAGAGTTCTATATCATAGTTACTAAAGTCCTGTGTCACATCTCTTCCAACCCTAGATCACAGCTCCTGGCATTATTTAACATGACTCCAGGAGGCATCCTTTTGCATGGCTGCAGGAGTCCCATGCCACAGCTCTAGAGAGTCATGTTTCACATCACTTCTAATCCTCTATCACAGCCCCAGGAGTCTCATTCACAGCTCTTATCTCTTGGAGTCCTATACCAGAGCACATGTAGAACTATTCCATAGCCTCAGGAGTCCCACAGAGATGTGTACTAGGTGCCAAGCAGTCACCCAAAGAGCCTGGGCCTGACTAAAATTGTGCAGTCAAGAGCTGATTGCACCATATCCCCTGCCTCAGCTTTCTTTTGTGTCAAAACATGACAGGGGACTCCTTAGAACAAGCCTAGCCCCCAGTATGAAGCACTATATGAAATAATGGACTTGCATCAGAGCACTCAAGAATGTTAAATGGGGGTGGGGGGGACAGCTGTTTCTCATCTGAAACCCCGGCACTCTGGAACACTCAACCTATACATATCAAAGCAGCTCCCACTCTTTGGACTTTTAGTGAACTGTTAAAAACCTGGCTTTTTAATGTCTAGCCGAATTTTTTCTCTTTCCTGTTACTGCCTCACTGAAATACCCATATATATCGCCAGGACACCTACGGGTATTTGCAGGCTCTACAAGTTTATTAACATAACACATAATATAACTTGGAGTGCAATGTAATGGGACATAAATCCTAGTATCACAGCACTGTGACATGGGGGAGTACAGCCTTGCAGACACTTCGCCATAACTGGTTTATACAATACAGTTTGAGACATGCTCCTCCCTCCAACAAACCACTCTCTACCCAAACACATACACATGCAACATACATAAGGCACATACAAACTTCTTGGGTCGAACGGAGCAAAAAACAACAACTGATCGTTCTTGAATTACCAGGAAAAGAAGAGATGATACAAAATGTGTCAGCGAATGATACATCACCCATAAAACAACACCACACTGCCCAAGAACCAGACAGCAGCAGGTGACACATCACCCATAAAACAACACCACACTGCCCACTAAACTGGCAAACACGTGCAAAGTACAGCATTATAATTTGTATATTAATGTAAGTACTGGGTGTATTTACTTTTACAATACCTGTCTTGCTTATGCCAATATTAAAGATTACAAAGAGCTTACTGATACTGCCAAGGTAAATACATGAGTCCATAAAAGGAGGAAAACATACAACTGCAAAGCACTTTGCGTGCCGCCTATGGCAACATAACTACACGAAGTATACACTACACCAACATCATCGTAGAGACCCTACAAAGTCTACCATCGTTGAAACAGATCTGTATGGAGTATGCACCGCTCAACACAGGTAGTTCACAGACCATAGAAACATTACCACAAATCATGTACTGATCGCGCCAACATTACCATGTGGCCTGTTACAAATCATATCAAAGGTATGTACAGACTATACGCCAATCAGCTCAGGGAGAGAACAGACTATGCCAACAGCACAAGGAATCGTAGAGGCAATACCAACATTACCACAGACATGATACAGACTAAGGACCAAGAAGTGTTCCCACTGAAGCAGCATCCCCAAGAGGGAAAACAGACTATCCGGCCATAGGGGCACAAACAACAGCAAAAAACACAAAATCATTGAAGAAGACTATAGGTGGCTTTAGGACCAAAATAAAGGTTCTAAGGTACATTTAAGAATAAGCCACTTGGGTCTCTGCAGCTTGGCCTTCTCTCCTCTTCTGACCCTTTAAACTTCCATTCCATCCTTCTCCTTCCGGTTTCCATTCCTTCTCCATAGAGGTCTGCCTCCCCTCACCCCACACCTTCCCTTCTTTCATTGTCTTAGCTTCATCTTCATCTCTTAACGCCTATCCTTCTCTCTGAAACTGCTGTTTTCTCCGTGTATTACATGATCACTCATCCCGACATCTCCCCGTATCACCAACCTGTCTTGCTTCCAGTTTACCTTTCCACTTCTCTCGTCCTCTTCTTCTTCACTTCCCTTTTTTCTCCCTCATATCAGTTCCATTCTCCTCTCCTCGCTCTCGTTTCCTTTCTCTTCTCCCCATTTTCACCTCTTACCCTCTTTCCTATCTGTCCCTTCCCCTTACCTCAAGTCTCCTCCTCACTTCTGTGCTTCTTTCCCCCCTCACATCTCGCCCTCAGCTGATGTCACCTGACAGTCCCTTTCATTTCTCCTGTCTGGGTTTGCCCCAGCAATGCACTGGTTCTCTAGCAGCGAGTGACGGGTATTATTGCGCCCCCCGGTGGACAGCAGCATACCCTGGAACCTGCATTGAGCAAGCCTAGACACCCCCATGGGACCTGTCTGCTGTCTGGAGCGCCCCCGTGAGCAGGAGGGGTCCCTGGACCGCGCCTCTGCCTTGAAACGGTAAACGCTGACTCTGCAGAGCCCCGGGATTGGGAGGGCTGCTGTCGGTCCATGATCAGCCACTCGATCCCGTCTTTCACTGAAAAAAGACAAACGATCCCGCCAAGGGACATAAAGCCCCTCCTACCTCACATCTCAAAAACATATTGAGGGCGAAGACCACCAGGATCTGGGGTCCAACCCCCTCCTGACTCAGACCCACCTCACCACCTTTTGCAGAACCAAAAGAGTGTTGTGCTTTGAATTACATATCAATAGCTGGACCCGCAGAGATCTAAAACGTAGAGACCACTCAGGAGACTGCCCCTGCCGAGTGACCCCAGGTCACTCCTGCACTATCCCTACCTCATCGGCTGCATGAGCTAAAGAAGCTGCAAGCATTGCGTGTAACACCTCCCACTGGAGACACAAGTTGGATCCGTCAGCCAAGGCTGCCACAGGGCCTTCCACCCCAGACAAGTCCCCCTCCACCTCACAGTCACACTGCCAACCCACCCTAAAAGAAGACCACCCTCCCCCAAAGACAGAGAGTGGGACCTACATCTGGCTGGCTTGAGGGTTCGCGGGTCGCCGTCAGCATCTTGGAGAGGTTGGAGAAGCCAGCAGTGGTGGCGGGTCCGAGTCTTGCAAGCGCTGAGTCGGCTCTGGGAGCTGGGGTGCAATGCCTGGGAGGGAAGGAGGGTTGCTTTCCCCACGCCCAAATCTGAACAATTAAATAGCACACAGCTGCACTACCTGCGATGAAACATCGAGTGATGTCGCCCAACCGGTTCACTCTCTTTTCTGTATGCAAACGTTCAAAGGAAACCTTAAACCTTTTTGTGTGCAAAGTTGAATGGCGTCTTGGATAACAGCAGGCTTAGTATATCAGGCTCGATAGTCTCTCTGGATAGGATGCAATGGAGGACGCCTCTGTCTGCCGAGAGCCTACTCTTGGCCCGTTGTCACCAGAGCAGTCAATGTGGACACCACACATTCTTCTTGGGAGTTGATATGCACTGGCCTGTAAGTCAGTCAGGGGATTTCCTAACAGTGCGGTGCTGACTGACTTGTCGCTGAATCGTCCCAGCTTAACCAGCGTTTCATGAGGCGCTCCTCTGTTAGGATATCTTTTGGTTCCCTACGCTAGTTGGTCACTGACAAGGGCGAGGGTGGCATGGATGAAGAAGAATGGAAGAGATGTCTGCATTAAGCTAATTTGTTATCTAGACTTTTTAGGCGCGGCAGAGTTAGATTTGCTCATTCTCTGGATCAACATGTGGAAAAGGTAGTGACCATTTGTGGCCAAAATGCTAATTAAAGTCCTTTAGACAATGTCATATTAGTCATAACTGTCCAGTGGCGTTCAGTGTGACAGCTGTGTCTAGCAGATCCCTTTGCTGCAGAGATCTGGGGTGCTCGCTGGGGCAACCAACAATACTTACAGCTGAACCTGACTAAGCGATCGAGATATGCGCCTCCTGGGCTTCTGGAAAACCATATTTCCATTTATCCTGAGGGACGGAGGAGGTCTAGAGAGATGGGGTCAAGAAAGGTTTGCCTACCTACACTCCTACTGTAATTGGAGTCCATACCAGAAGCACATTCGTGGGGAGGCTAGCATTAGCTAGTCAGACCGGGAGGACCGAGATACACCAGAACACCCGTGAAAATAAGAAGGAATAAAGATAGCGTGGAGAACCATCTGTTAGTTCAGCTTGGGCTCGGTCTGGCCAGGCGCCACCCAGCTTCCAATCCTAGCTTTGAAGGTGGCTCCATCTTGGCTCTTTTTCCAAGATGGAGTTTTGTTTCTCATCCATAGACACATACTTAAGCCTGGCATGGTGTGCCACATTCAGGTTCTGTGCCTGTGGTGCCAGGTTTGCATGATGTGCAGTGGAGTGAGGATCTTAAGATGACTCCTGTGCTTTTCCACAAGCAGTTAATTGCTCACATAAACTTCTCTTTCTCCACACGATTTTCATCGCACGCTCTCACTGACTATGTGCAGTGGTTCATTTGTAAAAGAATATGGGCAAGGCCCAGAGTTTTGCTCAAAGCCCGCGGTAGTGCTTTCACATTTTGGGGATGCTGAATACCAAGGCAGTGAAGTCCTGTTTGGGCCTCCTGCCTCTCTCATCCATCAGACACTCTGTCTCTTTAGATCACCTTTCTCTCGCTCTCTTTTTCATCCATGCTCTCTTTCTTTGTATCTGTTTTTCTTTCATTTCCTTCCTCCTTCTTTTTTACCTTTTTGTGTTTTTCTTCCTCATGCTCTAGGAGAAAGCCTGAGGAGAAAAAATAAGTGCTGCTCCACAAAAATGAGTGCTGGAGTGCCCCACCCTACAACAATTGGCTCAAATTAAGCAATTGATTATAACTAGTTTTCTTTATTCACTAATGGATCTTTAAATTTCTCTATGATTCTCAATGTTTAAGACAATATGTGTTCTTTTCGCCCATGCATAGCTCTCACAAACAGATTTCATTACCAAGTCTAAATTTCTTACCCCACATACATGCCCCTTTCGCCCATGCATAGTACGTATTGTCTTCGCGTTGTCGTCATTGTCCTGATTTTAGGTCTCGGCTAGCGAAGGCTGCGCTTGCGCAGTCTCGCTCGCGAGAGATAATGACTTGGAGAAGAGGGGCTTGAACCCGCCCCTCTTTTCCCCTGTTCTCCATTGGCTGGCCTCGTAAATGCTGGCCAGCCACTGGAGAAGAGGTCAGTCACTCCAATTAGGCCCCGTCCTTTTCGGATCGGGGGGCGTGTTTTTCTGCGAAAAGTCTCAGGGAGGAGACAACAGCAAAACACGCCCCCGAATCCGAAAAGGACGCTGCCTTTCTCCGAGGCATTTCTGCTCTGCCTCGGAGAAAGGCGGTGGTGTCCCGGCGTTGCTCCCTCACCTGATCTCCTTGTTTAAGAGGCCTGTGGCTTCTCTACCGAGGCATGTAGAGTCTCCAATCACCGGAAAAACCCCAGTCGCTGTGGAACCCGTATTTTTCCCGCCGAGGCTGCGAGAGTAGATGTTTTTCTTTCCTCAGAAAGTGGCCCCGGAGGAAGAGTCCTTTATACTCCCCTTTGGCGCCACATTTAGAATTTCACGCAGGGCACAGAGTGATGTGCCCCAGATCACACGACTGGTTGGTCTAGTGCCGGAGCTGGGATTGTTACGCAGGGCGCCAGATTGAAACTGAGGTCCGGGCAGTAGTTTTGCCAGAGAACACATGTTTTCCCTGGGAAGGAGATTCTCAGTGACACATTGTTAAATCCCTTATCACATCACCAATCTTCACGTTTCCCTCTTTTAATATGTTCCTCAGAACGTGTTCCCTTTTTGTGGCGAGGGCTCATTGCCTGCTTCAGGGCGCCTCGTCGCGTTACCCCAATCCAGCAATCCTGTAATGTCTGGCATTTTTCAGGAATCTTAAACTCGAAGCTGCCACCAGGAAGCCATTTAACCCTCACTTCTTATGCGTGTCTCGCAGGCGCGCAACACCCATTGGACTCAAAGGGCTTCAGCCCCCCCCATCGTGTGTGGCAGCCCGGGAGGAGACAGATTCCCGGCGCACACAAGGCCGCACCCGAGCACTTCACAGGTCTTTAAAAGACCATTTGGATGTTAATGAGGCCTCGCTGTTGTTTCACCCCTTCTAAGAGCCCCTGCAGCTCCATTCTGACTATTGCTTAAGGATTCAGCCCCCCCCCCAAAAAAATTCTTAGCCCCCCCCGAAATTTGGCTCTAGTTGCGCCTCTGGTGTCTCGTGTATATGTTTACTAAGAAGTCTTGTATAGCGCTGAGTTCAGGTATGCAGTCATTTTAGAGCGCTAAATTCGGCCACACATGCGCTAAGCAGTCCTCCCAATTTGGCTCTAGTTGCGCCTCTGGTGTCTTGTGTATATGTTTACTAATAAGTCTTGTATAGCGCTGAGTTCAGGTATGCAGTCATTTTAGAGCGCTAAATTCGGCCACACATGCGCTAAGCAGTCCTCCCACCCGCCAAACAGACTAGTAAACACACAGCTGTGTAACATGGCTATGTTTATTGAACACACATATGCTTGTTAAAGATGAAAATGGAGTTGATATTATCATTAAGAACTTAATTTACAATGCAACAGTCTCGGCATTGTTAAAGTTAGAGCTATTGGCATTGCTCATGACAATGCCGTTTCTTTAAATGTTTTAAAAACAAAAAACATAAGCAAAAATAATGTCATGAGCAATGCCAATAGCTCTAACTTTACCAATGCAGAGACGATTGCATTGTAAATGCTTGTTTTAATATTACGCCTGTATTATTTTCCCAGTGTTCGCATCTGATTTTCAATGTCCTCTCACTAAGTCATAGTTCCCATTACCTACAGATAGCTAACACTATTTATCCATGGTTCATATGGCACTGAATGCTTGTAATTGTCCACAAATAGTTCTCATTGCCTACATGTGATGGTCACTTGGCCACACTCTGCTTTCTATGAATTGTCTCCAGCCTCCTTGCCCACGTTATTGACCACGCAAGGTTTTTATTTCCCTCAGATGTCTCTGTGTGAATTGTTTCGATTCTCAAATCCAACACATGGGCCTCAGTGCATATATATGACTTTCTGCGCATTGTATTGTCTTAGTTCTCGTTGCCTACACAGGGTCACGTCGCTCACACACTGTCCACATTGCCTACACACAGTTCTTCTAGCCCACACAAGACTGTTATCCCCCCCACATTTTGTTCTCATTGTCAACAGCCAGTTCTCATGGCCCTGCTCTTGTTTCTAATGTTAACATATTCTCTCCCCCTGAAGTTGCTTCCTAGACTCTTACATTTTCTCACCTCATAGTGCCTCACTTTCACCCTACATCAAGCCATGTTTTACCCAATATTATGCTACTAAAATATAATGAAATCGAATGTACTTTTTTAGACTGCTTTGTGTCGTTCCTGTGATTGCCCCGAGGTGGAACAGCACCAGTGTACACTCACCAGGGGCAGGCAGTGACACGAAGAGAGCATGTGACGCTGGCTGCAAGGGGCTCCACCCAGCCCCTCCCAGAAGCGCGCAGAGGATTCTCACACTCACAGAGGGCTGTGGGCCACGTGGGCTTCGAAACCCTAGCAACGGGGCAGGCCTAGAAAGCAATGCGGTTCCCATAGTCAGGCACAAAGCCTGCCCTGGCGCTCCCACAGAGAGGCTCTGAAAATCACAAGCCTGCCTCAGATTTCATGCAGCGGCCTGAAATAACTCTACTGTGACTCTCTCAAACTGCTGAGACTTGTCTCTTGTGAACCTACCTAACTCCACCTTTGGTAAGAACACCCCTAAATCTTGGATTAAAGATGTAAGGTAATATGCAGTCTTTTTCGTGCACCACGCCATTAAATTCCCCGTGCAAAAAGAACAATTGATGGACAGAATATAGAACAATGTAAAACATTCACCACAGTACAGAGATCTGGGCCTAAATCTATTGTTTTTTTGCTCACCATTCTATTCCAGTTTGGACCCAGCCATATGCAAATCAGTCTTGACCCTGTGCCTAATGGGAACAGTCCAGCCCAAACTGCCAGGCCAGGTCCTTCCTGGACTGGAAACAAACATCCTAGGACCGGTTTTGGGCTTTCAGCCCTCAACAGCCAGAATAGCTACACTGGGGTGGCATGATGAGCAAAAGAATGATGGATTTAACCCAGATCTCTTGACTAGGGGTACATTTTTTGATTTGTTCAGCATTCCGTCCCATCAATTGTGTGTCTTTTATTAAATTCCCCGTGGCATGCCGGAAAACCAAGGTATTTCATTACAAGCCCCTGTATAGGAAAGGTCAGTTCAAGAGGGCAAAATCACCTTCCTAAGTGACTACAGCCATCTCCACTCACTGGATATCGGCGCGTCTACAGATCCGTTGATGATTCGATAGGTCTCTTCTCTCTAAGTACGGGTGCCAGGGCCGGACTGGCCGTAGCGGGCACCGGGCATTTACCCGGTGGGCCGCTAGGGTGGGGGACGGTTTTGGGCCCCTGAGGAGCCGTTTTTGTTACAGGGCCGTTTTTGCAGCATAGCTGCAAAATCGGCCCTGTAACACACTCAGTTGAAACCAGCCCCAGCAAATAGCTCGGCCACACCCCCAAGCCCCCAGGGGGCAGGCCAAGCACTTCGCCAGGGCCGGTTTTGGTTCCCAGTCCGGTCCTGACGGGTGCTCATGTGTTCCATGACTACATATGTCTCCTGTTATCCCTGGGGGTAAGCGCTTCTATGAATCCTCAGTGAAGGTGTGTGTCTCCTCACCCTGCAGCTGAGCGTCTCTGTTCCTTTTCAGTGACTGCATGTGTCTGCGCTTCCTGGAGTTAGGGGTCCATATTCACTTTCAGTGACTGCCTATGTCTCCTCACCCTCGGCGCAGGAACCTCTGTACCCTTTCAGTGAATTTATGTGAATCATCTCCCCGGAGGTATGCACCCTCAGGGATTACATGTGCCTTATCTCGCTGCAGGTTGGTGTCACTGTGGAGTCTCCAGTGACGGCACATATCTCATCTCCTGCATTTGGATGTCTTCGTTCACTCCAAGTGACCTCATGTCTTTTGTCATTGGACGCTGGTGTCTCTGCACCTTCCATGTCTACATGACTCATTTCCCTGGATGTGGGTGTCGCTATGCACTCTCAACAAATGTATAGGTTTCAGCCTGCAGGAGGGGGCCTCCATCCCCTCATGGTGAATGCATGTGCCTCACCTCCCTGGAGGTCGGAGTCTCTAAGCTGTCCTGAGTGATTCCCTAGGTCTGCCCTCTCATGGGTAGAATTGCCCCCACTTCCAGAATATGGGGGCATACAATCAGCTTTCAGTAACAGTACATCTTTAGCTGGGTGCGGGTGTCTCGGAACAGACATCTACGATAATTTGATATGTCTCCGCACCCTGGATATGGCTGTCCCTGTGTTCCTTGACTGCTCAAGTCTGCTCCAGGGACGTGTGTCCATGCACCTCTGCATATGCATTTGCCTTCTTTTCCTGGAAGTGGTGTCCGATTCTCAGTGACTGCATTTGTTTCTTGTTTTTAGACTTTTGGTTGTTTCTGTATTGCCTTCAGCCCCTCCCTGCCTCACCCCTATAGAGAGGTTTCCTGTATTCAGTGATTAGTTATGCTCCCTCAGTGTTGTGCAGTGTGATTTTAACATTCCTGCTTCTCTTGATGGATAGCACCTTCCCAGCACAGCTAGGTTACTTTGTTTAGTGTATCCTGCATACGGGTCCCTACGGATCCCTCCTATACAGCTGCTCGCATAGATACAGTCTGCAGTGTTTTCTGGAGCACTGTGCCTGGAGGCTGACATGGAATCTGAACAAAAATAACTTTTAGACAAATTTCAAAACACATTCCGTTCTCCTAGCAGGCCTCAAGCTAAGATGCCATCTGCCTCCTCGGGGGAGGTGCCTGTAAGACTCTGGTCTACACTATACCAAGGGAAACAAGATCTACCCTGCCACACCACAGTGCATCACAAATGTAAACATTTTTCAGTTGCTCTTTGCATCGTTACGAACAAGCTCCTGACCACTCCCCTAAAACGTCTGTTGGGACCAAAACAGAGGAATGAAATGTTACTTATTTGCATTGGCTTAAGCATTTGCATCCTCACTTCTTTTTCTGCCATTGATGGCACCACCCCACTTTTCCATCAAGACGCCTGTAAGCCTTTGATGGTCTCCAGCAGTCAGTCAGACAAAGTTCACAAAGTGCAGAACGATGTATGCCGAATCTGCCTAGGCCTGACTCTTAGATCTGGTGCTATTGCAGCTGAGAAAAGTCGCTGCCGGTTCACGCTCAGTATTAATATTCTCCTGCTTGGCACTGGTTACTTGCACACCAAAACGAGGGCATATTTACAAGACAATGACTCAGCACGGCTTTGCAAGCCATCTTGCTGCGCCGTGCTGCATCATTAGGAAAGTGAAGGATGCATTATATTTATAACAATACGACGCAGCCCTGTGCTTTCCTCTGCGCTCATGGTGCAAGGGTGCCTGTGTTGCAGGGATGATTGATGAAGGTACACCTTCCTGCACAAAAACAATAATTGATGGTGTTTTCGGCCTTCAATGTGTGCTGTGGAATGCAGCACACATAGAAAGAGGAACAAAATGAGGAGAAATAAAGGTATTTCTCTTCATTGCACCACTTTTACACCTCCGCTGCGGGAGGTGTAAGAATCAAGACGCATTCCCTGGTTTATAAAACCTTGTAAATCTGGGAATGCGTCAGAATCCATGGGTGTTGCATGGGAACACCTACAGCAACACACATGGAATACCCCTTTCACACAGAGTAATGCATGAAAGGGAGCCATATCTACAAGGCCATGAAAGCTACGGAGGGGGGCCTTGTAAATATGGGCCAGCACACTGCGCTACCGGAGCGTAAAAAAGTGACGCTCCAGTTGCGCAATGGGCTTGTAAATATGGCGCCAAGTTCTTTCTATCTGTCCTAAGCACACCTTGCACCTGACACTGACATAATGATCAACTGATCTACATATTGTCTTGTCAAGGAAATCAGCCTTGCTATGTGCCCAGTGCCCACCTTCTGAACGAGCCTCTCAAGCAGACTTCTCAATCCGATTTGCAAACTGAGAATGCAAGTGAGAACCTAACTATTTAGACCATTCTGAAAAACCGCAGCCATCAGACCTCTGCACCACTGACACTCGCTGCACTGTTGGAACCATCCGCCAAGCAGGTGCTCAATGACATCGACTGTCAGGAAGAAGACTCAACTGACAGGCTTTGATCTTGATTGTATGACAGAACTCTGCAGGCATTAACTCGTATGCCTTAACAACGCAGTCAGTACCCCACGTGTGACGTTACTATGCGTTACTTTAGCATGCAAGTCGTTGTACAGGGGGCGTTGGACTTTGGAATAATATAAATTACTATTCCAACTCCAGTCTACGCAACAGTAGGGAAGGTGTTGGTCTTAAAAATCTAACACTAGTCCAACAACACGCCCCCTACAGCAAGTTGTAATGACTTGCATGCTAAAGTAACACGTGCTAACGTCACATGCGGGGTGCCAACCTCGTTGTAAAGGCTGGTCGTTGTGAAGACTGCAGGGACAATTATGCTTCCCTTTGATCTGCAGCCACACACATTTTAGAACAAAATCCAGGTTCTGGTCCATTCAAGGGAACAAGAGGGTGCTCTATGGTGTCTTGATACAAATAAACTCATGTTTGGATGAATGTAACTAAAAGAGGCACATTCAAGAGCACATAAATGTTCAAGAATATGGAGAAGAACATGTATGGGCTCTTGAATGTGTCCAGTGGCTCATATTGATTGGAACCCTTGGCTGTCCATCTGTACATTGCGGGGAGGATTGGAAATTGTCCTTGTGTGCCTCTCCGCACGGATGCAGTATCTTCGAGATGTGTTCATGGTGACAAAGAATGCATGCTTATTAAGAGAACTACAAGACATTTCCTGTAGTCAACGGTGCTTGGGATGAATGGGTAATGCATTTTCCTCAACTTTGTCAGTAGCCATTCCTCTACTGAGCTTGTCAACAAGATGTTTAAATGCTTCTGTAGAGAGTGACATTTATCTCACTTTCTGTGGTTGGAGCAGGGGCAAGGTCTGTGTAACCAGCCACCAGAACTTTCCTCTCTCTACCTTTACACATGACTGACTGTTTCCCAGCTCTTCCTACTCGAGACCAGTCTACCTCTGTCTGCAGCATATTTTGATTACGTAAATGTTAAAAAGAAGTCACATTCTCTCTTGGTTTGGATTCAGTTCTAAAAAAATAAAAATAATAATTCAGTTCTCACACACATTCCAAACTCACTGTGTCTGTTCCTGTGTGCTAGAATTTTCCAAAAATATAGAAAGCAAGAACGTCTCTTCGGACGTGAGGGCCTCAGGAGCCACATTTAAGCATCAGCAATTGAGGATGGGGGGAAAGAAAGTGTTGAAAACAGCAGATGAATACTGAAGAGGAGAGGTGGAATGGATCATTTCATCTGACCGTGACAAAATGTTAATAAAAAAGTGTCATTGATGTGCAGTTCTACACTGCTCATAATCCAAGGAGGACTGCGTCTTTGATGCGGCTCCATACAGAAGCCTGCCGTCAAGCTAAGAGGCGCTGAATTTGTCCCATATTGTAATTGCATTTATATGACGCCTACTATGCCTGACGAGGTGTTGAAGTGCTTTTTCGGCAAGCAGCACGATACTGCGGAACCCATAGAGGATTAGTATAGGGAGATATGAAATTAATTTGAGCTGTGGACATGTTAGTCTGTCGGGTATCAGAGCGCTTTACATAGCACCAGTTACCTTACATGAGGGGACACACATTCATTTTTTGCTAGGCACCAGGCGATTAAGTGATTTGGCCAGAATCACAGGATGTTCAGCGTCATTACCGAGACTCAAACCCAGTTCCCCAGGTCCGAGGTCGAGCGCCCTAGCCGTTACGCCAACCCCTCTCCCCAAGTTAGTTAGATTGAAGTTGGTAAGTGGATCTGTTAGTTGGATTGAAAAGGATAGTGGAGGGCTAGACACGGAAAGGGTATAGAAAGTGTTTTCTTTAAGCTCATAGCAGTGGGAGGAGGTTTGGGGTGAGAAAAGGGGAGGTGGAGGGAGGTAGAGTCAGCGGGATGGGTTTAGAAAGTCTTGTTTGGGAGATCTGAATAGTAGAAGAGGTTTGAGAATGATACAAGGAGCGGTAGAGGAGGAAAGAGTCTAGAAAGGGTTATTTTGGGAATCATAGTAGTAGAATGGGGTTTGGTGTGAGTCAGAGAGTGGAGGTAGAGAATATATTGAGAGAGACATAGAGTGAGAAATAGGGTAGTGCATTGGAGAGAGTAGCAGAATGAGGCTTGAGATGAGTCAGAGAGTGGAGGTAGAGGATATATCGAGAGAGGTACAGGGTGAGATATAAGGTAGTACATTGGAGATGCTGAATTAAAAGTAAAGTAATAAACATAAAGATACATAAGTACATGGAAAGCATATATGTATAAGGAAGGTGATATATGTAGATTTAAGTTGCATTTAAGAAATTCAGACTTCCAAGTGTTGCTGTAGTTTAAGTTAATTTTTTTGTTTGGTGATTTTTTGTAATTCAATAGTGAAGCAATTGTAGATAAATAGTTAGGATAACAATGTACTTATTTATGTAGTCACCTATATACATGTTACACATAGAATAATATACACGTAAGTAATATGTTTATTTGTTAAGCAGAACTAACGAATATCTATATATTTATAAACATAATTATTATACACGTTAATACAAAGCAATACACATATCTAGGTACACATATATAATCCAAATAAATGCTTATATACAGAGGGCTATGCTGTATATTTATGTTTTAGTATGGTGATAATGTGGGGAAGAGCCAACTCTTGATTAGTGCTCTGAAGATAAGGTAGTTTTCCATGGATCTTATGTTTGGGGGTAAAGAGTTCCATACAAAGAACCTGAAGAATTTCCGGCCAATCTCCCAACTCCCATTGCTTTCAAAGATTCTGGAACAGCATGTAGTACTCTCGCTATCACATCACCTGGAAGACAATCAGCTCTTACAAACTAACCAGGCAGGATTTCGGATCCACCATAGCACGGAACTGGTTATGCTCTCGGTATTAGATGGATTAAGACTGAAGGCAGACACAAGAAAAACAATGCGCCCTGATTCTGCTAGATCTATCCGCGGCATTCGACACGGTCAATCATGATCTACTCCTGTCGCGGATTTCTGATTTAGGGATTCAGGGCAAGGCGCTATTATGGCTCACGTCCTTTCTGAATGACCGCTCCCAGAGAGTACCGCTGACTGACACTGTGTCCAGCCCAGGCACACTTCCCTGCGGGGTCCTACAGGGGTCGGCACTGTCACCCCTCCTGTCCAACACCTATCTTCAACCCTTGATAGCAGCACTGAATCAGATGGAGAGCCAGATTTACAACTATGCCAACGATACCCAAATTATCATTCAGATTGATAATTCTCCAACTGCCCATGCAAGAGTTCAGAACATCCTTAAATTCACAGTCAACTGGATGACGGACAATTCCCTCAGGATCAACCCAGATAAGACAGAGGTGCTGGCCATCACCACGGATGCCAACCCTTGGAGCAATCTCTTTTGGCCACAAGAGCTAGGCAAATACCCAGAGCCAGCCTTGGCTGTAAAAAGCCTGTTAAAACCGATGCCAAGCTATTCATGACTCAACAGGTGTCGGCAATAGTGGGCACTTGTATAGGCTTGCTGAGACAGCTAGACTAGCTGTTTCAGCCCTAATTATATCAAAATTAGACTATGGCAACTCCCTCTACCTCGGCCTCCCGGGAAAGCTACTGGCAAGATTGCAGATAGTAATGAACGATGCTGCCAGACTGATCTTTAGAGTGCCCAGACAAACCCATGCCACACCTCTCCTTCACCAGTTACATTGGATCCCAATCAGGCAGAGGACAAAGTTTAAAGGCCTCTGCTTCGCACATAAAGCCATCTATGGCCAAGCCCTGAGATATATTAAAGACAGTCTAGCCAAATACAACGCAAGTAGAACGCTATGGTCATTGGAGGCCAGTCTGCTGGTCTGCCCCCGCTCTGGCCTGTCATCCATTGGCGGAAGAGCGTTTTCCACTTGCATCCCTCAAATCTGCAACAAGTTGCCTGAGAATGTGCGAAAGGAACACTCTCTACTCCCGTTCAGGAAGAAGCTCAAGACAGTACTCTTTCAGGAAGCTTGGGGCACACGGTAACCTACTGCACTCCCACCTGGGCTAAGGCAGCACCCTCTCACAGCGCTTAGAGACTGTACGGTGATAACGCGCTTTACAAATAATTACAATTACAATAGTTTGGCTGGTTAAACAGAGAAGGATGTGCCAACTATAGTTTTTTTTCTTGTATGGAGGTATTTTAAGGCGAGGTGCCAATCTCGGTTGACGATTTAGATTAGAATCTGGCTACGTGATGGTAGTCAAAATATGTTGATGCATTAAACTCATTGTGTATCGATTTGAAGGCCAGTGCAGAGCCAGAAGGAACAAAACCAGGACTCTCCATTTCAATGGTTGAACCTCTTTATGGGACACATTAACATCTTCAACACTAAAACACAGTGCAACGAGGAGGGATTTGACAAAACTTAAAGCACGGTCAAGGAGGGTGCAATATGATTCAATGCAACCTAGCACATAGTAATGCATTTATTAAATTATCATTCGTAAAGAATCTCTGATGAGGCTCAGTGGTCTGGTCTTAACTCTTTTATTCCTCAGGCAGCCAAATTATTGGATTTTGTTACAATTGTGAAGGCCTTCAAACCAGCGCCTTCTATGAGACATTGGTCATACTCATTATCATAAGCATCTTTCTAATATAGTCCTTATCTAACTTTCAGTTCTAGTTAATTCCTCTCTTTCACAGGAGTTGCATGCCAGGTCAGCTTCAGATGGGCCTAACATGGTCCATTTTGAAGAATCCTAATTTGAAAAGTTCGATTTTAAGCAAATTGTATTTCCCCACTCAAGCTTTCTAGATGAAATAATTGAAAACGTTGTAGCTAGTCAATTACAGATTCCCACTGACCACAATAGTCTTCTACAAGTATATGAGTTAAGTTTTCAGGAGGCTTCGGGCTGCGGATGATAGTCTGTGGGCAGCTGATGATGGAGGAAGCGATCTGCATGTAGTATTATATGTGCCAGCAGCATTTGACATGTTAGACCCGGGGCCTTCTCATCTACTTCTTCAGACCTCATGGTGTGCTAGGATTTGGTTTTCGAATAGTTTCATTTTTATCTCTTTGGAGTCCCACAATGCATCCAGATTTCGTCATTGAGATCCTTCCCCTTCCTAGAATCTTGAACAGTTGTGCGGGTGGCTAGAGTAATGTCAGCACCAACAGTCTCCGATGTGTACCAATGTAAGGTATAGGATGTTCCCTAGGTGCTTGAGCACTTAGGGAGGCAGGCACACCGATATCCCCCAAGTTCAGGCCATACCCAAAGTGTTATATAAAGTTCTTGTAAACGCACATAAGAACATGAACTGGATCTCTTCAAGATAATTCCAACAAATGGTCTTTATTCCGTATTCTTCATTGTCAAACTTCTAACTAACATATGTAACAAAACTCTGATTAAACATAATACAAATAAGCCCACAATTCCAGCCAAGGGGGTGACAGGACCTTTTATAAACAAGTGTGTAGTAAGTGACTCCAGGCTGGTTGTAGTATTTCAAGAGTATTTATTGTAAAAGTGACATGTCCAGTAGTTCAGCCCCACCAGGAGCAGCCAGCATGCTGCTCAGACCTTCTCAACAGTAGCCTCTCACTCTCAACATTCCATATCACATCATTCTGAGAGAATCTCACTGGCAGAGCATGAACCACATTGAAACCAGGATACTACATATCCTCCTTTCTTCCAAAAGGAAAACAGAAAAGAGAAAAATAAAGAATAGAAGGAGAAACCACCAATGACTACCACCAGCAAACCTACTGGCCAGACAGGTATGCGAGGAGCGAAGTCAGAGCAGGGGGAAACAAGGAGACAGAGAAGAAGAGTAATACAATATATCACTCACACTTCTCCATCATGTAATGAAGACTGAATAATAAATAGAGAACAGCACTGGGCTATAGTGTTGACAATGAAACAAAGCATGACATTAAGAGTAAAAACAAACGCCCAGTGTAACGTAAACCATGCACTATGGTAAATGGACTGGAACCCAAACCATACACCCATTAAGGGTAACAACTCGCTTGTGCAGGGGTAACCTCGAGTGGAGGTAAGACATAGTGCACTGTTACAATCAGAAAACACCCACACTATAAAACGCAAACGTGCACTAAGTAATGAGGATATAAGACAGTATGGACGCACCTCGAGTGAAGGTAACAAGTCGTGCACCGTAGCAAAGGTATAAAAACCCTTGCATTACACCTCTAGGGAGGTAACAACATCATGCGCTGTTGCAACAGGTCTGTAACCCATGAGACACGCCTCGTGTAAAGACATTGTGCACAGTAACAATGGGCCTAGGACCCATGCTATACACCTAATGTGTAGGTGAAAACAATGTGCACCGTAACAGTGGGAAAAAACAACCCAAAGAGCGCACCTCGAGTAGAGGTAAAATTGTTGTGCACTGTGGCAATAGGACTATAACCTATGCAAAACACCTCATGTGAGTTAAGAGTACACCTACCATAAAGAAATGTTGTGCACAGCACTGACGGGACTGTAACCCAGACTGTGCACACTGTGTGGGGCAATGTGTGCAAGGAAATGTGCAGTAAATGAGCTCTGTATACGAACAAGGCATACCACAAATGAATGCTTAGCAAATTGTGAAGCATCAAACTTCAAGTATCGTGACTGGTAAGTCATTGAAGACACAAAGAAATACATGAACAGGTGTGTCCAAAAAGAGATTGGAGCTGCAGACCCATGACCTATTTCATATAGGTGAAATTAGCAAGACGAAATACTTAGACAAGTGCATAAACAAATTTGCATTAACAAATGTGCAGGACAAGAGAAACTTGTGAGAGGTGAGCCAATGGTGTGCCTGTCACCGCGATCTTGAGAGACAGGCGAGTTTAAAGGTAGAAAGCACTACAAAGTACAGGGGTGTCCAACGTAATCATGGTGGTCCAGTGTGTAGAATTTCTTGTAGACCAAAGAACAAGAAACAAACTGCCACTCTCCACCCGAACTTAAAATGGTGGACATTATCTACCGTTCATTGAATCCTCGATGAGGCCAAAGAATACATCTTGTAAGCAGGACACTTAGACAGACGCCATGTTCTGTGTCGGAAATGTTCTTATGTGCCGCACAATCCGCATCCGTGGAAGAGCCAAGGACGTGGTTGGCAAAGTGAACTCAGAAAATCACGGTGAACTTCAAAATGGCGGCACGCTATGCACGTCGTGCCGGATGGCTCACGGCGCATTCGTGCTCGAAATACGTCCACGGTTATTCATCGACGTCAGGAAGGTGCATGGTGAAACTCCATGCCTCCGTCACAAAAAATAAGCAACACGCTTTATGTGGCTCGTGCACAACTTTTACAATTGAAAATAACAGTTAAGGTGTACACAACAGCGCAGGGTGAATTAATTCAAGAATAAAGTGAAATAAAATCAAATACCCTCACCACAGATATCCAGCTTTGTGAGACAGCATCAATCTCGAGTAGTGACCACATCTGGAAAATCCATGTAAAACTGCTTGCGCACAACTATGCGTGACCGTGTGAAAGTCCAGTGTGTAAGGAGCACAGTTCCAACGCAGGCAACGAACAGGCACACACTCTGCTCAGCATCAATGTAGTGAAGGGATTGGCTTACTGTACTTGAAGGCTAAGCCAGCGTAGCATCCATGAAGTATCCTGTTGTAGTAGCCATAAGTCCTCAGCTGTGCTTGACGTGAGATTATAATTGTTGATCGTGACCACCACTGACAGAATGATGACAGGTCCGTTTGTGTAGGACCAAGTGAAAGCGCTATGTAGCAAACATTTTCACTTCTCTTGAAGGTGCTAAAGCTGAGGAGTGCCATCTTTGGAAAGCACAAAGCACAGATTTGGTCCCTTGTTTGTTGAGAAGCTGTAGGAACACCATGCAGTGACTTGAACTGCAGTTGAAACAGACACTGTAGGGACAGCAGGAACAGACTTGATCTGGAGTTGAAACAGACGCTGTAGGGACAGCAGGAACAGGCTTGGGCTGCAGTTGAAACTATGTTTACAGGAACTGGCATGATTGTGTGGTGGGCGACCGATGCCAGAGGTCACTGGTGGGGATGAGGTGTGCCAGTTGGTTGAATATACGCAGCTGTATATTGAGGAGTTGTTTGAACTTGAGAGTAGGTTCTCAGATACTCCAGACTTGAATAAGGAGGCTTGACAGGAAACTCACGCAGGTTCTTAGGATAACTCGTCGCCAAAAATTGTAGTAAGTGACTCCAGGCTGGTTGTAGTATTTCAAGAGTATTTTATTGTAAACGTTACATGTCCAGTAGTTCAGCCCCACCAGGAGCAGCCAGCATGCTGATCAGCCCTTCTCAACTGTAGCCTCTCACTCCCAACATTCCATATTACATCAGTCTGAGAGAATCTCACTGGCAGAGCATGAACCACATTGAAACCAGGATACTACAAAGTGTAAGTTAGGTTCAGGATTTCTTTTGCGTTTTACATCATAGAGGCTCTTACCTCCTCTCCCCTGGAGGAGAACCATTCACCATACTTGGAAATCTCTGCCTGGCATGTTGTCATCACTCTACCTTCAGTGTAACCCCTGGCACTGCAACTCTATTGATGACACTGAATCTTTCCCAAGAGGGCAACATGTTTGATGCATCTGATCGGCAAAGTTTTATTTTTAAATAGCAGTTATTGACATTGCTATTGAAAAATTTAAAAAAACAAATGGCTCTTAAACGCTGCAAGATTTTCTCCTAGCACATAGGGGTCATTTTTTATGTTTCCTGTTTGGATCAGCCAGGTTTTTCTCCAGGCCCTGAAAAGGAAAATGTATTTTGGAACAACTACCTAATATAGGGTGTTCATTCTAATGCACATTGACAGATGGCTGTTTAGCAGATGGACTGTCTGTCAAAAGGTTCCACCATCACAGCCAGCGGAAACTTGGACAGTTTCAACCTGGCATTTCGACCAACTCTAAATGGAGCAGCCGAGCCACACATTTGACAGAGGGATCATCCACCACTTTGTCACAGATGCCCTTCACCCCGTGAACTCTAAACGAGGCCACCTGACTTAAGAGATATACCAAACATATTGTGTCTCTTTTTAGAGCCACCATGTTGAATCCTAAAGTACTACCGTGAGATGTACATAATAAACATGAAATGTGCTATACACCTATTTCTAGTTGTGTCTTAATAGGAGGATGTGTTCCCAGAAGTCCTATAGTGTCAACACAGAGGAAATACAAAACTAAACATCTATGGCATGACCTGTATGATGCACATATTTGCTTGATATCTACAGAGGTTTATTCAAACAGGCAAGGGCATTACCTGTTTGGGCCTGTTATGGTGGTCACATAGAAGAACATTATCTGTTTAGACCCGTTAGGGCCAGGAAGGGCAATTGGGTCAGAATCTCTACAACGCTCCAAAAACAGCAAGGTTAGATCTCATCAAGTGCCTCACTCGGCAACCCACACTATAGATCCACAATATCATACCCAAATTATGACCACATAAGTACACCACATCCTCAACCTATTAAACGCACACTCCAACCCATGCTCATGAACCCACACGTTGCAGTACTCCACACTCTAAACAATGCAGACCTCACTACCTATCACAAACCTGATGCACCTTTTATCACTGAAATATCTTTCCCATACATTCTCGTTCATCTTAGATGTCCTTCATCAGCTACATTATTCAGTGTGTAGACCACATTAGAAGGGACGTAGCATCTCTGTTATCAATAATTGTTCCTGCACACTAGCCTAGCAAGTGACCATTAAACCATGAAGCTCCTTACATTCAATGTTCTGCTATCTGCAACTCAGTCTGCCACTATCCACCTCACAGAGAATCTTCTTACACAGAACAAGGACTTTGTAAATTAATTCTCAGGTCTCCTCACCACCTCATTCATTTTACATGTCCACACTGTCCTCCTCTAGGACATTAACCTCTCAGACAGCACTAACATGAAAAAACAAATACACCCCCTCAACCTCATCAACAAAGTCAAATTGGTACAGCATGTCACCAATCCAAGAAAGTTCGAAGCATATATCCTTAACATTACCTTCTTGACACCACCAGCCAGCCAAAAGCAAACTCTCTAACCCCTAGGCTGAATCACCCTGCCTTCCACTTTACCCTTCTGGGCATACAACCAACACACCAAGGTCAAGAAAAACGAGAACAGCAAACTGTCATATTCTTCAAAAATGTCTCCATCAATAACCTAAAGTTCAAATTCATCTTTCAATCTGCCACCTGCGTTTCTGAAAGTAACACCCTTGTAAATGACTTTAACTAATTTCTGGAAAATCATGTGAACACCCACACTCAAAATGAGTTTCCATCCACAATTTTTCATCTGCAGTCAAGAAAGAAGTTAGAAGAGAAGCAAAACTCCTAGCAATGTACTTGTTGGAGGGAGGCCCACCGGGGAGTCGGGGGGACTGCTCCGGGGCACCTTCCTACCGCAAAGTTATAGCAGAGCGCCGCTGAGAAGCCTCCTAGGAGAGGTCCTTCTCCTGTGATCGTACTAGGCCCAGTAACACCACCACACAGGACTCCGTATTAGTTGCTTATCTTGGTTCTTTATCAATGGTAGCACATTCAATATTTACAGTGGGATCGAGTGATCCAGAAAGAGTCTCAATGTCCTTGGAGGGATAGGGTAGCGGGACAGTCTTAGTACCAGCCAGGTACGGGAAGGCTCTGCGCCAGACCTTGCGTGCTGGTCTCAAAGCAGCTCGGACGTGGAGGGCCGCGACGGCGTCTGCAGGGCTCGGGTGGTAGTTCCGCTTGGGTCGAGCCGCGTCGAGGTCAGCTGGGCTCTGATGGTACGTTCAACAAGGTCGGGCCGCGACAGCGTCAGCAGGGCCCCAAAGGTTCGTGAAGGTCTTTAAACACGGTGGAGCCGCGACGACGTCAGCAGGGCTCAGAGAGTGGTTTCAGGATGAGTCTTTCTCCGTAGGGTCAGCCGCGATCCGATCAGCAGGGCTCTTGACTCCGGGATACAACTGTCGTCTTGTTGCCGGGTCGCCCCAGATATAGGTCTGGAGCCCTTTGATGTCTGGACCCTTGCGCCCGGGGGGGGGGCGGAGAGGCCGGGTAGGGAGCGGCCAGACGCCCAGCAGGAGAGGCGCCAGGCCCCAGAGAGCTGGGGGGCGATCGCACCTAGGTGTGGAAGGACGGTTGGGGGTCCCATCGATACTGCCCTCCGCCGGGAGTGGGAAGGGTTCACGTGGTATCCCCCGGGCCAGGGGTTGGCGCCTCGATGTCGGGCCTCGCTGGGACCGAGGCCGGGTGGAGCGGGGTCACGTAGGTGGTTACGTAGAGTCACGTACAATCCAAAATGGAGGAGTCCCGAGGTGCATGGGACCTCGTGCAGCTTAGCGAGGGGGAACAGGACCACGCCACGAGGCCGGCTCCAACACGCGTCCCCCCCAGCTGAAGGCAGGGAGAGTCACCCATCTCCTTGGTGGTTCTCCTCGCCGAGGCGGAAGAATCTGGACAGGCCGTCAGCATTGGTGTGGTCGTTGCCGGGCCGGTGCTCCACGGTGAAGTCCATCCCTTGCAGCGAGATGGACCATCGCAACAGCTTGGGGTTCTCGCCCCGCATTTGCATTAGCCACCGCAAGGGCCGGTGGTCAGTTTGGACTCTGAAGTGGGTGCCGAAAAGGTAGGGCCGGAGCTTCTTGAGAGCCCATACCACAGCGAAGGCTTCCCGCTCGATGGTGCTCCACCTCTGTTCCCGTGGCAGCAGTCGGCGGCTGATAAAGGCCACAGGTCGGTCGAGGCCCTCGGCGTCCATCTGGGAGAGGACCGCCTCGACCCCGTACTCCGATGCATCGGTCTGAACCACAAATTCCTTGCTGTAGTCAGGGGCCTGTAGCACAGGGGCAGCACACATGGCCGCCTTGAGGGCTTCAAAAGCGGACTGACAGCGGGGCGTCCAGTGCACCGCCTTGGGCTGTTTCTTGGAAGTGAGCTCCGTAAGGGGCCCCACAATGCTGCCATAATCCTTATTAAATCGCCGGTAGTAGCCTGTGAGGCCCAAGAAGGCCCGGGCAGCGGTTTGGGTTGCGGGGGGCTCCCACGCCTGGATGGCATCGACCTTTAACTGGAGGGGCGCCACCTGGCCACTCCCCACCTGGTGGCCCAGATAGGTCACAGATCCTTGACCGATCTGGCATTTGCTGGCCTTAATTGTGAGCCCGGCCCTTTGGAGAGCGGCCAGGACTTCTCCGAGGTGTCCTAGGTGCGCGGCCCAGTGGTTGCTGAAGACGGCAATGTCGTCGAGGTAGGCCGCGCCTAAAGCTTCTAGCCCGGCCAGGACCTTGTTCACCAGCCTCTGGAAGGTCGCTGGGGCGTTCTTCATACCGAAGGGCATCACCCGAAAGTGGTAGTGCCCATCGGGGGTGGAAAAGGCGGATCGTTCCTGGGCGCCGGGAGTGAGCTTGATCTGCCAGTACCCAGCGGTGAGATCAAAGGTGCTTAGGTAGCGGGCAGCCCCTAAGCGATCGATCAGCTCGTCTGCCCGTGGCAGGGGGCGGGCATCGGTCTTGGTGACTGCGTTCAGGCCCCGGTAGTCTACACAAAATCTGAGTTCCGGGGGGGTGCCGGGGGCGGCGGCCTTCGGCACCAAGACCACCGGGCTGGCCCACGGGCTGTCTGATGGCTCGATCATCTTGGAGACCTCGGTCTGTATGCAGGCTCGGACTCAGTCAGGGTACTCTGTAGGCGCGGTGCCGCACAGGGGGGCTGTCCCCGGTGTCCACGTCGTGGACGCACCAGGGGGTCACCCCGGGCGTGAGAGAGAAGAGGGCAGCGAAGGGTTGCAGCAGCTTCCAGCAGTCATGGCGCTGTTCTGGGGTCAGGTTGGCGGAGAGGTGGACGCCCTCCAAGGAGCCGTCTTGGCCCGAGGACCCCAGGAGGTCTGGTAGGGGCTCGGAATCGCTTTCGCCCCCATCGTCGGTAGCCAGCAGCAGGCTTAGTTCAGTTCGGGCAAAGTGGGGCTTGAGCCGGTTGGCGTGTAGGACCCGGAGGGGGTTCCTCGGGGACTCCATGTCGACCAGGTAGGTGACGGGGCTCTTCCTCTCAACCACCTTGAAGGGCCCGGTCCACTTGTCCTGCAGGGCGCAGGGGTCCACGGGAGACATGACCCAGACTTGCTGGCCCGGCTCGAACTCGATGGCCGAGGCATTTTCGTCATACCAGCGTTTCATGTCTTCTTGGCTAGCTTCGAGGTTGGCTTCTGCCAGGGCCCGGAACTTCCGAGTCTGGTTCCGCAGGGTCAGGAGGTATGGGTAGACGTCGGGGGGGGGGGCATCTTGGACGTTCGCCTCCCAGCCCTCCTTGACCAGGCTGAGGGGCCCTCGGACGGGGTGCCCATACAACAGTTCGAAGGGGCTGAAGCCCAGGGATCTCTGCGGTACCTCTCGATAGGCGAACAGGAGGCAGGGCAGCAGGACGTCCCATCTCCTCCTCAGGGGCTCTTCCAGGCCCTTGATCATCCCCTTCAGGGTTCTGTTGAACCGCTCGACCAGTCCGTTCCCCTGGGGGTGGTAAGGGGTGGTGAATTTGTAGGTGACCCCACATTGTTGCCAGAGGGATCTCATGTACTTTGAAATAAAGTTCGTACCCCTGTCGCTCACCACTTCTCGGGGGAACCCCACCCTGGAGAAGATGCCCATCAGGGCCCGGCCCACCACTGGAGCTGTCACAGTGCGGAGTGGGATGGCCTCGGGGTATCGGGTGGCGTGGTCGACCAGTACCAGGATGAAGCGGTGTCCCAGGGCGGTTCGGGGGTCGAGGGGCCCCACGATGTCGATCCCTACCCGTTCGAACGGGGTGTGGACGGCTGGAAATGGTTGGAGGGGGGCCTTAACTCGACCCCCAGTCTTTCCGCTAGCCTGGCAGGTCTGGCAGGACCGGCAGTGATGGTCCACGTCTCTCCGCATTCGGGGCCAATAGAAATGGGTCACTAGGCGGCTGTAAGTTTTGTCTCGCCCGAGGTGTCCGGCGAGGGGCACGTCATGCGCCAGGTTCAGGAGGAACTCTCGGAATCGGAGGGGAACCACCAACACCCGGCCGGCTCCCAGTTCGGCGACTTTCTGCTCGCTATACAATAAGTCATTGTCCCAATAGATCCAGTGGGTTCCTGTGGGGTCCCCCGAGGCCTGGGTGGCCGCTTGCTGTCGGGCCCCCTCGAGGGACGGGCAGGCCTTCTGCTCTTGCTGGAATTGTTCGCGGGTGGGGCCCCCGTCGTGGCACCACTGGGCCAGCTCGGGGATCTCGCTGAGGGAGGCGGCCTCGTCGGGAGAAAGTTCGGATGGCCCGGCCTCATCGTCAGGTTCCTCCGTGCCGGAGGAGGGTGGTAGTTCTGGGCCCGTAGGCTTGTCGGGGGCCGCGGCAGGTTGGGCGGTCATGGACCGGGTGGTGGCGCAGGCCCACTCGGGCAACCCTAACATCCCCAGATGCTCTCGGCGCTCCACCTGGGCCCAGGGGGAGCTCTCTTGGTCATTCCCCAGGAGGCAGTCCACTGGGGCGTTGTCGCAGACAGTTACTTTGAGGGTGCCTGACACTCCTCCCCACTCGAAGGGGATCTTGGCCATCCGGCACATGCTTTCGGTGTTGTCCGCGGTCCGGACAGGGCATAGGACATGCGGCAGGATTTGTTCGGGGGTCACCAGGTGGCAGCGGACAGCGGTCACACTGGCCCCAGTGTCCCGGAGGGCTTCGGCCCGTTGTCCATTGATGGTGACCCACTGCTGGTACAGCTGGGTGTTGCTTGGGATGGCAGCTCGGGGCACCATTTCTCGGGAGCCCAGGCATACTAGTGACATGGCAGCGGGTTCCCACTCGGGGGACCCGTCCTCGCGGTTTTCCTCCTCTTCCTCTCCTTCCACCAGGGCTGCGGCGGCTATTTGTCGGGAAGGGGGCCCAGCGGTCCCGCTCCGTCGGTTCACGGGGCAGGCCGGGTCGCTCGCATAGTGGCCGGTCTGTTGGCAGCCGAAGCAGGTCACTGTTGGTCGGGGTCCAGGCCTGGCGATGGGGGTCCCCCTTCGGACCAGGGTCGGGGACGTGTGGTTGGCGGCTTAGCCTCGTGGCGGGCTTCTGGGCGGCCCGGTCGGGAATTCTCGACTGCGGTGGGACCCCCCTCCTCCGCCCCGCTGGCGAGGAGGTCCCGTGGTACTCCGTTGGTAGTCCCCCACGGGGTTCCGAGTGACCCGGGTGTTGACCCATCGGTCGGCTTCCAGGAGGTGTTGCCTTAGTTCCACAAAGTAGTTGTTGGCGAGGTGCTCCCAGACAATGAGGTCGAACAGTTCGTTGTACGAGGTGACCTTGCTCCCTTTTATCCACCCTTCAAAGGCCCGGCTGAAGAAGTCCACGTATTCGACCCATGTGGTACCGGGGAGCTTCTTACAGTCCCGGAAGCGCTGCCGGTACATCTCGGCTGATAGTCCGTAGCGTGTGAGTAGGGCTTCCTTCATGTGGTCGTATGATGTCATCACCGCATCGGGGAGTTGCAGCAGGGTATCCCGGCCCTCGCTGAGGAACCTCCCCCATAGGCCGGCACCCCAATCCTTCCGGGGTACCCGATGGGAGGTCATGGCTACCTCGTAGGCTCGGAACCACTGCTGGATGTCGTCGTTTTTGTAGTATTCCTTGACGACATCCTTGGGGATATGAACCTTCGGCTCGGTTAGTGGCAGAGCGTCCCGGGCCCCGGGGGTGCTGGTCTCCCCCGTTTTGGATTTCAGTTCGAGTTCCTTGAGGCCCCTCTCGTGCTCGAGGGTTAGCCGTTTCTCTTCTAGTTCTCGCTGCCGTTTCTTTTCTTCGATTTCCTCCTGCAGCCGTAGTTGCTCCAAGGCGAGTTTCTTCGCTGCCAGCAGGAGTTCACCGTCCAGCCGGAGTCGTGCGAGGTCCATTTCGTGTGTCCGGGCCCTCTCCCGTTCTTGCATCTCCTCGTGGGACAGGCCGGCTTCCGGGATGCTTCGTCCCCCATCGGTCGGGGTTATGGTCGGTGGCAGGTTTCCGCCCCGGGCCGAGGTTCCTTCGGCTCGGGGTGGAGCGGTCTCGGATTCTGCCCAGGCTTTCAGGGCTTTCTGCATTTCTTCCTTGGTGCCCAATCCTGTGGTTGGGATCCCTTTGTCCTTGCAGAATTGTTTCAGTTCTTTGTGGGTGTATTCTTCCAGCTTTTCCAGCTGGAAGGTTGCGGCGACGGTGGCTTCTTGGTCGTTCATGGTTCCCTTCTTTCCGTCTGGTTAGGTAGTGGTTGCGTTACTTGCCTGTACGATTGCGTCTGGCTCGGATCCCGTCGCTGGCCACCAAATGTTGGAGGGAGGACCACCGGGGAGTCGGGGGGACTGCTCCGGGGCACCTTCATACCGCAAAGTTATAGCCGAGCGCCGCTGAGAAGCCTCCTAGGAGAGGTCCTTCTCCTGTGATCGTACTAGGCCCAGTAACACCACCACACAGGACTCCGTATTAGTTGCTTATCTTGGTTCTTTATCAATGGTAGCACATTCAATATTTACAGTGGGATCGAGTGATCCAGAAAGAGTCTCAATGTCCTTGGAGGGATAGGGTAGCGGGACAGCCAGGTACGGGAAGGCTCTGCGCCAGACCTTGCGTGCTGGTCTCAAAGCAGCTCGGACGTGGAGGGCCGCGACGGCGTCTGCAGGGCTCGGGTGGTAGTTCCGCTTGGGTCGAGCCGCGTCGAGGTCAGCTGGGCTCTGATGGTACGTTCAACAAGGTCGGGCCGAGACAGCGTCAGCAGGGCCCCAAAGGTTCGTGAAGGTCTTTAAACACGGTGGAGCCGCGACGTCGTCAGCAGGGCTCAGAGAGTGGTTTCAGGATGAGTCTTTCTCCGTAGGGTCAGCCGCGATCCGATCAGCAGGGCTCTTGACTCCGGGATACAACTGTCGTCTTGTTGCCGGGTCGCCCCAGATATAGGTCTGGAGCCCTTTGATGTCCGGACCCTTGCGCCCGGGGGGGGCGGAGAGGCCGGGTAGGGAGCGGCCAGACGCCCAGCAGGAGAGGCGCCAGGCCCCAGAGAGCTGGGGGGCGATCGCACCTAGGTGTGGAAGGACGGTTGGGGGTCCCATCGATACTGCCCTCCGCCGGGAGTGGGAAGGGTTCACGTGGTATCCCCTGGGCCAGGGGTTGGCGCCTCGATGTCGGGCCTCGCTGGGACCGAGGCCGGGTGGAGCGGGGTCACGTAGGTGGTTACGTAGAGTCACGTACAATCCAAAATGGAGGAGCCCCGAGGTGCATGGGACCTCGTGCGGCTTAGCGAGGGGGAACAGGACCACGCCACAAGGCCGGCTCCAACAGTACTCTTCTGAAGTACAACTACAGAAGACAGCTCTTCACATCAGCCATAGCCAGGTGCTATATCAACACCATCAATGAAGCAGCCACCAGAAACAAAATGCTCTTAAAGGCAATCAAGCACTGCATCAAACCGCTGCCTGACCCTCCAAGCCTACACTCCACAGACAAGAGGAAGGCCATCACCCTCTTTTTTACTTAAAAAAAAATAAAGAACATCAAACAGCACACTGACAACAACAAGTCCACTCAAACCATGCTCGTCAAAAAGCATCCCACAGTCGTCCCCCTTAGGTCACGTGTGGAGTATATCTTTGCCTCTGACCCTCTACAACACTTCGCTGCCTTCTGCTATGTTTGCTTTACAGATACCACTAACACACAATCATAAATCCATACTTATACGAAACATACTAAAATATACCATGACAAGTAGAAAGGACTAAGTTAATGAAATTTCATTGTTGAACAAAATTGTTAATTGTTGATGAACATTACATGCATATTTTTTTCTTGAGAATGCAATATCATTGTAACAGAATGTACGGCATAATTTACCTATAATCATATAATAGGCCACATAATTTGCCTTTATTTCTTATGCGTAATTTAGTTCTCCATTGCCACATAATTTCCCAGGCCCTTGAATTTAACTCAGATTCTCAGATCATTCTAGGAGCTTCCATTGGACTTCATGATCTTGTGCAGATTTTTTAAGACGTTTTAAGCTTTGCTTTAAAAGCCCCCTACCTGGTAGCCTAGTTAGCAGATGGTTTGCTTCAGACAAAAGTAAAGTCTTGCTTCAATTTGAGATATCCAGAGTGAAAAAAATCAAATACAGATTCAGTCCCTTTCAATTGAAGCCCAAGAATTGTGCAATCCACTTCAGGTCAATATTGTGCCATACAATACTAAATTTTTGTGAAGGAATTGAAGACATGTTTTTCTCCAGTTGCCTTTCAACAGATTATTGGTAGTTATACGCTAGGGGATTTCAAGGTTCGATGATGTTGTACATAGTAACTTCTGCCATAAAATTTTGCACTTGAAGTGGTATTTTATGGATCTAACTTGTTTTAATTGTATTGCGTGTCTCCGTGCTGTCTTATCCTAAACAAATACTGTAAACAGACAAGAATCTAAGATAGCAGGATTAATTGAGGCAGAAGGGGTTGGAGACCCTTGCAGAGGGGAGTGACCCTGGGATGATGCTACCCAATACCCATAAATGTTTTCAAACAGCTTGTACGAGCAGTCAAAGAGCGAGAAGAATGCTGGGGTGCGCAGGAAGGAAAGGAGTAATCAACAAAAAAAGCATTGGAAAGGCAATAGCACCCATGTCAGCAATACAGTGTGATGGTTACATTTAAGTTCTACTGCCAATTTTTGCTACAAAAAAAATATGCTTCCAAAATGTGGCAGCCGTATAACAGCAATACTTGGTTTTCCCCGAACAGTTGTAAACAGATTGAACACCGTATGTATAATGTTACCCTTTCATCTGTGGTTCATAGTCAAAATGAACTCTGCTACCCATGTAGTGTATGGTTTAGGGTCAATGTTGCAAATGGGGGTGTATGTATGATAGCAGTTAAGACACCTTACATTATTCTGAGCTATTTTGCACTTACTTTCACAGCTCTAATGCATACCTGTTTAGAAAGCCAAGTGTACAAAAGAAGCTTGAATTATGTAATCAGTGATGTCATTTGAGATGTCATCAGTGATGTCAGAAATGATGTCATTGAACATGTCATGAGGGATGCCATATGTGAGCCTATAAGCAGTGCATTGCGGGGGTTTAAGTTATAGTTAGCTCTGCTAACCATAACTGGAGACTTTCTGTGTGTTTTCTTTAATTCAAAACGTTAATGTTGTCACTGACAAATTCACAACTATAATGTTACTTTGACCTTTCGTTTTTTGCGGTGAATATATATATGTATGTGTGTGTGTATATTAAGCCTGGGGGGAGCTGGCGGAGTGGCAGTACGCAGACGTCAAACTCCGTGGAAACTCCGCTCTGCCGCCCGCCTCCACCCCCCCTAGCAAGAATTACATTAAATATACATTAAAGGTAAAAAAAATAATCACTTACCTTGACTGCGGCGTCCCCGGGCTGCCGTCCTTCTCTTTCTCAGTTTCTCGATGATCTGCGCATGCGCGAAGCCCACGCATGCGCATTTCTCATGTAGAATGCGCGGGCGCGCGGCCATGCGCAGATTATCGTGAAACCGAGGAAGAGGAGGACGGTAGCCCGGGGACTCCACAGTCAAAGTAAGTGTTTATTTTTTTTACCTTCAATGTATATTTAATGAAATTCTTCCTAGGGGGTGTGGAGGCAGGGACTGGGCAACTCGGCTCTGCCACAGAGGGTGCCGAGTTGTGCCTACTCCGCGTTCTCCGTGAAACCCAGAGTAGGCACAACTCCGCATACTCCGCGGGCAGAGCTCAGCACTCCGCCCACGGTTAGTATATATAGATGTATATATGTAATTTTATGAATGTATGGCTGATGGTTGCCTTGTAGAGAAGCTTATGCTTAATACAGTAGGCCTTGTTTGGTTGTGGCGACAAGCCAATAATAAAGGCCATAGCTCTGTTTGGTTCATTAGGAAAAGTTATATCTGATGCCATACGTCTGATCTATTCATTAAGAAATGTTAGGACGAAGAGAGTAGGACTGGGTTATGTATTGTGAAAAGCATTAAGAAACGTCATGACAAAGAGAGTAGGACTGGTTTATTCATTGTGAAAAGCACTTGTTAAAGCCAATGGACCATTAACCACGGGTTGCTTTTACACTGTTTTATAGATTGTAGATATATATTTTGCTGCATACAATCTCACAGATTACTGGATTTTGGTGTTGACACACCCTGAGGGCAGAAGATTTTCACTGTGATTATCCTTAATAGGTCATTTAGAAAGTGGTTATATATTGTTTTACCAATTGTAATTTTGTACATATTTTTTATTTTATAACTGCAAGCATGATATAGTTGCCATCTTATGCACAATTTAGTAGGCCTGTATTGGTTATAGTGACAAGCCAGTGGTGAAATGTATATGCCTTACTGTTCATTTGGAAAAGTTATTTTAGATTACAAAGGTTTGGTCTATTATCAAATGCTATGACAAAGTAAGTAGTCCTGACTTACTTATTATGAAATGAATGTGCTAAAGTGTGAGAAATTGGGGGTTTGGTTGAGGGGAGTGTGAGCCCTTCTCAAGCAACAACCACAATCTCTTTCAGGGTGAAACGAAACAATTTACTAAATTAACATGTGCATGACCCTCTGGTAGCTTGGCACAAAGTAGGCAGGCTTAAGTTAGAGGCAATGAGTACATTATGTAGGCAGCACTTAAACAGTAATAAAGTGAAAACACAAGACAAGAAAGATAATACATCAATTTAGTAAAATAGAGTAAAATATAATACATCATTTAACAACAAAACAACAACAATCTAATCAGTAGGAACTGAGAAATGCAATTTTAAAGATTTAGGTTAAAATAGTGCATAGAAGAACAAAGCACCAACTGTGGTTATCTGGTTGTGTTGTACCGAGACAAAGTCATAAATTCAGGTCGACCGCCATAGAGCACTCGCTGGGTACAGGAACCAGGTTAGGCCTGCTGTGTTGCCCAGAGGCGGTTCCAAGGAGCAATGTGGGGTCCTTCGTCAACTGCGTCGGTTCCGATGAGGAAGGTTGAGGCTTGGTCCATGTTGAGTTGTGTCGCACTGCATGGCTTCCGATGGGGAGCTGCAAGGACTGCGATGCGAGATCATGCGTGGAGTTGCGTCCCGCTGCGTGAGTTCCTATGAGGAGCTGCAAGGGCTGGGTTAGGTTGCTCTGAACTGCGTTGCTTATGATGTGCAAAACAGCTGGGCTGGCAGAGGACCTTTATACCCACTTCCAATGGTTCAGGACTATGGAGGCACCACTTGGGGGGTTAGGGCTCACAGAAGGCAGAGTCTTCGGGGAGGGTTTAAGGGTGTTGGAGCCATTGGAGTCACTTTGGTGGTCCTGGGTTCAAGGTGCAGGTCCAGTTACTCTTCTTCAGGCAACGGAGCAGTCCTTCCTGCAGGCTGAGCAGCAGGGATGTAAAGCAGCAGAACTGCTGGGCAGTTCTTCTTTTAGCAGGACTGCAGAGCAGCTGGGCAGTCCTTCTTGCAGCAGAGCAGCAGAGCAGCAGAACAGCCCTTCTTCTGAGTCTTCCACAGGTCCAGAAGTGATCTGATGAGTTGGGCTTGAGAGTCCAATATTTATACCTGGTGCCCACTTTGAAGTGAAAGAAGCTTCTGGATTTTTCCCTCAACAGAGGTGTCTGGAATGCCCCGGTCCCAGTCTGTCTGGGGGCACAATAGTTTAGTGTGAAGTCCTTTGTGAGTGTACTTGGCCAGTGCCTTTGAAGTGCTCCGACCTCTCATTAAGCCAAGATGGCCAATCCTGCCAACACCCAGACCCTCTATAGTGATACTGTCTGGGAAGAATACACAAAGGCCAACTGCAAACAACATCTAGTCATGCGACCCAGGAAGAGGCTGCATGCACCAAATGGTTAGCACTAGAAAGTGCCAACTTTCTAAAAGTGGCATTTTCAGGATTGTGATTTAAAATCTGACTTTACCATTAAACAGGGTTTTAAATTACAACCCCTCAGTCACAAAAATTGGCTTTCCTACCTGCTCCCAATCAAGAGTTTTAGCTTATTAAGTGTAATGAGGTTACATTTAATAAGTGATAACTCCTATCCTATGGTAGTGGTTGGCCTTGCAATAGTGAAAAATGAATCAGAGAGTTTTTCATTACCAGGACATGTAAAACTTAAAATAAGATGTCTAATTTTTGGAAAACAGTGAACCCTGCCCAAGGGTCTGTTTAGGGCCTACTCTCGGAGTCACTTATATGTATTAAGAAGGATGTAGGCCTGGCAAAAGGTTTATTTTGTGAGGTTGAAATGGTAGTTTAAAACTGTGCACAGGCAGCAGTGGTAGGCCTCAGACATGTATAAAAGGTGGGTGGTACAATTAGTGCTGCAGGCCCACTAGTAGCTTTTAATTTACAGTCCCTGGGTACACGCAGTACCACTTTACTAGGTACTAAAAAGTAATCTAGATTTGCCATTTGGGTGTAAGCCAATTTTACCACGTTTAAAGAAGAGAGCACAAGCACTTTAGCACTGGTTAGCACTGGTAAAGTGTGCAGAGTTCTAAAGTCCACAAAAACGTGTTCACCAAACATGAAGGGTGAAGGCAAAAAGTCTGGGGGACTACCACACCAAGGATGTCAAGTTTAACATAAAGGCATAAGGCTTTTAAGGATGGGTTGGTATTACACTGTGCTGAAGGCGGCAGATATGTATTTTGTTACATGGAATCGCACAGATTACCTTAGTTGACCAGGGGTGTAATGTTGATTACAACCTTCGGCAAGTCCTGGAGTAGAAAACAAGAGGCTTTGGGTCAGGTCTGTTCTGCCATTGGCCTGTATGACTTTAATTAATACTCTGGTTTCATTCATGAAAGCACACAGCATGGGGCAAAGGGTTAGCCCACTTCAGCCATTGGCTCTGTTGCCCTGCGAATGGCGGCATTTGTATGATGACAAATAGGCCTGAAACTGATAATGCATATGTGACGATTCATTTTTTTCAAGCATATTACAGCTCCCATACAGTGTTAACAGGCTGCTTGCTTGCCCTAATTTCAGCAAGCAGTGTGTGGCTTCCTGCGTGGCGAATGTTTCTAAACTAGGTGAGCAACACGGAAAATCATTGTTCATAGTGTATCATTGTTTTGCCATTCCAAGATGGACAACACCTTGGTTCTACTCAGTGGCGGCTGCCACCTATGGGGTGTGGTGAGGCAGGCAAATGGGAGATGGTTGCCGGTGATCCATTACAACAGCAAAATTGCCGACATGCATTACATTCTCACAACTTTAAAACGTTAATGTAATGCATGATGGCAATCTTGTGCACATACATTTTGATACATTACATAAATTTAAAACATTAAAGATAAGAAAACTCACTTACCTTGTGGCACGTCTGCGCTCCCATTCGGTGTCCTTCACTCCTCCAGCGCGGGCCCCAGGTAAGTCCCTTTCACCAATCATGGGGCTGCCAACACGAGAGCAGCGCCAGGATTGGATGGAGCAAGCTCTCTCAGCATCCCAAAGAGCACTGGAGGCCTTTGCGCGGTCTCAACCAAGCTGTCCAAGACAGTTGGGTTGAGAGGTTTAAAGTGCGCATGTCTGGCTGGCCGTCGCAAGACAGCCGGCCAAAGGGACATGCATACTTTAAACCTAAGTGCCCTGCCCATAACTTCTTTCTGCTGCTGCCAGTCAGCAGCTGCCCCGCCCCCCATCTTAACGCTCAGCTCAGGGTTATTGAAAAATAAAATGCTAATACATTAACTGTATTACTATTTTATTTTTCATCTCTGGGGCATGGGGGGCACTTTCATAGGTCGGGCGACGCTCCTCCGCCTTAATGGTGGAGCCTCCCCTGGTTCTACTTGAGCAACTATGCCGTAACTTTCAGATAATGGGTCAGTAATATGCTGTGTACAATACTATTGCAAGATGTACATCCACTCGCTACTATGTTTAATGTATTTGTTATTGAAAACATATGCCCACCACGTTGCTGTGTTAGCTTGTTTTATTCTTTTGACTTTTATTCTTTTAATTTACCCTGCCTGTGTTTCTGAGTTTGTGTATGTGTTTAATTGCGGTTGAGTTTGTGAATGCAAGAATGAGTCTGTGGGTGGATGAATGGATGCATGAATGCAAGGAAGAGCGACAGAGTGCATACATGATGACTTATCGAGTGGCGTTTAGCTACAATGACTATAAAGGCTCTTTTATTTATATGCCAGGCCTACTGGCATTGTCAGTGCGTGTAGGTATTTCAATTTCATTTGTGTGAGGAAAAGCATACCTATGAACCGTCTGATGACTGGTGGCCGCCCTGACCCGCCCATCACCAGGGATAGGTGCTGCGCGTGCTAGTGTGCAGGAGTAGAGCGTGGCCCGGGCTCGTCTGGGCAGGGGGAGGGGCGGTCACAGGGGTGAGTCACCACGCGGGAAGGGTGAGGCCGCACAGAGAAAGGAAACATGACATGGGTACAGGGAGGACGGACGGGCGGAGATCTGGAAGGGAGAAAGTGAGAGAGAGCATCCAGAATGTGACAAATGTCAGGACTTTGTGATGGAAACACTTTCATGTGCAGGATGGAGAGAACAAATGTTAATTTACAAAGTATCAACCAACCGAGGGATCAAAAGTTATCAAATTGAGGCACAAAATCTTAACAAAGCGAGGGACCAAATTCCAATAAAATGGAGGGACTGAATGATAATAGACAGAGGAAGATATGCTGTCAGCTGACAGAAGGACAACGTGTTAATAAATGTAAGCACCGAGGGGCAGATTTACAAGCCCCTTGCGTCACTTTTGCGCCGTTGTTGCGTCACTTTTTGTGACGCGGCGGCGGCGTAACCAATGCACCACGTTGCGGCCCATTTACAATGTGACGCATCTGGTGAGATGCGTCACCTTGTAAAGCCCTGAGCCACATTATACCTGCGTCAGGTATAATGTATGCTGGGTGGGCGTTCCCACGCAGGAAAGCCTTGTAGAAGTGACGCAGTGAAATCTACAAGATTTCACTGCACCACTTCTAGAACGCCACAGCGTCAAAACCCTACACCTGCTTAAAGCAGGCATAAGGGGTGACACAGTGCGATAATTATAGGCCTTCCCATGCATTGCTTGAGTTGCGCTGTGCTTGCGTCACGACTCCAGCAATGCGTCAGAATTTCTGATGCATCTGCCAATCCTTGCACCATGGTTGCCAGTATTGTAAATATGGCGCATCCATGGTAGCGCAAGGGTTTCGCATGGAGGTGCAGGGAAACTGATGCATCTATACAGACGCGTCAGTTTCTTGTAAATCTGCCCCCAAGGTCGAGATTTCTCATTATTTTGCGCTGCGCAACGCAGCAAGGCAACTTGCTGCCCTGTGTCAAATAGAGAGGGCAGTAATATAGTTGGTGTACAATTTTTACATATTCCCAGGTTTACCAGTCTTGGTCAGTCTGGGAATGCATCAAAAAGCACGGGTGGATGCGTGGGAATACCCACACTCCACCCATGTAACTCCTTCCTGGCGCAGAGTAATGTAGGGCAGCGACTTGTGCTGCCTTGCTTTACTCCAGATTTACCAAGCAACGCAGGGCCATGCCTGGAGGCCTTGCGTGGCTTGGTAAACCTGACTTAAGGATTTTATTGCCCTTGCATCACCTTGCATGACGCAAGGGCGACACAACCCTTTGATACATCTGGCGCCAAGTGTTAACTAACGAAGGCATTGCATGCTATGAAACAGGGACCACATGCTAAGAGATGCTGAGAGACCGAAGAACCACATCTCAAGTAAGTGAGGGACCACACCGCCGTGGCCCAATGGCCGAGAGATACGCCCCACTGTCAAAGACAGAGCTGGAGACCGTGTAGGACGTGTGTGCCAGGAAAAGGCAACAAGGACTCGTCCTTACTCTTTCTGAATCCTACAGGTTTTTGGGGCACTGGAATATATCACTGTCAGGATGGTAAATCGTAAAGAGCGAGGAGTGTAGCTATCATTTGTACAGCAGGTGCAGTTGCACCAGGGCCCAGAGCCACGAGGGGCCCATTGAACCCTGATAATTGCTGTATTTTACTTCCCCAATAGCAGTCAAAGGGGCCCTTTTCCTTACTTGCATCAGCCACTGAAAACAAACAGTGAGGGAAAGCTGCTCCTGCAAGGGAAAGTGAGGGCTGTCCTAACCATCTCCTCCGGCCTCAGAGAGACAGAGCAGGAGGGGTGGGGTGGGGCATTTGCAGTGCTAGCCCCGTTCAGCGCCTCCAGGCACCAAGCAGTGTCTGCCTTCTCATCAACAGCATACCACAGTGACACTTCCCTCGCTCAGGACTCCTCACGCTAGGCAGGGAGCGGCTCTCCGAGAGAAGAAAGCATTCACGCAGCTGTGCAGGGTCGGGGACCCCACGGGAGTGCACTGGAGAGGAGGGGGGCGGCGAGGGGACTACTCTCTGGAGGGGCAGGCATCCATGCTCCCAGAGGTTCAAGTGCAAGCACCGGGAGCACGGCGCCTGCAAGAGCACATGGGCTCCACGAGGTGGGAGCAGCTGCAGCCCTTCCCAGCCCCCTACCCTTGGAGGGTGACCCCTAGAATGAAAGCAAATTCTGGGCAGTCGCTGTGAAAAATCAGTCAAAGGAGACAATTCAGGACAAAAGGTCAGTTTTATAGAGACATCTAAGGAGGCAGGGCTTTAATTGGGATGAAAAAACTGAGGGGCCTCCCATAGGGGCGTGGCCCCTGTATTTAAGGGTGTGGCTTAAAACACTTAAACTAAAAATCTATACTTAGCATAGTGAGCCGCCCGACTGGTATTTTGCTGCGTCTGTCCCTTCATCCAGAGTGACCAGTGCTTTAAATGGGCCGGTACTCACCGGTACTAAGTACCTCCACTTCTACATTTTCTGTGCTTGAGTACCGGAACTTCTCCTTGTCCAAAGAGAGTACTGGTACTCATGGGACAGCAAGGCAAGCTCAGTGAAATGGCTATGTACAGAAAGAAGCGCAACACAGCTGACAGGGAGTCAGTCAAATTTCGTGAAGCACTCTGATAATCGAGTGTTAATATACCCCTTTAATGTGCTATTCAAGCAGCGGCCCATATGCATTCATTCAGAGCTGGCAGGGAGTTTGGGAGGGTCCAGGGTCACACTGTGATTATTGACACAGTGTCCACTCAGGCTCTGTGGAGCACTGTAGGTGTGTGAGCAGGGCCTGCTAACGGGCACACCTCGTCACTCGTGGGAAATCTAATAGATACTTCCTGCTGGCAGAACAGAGTACACCAGCACTTGTTTGGAGCCATGTTGAGGAGGAAGGTGGTGATAGTGACGCTGAGGTAGAGCAGGCGGGAATCAAGGTTTATTTTTGTGGACTTCAGCTAATGTAAGCATTTCTGAAACACATGTACTGAATGTCCTGTCTGCCTGCACGAGTTCGTCTATGTCACTGTGTGTGTTCTTGCACGAGTGAGTGTTGTCTGGAGTGTCCAGCATGGCAGAAATATAAGTTGCAAGACCTGCATTACCACACTCTGCCCTTGGAGCACATGTGAAAGGTTTCCTTGTAGCAAGTGCTAGGCCACTCTCCAGTGCAGATCTGCTTTTCTTCCCAGTGTTTCCATAGGATTGCATTTTATTTTTTAGAGGCCGTTTTCTCTTGGGTTAATGGGGGACTCTGGTAGGGGTAGAGGTGGGCGAACCAACAAATGAACAAGGAGAGCCCAGTCAGAGCCGAACCACAAAGTCTGGCTTGGCCTTAAAAGGCTCTGTATAAGTCGAGCCTTGAAAATATTACCATTGAAAAGTGAATTTTTTATCATGTGGAAGCATTTCACCCTGGTGCATATTTTTATATCACCGTATTGAGAGGCGTTTGTGCTCCCACTGTGATGACAATGCCATTAGTGGACTAGGAAACAAGTCAATTTCAGGTGTACATTATATCTGGCCTAGTCTTTTCATGAATGAAGCAACATTATAGTGTATTAAATCTAACACAAGATGTGACTGTACAGCACACATCCTGAAGTTGTGCATTTGAATATAGTATCATATGTGCTAATGAAGAAAAAAGGAGGCTTGGTGAGATAAAATATTTGTCTACGGTCACAGAATTTGGTCATGTGGGGAAGCCGGGATTGAACCCAGAATTTCTGCTTTCACATTGAGCAATCCAGCCTCTAAATGTCGGTTTCTTTCTTTCTCTCCTGTATTACAACAAAGGTCACTATTTTGTCTTTATTCTTTGCACATGAGTTTAGAGTTTGGCTGGCAGGCAGATGCAACATCAAAGTTCAGTTTGTTTTGGGCTTGAGGGTGGAAGACGACCTGGAACTGAGCCAGAGCCAAGCATCTGGCTTGATCCTGGCTCCAGCTTTCAGCAGCTTGTTCTCCTCCAGAAAGAGGGAATCAGACTTTACAGCAGGTAAGGAGCTTTGAGGCAAAGCTGTGCCATCTGGCTCGTGTCTACAAGGTGGCAATGAGACAAGAGGGTTAACCATAGTTAAACGTTTCCAAAAAATGTTAAGGAAAATAGCTTGTGCAAGTCAAATGTGATTTAGGTGTTGCACCATGAGAAGCCCACTTAAATATGAAATGTACCCTTTTGTAAGTATAAGAGGAAAGGAATACTCAAAATATGCCATGACTGCTTTAGTATCATTATGCACATCTGCACACCAATTAAATCTCCATCAAATTAAATGTGTACCCTTGGCAGGGTCACTTAGCACTGTCCATAGTCCTGCCCCCAAGCCCCACTCCCTTGCCCACATTTCAATTTGATGAGTACCTGCACTTTTTTTCCATTTAAAGCCCTGATCCAGAAATATAACACAATAAGTAACATCACACCTACAACCAGCCAGGACTATTGGTTATGGCAATGGTTGTAAGTTGCATAAGATAAATAAGCAACTACTATCACTTTGTAGTATATAACATTGAAAATGCGACTCGCTCTTGTAGGCGTGGTTGTAGACTAAGGCTAGAGCACCCGACCTTCGGGCCGAGAAAACATGTTTGAGCCTGACGTCCTGTGATGCAAAAAATGAATACATCCTTGTGTTATGTAACTGGTGCTCATGTAAAGCGCCCAGAGTTTGCACAATATAAAACTGAAAAACAAGCCTCTTTGAAGTTGCATTAAAGGTAGTGAGGGTAAAAATGGAGAACAAGATAGGGACCCGTCTCGGCACCTGCTTTTAAAAACTACCGATGCTGAGCACCGACAGGACCCGGCCCACTTAAAGCCCTGTAAGGAGGCTATGCAATAATATAAAAGTAAGTTAAGTAAGTAAAAGATCCCGGTGGGGTGGTCGTTCCTTTTCTTATCAGGTCCCCAAACTCTGGAACACCTTTCCTCCTGCACTTTGCCAGCAGTTTAATGAGTTTTCCCTTCCGGAGGGTCTTGAATACCTGGCTCTATGGGGAGGTAGCGCTGCTGGTTAAGTTCTGCATGTTGAGTGGCTGGGCGCTGAGAGGCCTTCGGGTACCTATGCGCTATATAAGACAGGACAGAATAGAAGTAACTAGTGGAACAAAACAAGAACAAGTCACAATAGGTTTATGTTCATTGGTTTGTATTATATGTAACAGTAAGCACCAACGTTTAAATGCAAGCGGGCTTATCTGAAGGTGAAAAAACAAGCAAACATATGCACACTTAACAAAATAAGACTGCAGACTTGAGGACAGTTGTGACAGAATGCTGCCCCTGTACCATGGATGTTAGTAATAGAAACAGCACTTTGTTGCTGAATGTAGACTTTGAGGCATTGGCACTATTAGATATTGAAAAACACTTTTTAGCAGAGATGGCAAACTTCAGAAGTCATTTGTTCGCAAAAGCAAATAAACAGAAATCTGTGCATGAACATTCCGACACTATTAGATTTCTAAAACACACTTTTTAGCAGAGCTGGCAAACTTCAGAAGTCATTTCTTTTCAAAAGCAAAGAAACAGAAATATGTGCATGAACATTCCATATAAACTGAAGTTTTGCCTTAAAGCAAGCTCAACATCATGCACATTTTTGGTTCAGGAATTTTTCAAACTCAAACGATTTTTTGGAGGGTACTATTTTGTTGACAAGGAAAGGGAAAGAGGGGGTAGACAGAGGAAGAAAAAGAAAGAAAAGAGAGAAAAGAGAGAAAGAATACAAATTTATCCTAACCACAATATTATTTCCTTCTTGTAATTACTTATTTTTCAGGTCTGGCCATTATAAGAGCTTTAGCTGTCATGCCAAACTACTGTGTCCCCACCCACCTCCCAGAAACTCATACATACTATACAGACATACAGGGGGTTTTATTCAGGGGACTTAGTCCATTGGTCTGGTAAATTGTCATTCACATTTTGGTTCTGCCCACCACAATACACAATGGATCAGCCCCCTATACCCATTGGCTCATCTCACATTGAGTGACTGCGCAAAGCCTGTGCACATTGTTCACATTAGCATATAAATAGTTTATTTTATCTTCCGTTACAAAGTTAGATCAAAGTGTGTTTAATATATTTTAATTCTTTTTATAATACCTTTAAATGCCAGCTATTTACTATGCCTGCACTTAGGGTACTCAGTCAGATGGTGATTTATTTTCAGTCTTTTTTTTAGGTCTTGCCTACTAGACAGAGCATGCAAGACATATTGTTGGCGTACAGTGGGCATAGAGCCTGCCTATTTTTTACCATTAGTTTGCTTCATTGTCAGTAATATTTGCTTGCTTCTTACTCAACAGTGTGTGTGGACTTTCCTTCCTATTCTTGTGTTTGTCACTCCCCTAGTGCATGGACACATTACTGTGTTCTTACACTGCTCTCATTTTCAGGCACTACTTTTTTCTTTTGGTTTGAACACGCCACATGATTGTCCCCTATTGTGCATCTCTTCCCCAGTCAGTTTCTTTCTCTTGCCTACGTGGTACTCCCCCCAACCCCTTGGTGAGGTGCTCGACCTCGTATCATTCCCTGCCTACGTAGCTTTCACACTTGTGTGCATCTCCCTCCCCAGCCCCATGTTGCTCTCTCTTGCATGCCTGTTTGCTGCTGCTGCGACTTCCCTGTTGCAGCCCCTCACCTCTGTGTTGCCTAGGGTCCCCGATGTTGCTTCAGCCACAACCATCCCCAATGGGGTGCTTTCGTGCCCACCCGTTGTTTGCATTTCCCCATCTGCTTTGCCTCTGTGTGTCTTCCACACCCCCTGCCTATGTTGCTTTGCACTTTTCCTTTTTAGGTCTCGCGACCTGCGTTGCACTGCGGAGCAGTGCTTGCGCAGGCGAGAGTCCTTATGTCCGGGCTTTGAAAATCGACCTGGAAAATGCACACGCTTGTGCATGTGATTTTACCTTTGCGGCCTGCTATTGGCCTTTCTGTGCGTGTTCTTTTGTAAAATAGACACCAATAGGCCAGAGGCGGGCGCATAGCTCCGCCCCTGGCCTATTGTTGTCTATTACGCGCATTTCCTGCCATATGGTTTCAATTATCGTGCACAGACACGGGCGCGATAATTGAAAGCATATGGGCGCGCGCGCACCACTCGCAGCTTTGTTTTTCACAAAGGCGAACGCTTTCGCGATCGCCTTTCTTTTCCCTCCCCTTTGCCCCCTTGTTTTAAGTTGTAGCATGATTGTGTGATTTAATGTGTGTGAAAGTGAATGCATGTGCGCATCAATGAATGTTTGAATAGTCATTTAACAGTATGTATTTTGTAGCTGTGTTGTAAATGTTATGTGCTGAAAAGATTAAAGATAGAGTTATGCATGTTTCTCTTTTGTTTGTATTGAAGTGGAGAATTTGTAATTTATTTATTTTTAATTTTTTTATTTAAGAAGCTTGGAACAATCAACAATGAATAAGAAGAAGAAAAACCAAAAGCATAAGCTCTTTACAGTGCATAAGACATTCGCACACCATTAGCTTCAGATGCAGCTACCAAGGATTGTAAAGTCAAATACAGAGAGAAAAAAAAAAAAAAAAGGGTGTTTAGCTGATCCATTTTTAACTATTCCTTAATCCATTTTTCCAAAGGGTCCCAGATGCGTTGCCCCATCTCGCGCCTTCTTCTACCCCATCTTGAAAAAATAGCTGATTCTAAATTATATAAAGCCAAAATCCTTGCTCTCCAATTTAAGAAAGTAGGGGCATCAGGACTTATCCACTCCGAAGTTATCGACAGTCTTACCACAGACATAACTATAAACAGGAAAGCAGTCTCATCCCGAGTTCTCTGCTTCTGACAGCCACTCTCACAACCAAATATGACAAATTCTGCCGAAAAAACAACTGAAATATTGAGTTTAGAGTTTAAAAAAACTTCTATGTCGTGAAAAAATATATGCAATTTGGGACAGGAGAAAAACATGTGTAAATCATTAGCGGCTGCCAGCCCACATCTCGAGCACTGATGACCTCCTGAACCTCCCCATTTAGCAATTGTAGCCGGGGTGTAATACAGGTCAAACAGTGCCATATAGCTTTGAGACCGTAAGCTTCCTAACATAAAAACATTATTTGACAATTCTAAAGCCTGAGAAATATCTAAGCCTGTTTTACCTAATTTTGTTTCCCATTTAGCATTCTGTAAAAGTATATCGTCTGGAAAACTGGAGAGTAGACATTGATACAGCATGCCTATTCTGGAGCGTTTTAATATCAATTCCATGAGTGGATTTTTCTTAAAAAAACCAAGATCCTGCCCCTTTGCTTTCTGTACAAAACTACGAATCTGTAAGTACTTAAAGAAGTCGTGTGGATTCAAACTAAATTTCTCCCTCAAAAACTCAAACGAGGCCAATACTCCCTCAGTTCCAAGATCTCCTATAGTCCTTACCCCCTGCGAGATCCACCTAAATAAAATTAACTCTTGAAAAATAGGAGGTAGAAGTCCTGCCGCGGCAAGGGGAGTATAATTATTAATTTTAAGAATCTGATATTTACGACGGATCTTACGCCAAAGCGAGAACATTGCTATTATTACCTTAAACTTGGTCTTTTTGTAATAACTGGGTTCCAGTACACAAACTAATATTCCCTTAACTTCTTCTCCCAAGCCTATTTCAAAAATAGAAGGCCTACAACATTGTGGTACCCATGCCCTATCCCCAAAAAGCGGTACGGCTAAATGTTGAATAAAAGCTGACCAATAGTACAGCATTAAATTAGGTATTGCCCATCCTCCCCTCTCCCTCGGAAGGTACATCCATTTAGCTGCTCTCCGAGGGCGATGGTAACTCCAAAGAAATCTGTTGCAACACCTTTCAGCTTGAGTTAAGCTTGCATGAGAAAACTCCAATGGAATGGTCCTGAAAAGGTACAGAAACTTTGGTAAGACCAACATTTTCAATACGTTTCCCCGACCATACAGAGACAGATGGAGATTGTCTATCCTTGTCAATAGAGAGTTGGTTGCTTTAATTACAGGCAGAATATTCAAGTCTGGAATGTTTTCTACTGCAGCCATTATTTTAACCCCTAAGTATCCCGCGGTCTGCACCACCGGGGCATCGGACGGACCCATAGATGCTGACTGGATCACCTGGGTTTTAGTGACATTAAGTTTGTAACCAGACAAATGTCCAAACTGTACTGTGAGACTCTTAATACCTGGAAATGCCAGTGCCACACTACTAGTCAATACTACAATATCGTCAGCATAGGCTAATGCCTTATACTCTGCTGAAGGAATCCTGACCGGAGGTATTTCTATACATTTCTCTATTTTACTTAAAAGCGGATCTATATACAAAGCGAATAACAGGGGCGAACAGGGGCAACCTTGACGAGTGCCCCTTCCAATACAAAAGGAACTTGAACGCAAACCTGAAATCGAGAGGGTCGCCTCTGGAGATTTATAAAGCGACTGGAGTGAGTGGAGAAATTCCAAACTAAACCCCTTCCAGCGCAAAACTGCCCACAAGAACCCCCAGGTGACCCTGTCAAACGCCTTCTCGGCGTCCAACAGGATCGCACCGAGGGGATAATGGGTCGTTTGAGCCCAGTCTAAAAGAGCTATTACCCGCTGAACATGGTCGGCTGTGTCTCTGCCTGGGATAAAGCCATGCTGTCGTAAAGACACTAAAGGAGAGATCACAGCTGCTAATCTAGTGGCTAAGATTTTTGAGTAGATTTTATTATCCACGTTTATTAATGATATTGGACGGAACGATGCAGGATCTAATTCGGGTTTATCTTTTTAATGAGAATGATAGTTGTTTGGCGCCAGGAATCTGGTATATGTCCTCCCTGTGCACCTCTAAGAACAATCAGCATCTCTGCTTGTATTTCTGAACAGAACAACTTATAAAACTCAAGAGGGATGGAGTCCGGACCTGCAGCTTTTCCACTGGCTAGGGACTTAATTGCCAACTCAACCTCCTCCCATTCTATAGGAGCTGAAAGAATTTCATTTTGCTGAGCAGAGATATGAGTGGTGGTGAGATCCTGTAAAAAATCTCCTATTTCTCCCTCCATGTTAGATAGACCATCTTCCTGTGTATACAAACGACAATAAAACTGCCTAAAGACCTCCATAAGCCCCTCCGGCGTATCTCGTATACAGCCTTGGGAGTCCTTGATCTTTAGAATGTGATTAGCCAATTCTCTCTCATGCAACCGCTTGGCTAAAACCCTGCCAGCTTTTTCCCCAAATTCGAACATCTGTAATCTAAATTGTAGATATTTTGCCGCAAGATCCTGCCCAAAGAATTCCAACAGAGAGGTCCTCACTCTAGCTATCTGTGACTGAATTTCCAAAATCTCATGACCCTCTCTTATAGCACACACCAACTGAGTCTCTGCCGTCCCCAATTCCTCGATACGCCGCTTAGTCTGATCCTGAGCTATTTTCCTCCTGAAAAATGAGAAACTTTTCGTTTGACCCCTTACGGCTGCTTTGAACGTATCCCAAACTATTGTATGTGCAGCTGTATCTTTATTGATATTTAAAAATTCCCTCATCCAGCTTTTCATATGATCTATATAAGACTGATCCAATAACAATTTCCTCTCAAAGGTCCAAGTCCTTGGAGCCTTTTGGGTACCCTGCATTGTACATTCAATTATTAAAGGATTATGATCCGAGAGTATCCTGGGTAAAACTTGAATAGATGTGGCTTCTACCACCTGGTCAGATACAAAGACATAATCTATACGAACTAACTTATTGTGGGGGGCTGAGAAGTAAGTATAGCCATCTAAGTGTTTGTTGTTATAAAACCAGGAATCAGTCAAACGGTGTTCTTGGACCAAAGCTTGGAGAGCCCTAAAAACTCTAGGTTTTTTACCAGTGTAAATTTGAGACCCTCCTAGATTAAAGTCAGCTAAGAGATTAATATTCATATCCCCACAAAAACATACAGGATGAGACCAAAGTGCCAGTTCCACATTTAGAAAATGTAGAACTGCTGGGTCATCAGAGTTTGAGCAATAGACTGTGCAAACAGTCATAGGACTGCCATTAACTACCAACTCTGCTATTACCCATCTGCCATTACTATCTTGTGCAGTTCTAGTACATACTCCAGATCCATGTCTCAAAAGAATTGCAACTCCTCTGATCCTAACTGATTGCCGAGAGCACCCAACTAAGTCAAATCCCGGGATTTTCAAATATGCCCGGTCGTTCCAAGATACATGCGTCTCCTGAAGACACACCACCTCAAGGTGGAAAGATTGGATGACCTTTGAGAAAAATGCCCTCTTTCTGCCATCATTAAGGCCACAAATATTCCAAGTCCCTATACGAATTTTACCCTGTGCCATCTACATTGAAAAAATAGGACCAAGTAATGAAGATAGCTACTCTTCCTCCGTAAATAATTACATTTGACCAAAAAACATGTTGTATAACCACTATAATTATTTTGTTAGTTCCAGCTTCTTTTTTAATATTTTTTACCCCAACCCTCCCTAACCCTCCTTGACCAACCCATACCCCCCTCCTGTACCCTCACTCCTACCCCCCCTGCCCACGCCCCCACCCATATCCCCCCAATTGAGGCATAAGGACTCTATCCTTTCGATGGAAAGACTGGTTAACTGCTCGACTCCTCCTATGCAGCTGCCAAAGCCAGAAAGCCAAACAAAAGGGTCCTTAGTTGGGTGCACACAAAAAAAAAGATATGAACACCACAACCATAATACAACGTAAAAATCAAAAACTCAAAAAACAAAAAAAGCTTTCATTTCCCATATTGCTTTCTATATGGTACAGTGCTTCCCTGAAAACACACACACACCCCTAGGACCCCTGAGCCCTCAAAAAGAAAAATTATCAAAGTCAGAGTCAAAGTCAAGAATAGTGAAAGAGGGCTGTACCCTTACAATGAATCCAAGTTTACCTTTGCCTGAATCTCTGAGTCAAAAAACTTTGTCTGACCCTGAAAAATGATTTTTAGCTTTGAGGGAAACAGTAAAAACACCTGAGCGCCCTTTGACTGAAATGGACCAATTAACTGCCGGAGCTGCCACCTCCGTTCCACAGTAGCTGGACATAAATCAGGTCTAACAAAGAACTCATAGCCCCTCCCAACCCTTTTCTTATCAGGCCTTGCCAGATCGTAAACCTTCTCTCTTGCTAAAAAGCTCGAAAAACAGATTAAGATTGCTCGAGGCCTGCTGTCTTCTTGCCCGGGTCGCTGCTTAATCTTGAAGGGAAACCGATGGGCTCTCTGTATTTCCTTTTGCAAGTCCCACTGTTGGACTTCAGGGAATGCCTCAGTAAACAATGCTGCAATAAAACTTCGGACATTCGAGCCTTCGATTCCTCCGGGTACTCCCAGAACTCTCAAATTGTTCCTCCGAGCTCGATTTTCAAGATCGGCAAGCTTCCAGTGGATATCATCCCTTTGTGACTGAATTGCGTCAGTTGCATTCCTCTGGGCTAGCATGTCATCCTCCAAAGTAGATATTCTCATTTCTGCTTCACCAACCCTCGTTGAAATCTCAGAACACGTCTTAGCTACTCTCCGAATGGAGTTTTGGACACAACGGCATACCCCCTGCAGTCGGGATTTCTCATGGCGAGCTTCTTCACGGTGTGCCATTAATGTCTGATAGATAACTGCCAATGTTATCTCACCTGACGGTGGATTAGTCCCAGTTGCATTGTGAATGTCATTTTGAGTAATTGTTTTTCCCTCAAAGTCCGGTTGAACAGAGAACGAATAGTCCCAAGCCAAAGAGCCTGTATCCGCCCCCTGAGATAAAAAAGCTCTTGATTAATGTGTGCTCTGCGAACTGTATCCAAGCCTTTAGGGACTGCCTCGGCATTTAAAGCCTCATTACTGCGCCAATCGCCTGGGTCACTATCTTGGTCTGTCCAGTCTCTACTCAAAGCGGTGTCACCGTCTGAGGAAGCTGTATGATCCGATAGAGAAAAAATATTATCGCCCTCAGTATCCAGCATCTCATTCTGGGTAGGTAGCTTTCCCCCCTGAGCAGTCTGATCTTTAATAACTTGACCTAGAGGTAAAGTCACCAATAGGTCCGACTGGACCACAACTCCCAGCATCCCCTTTGGTTGAGATCCAGAAACCTTCCGGGCATTACTGACACTAGGACTATTATCTCCTGGACTTGCACCAACCTCAACACCCTCCTTATTTCTCTCTGTAGTTGCTTCGATAACTCCCCCAGTGAGTAGATCCAAAGGAGAATGTGAGAGAGCAAGTGCTGTTTGACCCTGGTCCAGGATAGTAACATCCTGCATTTTTTCTGACTGAATCTGATCACAATCCGGGGTAAGTACGTTCTGCATGCTGTCGTTATTGTCATTATGCTGAGTCACTTTATCTGCTCGTTTTTTAAACATCTGTGGTACTGTTTGTCTATTTTTAGACTTTGCCCCCAATCGCTTAGGCGTCTGCTCGTTTCCCTGCTTGCTCGCCTCCACATTACCTCCTCCGTTGCTCGCTCGGCCTCCCGCTGTGCCCTGGGACTGGACTGCAGCTCCCCCAGACTTCGCTACATTCACTGTGCTCTTCGGAGCAGCAACACGCGTCGTGGAGGTAGCGCCCCGCGTCTGGGTCTTTGGAGGCATTATCGTAGGCAGCAACCCCGGTACAGCCTCCGCAAACAGCCGAGAAGCAGAGCCCCTGAGTCGTCCCGACAAACAGAGAACCCAGGCAAGACGCTTCCAACGGTGTTCCGAGAAAAGGCAGTCTGCTCGCATCGCCCGCAGTGAAGCTACCACGCAAAACAAGGTTTGTTCCCTTCAATGGGTCCTGAGATTCATTCTTTTGGCAAATGCAGGCGGAGGAGGTCAATCGCTAACCAGCTCACTCGGCCGATCTGTCGGCCGCCATCTTGCCTCGCTCTTTTGTTTGTATTCAAGTGGAGAATTTGTAATTTAAATACTTATTTATTTATTTTTTTAAATTTTTTATTCGAAACCGTTAGCACACAATAAAATACAAACAAGGGCCTACAACCACCAGGGCCGGCCGCTATAGAGCCCGAGGGCCCGCAATGTAACGCCACACAGTCCGTCGAACCATAGGCAAGGCGCCCGGCAGTTCGTAAGCACATATAACAGGCCGTGGCCGCAGGCCAGGAGCAATTGAAAACAACAGTTTCATTTTGTATTAAATATAAAACACACTCAAGGCAATGAGAGTCCGAAGTAGCAGCGTGCTCTTCCCGGGACGGGGAACAACATACAGTGTCCAAAGCAGTTCCTGTCCGGAAGCTGTAGAGGGGGGCAATGGGAAAACAAAGCATGAAGCACACCTCAAGCCCTCCCGCGGAACGCGCGGCTAGGGGGTCAGAGCAATATCGACCTCTAATGGCAGAGGCGGGGTGCAGATACGTCCCCGATATAGATTCCACGGACCCCATACCCTAGTCCATTTCCCTGGCTTACCTCTCGCCACATATGCCGTCTTTTCCCTAAACATACACCAGTCCATATTCTCCTTCCATACGTCAATCGTGGGCGGCATCGGGGAGCCCAATAGCTGTGCAATGTTGCGCTTCGCCACCATGTACCCCAAGGTCACCCACTGCGTCTGTGCCGCATTACAATCATTCGGTTCCCAGACATTCAACAAACACCTCCTAGCCTCTGGCAACAGGGCCACATGCGTGACCCCCTCCATTACGGTGTGGATACCGTTCCAGAATCGCACAACCTCCGAACATTCCCACAAGATATGAAGAAACGTGCCCGGCAGGCCACATCCACGCTTACACAATCCATCCATCGAATAACCCATACGCAGCAAACCGGGCCCTGTGACATACACTCTATGGAGGATCTTCAGCTGTACAAACCGTAGGCGGGCCGGGATCGCCACCTCTTTCGGGGAGGCCACCGCCGATACCCAGTCCTCATCATCCAATTCCAAGCCATCGCCCGTCCACGCCTCCCTCAAACGGAGCAGCAAGTCCGCACGATCGTTAACGAGTTTCTTATAAATCAGGGAAATAGTGCTGTCGGGCACATGGCCATCCAACACTCTATCCTCCAGTGGGGAATACTCGGGGATAGCAGTAGCATCCGGAAAGACCGAACAAAGTGCATGGTAGACTTGAGCATACCGGAAGTACTCTCTATCGTTTAATTTATATTCAATTTTAAGCATTTCGAACGTCTTGAAAGCTCCCTTCGCCCACAGATCACCCACCTTACATATACCAATCATATCCCATTTCTCAAAGCCTTTCGATCTCCACAAACAGCCCAACCGCCCAGAAGCATACAACGGCGTCGCCCGAGTCAAGCGATCCCTCCACCTCATCGCAGCATTCGCCGCGTGCCACACGTGCACCGCCACCCGCGTGGGTCCCGTCAACCGCATGTCCTGGGTCACCGAGTACAGCGCCCTATTATAGTCTCCACCCGGAAGCAGGAGTTTATCCATCTCAAAGGCCGGGTTTAAGGCAGGACCATATATCCCGTGGTTCACCGCCGCCAACTGAGACGCCCAATAGTATCGTTTAATATCGGAGAGGGCGACCCCCCATCATACCAAGGGAGCGTCAACTTAGCGAGAGCAATCCGCGGCCACCCGTCCCAAAACAGTTGGCGCTGAAGACCCTCCACCTCCCGGAAATAACGGGCCGGCACGACATCAAGAGTATTTTGCAAGGCATACAAGAAACGAGGCAGCGACATCATTTTAAACAAGGCCGCCCGTCCGAGCGGCGAGAGCGGAAGTCGTCGCCATCTCGCTACGTCGGCCTTCAATCGCTGGAGGGGAGGTAGAAGGTTTCGCTCATAGCGAACTGCGGGGTCCAGCGAGATAAAGATTCCCAAATATTTGAACCCCAGGGTAACAATCTGAGCTGGGCAACCCCGCGGCAGCAGGGGGTATCCCCCGAGAGGACGTAGACGCACGACGTGGCCCAGTTGATGACCAGGCCAGAGTTGCGGCCAAAAGAATTCAGCACGTCCACCAATACAATTAGCGACTGCCGGGGAGACGTGAGATACAGAAGGATATCATCCGCGTAAAGGGAGACACGGTCTTCGAATTCCGGCGTCCATCTAATGCCTCGCAACGACGGCTCCCAACGCAACCAGGCGGCAAGAGGCTCCAAAGAAAGTGCAAAGAGAAGGGGTGATAGCGGACACCCCTGCCGCGTACCTCTCCCCAGTGCGAAGGGAGCCGACACCCTACCATTCACTACCACCTGAGCCAGTGGGTCAGCGTATAGTAATTTTACCCAACCAATAAACTCCGGGCCGAACCCAAATTTCACCAACACGGCCCAAATATATGGCCACTCCAAAGTGTCGAATGCCATAGTAGCATCCAAAGATGCCAAGATGGCCGGCTCACGTATGAATTCCGCTCTAGCAAGCACGCCGTGTAACCGCCTCAGATTTAGAGCGGTATTCAGATGGGGTATAAAACCAGACTGATCCTGATGAATCAAGTCGCCCACGACCCGAACCAGTCGGTTAGCCAACACTTTAGCCAGAATTTTGGGTTCTGCGTTCAACAGAGAAATGGGCCTATAGGAGGCGCAGCGATCTCACGGCTTCCCCTCTTTGTGTATCACAACTATGCTGGCGAGGCGTTGGTCAGGGGGGAGGAAGCCCGCAGCATGGGCCGCCAAAAACATGTCTCGAAGATATGGTGCTATCTTATCGGGACGCAACTTGTAGAGTTCGATCGGAAGACCATTGGGACCCACCGCTTTACCCGAAGCAATCGAGCGAATGGCCAAAGCAATCTCATCTGACGACAACTTCGCCTCCATCAACACCGCGTCTGCCTCCGATAGGGCTGGCAATGTGATGTCTCTAAGCAGGCTATGGGAATCCTCCTCCGATCGCAACGAGACCGGAGAGTATACTCCGCGGAAATGAACCGCGAAGCAGTCAACGATCTCAACCGGGTCAGTCACACGCACACCATCACTCCTCTCCACAACGGGCACCACCCTGCTAGCTCTCTCCTTCCTATCCAACCAAGCGATCAGTTTGCCGGCCCTATCCCCCACATCATACAACCACCCTTGCTGCTCTCTACTCATCTCTTTAGCCGCTTCCGTGACTAACGCTCTGTAATCTGACTGTTTGAGGCTGAGAACATGCAACTTCTCCTCAGTAACCCCACTCTCCAAGTCCTCCTCCATTACAGCTATTTCCGCTTCCAGGCGGACCACCTCCACTCTCTCGCACTTCTTAGTATGGGAGATAAGGGACAAGGCCTGCCCCCTGACCACTACCTTATAAGCCTCCCATAGGGAGACGGCCGACGACACCGACCCCACGTTATCAGTGAAGTAGTGATCAGTGGACTTGACCAACTCCGCGCGGATCTTAGGGTTACGAAGATACCAGGTGTTAATGGGTGCCACTCTCCCCTCTGCCCCAGAGACTACCCTCAGCTGCAACCATAGAGGGGAATGGTCAGAGATACCTCGGGCTAAATGACGCACCTCCCCAATCATTCCAGCTTGGGTCGCCGGCATAAGCATATAGTCAAGTCTCGAGAGACTCCCATGGGCCCCCGAGTGAAAGGTGTACTGTGCCTGTCCCGGATGCATCAATCTCCAGCAATCTACAAGTCCCAAAGTGTCCAAAAAACCACCCAACCAGGCCTGAGCCCTAGGGAGATCCCTGGGAGGGTGGCGGTCCTCCAATCCGGAGACAACGGCATTAAAATCACCACCCAACACCAAAACCCCCCCAGGGAGTCCCAGGACCAAACGCCCCAAATCAGCAAACGTAGCCGTTTGTAACCCCGGAGGTACATATACAGCCACGAGCGACACAGTCCTGCCCTCCCATCTCCCCACCAGCGCCACATATCGCCCCCTATCATCATGGAGCACCTCGTCCACTTCCAATGGGAGAGAGGCCCTAACCAGAATGCCAACTCCCCTAGAGCCAGAAGTAAAACCAGAGTGAGCGGCAAGGCGATAGCCCCTCCTATTTAGGGCCTGGAAGGAGTTCCCAATCAAATGTGTCTCCTGCAGGAAAACAATGTCGGGCGAGGCTCGTTTCAAGAACTGCAACACCACCCCGCTCTTGATCTTGTCCCCCAGACCGTTCACATTCCACGAAAGGATTCTCAATCCCCTACCCCCCATCCCACTCCCGCACATGATACCCACATCCCGGAGAGCACAACCCAGAGAGTTCAGCAGAAAACTTCACATTGCCTTGCAAAACAAGAAAACAACCATCCCCAACAACCCCCCTCCCCCACAATCCCCGAACAACAACTCCCCCCTCCCTGCACCCCTGCTTGAGCCCAGACAGCCCCCCCAACTTGCAGTGTGCCTGTCGCCCTAACCTATACCACAAAAAGAACCCCAGAAGGAGGAAAGGACCTCAATAAGCTCCCCACAACCCCCAGGCACTTGAAGGGCATGATGTACCAGATTAAAGTACAATTGAGCCAAGGTACAAAACCTCGCCAGTCTAGTCAATCGCCAGGAACCAAGTTCTAGTCCCTCTCCACCACATCCCGTTCGTTTTCCGCCGTCCGACTGTCTCGGTCCCGTCCCCGCGGCAGAGCATCCAACCAGTCTCCAACTGCCTCCGGCCGGTCAAAAAAGTGGGAACGACCCTGGAACTCAACCCGCAACCTCGCCGGGAACAACATCGCGTATTTCAACTCCATGTCTCTCAAGCGCCGTTTCACACCCAAAAATCCCAGCCGCTGTTTCTGGACCGCTTGCGTGAAGTCCGGATAGAAGCTGACATTGGAGTTCTCAAACTTCAGCGGCCCTGCCACCCTCGACGCCTGAAGGATAGCATCTCTATCTCGAAAGTTGAAAAGTCGGGCAATTATGGGCCCGCTCCACCGCAAACAACTTGCTCAATCCCTTGGGCACGAGATGATTGATCACCAGATCCTCCACAAATAGATCCGCGGCAGATTCCTCCGATCTTTCCGGCACTCCGATGATACGAACGTTATTCCGTCTAGCCCTGCTTTCAGAGTCCTCAAGTCGACGATCCGTCTGGTCACTGGCCAGCCGCAGCCGGCGGACCTCCGTCTGCAGGGCTGCCACATCCACAGTTAGGCTCGACGCCGCTTGAGACAAAGAGTCGACCCGATCGTTGGTTTTGGACAGGTCTGCCCTGACCAAATTCACATCAATAAGGACCGCGTCCAATTTATGCGCCAGGGTATCAAACTGCCGACCCACCGCAGCCTTCATCTCCTCAATGGCGCCCATAACGTCTTGCAGGGTCAATTCTGACGATGGGCCCGAAACCTCTTTAGCCCTCTCAGGCGATTTATGCAAGCCACTGGGGGACCCCTTCAGCTGCGCATACCGATCCATTTTGTTGGCCTGTGCATAGGATCCCCTCCGGGTTGACTTGGGTTTCGACTTGTCACCGTCTAGTCTAGTCGCCATCGTCCGGAGGCCACCAAAGTTGGCACTCGTCGAAGCCGGGGACAGGAACCTGTTGGCCAAGTCAGTCGAACACTGCAGTCGCGGGCAGGAAGTCCATGTGTAGCCCGAAAGTCAGGCCAGACACTCCGCCGTCCGCTCTCCTCTGAAACACCGAGGTCTCTCAGCCGATCTCAAAAGAACAGACCCGAAAACGAAAGTGAAAGTGCGGGGTACGCGGCAAGTCAGGCTCAGCATGCCGCTGTTGTTCACTTCGTACCCGGGCACCCCACCAACTCGAGATCGGGACCTAGGCAACAGCAGGCCGCAATCTTCGGAGGGTGACCATTCGGGCTCCCGGCGTCCGATCTGAATTTGGAAAACGGGTGGCACCTCAGCACGGATGCATCAGCAAAAGCCCATCAAGTTTACCAGGATTTAGTCAGGATAGACGTGGGAGGTTGCGGAGGCCCTCGAGAGCCGTAAGCCTACGCGGCCATCTTGGTTGCGCGCTAGGCTCCTCTTTTTTTTTTTTTTTTTTTTATAAAAATTTTATTGTGCAGATAAAAAGGGTACAAGCACGGGCCTACAACCTCCGGGGCCGGCCACTAGGATTCAGAAATGATCAAGCAGTTCAAAAAACACTGACTGGCCCACAGGGGCTCCGCTAAATTACAGGAGATCAGACTGCACATAAGGGACGTCAGGATATACCCTTTTTTACATAAATATCAACAAAAGTAAAGAAAAACAAAAAGCAAGGCGAAAAACATTGAAAGGGCGTCTAACCACAGTAGAGGAACTCCACACCCGACCACCCTAGGGTGGTCAATGAAAAAAGGGGGGGTCTGAGAGGGAGGGGGGGGCCACAGGAAAACCAAATCTATACATAGATGAACAAATTAAGCAAGGAACCCTCAAGGATCAGGGGGACAAGGCAACCTCAGACGTATCCACCAGGGGGGGAGAACAGATAGTCCCTCGATACACATTCCACTGACCCCAGATTCTACCCCACGCCCCCGGTTTACCACGAGCCACATACACCGACTTCTCCCTGAACATGCACCAGTCCATGTTCTCCTTCCATACGGACACGGTGGGAGGCCGTCGCGAACCCCGCTAGGCTCCTCTTAAATACTTTTTTATTCATGTTATTTTTCGAAAGTCAAAACGACTGTCATAATAACTTCCTCTTAGAATCATCAATCACTCTGTTCAAAGATAAGGAAGAGAGGAGGTGGTGGGGCTAGACCGGAACATTATACCCTACTTGCATGCATGAATAATTAATTAATCCCGGCACACACCGTTGAGATCACAAACGAGATACACAAATCCCTCCGAAGTGTGTCTAGCTTCAGCCCCTTGAAAACCACGACCATGTCACCCATTTTGGAAAAAACAATGGCAATTCCACAGTTCCTGGCATATTATTGACTGATTTCCAGTCAACCTTCCACCAAACCATGCACATTTACAACATGTGATCAATCAATCTTTGCTGATATCAAATACAGTGTAACCTAAAACACTAATATGTTCGTTCCAACATTGTAAAGGGTTCATGTTACCTTGTCATCCTTAAAAAGCTTGTTAGGTTCAGTGGGCCCATAAAATCAACACTCTACTTTACAACAATGATGAGTTGTTTAAATTGAGTTATCATAGGGTTAAAGCATTCCTGTGATACTTCCAAAAATACCAGCCTGACTCAGGATATACCTTTCTCTCAATATGTGCTTAATTTGTCAATGTAAAAGTGTCTTGTCGTAAAGTTTTGGGCAGAATCTTAAAAAGGTGCCATCTAATGTCGGGTGAGCTAAACACCAAGGCTGCATGGTTTCCACCTCATGCCTCTTTCATCCACCACCTGACACTCCATGCCCACTTACATCAGTCTTTCCTGTTCTTTTTCATCCCAGCTTTCTTTTATGTCAATGTTTTTCCTTCGTTCTCCTCCTTCTTTCCATCTCTTGCTTGCTTTGTGTCAGTTTGTTGAGGATAAATAAGTGCTCTTTCCCAGAATTTGGTACCGGTGAGCCCCACCGGCAACCACTGGCTCAAATTAAGCACTGCTCTTGTTGTTTCCAGTCTCCAGGAGCCAGCGTCATTCTATACACCCTGCTTAGGTCCTAGTTCTTTTTATGGGTATATCACACCAGGACTCACAGAGACAGAACAAATCTGTCCAGCCGGGATATGCTGAGGCTGGAAGCCAACATGCACCAGCACAAGCTGTGTGTGGTTGTGTGTGTAGTTGTGTGTGGTTGTGTGTGGTTGTGTGTGTGTGTGTGTGTGTGTGTGTGTGTGTGTGTTTGTGGTTGTGTGTGTGGCTGTGTGTGGTTGTGGTTGTGTGGTTGTGGTTGTGTGTGTGTGCTTGTGGTAGTGTGTGTGGTTGTGTGTGGTTGTGTGTGAGTGTGGTTGGGTGGTTGTGTGTGGTTGTGTGTGTGGTTGTGTGTGTGTTGTATGTGTGATGGTGTGTGTGTGTGTGTGTGGTTGTGTGTGTGTGGTTGTGTGTGTGGTTGTGTGTGTGTGGTTGTATGTGTGTGGTTGTGTGTAGTTATGTGTGTGGTTGTGTGGTGGTTGTGTGTGTGGTGTGTGTGGTTGTTTGTGTGTGGTTGTGTGTGCGTGGTTGTGTGTGTGTGTGGTTCTGTGTGTGTTGTGTTTGTGGTTGTGTGTGGTTGAGTGTGTGTAATTTTGTGTGTGTGGTTGTGTGTGTTTGGTTGTGTGTGTGGTTGAGAGTGTGTGTGGTTGTGTGTGTGGTTGTAGTGGTTATGTGTGTGGTTGTGTGTGTGGTTGTGTGTGTGTGTGGTTGTGTGTGTGGTTGTGTGTGTGGTTATGTGTGTGGTTGTGTGTGTGTGTTGTGTGTGTGTGTTGTGTTTGTGATGGTGTGTGTGGTTGTGTGTGTGGTTGTGTGTGTGGTTGTGGTTGTGTGTGTGGTTGTGTGTGTGTGTTGTGTTTGTGGTGGTGTGTGTGGTTGTGTGTGTGTGGTTGTGTGTGTGTGGTTGTGGGTGTGGTTGTGTGTGTGTGGTTGTGTGTGGTTGTGTGATTACACATCACATAATTACACTGTATTCAATACAACATAAATACACTCCACATACCACTCAGTACTACATAATTGCACGTCACATAATTACTCTCTACTTAATACAAGATAAATACACTCCACACAATACCACTCTGTGCCACATAATAACACAACACATAAGTACACTGTACTCAATGCAACATAAATACACACCTTTCACTCAAGTTCGTGCTATATAAAAAAAAAACATTACTGAATCTTTGAGATGCTATTGGTGTTGCATTATTATTAGCAATGCCAACAGCTCAAACTTTAATAACGCGAGACCTATTGCATTGAAAATGCTTGTATTTACTGATCTGAGTTAGACCGACAAAAAGAAAAAAAGCGGGCAAGTCATTTTGTGAGCACGTGCATGCATGGTACAATGATCGGATAGGCTTTCTTTTTCTACTGAGCCATGCTAAACAGCATCAAGGATGCTGTGCATCACAGCTAAAAGACATTGCCAAAGCAAATAGGTCCCAAAGGTGAGATTATTGACTTTGACAATGCTTACTAATGTGGTGTTATACAGTGTTTATGTCACATTGTAGCTGCCTGCAATTTAAGCACTTAAATAGGTGGTGATTTAAAATTGTTTCTTTCACAAAGCTGTGAAATAAATAAAACTTTGTGGAAATCTGCTTGAAGCACACATTTTCTTCCTTCTTCTTTTTAACCTTTTCCTACCTCAGAATTTCTTATTGGTATCCTTTCATGCAATATATAACTAGGGCCCACAATATTGTTAATCACAATAACAATAATAATAGTTGTAGCCAGTAGGCCTGTGACTACCATGTTACCCTACTCTCCTATATTAAAGCTTAAATAAAGCAAACAGAGGCAACATCTCATTAGTGATGCTTTTCTCAAAATACATTTGGTTTATTTGCACATTTGTTAATGGGTGCAAATATTAATGTAGGCTGCTAACTGTTCAGAAAGCAGTTTGGTATTTGTCATTGCTAAACAAAAGATCTTAGTAATGGAAAGAGAGGCACAATACCAAGGGAGTAGCCATCAAATTAAAATACCCCCCCCTTTGATCCATACCTCGAATGCCATTGGGTGAGCAAATCGAGTAAACCCTACCAACTTTAGATGAGGTCCGTTATTAACCCTTTCAATTAATCTTTAAGCTTTTCATGTATACATCCATCTTTTTATACTTTCATCCCTCCTTTCACCATTCCATCCATCCACCCTTTCGTTATTAGTTTTCCACTCATCCATCATCCATCCATCCACCCATCCATCCATCCATCCATCCATCCATCTATCCATCCATCATTCCACTCACACTTCCAAACATTCAGACATCCTTTTACCCATCCATTCTTCTTAATCTATCCACCAATTCACCCTCCTTTTGTCAATTGAGTAATCCATCCTTCCACACCTCCAACCAGGTGATCATTCATCCATTCACCCATTAATCCAGACGTTAATCATTCAAGCCACTTTCTCTCACTCATGAAAATATTGTTTTATCCTTACCTCCATCAGTCCATTCGCCCTTGCATCCTTCCTTTCATACTTTTTACCCTTCCTTCTCATCACAGTTTTTTCCTTATTTTCATAAGCCCTTCATTTCACTCTTCCTTCCAGCCCTCTCTCTTTCCCTCTCTTTTCGTCTCTTCATTTATTTGCTGTAATTAACTTTCCTTGCTTGACCTCTGTTATCCATGTCCCATATTTTTAAGAGCTTTTGTCTGCAGAGCAGGAGACAGGAAATGCTCATAAATAACTGTGTCAATACCACCCCGCCTAAGCTGCAAAAGGGGGGATTCACAATGCCCCTGCACAATACAGCGAGAGAGGCACAAATCAAAGGGTGAGATGTGCACGATAAAAAGAGAGAGGCACTTAGCAATAAAGGAGTGCAGCTGCAAAATGAAAAGAGGCAGGAGCACAATAATAAGAGATAGAGAGATGTATAATAAAGCGGGAGACATGAGACAGAGAAAAATAAACTGTTTTCTTTACTAACATACCTTACCCACAAATGTATTTCCTTCGTGTAATATCTTCTTTTTTTAATGTATGTGATATGTTTTGCTCTTTTTCACAGTGCTCACACACCAAGAGCCCAGGTGTGTGCTGTACAAAATAATTGTGAGAAATTGGATTATTATTGTCTGGGTGACCACTCAAAGTCACTAAATTACATTGAACTCAACTCACTGGTAGCTATGACACAGAACAGGGAGGCTTAACTTAGTGTGACGTGTAAAGCATTTATGCAGTACCAAAACCATAGTACAGTTGAAAATAAAAATCCCCGAATTAAAAAAAATAGAGTCAAATGTAATAAACAAAAAGATGCCAAAATGAGAAAAATCCAATAAGGAGAACATGGTATATGAAATAAAAAATGTTTAAGTAGGAATAGCGCCAAAAAGCATAATATGCACGATTTGATACTGACCAGGATGGACCACAGGTCAGTACACAAACCAGGTTCTCCATGGTGAAAGACTTTACCTTCTGACATTAGTCCTTAAAGTCTCAATCCACCATAGGAGTGCACTTCTAGAGCCCTGCAGGATCTCACTTAGAGACTCACAGGGTGTGAGGCAGAGGTCAACTAGCCAGGCCCAATCTAAGTCCCTATCCACTTTGGATATTTTCAAGATGACAGAAGTCTTGGGTCACTCTAAATTTGGGCTTATGCGGGCTGAGCGTGTATGTTTTTTTCGGCTTTGTACTATGGTAATCCTAGTGACCTTCAGCAAGTTCTAGTCCAAGTCCAGTTGCAGGAAAAGGTCTCTTGTAGTTTGTTGTGTTCTTGTAGTTTTCACAGGAGGTCAGACTTTTGGCCCTTGGAGTCCACTTCTTTATTCCAGGTACAAGAAGGAGAGCAGGTCTAGTCTTCTAGGCTCTTCCCAGAAGTTTCAGTCCTCTTTTGTTCTTCCACAGGTCCAGCAGTGTTCTAAAGTGGGTGCTTGGAGATGCCACATTTATGCCTAGCACAAGCTAATGGGTGGGAATAACTTCTTGGCACGGCCTAGCCAATGAGATAAAAGTTCCCACGGCCAACCCCACCCACTTTGGGCCTTTTCAAGATGGCAAAAGTCTTTGGCCACTCTGAACTTGGGCTATGAGGGATGTGTGTGTGTGGGAGTTGTACTATAGGAATCCTAGAGACCTCACTCATCTAACACTAAAATCCAGTTTGGGTTAGTCACTGTACCCTGGATAAACCGAGAGAAAGAAGTCTGGTAGAACAAAGCAGAGTTTTCCAGCAGCCAGACAGTAGATACACAAGAAATGCTTGACATCCTGTTTTCGCCCTTTGAAGTGTGCACCGAGTGTTATATGTGAAACTCCAGCAGACCCATCAAGCAGGGTTTGACCCTCAAGTAGGATTCAACTCTGTAATATATAAAAGGGTACTCACAGCCCCACCATGCACATTCTGTCAGGTTCAGGAGGGCCATCTCTGCCCATTCAGGTGAGCCTATTGTTTGCCCCTAGGAGGCATTTCAACCACCCATTCACACTTACTCAAATGCTAACTACTGGCTGGCAGAAGTCAGATAGCAAATGCTAATGGGCCTCCAAAGACTTTAGGCCAGGAAAAGGTATCTTTCCAAAAGTGCCTTTCCTTAGAATTCATCAAAAATGCAACAGCATCATTGGGTTGGATTTTTAAAAAAAATATTTTTAAATGTGTTTATTGGTTTTAATCAAAGCCATACATACATTATTGGACGACATACCTGAGAAAGTTAACAGATCCAGGAACAGCCATTAGTACTTGAATCATTCTATGCCCTCCCCTCACAGCTCACTTGCTTATTCATCTCAATTTCAGCAGTAGGCGACTCACAAGGATTCTCTCGATATACATTCCATTGCGACCACTTTTTATCCCATTTCTTTGGGCACCCCCGAGCCCCAAAGACTGCGGTCTCTGCTAGCATGCATCTATCCAGCTTGTTAGCCCACAAGGTGACACATGGTGGGTTTTCTCCCCCCCCAGCCCCGGGCCAGTTCTCGCTTAACCAACGTGCAACCCAGTGTAGCGAAGTGCTGTTCGGTTTCCGTAAGATCAGTTGCCTCCCAGATGTTCAGCAATCCCAGTTGTGGAGTCAATACCAGGTCTTTCCCCAGGGTGGTTCGCATGTGCTCCGAGGCCCATTGGGTTGGATTTTTAATAGCTAATAAAAATAGTTGCTTAATTATTTTTCTAGCTGTTTGCTAATCAAAATTAGCATTATTAAAACTAATCATGTAACCCACTGTTTTCCTATAGAACAGCTAGCCTTGCTACAGTGAGAATAGCTTTTAGGGCTTTTTTTACTGTAAGGACACATTTAACATTGCATTCTTATATGTCCTAAAACCTTGCACCATACCTCATGAGTAGGGCCAATGGAATTATGCAATTCTGCTGCAGTTCTGTGGCAGTGATGGTTCGAGGCATGTGGGCTGCTGAATTCATATCTGTGCATAGATCGCCGCCTAGTGTTGGGTCCGGATGATTGCACATTGTTGTCCTGGAAGAGTCTTTGAAGTATCACGAGATAGGTGACTCCTCCCCTGGACCACAGTGCGCATGGGCATCCTCTCCATCCTTAGATTATTTTTTTCCGCCATTGGGTTCGGATGTGCTTATCTTAGCTCAAGTTAGGAAAATTCAGTTTAAGGCCAAAAGGCCTTTAGTTATCGTCGGTACTGTTCCCGTTCGGTATCGACTAGTTTCTTTAGTGCTTTAGCACCTTCTTCAAGCTTTTCGGATCCGCTAGGTCCGAACATCGAACTTCGATCGACGATGGAATCGAGGACTCCCTTCAAAAGGTGTCCTTTATGCCACGCGAAATACCCACACATCGACGTCCACCCGGTATGCAACAAATGTCTCTCACCGGATCACGATGAGTCGAAATGTATGGCCTGTGCCCGATTCCGCTCGAAGAAGACTCTCCGGAATCGACGGGCAGCGAGATTGGAGGCGCAGCAAATGGCGCCTGCCCCGGCCAACATCTTTAGCACCGAAGACGAGGACGCCGAGAGCGTGGAAGACGTAGACTCCAGCCCCGCTTCCGAACACGACTCCCGATCGGAAGACGACGATGAGGTGATCTTTCAGGGAGAAGAAGTCGTCGAAGAGGTAGGAGACTACGATGAGGCCCTTGGGGCCGAGGAAGATAGCTCCAGCGAGGAGCTAGGCCAACCCCGTCGATACGGAGGCCGGAACAATACGTCGTCATGAGGCTCAGGTCGAGGGATCGCCTTCGGGCCTTACCCAAGATCAATCTCACGGTTCTTCAGCCCCGCCTCCAGGCCCGGCCTCGAACATTTCGCAAGAGCCATTATTATCGAAGACGACTGGGTTCCCTTCAGCGAAACCGAAACCATCCGTCGCACCAGTTCCGTCGAAACCGAAAGTGAAACTGGTTGTGATCGGCTCGAAGGCCTCGAAGCCCTCCACTCCTTCGACGCCGGCAAAGGTCATCGGCTCCGACCGCGCAAACAGGGATTTCGGTGCCGAGCTCACCACAGCGGATACGGGTGCCGAGCCCAAGAAGAAGGCCCTCGGCCCCCACAAAGCGCCTCGGCCTCTGGCACCGAAGACATCGGCCCAAACCACCAAAGTCAAGGTGGCCACCCAGTCTGCGTCAACGTCTAAGACGGCGGCGCCTGCCAAGTCATCGACTCCGACGACCGTCGGTGCCTCCCTTCGGATCGATGACCCCACGACTGCAAAGAAGTCGGATGCCGCTTCGACGCCTACCTCCAAGGTGCCGATCGCTTCCAAGGAGCCATCTGCGTTCACCGTGCAACAGGTCTCGGCATCGTTGCAACGCATCAGAGAACGGGCAGCCCTCCACTCTACGTCGGCTCCCGACACGCACAAGGCTTCGAAAGCACCCTCGGCGCCGACCAACATCACGTTTGGGTTGCCGCCGCCCATGGCGCCGAAACTGTTCGAGATTCGGACACGTGTCCGCCAGACACAGTCCCCATCCACTGGACACACAGATTTCGAGCCTTCCCAGCCACAATTTATCGACGCCAACACTGGTAGGTTGATGCTCCGCAAAAGGAAAATCATGCCAGAGAGGGGATTGGACTCCTACAAAATTCCTCTCAAACACAAATTGCCGGCAGGGTCAGAGCCAGTGCTTCATGAACACTTTCAACCCTTCCATCAGGATCCACCGCCCTTTTCTCCTACGCCTTCAGAGGCAGACGCAGGAGAGGACTATGTAGGGGATGATACCACCTACCCTGGGGATATCGATCCTAATGATCACTTGCAAGACCCAGATCAGGCATGGGATGACCCCACAGACCAGGGTGCCGCACCAGATACCCATGACACGCAGCTTTATAACGTAAAGACATCTCCCACAAAGGACACTGCTGCCTTTAATGCCCTCATAGAACGGGCTGCTGCCAATCATGGAGTAGAACTCCATTCTGACACTGTCGAAGAAGACTTCTTGGTGGACACTTTCGCCTCTTCCGAAAAAACTGTCAAGACTCTGCCCATGTTAAAAGGAGTTCTCAAACCTGCAAAAGACATTTTTAAAGAAACAACCAGGGCACGGGTGCTAAACCCCAGGATTGAAAAAAAATACAAGCCTGCACACGGAGACCCTATGTACATTAGGGGTCAGTTACCTTTGGACTCCATGGTTGTTGCTAATGCTCGCAAAAGAGCCCACTCACAAACAACGGGTGATGCTCCTCCCCCAGACAAGGAGTCCAAAGTGCTGGAGACATCAGGCAAACGGATTGCAGCGCAAGCAGCAAACATCTGGCGCATTGCCAACACACAGGCACTCCTGGCCCGTTATGATAGGTCCCACTACGACACATTAGAATCACTACTCCAACATTTGCCAGATGAATATAAAGAGGCAGCGGAGCTCCTCATCAGGGAGGGACAACTCCTTACCAATGCATCCATCAAGTGCGCACTGGATGCAGCCGACACAGCGGCGAGGGCAATCAACACAAGCGTCATGTTGAGGAGGCACGCATGGTTGAGAATCTCAGGCTTCAAGCCGGAGATTCAGAACAATATCTTAAATCAACCGGTCAACCCAGACTATTTATTTGGCCCTGAAGTTGACGCTACCCTCGAGAAAATTAAAAAAGACACTGACACTGCGAAATCAATGGGGGCTCTGCAGACGCAGCAGTTTCGTAGTGGCTCCTTTCGTCACCCCGGGAATAGAGGAGCAGCTAGAGGTCAGGGGTCACAGCAGCAGTACACTAAAGGGGGCACACAAAGTACCTATGATAAAACCAACAGAGGTGGATATCGTGGCTCCAGCACAAAGGGCAGGGGACGTGGTTACGGCAACACCAGGTCCTCCCCCAAAAACAAACAGTGACGCCCTCTCCCTGCCCCCCGACCACATAACAGCTGTCGGGGGGAGACTCCAACAGTTCCTGTCCGCATGGAAAACCATCACCACAGACAGGTGGGTCAGAGATATTATCCAGCACGGTTACTGTCTCGAATTAACGTCCACTCCACCCAACATACCGCCAAAGCACCGTCCTATGTCCGTAGAGCACTTGGCATTATTGCAGCAGGAAGTGCTAAGTATGCTGCAAAAAGGTGCAATAGAGGTCGTGCCCGTCAACCAACAGGGGACAGGGGTGTACTCTCTGTACTTCTTAATCCCAAAAAAGGACGGGTCGCTCAGACCTATACTAGACCTCAGACCCCTCAACCACTACATTCTCTCAGAGCATTTCCATATGCTCACCCTACAGCAGGTTCTCCCGCTACTCAGTCAGGGAGACTTCCTAGCCACGCTAGACCTAAAAGATGCGTATTTCCACATACCCATACACCCATCACACAGGAAATATCTCAGGTTCACTATTCATGTGCATCACTATCAGTTCAAAGTTCTCCCCTTCGGAGTAACGACAGCACCCAGGGTCTTTACCAAGTGCCTAGCAACAGTGGCTGCACATCTACGGAGACAACACATTCACGTCTTCCCTTACCTGGACGACTGGCTTGTTCAGGCAAAGTCAGCCCAGCAATGTGCCAGCCACATGTCCCTCACCATTCACCTTCTTCACAGTCTGGGATTGTCACTAAATTACACAAAATCACATCTCCAACCCGCACACGTTCGACAGTACCTGGGCGCCAAAATAAACACTCTGGCAGCCACAGCTCAGCCAAATTTAGTGAGGATCAACAGCATGCAACTGCTGATCTCCAAGTTCAAACCTCAACACTCCCTTCCTGCGCGAGTGTTCATGCAGTTGATAGGCATGATGGCCTCCTGCATTTTCATAGTCCCGCACGCGAGACTACATATGCGCCCGCTTCAGGAGTGCTTAGCACGTCAATGGAATCAGGCTCACGGACAATTAAAAGACCTAGTGTTGGTGAGCGGTCGGGCATACAACTCTCTGCATTGGTGGAATCCACAAAACCTTTGCAAGGGCCGACCGTTCCAAGAGCCTGTTCCACAAATAATACTGACGGCGGACGCCTCTCTCCAGGGTTGGGGAGCTCATATACTCACTTACACAGTGCAGGGACTATGGACTACGCAACAAAAGAAGATGCACATCAACGTTCTGGAACTGATGGCAATATTCCTAGCCATGAAGGCATTCAAAGTACACTTGTGCAACAAAGTCGTGTTGATCCGGACGGACAACATGACTGCCATGTACTACATACAGAAACAGGGAGGAACACACTCTCCACAGTTGTCTCATCTGGCTCAGAGCGTGTGAAGTGGGCCATTCAAAGGAACATATTCCTCATGGCGGAACACCTCCCGGGCAAGGACAACCAGATGGCGGATCTGCTCAGCAGACACAGCCACCAGATGCACGAGTGGGAGCTACATCCGTCAGTTCTCCAACCGTACTTCCAACAGTGGGGTCAACCAGAGATAGACCTATTCGCCACAAACGAAAACGCAAAATGCCAAAGCTTTGCCGCCAGGTTCCCACACCCGCAGTCTCAGGGCAATGCGATATGGATGAACTGGTTCGGCAGATTTGCGTACGCTTTTCCCCCAGCGCCATTGATACCGCTAGTGGCACGCAAACTGCGACAGCACTCACTAACACTCATCCTAGTTGCTCCCACATGGGCGCGCCAAACATGGTACACCACCTTTCTAGAACTTTCCGTGGTGCCGCATCAAAGGCTGCGGATCAAACCCGCACTTTTAACGCAGAACCATGGCGAGATTCAGCACCCAGATCCGCAACAGCTGAAGCTAGCAATCTGGCTCCTGAGGTCTTAGAGTTTGGCTACCTGAACCTGCCTCCAGAATGTATGAATATCATCAAGGAGGCCAGGAGACCCACAACCAGAGCTTGCTATGCGGCTAAATGGAAGAGGTTTTTCATTTACTGCAACAACAATGACATTAACCCACTGGATGCATCCATTCAAAACATCATCTGTTTCCTCTTACACCTATACCGATGCAATCTGGCATACAACTCAATACGTATCCATTTAACCGCGATAGCAGCCTATCTCCAAAACAGGCAGCACCTCTCTTTATTCAGAGTGCCTGCCATCAAAGCCTTCTTGGAGGGTCTCAAACGAGTAATTCCCCCAAGACACCCACCGGCACCGGTGTGGAACCTCAATTTGGTCTTCACCAGATTAATGGGTCCACCCTTTGAACCTCTCCATTCATGTGAGATTCAATTCCTCACCTGGAAAGTAGCTTTCCTAGTAGCAATCACTTCGTTAGGAAGAGTTAGTGAACTCCAGGCACTAACCATTCAAGAGCCATTCATACAGGTTCACGCAAACATGGTTGTACTACGTACCAACCCCAAATTCATGCCCAAAGTGATATCGCAGTTCCACATGAATCAAACTATTGAACTGCCTGTTTTCTTTCAAAATCCACAGAATGTCGCTGAGAGAATGCTCCATACACTAGATGTAAAGAGGGCCCTCATGTACTATATAGACAGAACTAAGGACTTTAGGAAAACAAAACAACTTTTCGTTGCCTTTTCTCCACAACACAAGGGCAACGCCATTTCCAAAGCAGGTATAGCCAGATGGATCGTTAAATGTATTCAAATTTGCTATCAAAAAGCTAAACGCACATTAACGATTCCCCCACGAGCCCACTCAACACGACAGTTAGGGGCGTCCATGGCTTTCCTCGGAAACATTCCTTTACAGGAAATATGTAGAGCAGCCACATGGTCCACTATACATATATTTACCAAACACTACTGTGTAGATGTACACTCAAAACAGCAGGCAGCTGTAGGACAGGCTGTTCTCAAAACTCTTTTTCAGACTCCTGCAGCTGGCACGGGTAGCCGCCGCTAATGGAGGTACTGCTATATATTCTATGCACAGATATGAATTCAGCAGCCCACATGCCTCGAACTGAATATGCTACTTACCAGTATGCATCTGTTCTTGGCATGTAGGGCTGCTGACATTCATATCGCCCACCCTCCTCCCCGGCGCCTGTAGCGGCTGCAGCACTCAGAATTACTGTATAGCATGATCATCACTTACTTTATCTACTCCATCACTGCCACAATGGCGAAAAACAATCTAAGGATGGAGAGGATGCCCATGCGCACTGTGGTCCAGGGGAGGAGTCACCTATCTCGTGATACTTCGAAGACTCTTCCAGGACAACAATGTGCAATCATCCGGACCCAACACTAGGCGGCGATCTATGCACAGATATGAATGTCAGCAGCCCTACATGCCAAGAACAGATGCATACTGGTAAGTAGCATATTCATTTTTCCACATGAATTTGGATTTACCACATTCGTTACATAATCCATCATCTGCTGCATAGTTCACAAACGTATCAAAAGTTACTAGAGTTGAGGTGATCCATGAAGTTGCACAGTGGAAGGCCCTACAGGAAGGTAGGTTAATCATCTTTCAGTTACTTATTACTGTTTTTGGATTTTAAACTTGTACAAAGAAGACACACCTCTGCCCAGACAGGGTTAACATGTAAAAAATGACGAAATTATAAAGTAATACTGTCATAAAATGTGCTGCATTAGGTCGCATAATTTGTCTTTTCTAGCTGCACAATTTAGTCAACCCTTCTGCGTAATTTGGTCTTTCCCTGCCACATAATGCTAGTTGGCCCTGCTTATGCGCAATACAGCCTTCATAGAGGTTGTCTTATTCATAATTAAAAAGAATGTGTTGAACTGTCAAAGGAGGTTATTTTGACAAGTCATATTTGCAGTTTAACATTGCAGCAGTCATGCTACAAAGGGTAGACCTGCAGTCATGTTTGCCCTTTCGCTGCAGTGGGTGGCACAATGGGTGCTGCAATATACCAGTGACATTTAACTTACAGGCCCAGGGTACAGCTTATACCATATACCCGGGATTTATAGGTAAATTATAAATGCGAATTAGAAGTATGCTAATTTCATCATGTTTAAAGGGGATCACAGGCACTTTATCTCTAGTTAACAGGGTCAAAGTGTACAGAGTCCTACAGCCAACAAAAATATATAGTCCAGCAAGCGCAAATAATCAATGGTGACCCTGCAAATTTCCTACAGCAAATAAATAACTAAATTCATTTAAGTGGATGGAAATCTGTGTTCAGGCATATACCTAGCCCTCTCTCCTAATATTTTCACATCTCCAAATCACACAGTGGCACCCTTTTCTTTTTTTGCACTAAATACCTTGAAAGCAAAATAATATTAATAATGATTGCAACCAGTACAACCTGACTAAACAACTTAACAGAAGCCATGCCATATATGTGCTATCTTTCTTGCTATGCCCTTGTATTATCTGTTAATTTATTGATGGGTGCTGGGTGTATTAATATAGGACATCACAATCCAGGAAGCAGTTCAATATTTTCCATTCTCATTGAAATTTGAAAGATTTTAGTTAAGGAGAGACAGAAAGGTGGCAGGTTATTGGCTGTCTGCAGAGAACTGTGACCTGGTAGCTTGTTGAATGAGATTCACCTTTCGCCGTCAGCTACAGTATCTAAAGGCCCCAGAATTACTATAACGATAAACCCCACAGCACAAGGCCCAGTATTACTGTGAGGCACGATGGGCATTACTGGGCCCAGGTATCACTGGTTTTCCAGGTATCACCATGGAAATAGCTATTTATGAAGACCTGCTTTTTAGCTCTCCCATCTTTGTTGCCGGCTGCTACAGATAATGATGAGGTAGCTTGCCAGAGATCACACAGTGTGCTCAAGTAGTTAAAACCGTATTTGAGCCCTGGCCCTAAAGCTGACAGCCAAGCATATGACCACACTCCCTCCTGGCAGCGTCCCATAACAGATTCTGTTGACTTCCTCACTGATATAAAAACAATGCGTGGACTGGTGTCCTGGTGTCCTGCAGAGCAGGTCTCTAATGTTATTCAATAGACGTTAACTAAGATCTGGAAAAAATAGAGACTGCAGATCACTGACATATTTTTAACCACGTGATCGAAGCACCACACCAATGGAAACATACCTGTTTTCGAGCGCAGTGCAGGGGTGATAAATGTTGCCTTAAAATGCTTCACAAGCCCTCCCTGTCATGTTTTTGCTTTCCCTATTGCCCCCCACAGACACCCTACATTCATTCAATCAATCAGTCATGCATTTAATTGTTCACTCATTTGCTTGCTCACTGGGATGTTCATCTCACACCCTCCCTCATAAGCACTTCTGACATATTATTGTTTTTTTTCTCTGACTCCCATTGTTGTTTGCGCCAGGGTTATTGTGTGATAATAATTCATTCTACATACAAAACAGGCCTCAGCACATGTAAACATGACCACATTTACTATTGGAGAATGCCTAATAGGCGTAGGGCCTGGAAAAGGAGACTGTTTCAATGGTAAAGCTAACAGATGAGTGCTCGATTGTCATGCTGTCTAGAAACTCCGGGGCAGATCTACAACATTTTGTGCTCAGTTTGCATTACAAAAATGACACAAACCTGTGCAAAATATTTTTTTACTAATGCTCTCTCCAGCGTAAAACTTGTTTTGCGCCTGAAAGTAACGCAAACCAGTGCAGAGTGCTGCTTTGCATTACTTTGTGTCGAGAGGGCATTCCAGGGTGGTGCATATTTGGTTCCCATCCAACCATCCATTTTTTTTCACACAAAACCTTATCTACTAACAATAGCATTCAGGGTTTTGCAGGGAAAACATCCCACCACTTTAAAGCAGACGTTAAAAAGGAATGCTTCCCAGTTTGCATGTGTGCTGCACTGTACAGCACACATTCAACGTGGGAAATGTTTTAAAGTTAGACCAAGCATAGTATTTTGCACTTGAAGAGTAACCTTCCAGTACAAAACCTATGCTATTACTCATGCACACACCCTTGCACTAAGGAGGAAAGGTGTGTGTGGAGCTCGGCAGCCTGATGGTGCGCCGGTGCTTGGGAGAGAGGAGGAGAGTGCCAAATCTATTGCCATGGTGCTGTCCTTCTCATTCCCTCTCATGCAACGCAGCACCGCAACTCTTGGTGCCTCTCTCATAATAAAGCCTATCTGTCCTGCCAGCCCTCTGCAGAAACCTCTGAGCTTCATCAGGACCTATATAAGCAACCATTATTACAATAAAACAAACTAGAAATACACATACAAGAGACAGGCTGGCTACACATGACCTGCTCATACAAGAGACAGACTGGCCAAACAAGAGATACACATAGATGAGACAGGCTAATCCAAACAATACCTGCACATACAATGAACAGGGTGTCAGAACCCCTTTCGAGGGCCACAGGGCATGCAGGGGCTACTCGGCCCAGACATGATGGTTGAGGCCTTTATACTCCTAATGTTCTGGGGTCCGGCCTACTATGGATCCTGAGCAACTGGGCCACGTACCCTTTCTGCCGTTGACTCTCAGTGGTAGCTATGGTTATGCAGTCAAGGCTCCCTCAGGAGGGATAGTGGGGGAGGGGGGTAGAGATACACTTGATCATGAATCATAACTCAAAGTGCTAACAGTGCAAGCAATAAATCAACATCCAGCCCAATACTCACTTTTATAGGGGGAAAAAAGTATTTTTATTTCTAGCTCTACATACGCGAAGGTCTGTGACATTCAAAAGCAATAATACAATCCCCCTTGAAGTCGGGGCTCTAGTAGTTATCCGGCAGTTCTCTGTCCCACCTTCTTTCATATAATGTGTTTGTGGTTATTCCCCATTTACTGGTTGCCCCATCCAGGTAATGCAAACTATAAGACCGTACACAAGAGTTCTCCCTTTGACTCTTTACGAATTAGTCAAAAGTGTGTATGGTGCTGCAGCATAGTTAATAGCAGGTCCCCTGGGGCCCCAAAGGACTGGTTCCAGTCTTACCCGCTTTGATGATATGGCCGTTTTAGGGGTGCGCGAGTGCCCTCCCATCACTCAGAAGTCAGATTCTGAACAGCAAAGTCAAGCCACTCGCAAGGAACAGGGCAAAGCCTGGTGGCACAATCTCTCTGTCGAGCAGCAATGCTGGTCTGTTTCAGTGATCGAAGATGCTCCCGCTTGGCGGACACAAAATGTAATTGATCTTCCCCCTTGCGGTGGGGGGATACAGGTGTGACCCTCCTACTCCTGACTGGAACTCAAATGAGGGTTGGCTGTCCTCAGTGGCATCTTGGTGAACCTCAGGCACTTTGTCAGGTGCAGATCACGGCATGCTGGTTTGACTCGCTGGTCATAGTGATCTTCCTCTGGTAAGGGCGATGACCCGGACCTTGTCCAAAGTAATACCGGTAGCCCCTCCTGACATACGAGGTTGTTGCCGTAATCAAGAGCCAAGTGCAGGCTCTCCTGATAAGATTGCCCTCCCTATGTTGACACCTCCTGGCAGACAGGGTCTCCGATTTCAGCAGTCACAAGTCAGGCTTGCCTGGCCCAAAATCAGTTCACCGGTGACCCCCCTCTGGCATATGGGATTACCGTGGCCCTGGGACGCAGCCCTTGTGCTTTCCAACCAGCACCTCAGATACGGCTCGGAACAGGGCAGCCCTCTCAAGGCATACAAGGGTCACAGAGCCGAAACTGCACACAGGCAAGAGACTGCTCGTGAACAGCCTCACACCTCACTCTGGGAATCCTCTTGCAGGGTTCCCCACTGAACCTCGCATCCTCCAACACTCTCCTCTCCCTCATAGGGCACACTGATCTTTGTAAGCAGGAAGGCAATGGTGCTCGGGGCTCCAGAGGTGATCTTGGTGTCCTGAGTGAGGTACCCTCACCTAGCAGGGAGACGAGCAGGCTTTGCGCCAGTCCTGGTCATTGGCAGAAATCTTGCAGAGCTTCCCTATTCTTACGCAGCCCACCGAGCTGCTTGGCAGATGACAAATTAATGGGGACTGACGCTCCCCTTCTTATAGTCTTTTCCAGACACCACCCCTCCTTGTGTTGTATCACTAATCACAGAACAACCTCTTGAAGTGCAAAATGGTCTCCTCCTTTCTTCCCAAATGTATCCCTCCCAGCCCATAGGAATGCAGCAATCCACAAATCTGTCTCTGGGCATTCCTCTCCTCCTCCTACTGTCTTCACCAGGTAGGCTTGGGCTTCCCAAAACAGAATCCAGAGTCCTCCATGCAATGCACCATTGTAGGCACACTCATTCAGTGGACATTCACAGAACACTTTGGGTCCAGGACTGTTACTTTTTATGCATTGTACCCTTAAATGTACACATGCATTCAGCGCACACAGTCTGTGTGCGCTATTCAGCACTGTAGCTATCTGTTTTATACCAGTGTGTGCTTTTTGCAAACACACACTGCCAGCACATACACTCGCTAACCATATGCGCGCTGCATAACATATCACCCTTCATGTATTGTACTTTACGCAAGCACATATAAACCCAGCACATGCTTCCATTGTGCACGCACTGCGCAGCACTACATCTCACATGTAATGTATTCTTCTCAGCCATACATTCTCTCAGTATATGTATCATTCACAAATGCACTGCACCGGACTGCTCTATCCCAGTACTGAACCCTTCCCAGGCACACATACAACCATGCAGTCACTACTCCTGTGCTATTCAGCCCTCCACATCTACCTGATGTAGGCCAAAGGTGAGTTTGGCACACAGCAGCGGAACTCTTTAGATGTGAGTGAGCCTGTAGGCCTCACTCCAGTGACACATTGTAAAAATGCTCTATTCACTACTACTGATCACTACACAGTATGTTGCCACCACCGCACTTGTGCTGCTTAACTCCTGGTTAAGGCGGTGGCCTTTCACCAATATGAGGGTAGCGCTCTTGGCACCCCTCCTGGTCCAACTCGATGGCAACTCATGAGACAGGCTTGTGCCATGGTGCACGCACATAATCCATGTTCGCCTATGAGTATAAATTCAGCATAAGGGATCCAGCACTCAGGCGGGGGTACACGTCTTTACCAGGCAGAGGACTTTTTCGTCCCAACACAAGGTGTGCAAAAAAGTCCAGAACATATAATAGACAGACTGGCCAAACAAGACCTGCACATTAGAGAAAGGCTGGCCTATCAAGCCCAGCTGACTCTCTCCCTCACCAATGAACCTACAGTCGCCAAGAACAACTTCCACCATGGAATGAAGGCTGTTGCTACCTAGATGAAGAACAGCTACGTCAAGCTCAAATCAGAGAAGACAGAAGTCCTCGGCACCACCCCCTTCGCCTGAGACAACTCATGGTGGCCTGCAACGCTTGGAACCCCCCAACACCCACATACCATGCACGAAACCTTGCCATCATCCTAGACTCCTCGCTCACCATGAACCGCCTGATCAACACAGTCTCATCATCCTGCTTCCATGCGCTACGCCTGCTCCAAAAGATCTTCAAGTGGACCCGCACTGAGTCCAGAAAGACTGTCACCCACACACTCATCAGCAGCAGAATCGACTACGACAACGCACTCTATACCGGTGTCACCCAGAAACTCCTCAGGAAACTGCAGAACTTTCAGAACACCTCTGCCAGACACATCCTCAACATTACCCGCTGCAGCCGCATCACTGGCCACCTGAGAGACCTCCACTGGCTCCAGGTCAACAAAAAAATCACCTTCAAGCTCCTCATACACGCCTACAAAGCCCTACATGATGGGGGACCTGTGTACCTTATCCACCGCCTCACATTCCACTCACCCACAGAGACACCGCTCCGCCCAATTGGTCCTGGCCACTGTCCTATGTATCCGCAAGACCACAGCTGTAGGAAGATCCTTCTCCTTCCTCGCAACAAAGACCTGGAATACCCAACCTCTCCACCTCAGGAACTCATGGACCTGAAGACCTGGCTCTTTGACTGAACCATAGCGCCTCAAACGGATCAGGTGCCACCCTCTCCCCCAAGGCCTTGAGACCCTTACGGGTGAGTAGTCGCACTTTACAAGACACTTGATTGATTGATTGATTGATTTATAGGTAGATTGGTCAAAAAAGAGTAACACCTGTAATTGAAAAGCTAATCAACACCTGCACATACAGTAGGCAGGCTGGCCAAACAAGAACTGCACATACAATAGACAAGCTGCCCAAACATGACCTGCACATGCAATAGACAGACCGGCCAATTAAGACGTGCACATACACAAGAAAGGTTGGCTAAACAAGACCTGCACATAGAAAAGGCAGGCTAGCCAAAAACACCTGCAGATTAGAGAAAATGTGGCTTACCAAGCCCTGTGCATGTTATAGGTAGTTTGGTCAAATAAGCTATTCACATGTAATTGAAAACATTATCAAGGCCTGCATATACAGTAGACAGGCTGGCCAAACAAGACATTCACTGTACATACAATACAATAGATGACTTGGCCAAACAAGACCCGCACATGTAATAGACGGGCTAGCCAACAAAACCTGCATGTTGGAGTAAGGCCTGCCTATCAAGCCCTCTGCATGTTATAGGTAGGTTGGTCAACTAAGAGCTGCACATGTAGCTGAAGAGCTAATGAACACGTTATGAAAAGCTGGCCAAACAAAAGCTGCAAGGTTATAGAACAGTGAATAAATAGATGCATGTTATAGATAAACCAGACAAATAGAACTGCACATGTTATAGTCATGCTAGTTAAACAAGATTTGTACATGTAAAATCTGGTTTGTCTGTGTTATAGTGAGACTGATTAACAAGAACAGCACAGTGAATCGGGGGAAACATGGCGGCATTGAGCTAGCTGCCGCGGTGCTCCGCTCGTGAGCTCCCGTTCAGTGGTTTTCGCTCATGCTAAAAATTTGAAATGTATACTCACCGTGCCCGCTTTTGATGTTTGGGCGCTTTCTCTGGAGGTCCTGTGTGATTTTGATATCTGGGGGGGCCTGCTACCTTTTAGTTTTGTCTTCCCCTCGCCGCGCTTTTCATTAACGTCTCCTGAGCGCGCCCGAACCCATGTGTGTAGAAGGGGCGGGATGAGGCTTCCTAGATTCATCGGCTCGAGCCTCTCCGCAACGCTCCCTACAGACTAGCACCATTTCTCTCGGGTTGCAGCGGGCTGTCGCAGGCTTGCGACATTGGCGTTTGGCTGCCCTGGAGCTGCGGCGAGGGAGAAAAATCAGCAGCCTCATTCGAGACTCGCGCGAAGCCGCTGTTGGTGCTTGTTCCAGAATAGCGAGAGGAGAGAGAGAGAACAGCTACGAGGATACAACTCCGGTAGGAGGTTCCAGTGGGGGGGTCGGTGCTTCCTTGAATTGCTCTGAACTTGTGGGCTTCATTGGTGGCTCGGTGGAAGCAAAAGGGAAGGTTAATTTAACTGTTACAGGGGCCAAGGGGAGCAAGGAGCAAGGGGGCTAAAAAGAAAAGAACTAATTTAGAAACAGTTAAAGTGAAAACTGCTCCTGATTCAGCTCTAAACACAGAGCCTGGGCAACCTAACCCTGAGTTAAATTGCGTGAGTAAGAAGAAAGTCTCATCTTTTCTAACGGGTCAGGTGAAAGCTAAAAGAGTATATACCAATAAAACTACCAGGGCTGTTAAGAATATCATGTCTACAAACAACACAGGTCCTAAAATAACCCCGTCCCTTCGCTCTTACTTTAATGTCGTTCCGCAGGTCTTACATCTTGTAGAGCAAGGTCCTGGGGAAGATCATTCAGGGAACGTGTTGGCTACTAGGGTTTCAATGGATTCTGCTGTCACACCTAGCGGCATGGCTGCGGTCCTGGAAAGTGGTAGATCTTGCACAGAAGGAGCGCTTTTTGATGTTGCGGGTCGGACGATGGAGGGGGATATAGTTGCAAAATGTCCCTCAAATATAAGCAAACCCTCTAATAAGCTTCCGTATCCTACTCTCTCTTCTGCCTTGAGTCCTTCATCTACCTCTTTAGCAGTCCCTCCTAATTATATACAGGGAGCAGCCAGCCAGAGCAGTGACGCCAGTCAGAGCAGTGACGCTCCACAGCATGGGGATTCTCAAAAACCTTCAAATTGTATATCTGTTCTCTCAGATCCTCGAGCTGAGGGTCAGGACAGCGTAGCTTTACCATCAATTAATTCTCTTCAGGATATGTCCGCTTCTCTGTCTGCGGATATTAAAAAAGGATTCGAAACATCTACAGCAAACCAGATGGAAATAAGAAGTTTCTGTGAATCTTTAGGTAATAAGATTGGTGGTTTGACCACAAGAACAGAAACACTGGAAAGCACTGTAACAGAGCTGTCTCTTTATTTAGAGGAAGCTAAGGCAAACATAGTAAAGCTTAAAAATCAGGACTTGATATTGGCCGGGAGGATGGAAACTTTGGAAAAACATGCGCGACGCAACAATCTTCGCATTTTGAATGTCCCGGAGGATAATGAAGGCTCAGATATAAAGAAATACATTATTCTACTATTGAAAGAGTCTTTAAGGCTTGACCAATCAGTGGAAGAGCTTACTTCGGAAATTCAACGCATTCACAGAGAGCCTTTTAAGAATAATCCCCAAAGAACCAAGCCAAGAAAGATCTTAGTGAACTTTCACACATATTCTCTTAAGGAGACTATTCTTAATCTGGCCCTTAAGCAGAGATCTGTGAGTGGGAAGGGATACAACTTTTAGATTCGATCTGACCTTTCCAGGTCCACCTTGGATAAACAATGGGAATTTGGTAGTAGACTGGAAGCTTTTAGAAGCTTCGGAGCAGTAGCCCAATTAGTTTTCCCTGCGGCATTAAAAATTATGTACAAAAATAAAATGCGCAATATAACATCGGTCCCGGCTGCAGATGAGCTATTAATGATTATGGGGAAGGATAAGGGAACATCAGGGCAGGGGCAGGTGTAGTGTAAATATGGAAAAATTCTGTTGTAAAGGGAAGTAATATTGATGCTGCGGGAAGATACTCAGTAGTATATATGTGTTGGTACATACTTCTCTAGCACGAAACCGACAGATGGCAACTAGATTTAGTCGATTAAGGACGGGAGTAAGCGAGGGGCTGCACTGCCTTCTGGATTTTCCAGATAGGTAGGGTAAGGGTTGGGGTTTTGCATGGGAGGGGGGGGGGCTTGGGGAGGGCACATGGGGGGTGTGCATTGGGTAAAAACAAAAAAAATCCTCACTTTCGCTCTTATTTTTGCCTATTTTTTGGGGGATAGTCATTGTAAAAGAGATAATAGTTATAATAGTGGATACAGTAGCAGAATTGTAGGGATGAAGAGTGAGAGTAGCCATAGGACTCTGTTTAACATGAGGATGGTGACGTTGATGGTGAGAGGTCTTTTCAATTATGAGTAACTTGAGGTTCATCTCTTGGAATATAAACGGAAGGAAGGAGAGGATAATGCAATATTTACGTGACTCAGATGTGCAGGTAATTATACTCCAGGAGACTCATTTGACGGAAAGGGAGTTACTCTTAGGAGTTAAAAAGAATAGATGGATCGACTTTTGGGTATCGACCTCACAAACATCACACATTAGGGGAGTAGCAATCTTTTTTAAGAAATCCATAAAGGCTAGATTAGTCTCAAAGATGGTGGACCCAGGTGGCAGGTGGGTTATCGCATCAGTAATCATAGCCGGATCACCTATTACTATAGTAGGATACTACGGCCCAAATTGTGATGACCCGTCAGCTTTAAAAACTATTTTCTCTCACCTGCTTCTGTTTCCAGAGCCAACTATTTTTGCAGGAGACTTTAATATAGTTTTAGACCCCCTACTGGATAAATCTTTGTCTAGTAGAGCTGTAGCTTTATCTAGAACTAGGTCCTTCCTGCTTGATAATATGAAGCAGTTAGGATATATAGACATTTGGAGAGTAAAGTTTGGGCAACAAAGAGCAATCTCATTTCGTAACTATAAGTACCATCATCAGTCGAGAATCGATTATATTCTGATCAGTCAAAAACTGGTCAGCTCGACACAAAGTATACTATATCTCCCATTTCATCTTTCGGATCATGCGGCAGTCTATTTAGAACTAGGTGGGTTCCTCAAAAGCCCTATGAAAATCTGGTCTTTTGATCGCTCTCTACTTTTATCGTCAGAAATTATTGACTCTCTTCAAATTGAAGTTCAGAACTTTATGGACAATAATATTGGCTCAGCCTCCCCTGAGTGCGTCTGGGATGCGTTTAAAGCATTCTTAAGGGGCATGATAAGGAATAAGGCCACATATAAGAAAAAGAGGCATAGGGATTTAGTAACCTCTTTGGAAGATGAGATGGGCAAAATACAGACTGAAATAGGGCTATATCCGGACGCCCCGGCTAACATCTTACAGGAAAGACAGAATAAGATAGTTGTTTTGAGAGGTGAATTGGATTCTGTCTTGAACTCACTGATGCTTGAGAGGTGGGAAGCGAGTAAATTAGCCCACTTTCAATATGGAGAGGGAGCAGGGAAGCTATTAGCTTGGAAAGTAAAAACTGACCAGATTAGAAACAATATCGATGCAGTCATTTCTGGGGGGGAAACATACTCTTCTGATGAAGATATCAGACGAATATTTCGGGACTTCTTCTGTAATATATATCACGAAGATAAGAATATCGAGGAAGCGCAAGTGGAAGACTGGTTGAAGGATATATCCCTTCCAGAATTGTCTCTTGAACAGAGTATTTCCCTCGATCGTGAGATTACAGAGGAAGAGGTTAAGCGGGCTATCCTAAAATGCAAAAAGGGTAAGGCATCGGGTCCGGATGGCTTGCCATCTGAAATCTATACGACCTTGGAGTCGAAAATCCTCCCATATCTTACAGTACTGTTTAATCAGATTCTTCGGGAAGGTATACCTCCTCCATGTTCTTGGAACAGTGCCTCTATAACCTTAATATTGAAATCAGGAAAGCCAGCTTTTAGTTGCGGTTCTTACAGACCGATTTCCATTTTAAATTCCGATTATAAAATATTTACGTCAGTTCTGTCAGACAGGTTGGGAGCAGTAGTGACTGGGGTACTGCATTCAGACCAGAAGGGCTTTGTGAGGGGCCGTCAGCTATACGAGCTGACATATGATCTCATTGCAGCCATTGATATGGCTACGACAGAGTCTCTCCCATTAGCTAATCTCACATTGGACGCAACCAAGGCCTTCAATAGGGTGAATTGGGTTTACCTGTCGAAGGTCTTGAGTAGGTTTAACATCAGAGAGGGATTCCGCCGAACGGTGAAACTCCTATATCAAAACCCTTCTGCCTCCTTGTTGATAAACGGAGAGTTGTCTAATCCGTTTAATATATCGCGTGGTACGCGCCAAGGCTGCCCTCTCTCCCCCCTCCTATTCGATCTATATATTGAACCTTTCGCTCAACGATTGAGGGATGAGTGTAATATCAAATCCTTCATGTTTGGGGGTTGGAAGAAGAGGGTAGCCTTGTACGCGGATGATATCCTTGTCTTCTCCTCGGAGTTAAGCACGGCGCTTCCCAATGTGACTGCACTGGCACTTGATTTTGGGAAAATATCTGGATACGAGATTAATGCTTCCAAAACGGACAGCATGGTTTGGAATGATCCCGTACCCACGGTGGGGGTACAATTGAGCTCTAGTCTACGGTATTTAGGGATTAATATCGTCAGAGATATAAATGAAATTGCATCTTTAAACTTTACTACTGTTGCTAAAGAATGTAGAAGACTCATGCGATCTTGGTCTTCTCTCCCCTTGACAATCTTGGGCAAAGTAAATTTAATAAAAATGTCCATATTACCAAAAATATCATTTTTGTTTAACACCATTCCTCTTTTTTTTTAACCTTCTTTAATTATTAAACTTCAAAGTCATATTAGCTCTTTTATTTGGAATGACCACACACCCAGGATTGCCTGGAAAAAACTTAGGCGGCGTAGAGAGAAGAGGGGTTTGGCGGCACCTGATCTTCAACTATATGCATGGGCATTTCAGCTTTCCCATGCCAGGATGCTGCTAAAAATGCCCTCAAACTCAGTCATTGGATGTATGTTTGCAGCATTGCTTAGAGGGAAGGGGGCGACCCAGCAGGGCTTCTTGTTTAAATTTGGAGACCCGAAATTTTTTTTAAAAGTGAAGTGAAGGTGCTGCGAGACATGGCAAAAACGTGGAGTAAACTCAGGTGTTTGTTAAAGATTGATTACTTCACAAGTAGGGCACCATTGTGGGAATCACCAGGCTCTCCAGATTGGTTGATGGACAGCCTTGCACTACCTCTAAGGGAGGTGGGTTTGGAGGTCTGGGGGGATCTATTGGTGGAAGGGGGTTTGCTTCCATGGGAGGCTCTAGTATCTAAAATAGGACCGGGCCTCTCTAGGTTCAAGTTCCTTCAAATTGCAAGCTGGACACACTCACAGATCTCTGCTAGGAACAGGTGTTTGCGAGGAGGAGTTAGCAACCTAGTGACACAGCTACTGGATAAACCACCAGCCCGAAAGGAGGTCTCAATATGGTATGCGCTATTATTAGAAGAGCTGGATGGCGAATTCAAACTGCCAGATTTGTTGTGGGCTTCTACCATTACTGATCAGAATATCGAGAATCTGTGGTCTACATCTTTTAAGACCATGTGGGACATTGTGAAACCTGCTTGGCTCCGTAGGAACCATCTTTTTACCCTACATAGGGCCTATTACTCTCCACAAATACTCTCTAAATTTTCTAATGGTGCCCTAGTGGCATGCCCTAAATGTGGTCTGATTGCTGCCCCAGACATACACATGTTTTTTGAGTGCCCCCTCTTGACCCCGTATTGGAAGGCGATTAGTACAGCACTCTCATCGGTTTTGGGCTTTGATGTCCCGATAACTTCATCTCTTGTAATTTTTGGAGTTTCTCCTGAAGTTCGGGGTCCTGCGAAGAACCTTCTTTTTTATTGCATATTATTGGCTCGTAGGGAAATTTCCAGGAAATGGAAGGAACTGACTCCACCTACTGAGTTTGATTGGCGCACCGCAGTTTTGCAAACTTCTAAAACTGATCTAACAAGAGTTGGTAATTCTACCAAAAGAAGTTTCTGGCTTCAGTTGAATTGGGTGTAACTGCTGTTCTGGGCAATGTTTTTTTTTTTTTTGGTTTTTTTTTTCCCCCATGGTCCAATGATTAAGCTGCTTGAGGTATTTTATGCGCTGCGTATCCATTAGAGCGCCATCGAGACTGTGTGCAATGGGTACTCGATTGCAGCTATACCTTCCTTCTCTCTGTCCCCAATGGTTGTCTTGGGAGGAGCAATTTCTTGCGCCCCTACTTAGCAACCAAGGGCAGAAAATGAGGACCAAAAAAAAAAAAAAAAAGAAAACAAGAACAGCACATTTTGTAGGTAGGTCCAAAAAGCAAGACCAGAATGTGGTATATAAAGTTCGGATAAATAAGATCAGCATAATGTAAAGAGGTAGGTCAAATAAAACCTGCACATTGTATAGACATTAGTCTATAGAAAATATTCATACTGTATATAGGGGTAGGTCATACAAGGCCTCCAATTATTTTGGCAGTGCTCATCAGACAATCGAGTCCTGCACACGTTATAGAAAAGACCACGAAAGATGACTTGCATATGATACGGACACACAGCAGACATATGCTGCTTGTGTTACACACAGGCTGTATACACAGTAACTGACCAGCCACAAAACCCGCAGATATTATACACGACAAAATATATTGTAGATGATGACATTACTCTGCGAGTCTGGCATCTCGTGTGACCTGCAGACATTATATTGACATTACATTTATATAAGGATTAACTGATATCCCTGAACAGCTACAGGGCTGCTTTCAGAGGACCGGTAGAGCCCTAGTGTGTATATTTTGGACCATGATTGGTAAGTCAGTGGGACGCATAAGGACACTGATTCGGTACCCCTTTCGGATGCTAAACATTTCACTGCATGCGCCTCCTTGCCTAATGACAGGTCATGAGTTTGAATTCCAGCAGGGCCAAAGCAAACATTCATTCTTCCAAGAATGATAAATTGAGTACCATTAAACTGGACTTTATAAATACCTGTTATCGACAGTGCACAGGAATTGCAAAACTGTAGCAATGGGCTCCATATAATAAACAAGTTATTGTAATGCTCCAGACAAGCCAGATAAATGTGTCATAGACATGCAGCACATATTATAGAAAGGATGGTTAAACAAGAAATGCTTCTGGTATATGGAGGTATCCAAACAACATCTGCACATGTGTGTATGTCTAGCATAGGTTTGTACTGGAAGGGTAACCTTCCAGTAGTAAACACTATGCTCAGTCTAAATTTAAAAAACAAAACATTTTGTAAGTGTGCTTTACAATGCAGCACACATGCATACTTTGGAGAAATACAAACATTTCTCCTTCTATTTATCGGCATCAAGGAGGTTTTTTATTTTGGTGCAAAGCCCAAAAACCATGGGTGGTAGCATGCAATTGCCCATGTACACTCAATTGGACACATATATGATGCACAGTAATGCAAAGCAGTGCATAGTGCCACTTTGTGTTACTTTTAAGCAACTTTCAAGTGAAAACAAGTTTTGCGCTAGAAAGTAAATAACAAATCAATACAATGTGCCAGTTTGTGTCACTTTAGGTAACTTTGCACAGGTGCAAAGTGCTGATGAATTTAGCTATTAGTGGTGTAAACACCATTTGCACGTGTTAGAGACATGCAATGCAGCAAGCGCTGCTCATACTATAGACAGATAATGTAAATCACAGCTGTATGTGTTATAGACATGCAGGATAAACAAGGGGTCCACAAATAGAGGCTTGCCTACCAGTTTTAGTAGATAGGTTTTTGTGTCAAAGACCATGCATAGTAACATGGCAATGCTCAAGTGCCACTCCTGGGAAAACCCCACACATGCCAACAGAACCGATTAAGGTGAGAGACTCCAGATTTTGAAGTAAAACAAACTGGCTTACTTTGTCTGTCTTCTGTCTAAAAATGCCTCTGCTTTCATAGATGAAAATAAATTCCTTGATTTTTTTTCAAAATCTCCCACTTTCCTGTTCTAAAATGTTGGTGTGTATGCACCCCTTCACACAAAGTAAAACAAAGAAGCACATAGCGGTACTTTGTGACAACTCTATAGCGGGAAACAATTTTTGTGCTGGAAAGTGAATAATAAAGCAATACTTTGCACCAGCTTGTATCACTGTGGGTGCCTTTACATTAGTGCAAAGTGCTTATAAATCTAGCGAGTATTGTAAACATTAGGTGTAGATAGGGTGACCAACTGTCTTAACTGACTGGCATTTGTCTGTAATTTTAGCCTTTCAGCTAATGAACAAAACTTAATTTCCACAATTTAGATTTCCCAGCCGATATGCAAGGAGTCTCCTGTGCTGCATTCCATAGGTAGGGGCAGAGGCCTAAAAAGCAATCAGCATTCTTGTCAGGGTTTCTGATTCCCCAAAGAAAGGCAAGTGTGTGCACTTAGTTACTTGGCAAATGTAAAGGCTGCTTGGGAGGTGTTAATTGATGGAATCACTTGAAGCTTCCTGATGACAAGATATTTTCCTTATGTGAGGTACTGTAAGGGTGTTCCAAACTGAGCTATGGAGTGCATGCTTTTAAAGGACAGTTATAAAAAATGTTTGCTCTAGGTATTATCTGCATATTAATGAAATGTATACTTCAGAAGCACTTTTTATCTTTAACATTAATGTATTATTATACTTTGTATAATGCACGTTTAAAATAATGACACACATTCACAGTGCTTTCAGGGACCTCCTAGCACTAAAAATCCACAAGTTACTTTTCCATGCTGCATCAAACAGGATTACATTCTGTGAGCCTTGGGCTGCACACATATACATCTGTAGTGATCACAATAACCAATAGAGGTTTCAAAACATAAAATAGTGCATTTCCCACTGATTGGTTTAACTTTTATTTATTTTTCAGTGTGTTATTTTATATGTAGTCACCTGACCGTGAGAGATTAACAAAATAGTTATAGAATATTTTGCTCTTTTTAGCCATGCCTTTGATTACGCCTCTGCGCTTACTGACCCCATCCCCAAGGAAATATCCATACTTTTTTTAATGCACATCAACCGCTACATTGAATAGTTTTGAGGTGGGCGAGCCAACAAATTAACAAGGAGAACTAGCCATGGTTCTGGCTCAGATTTTAGAGCCCGTGCACGAGCCAGGCAGAAGCCACATGAAAGCTCGGCTCATTATGTGATCATGGTTCCAACAGGACCTCGAGCTGAGCCAGCGACAGGCTTCAGGCTCAAGCCTGGCTCAAGAATTCAGAAGTTCGCTCACCTCTAGAATAGCTATATAATGTCTAGAAAGTTAGTGATATTAGCAGATGGTGTCCTGCATTCCCTTACCTTCATTATGAGCCTTTTTATGTAGATATTGTGTCAGATTAGCCTGTGATCTATTTTTTTTTAACAGAGTTTACTATTTGTCTTACGGCTTTGACAAAAACACTGTCTTCTGGTTTTGAATGGGCTAGATAAAAATAAATTCATCTAGTCAGTGGTTTAAGTGCACTATGTGTGACTGTGAAGCCTGGGTTCAAATCCTAGATTTCCTGTATGGCTAAATTGTGTGATCTTAGTCAAATCAATTTACTTCATGTGTCTAATTTACTCAATACTGCCAGTTGAGAGCACTTTCAAGTAATTCAGTTTAAGATGGACTGTGCACAAAAAACTCACTTGTTTGTTTTATTAGCCTGGAATGCTTCATTATTCATAACAATATTATTGGCCATGATGTAAGGGACACCAGAAAATACATGGATGGATTCACAGGAACGCCCATGCGCCGCCCATGCACCACCCATGTAATGCCTACCTGTTACAAGGTAATGCAAGGCAGTGCTATGCACTGTTTTGTGTTACTTTTTGTTTTTCTTTACAAAGCCACACCATTCGGAATTGGCACCAGTGTGTGCTAGAGGAGCAAGGCCAGGCTTATCTGTGTCTTTCTTGAGATGAGTCATCTTGATAACTGAAAACAATCTTACCATAAAGTGCTGCCAAGAAACACGGATTGGTGAGGACGGTAGAGGTATAGCCAGAAGGATGACAACAGGGCACACTGGGTTTCGCTTTATTTCATAGCTGCTAGGTATCTACATGCCATTCTGTCAATCTTTTTTAAACTAACAGACCATTGCAGAGGTGCTTCAGGGCCAATTTGCACAGTTTTAGGCTACGTTTCTACTGTTTTATATTACTTCTTTCTTTAAGCTACTACTTCTTCCCCCTAACTTTATTTTTCCTTCTAACTTTTCTTTTCTGCCTCCCACACACCCCAGAACCATGGCCAAGGGTAGCACTAACAGCTCAAAGGGTAAGGCGCCTGCGCCCAAAAGCCGCCTGCCTTGCGGCAGTATGCGCCCTGCAGGGGTGCAGGCCCGGCAGCTTTTTGGTGAGGCGGAGGTGGCGGCCCTTTTTTTCATCCATCGCGACCTCCCCTTGACCTTGGCAGCAGGCGGCAGGCCCAGCTCCGGGTACCCTACCCAGGAGCGTCACCGTCGGTTGGCGAAGGTGCGCCGGGCAGTGTTTCGCTGCTCAGGGGTCCGGCGCACACATAATCAGCTGGCCCACCGGTGGTCAGACATCCTGAACCGGGAGCAGGACCTGTTGGACCTGCTAGGTGTCGAGGTCGTGGGGCTTGGTGAGTAGCTAATATATAGTAGTATAAGTATTGTGTATAATTTTTTGACGAATAACAAGATTACTGCTGCTAACATTGCAGGTAAATTACGTTTCAAAATCTTCTGTGATTGTAGGACACAGGTGCCCGGCGCTACTCTTACTTGTTTGCAACTTTGCGCTAGCTTGGGCTGATTAATGTAAGAGTTTACTTTAGAGAACTGAAGTTAGGTAATGCTATTGCTAGAGAGACTCTAGTCCTTCCATTGTCCTCCTGTGAAATAGTGGTGGATGGGTACTAGATTTAGTTAGTATTAGTTCATAATCTTTTTACGGTCTGCGTGACGCCTCCTCTGTCACTGAGTGCTGCTTACCCCAGTCCTCCATAGAACCTTTTGTAGTTTGTTTAGTGAGTGGTAGACTTAGCAGTGTTAGTCAGTAGCAGAACAAGATCAGACGCAACCAACCCACAATTTGGTGTATGCACAAATGTATGCATGTGTCCTCCATCTCATCTATGCATTTTTGAAGGATAAAAAAAATGGAAATGCAGACTTAGGACCACATGCATCAAAGCAAAAGCCAGTCGCAAACGGGCAGATTCTCAGAATCTGCCCCTTTGCGACTGGGATTTTTTTAGATTTGGGATGCATCATCCCAAATGCAAAAATCGCAATTTAAGGAATCTCTAAATTGCGATTCCTTAAATTGCTATTGCATTTAAGGAATCCCAAATTGAGGTTCCCTAAATGCAATGCATGAAAGTTTAAAAATTAGCGATTTCGCTAATAGGGGGAGCAAATTACCATGAAGTTGAACTTCATGGTAATTTGCAAAAACTTTGAAAAATGCACTAAAGTGCATTTTTCAAAGTTCCATTTTACACACACACATGCCCTTGGGGCATGTGTGTGTGCAAGATGTATTCATATGCAGATTTCAGGGGTGCAACAGGGTGTCTTTTTGGCGCCCTGGCACCCTTGAAATAGCATGAGCAATTTGCGATTCTCTAATTGAGATTAGCAAATTGAGAAAGTCTTCCCATTCATTCCTATGGGCCTCTAGGCCCATAGGAATCAATGGGGAGGTATTCCTTAATTGCGACTCGCAATTTGCGAGTAGCAATTAAGGAATGTTTAGAAATCGCTATTTTTTAAGCGATTTCTACATGCATAGCCTTTTGCTATTCCTTATTAGCGAATCCTTATTTTTCGCTATTAAGGAATCGCAAATGGCATTGTTGATGCATGTGCCAGTTAGTGAACAATTGGCCCATCTGGAATAGGTGGTCTAGGTCAAGTGGTACTTAGGCTTCGTTAGTATTCTGGAATCAGAATGATTATGGAACACTGAAGTGTTCATAAATAAGTAGACGATCCGTGAATCCAGCAAGCAGCCCAGTAGTCGATCTGATTAGATAGGTCAATTTTATTGCAATTGTTGTTTCCTAAAATGTTTTTTGACGTTTTTTTAAAACGATTTATTTGTTTCACAGCACTCCTTAATGTTTGTCTCTTTTTTTATTATATCTTACATGATCATCAGCACCACCCAGGGGCAAGAAGACGGGGTCCGAGTCGGAGGGACAACAACCAGAGGACTGCTCCTCTACCGAGGCCCCTGCTGCTGGCCCCAGTAAGTCCTCAAGTGGTTAATATTAACAATTATATTTCCCTAACTTTTACTGCACCATTGTTTTCCGAACTATCAATTATGGTTCCACTTCCTAGTTCTGTTTTTTACAAAAGCTTCTTTGACCTGGACTATCTGTTTCCAAATTCTGGTTATCCCTGCCTCTAAGTTCCTTCTAACTGCCTCTGCTATGACTCTCTGTACTACTACTACTATTAGTCTGTCTGTAGCTAAGCTTGCCCAGTTGGCCACTCTTTGTTGAAGGTTTTCTTTGGAATAAAACTCAGATTGACCAATAGCTCTAGCCACTGGGTCCTGTCCTTTGGGTTTTCTTCTTCTAGTCTTCTTTATCTTGAGGCTTTGACAATTCCCACCAACAAAATGCCCAACCAGATATTTGACTAGTATTTTGGATAGGATAGTACATACTACTACTGTTGTAGGGATTCTGCACAGCCAACTACAGAACTATGCACAAGAAAATAGGATGTTGGTGATGGGAGGTTGGACCTTACTCACACCTCACTCAGAAGAACCCACAATCCCCTGACCGACTAGCTATAGTGTCTCATTAGGTCCCGAACCCCAACACGAAGATACCCAATGATGACACAACCCAGAACATAACACCCTTTTGCTCACTCACTTGTGTAAGTCTACCCCACCATACCAAATACCACAGAGACTATGTGTAAGTTCAAAAGGTTTATTTTCAAATCACAAGCTCTGTACGTCGTTTTATGAAATTACTACAGCCAGCTCCAACAGCAAAAAGCATACGATTAAAACAGTAAACATTTACAAGTGCATGATAGGAGACAAAAGATATGTGTTTGAATTCCGGAAGACCCCTGACTGTAGAAAGTAGAAATACTGGTTACATGCATCATAAGCTCTGCAAATCTCTGGTTTGTAGAAGGGAATCTTCCGCCTATTATGAGAAAAATGGTGCGCGTTAGATAGTATAATGCAATTATGCAAGCATTTCGCAGTCATGCCAAAAAGTGTAACATGTACCTGTTATGGCTATGCAATACGGACTAACTGAACTCCATAACAAAGTGGCTTGTTTTTCGACCTCTTCACTTGTACGCAACACTCATGTGGCCTCAAAGGCGTCTACTGCACAACAAGCTGCGAGGTAATATGCGCACAAGAGTAGACATGATGAATCTAAAATGGTTACATGGCTCAGGCTAACTTTCCAAAGAGTAGAGTAGGACTAGATGACCCTAGGTACCATAACACTACTAGTGTCTGTCTACTGACTCTACTCTAGTACCCGATTTGGACTAGTGATGATGTATGTTGTATTAACTTTTTTTTCAATCTTCCTAGTGAAAACTAATAAAATAGGGGGAGGTGTACAGGCATCTAAAAATGTGTAATGTTTTTTCTAGGCGTACTACCAACGACCAGTGCCAGCGGGGCCAGCGGCGATGGCGATGCGGCCATTCCGGAGGGGGCAGGAGAACATGCGACACCTTTAGGAGCTACAGGGGGGGGAGCCAGCAGCAGTGGCGGGCGGTGGTAGGTTATATTCATTACTTATTGACATTACTACTAGCTGGAAGGGTGTTCACTTCACTCACTGTACTGTGAGACTTATTAAGTTGTAGTGAACATTATACAACGGTTGAAGAAGACACACTTTACTTAGCATTAGCAATGCATTAGCAATAGCATTAGCAGCGTGAGTTGAGTAACCAATGGCCTCTTCTATCTGACTCCAACTCAGCTGTGAAAGTTTTATGGAGAAGACTAAAAGACAGATCAGATGACCTTGATGGATGTGTTGAACAAAGAGGGAAAGAAGGGTGGAAGGAGGAAGGATGGGCGAGGTGTAATATGACTGGCAGAGAAGGATATGTTGGAAGCATGCATAGGTGGCTGATAGGAATCAGATCAGATGCATGGGTTGTTGAAGGATGGGTGGAAGGTGAAAGAAGATGCCTGCCTGGGTGGGCGACACAGTATGGGTGGATACTAGATAGCAAGAATCATCAGCAGTGTTTGGGTCGAACTCACAGCCAAAGCAAGCAAGGAAGGAGCGGACGCATGGGTGGTTGTTGGTGAAACCAACTAAGGTTTGTTAAGAGATATATAAAAAAGAATGATAGACATTTACTTTTAATGGATGGATGCCTGGATGTACTAGTCATCATAGATAGCATAGGTGGAGACTGTCACTGGAGAGTCTTACTTTGAAGAGAATGTAAAAAAAACTGCACCAGAGTAGCAAAGTGGAGGGGAATATAAGTAGTATTTTCAGAATACATTTGACTCACAGTTGTTTGCAAGCACATCATATATATATATATATATATATATATATATATATATATATATATATATATATATATATATTACTGCTCAATTCCCTCGTTGGTGAAGAAATATCACACTCACGGGGGGCATTTGAAATGTTCTTTAATCAATGACCAACAGCAAACAAACTCGTTTCGGCGAAAAGCCTTCTTCTGTGTTCATGACACACAGAAGGAGGCATGTTTAAAAAAGCATTCTGATGGAGCTCAGAAATCAAGAAGGGACTAGCATTCACTTACTATCGTGAGTGCCATTTTGAAATGGTGCATATTACTACAGTTTGCATGAAAATTTCATTAACCATTTGTTTCTTTGTAACATGATTGTAAATAAATACATGTTAAAGAATCAATTTAACATACATTAAGCCGTGTATCGGCTTATTCGTACTATGCAACTATTAAATCTCGCCGTGGATCGGCATTCGTCCCTTCATATTACGCTCCAAATCAACATAATTCATATTTCAAATCACATATATTCTCATCCAAAATTTTTCAAAGAGTTTCAAAAATTCAGAATAACGGAGAGCAAGCAATAATAACAATCCATACTCAGATCTACGTTCAACATACTTATGTGTTCACTAAAGCTAGTGTGACCTATGGGCCTATATGAACAGCCAATTCTTCCCCACTATTCAATCCTCTCGGATATTTCATAAGCAGATCTATAATGTATCTTGACTCAAGTCTCCGTAATTTCCGTATTCTGTTCCCACCACGAACATTCATTGGAACATAATCCAAGCCAAAGTATTGTAGTTGATTTCTGTCACTTTGATGACACTCTGCAAAATGACGTGCCACAGGATATGCGGCATCTACTTTATCTATGGCTCTTAGGTGTTCCAAAATCCTAATTTTCAATTGATGTATGGTACTACCTATATAGCGTAGCCCACATGGACACACTAAACAATACACCGCATAAGGTGTACTACAGGTTAAAAACTTAGTTATTTCTCTTGTCTTCCCTGTATCTGGTATCTTGTATGAAAGGACTCTTCTACTATTTAAGCATGCTTTGCATCTACTACAAGGGAAAAATCCCTTCATTTCTTTTAAGGTGTTCGTTCGTTCTGGGACTTTCTCTAAATGGCTTTTTACCAGCATTTCCCGTAATGATCTAGCTTACTTAAAAGTCACTAGAGGATAAGCCGGAATATCTTCACAGATAACACTGTCTGTTTTCAAGATATGCCAATTTTTTCTCAGCATGTGTTTTAAATAGTTAGCCTCTGAGGAGTAAGGGGTAACCATCCAGAATTTACCCTTACCGTTTTTTTCGTTTTGTTTATCTTTATCCATCAGAAGTCTATCTCTTGGGATCTTTCTTACCTTCTGCAAGGTTTCATCTAAGGTTTCAGGTTTTTATCCTCTCACAACGAATCTAGCTATACACTCTGTGGCAGCCGCCTCAAAGTCATTCTCTCTAGTACAATTCCTTTTTAATCTGAGAAGTTCGCCCTATGGGATACTTTGAATGAGTTTTGGTGGATGGTTACTTGTGGCAAATAAAGTGGAGTTGCCTGCTGTAGATTTACGATACAGTGCAGTGTGCATATTTCCATCCTCAATGAACACCCTCAGGTCCAGGTAGTCCACTGCCACCGGACTTACTGTGCCCGAGAAGTGTAAATTAAGCTGATTATTATTGAGGAAATCGATATATAAGAGAGCCGAGTCCACTGTCCCTTGCCACACAATGAACAGGTCATCGATATATCGATACCACTCCACCACTTTACCACTACTCTGACCTGTATAGGTTTTGGACACCTGCTCCTCCCACCAGCCAACGAATAGATTCGCATAACTGGGGGCAAAGCAGGTGCCCATCGCTGTACCAGATTTTTGTCTGAAATATTGGTTTTCAAACAGGAAAATGTTATTCATTAAACAAAACTCCAAAAACTCTATCACCATTTGATTGTGTTCAAAATAGCGTAGCTGACGTTTCTCAAGATAAAACTGTGCCGCCTTTACACCATGCTTATGATCTATACAAGTATATAAGCTTGTGATGTCTAGTACCATTAGCAGATAGGTAGAGTCCCATTTTACTTTAGAAACTTTGTTCAAAAAGTCCTTAGTGTCTTTGATGTACGATTGAAGTTGTATTACAAAAGAAAACAAGAAATGATTAATGAACATTGATAAATGTTCTGTCAGACTGTTCAAAGAGGACACAATAGGTCTACTTGGAGGATCTATATTGTCCTTGTGTAGTTTCGGGATATGATAAAAAGTGGGTACCACCAGACTGTTGCTGCGAAGATACATATGTTCTTCCGTCCCTAGCATGGATTTAGCATACCATTTTTGGATCAATTCATCATACATTTTAGTGCTGTTTAAATAGACCTCACTAGTTGTTTTCTCATAGTTGTTCTCATCCGAAAGTTGTCGTAGGGCTTCCTTGCAGTAACGTTCCCTGGTCTGAAGAACTACGTTACCACCTTTGTCAGAAGGTTTAATTATTACTGACACATCTTTCATTAGATCCTGCAGTGCTGTTTTTTCTGCATTTGTTATATTGCTCCCTATCTGGTGTCCGTTCTTTTTTTACCTGAATTTTAATACATCATTAACCATGGCCTCTGAAAAGACATCGATGGCGTCGATTGGCATTTGGGGATTGAACTGGGATGTAGGCTTGAATGGACTTTCTTCTCTTTCCTGATCAATACCCACTCTCCTTGCTCTTTCTGCCATGTTGTAACTGCCCTCCCAATTGTCCTGGTCTTCTGATCTGAGGTTTTCCAAAAGTTCGATAGCTGGCAAATCCTTCCCCGTTAGTACATCAGTGACTGTTAGTCTAGACCCAATTTTAGGATCCCTGGTATTTAATCTCAATTTGAAGTATTTGTGCAGTTTGAGCTTGCGTATGAAACTAAAGAGATCGATTCTAGTTTGCGTATACTCCAGGTAATTGCTGGGACAGAATGTGAGTCCCAAACTTAGTACTTTCCTTTCGTTGTCCGTGAGAGACTTTTTGGTCAGATTTACTACTGTTAAATTTGTTGTGTCTGTTGCCGCTTGCCCGATTTCTTGTTGTGGTTCATCCATGCTGGTGCCTTTCCTCTTCTTACCCCCACGCGCTCGTCGCGTTTTTCTATGCCTGCTTCCTATTTGAAAACCAATATTTCAGACAAAAATCTGGTACAGCGATGGGCACCTGCTTTGCCCCAGTTATGCGAATCTATTCGTTGGCTGGTGGGAGGAGCAGGTGCCCAAAACCTATACAGGTCAGAGTAGTGGTAAAGTGGTGGAGTGGTATCGATATATCGATGACCTGTTCATTGTGTGGCAAGGGACAGTGGACTCGGCTCTCGGATATATCAATGTCCTCAATAATAATCAGCTTAATTTACACTTCTCGGGCACAGTAAGTCTGGTGGCAGTGGACTACCTGGACCTGAGGGTGTTCATTGAGGATGGAAATATGCACACTGCACTGTATCATAAATCTACAGCAGGCAACTCCACTTTATTTGCCACAAGTAACCATCCACCAAAACTCATTCAAAGTATCCCATATTGCGAACTTCTCAGATTAAAAAGGAATAGTACTAGAGAGAATGACTTTGAGGCGGCTGCCACAGAGTGTATAGCTAGATTCGTTGTGAGAGGATACGAACCTGAAACCTTAGATGAAACCTTGCAGAAGGTAAGAAAGATCCCAAGAGATAGACTTCTGATGGATAAAGATAAGCAAACGAAAAAAACGGTAAGGGTAAATTCCGGATGGTTACCCCTTACTCCTCAGAGGCTAACTATTTAAAACACATGCTGAAAAAAAATTGGCATATCTTGAAAACAGACAGTGTTATCTGTGAAGATATTCCGGCTTATCCTCTAGTGACTTTTAAGAAAGCAAGATCACTACGGCAAATGCTGGTAAAAAGCCATTTAGAGAAAGTCTCAGAACGAACGAACACCTTAAAAGAAATGAAGGGATTTTTCCCTTGTAGTAGATGCAAAGCATGCTTAAATAGTAGAAGAGTCCTTTCATATAAGATACCAGATACAGGGAAGACAAGAGAAATAACTAAGTTTTTAACCTGTAGTACACCTTATGCGGTATATTGTTTAGTGTGTCCATGTGGGCTACGCTATATAGGTAGTACCATACATCAATTGAAAATTAGGATTTTGGAACACCTAAGAGCCATAGACAAAGTAGATGCCGCATATCCTGTGGCACGTCATTTTGCAGAGTATCATCAAAGTGACAGAAATCAACTACAATACTTTGGCTTGCATTATGTTCCAATGAATGTTCGTGGTGGGAACAGAATACGGAAATTACGGAGACTTGAGTCAAGATACATTATAGATCTGCTTACGAAATATCCGAGAGGATTGAATAGTGGGGAAGAATTGGCTGTTCATATAGGCCCATAGGTCACACTAGCTTTAGTGAACACATAAGTATGTTGAACGTAGATCTGAGTATGGATTGTTATTATTGCTTGCTCTCCGTTATTCTGAATTTTTGAAACTCTTTGAAAATATTTGGATGAGAATATATATGATTTGAAATATGAATTATGTTGATTTGGAGCGTAATATGAAGGGACGAATGCCGATCCACGGCGAGATTTAATAGTTGGATAGTACGAATAGGCCGATACACGGCTTAATGTATGTTAAATTGATTCTTTAACATGTATTTATTTACAATCATGTTACAAAGAAACAAATGGTTAATGAAATTTTCATGCAAACTGTAGTAATATGCACCATTTCAAAATGGCACTCCCGATAGTAAGTGAATGCTAGTCCCTTCTTGATTTCTGAGCTCCATCAGAATGCTTTTTTAAACATGCCTCCTTCTGTGTGTCATGAACACAGAAGAAGGCTTTTCGCCGAAACGAGTTTGTTTGCTGTTGGTCGTTGATTAAAGAACATTTCAAATGCCCACCGTGAGTGCGATATTTCTTCACGAACGAGGGAATTGAGCAGTAATTGTAGCTGGTTCCACTACCGCAAAAACGCACCCGTCCGAGAGTGCTTCGTTTGAAGTGGAGATTGAGCGAGGATATATATATATATATCTATCTATATATCTATCTATATATATATATATATATATATATATATATATATATATATATATATATATATATATTCACTTAAAAAACCAAAGGTTTCACACATGTTATAGTTAGGTGGACATTTCACTCGTAAAACAACAATGAAATTCCCCCGTTATAGTTAGTTCAGATAACTATAACTCACGCGCCTGCAATCCATTGCTCTTGACGTCACATATTACTAGTAATTTAGGTCTAGAGGGATACTGTTTGATATAGTTGGATATACTTGACGTCACATATTACATCACTCATGACATGGTCAGTGGCATCACTCATGACATCACTGATGACATCATCCTTGTGATAGAGTGGCGGTCGCGCGAGTTATAGTTATCTGAACTAACTATAACGGGGGAATTTCATTGTTTTTTTACGAGTGAAATGTCCACCTAACTATAACATGTGTGAAACCTTTGATTTTTTAAGTGAATTTGCAAGGTTTTTTAAATGCTAATTCCTAACTATAACGTGTGTGAAACCTATGGTATTTTAAGTGAATTTTTACGGTTTTTTAAATGCTAAGTTATGTATGTATTATTATATTATTTTTTTTAAGGTTTTTCACCGTGTGCACACCCCGTGATTTAAAAAAAAACAAAAATGTTTTATTCACCCTTCGGGGTCCTTCAGGGACCCCCTGACAAAGGCTAGTGGGTCAGGAACTCCGTACCCTGCACCCTTTTCACCACCTCTCTTTTTCAGTGTCGCACCCAAAACAAACAAAATGACGGCCGACACTTCCTGATTTCGACCGATTCGAACGTTGACTGACATGTAACCACCAATCAGAATTACGCTCGCGCACGTACGGGTACGCGCACGGTACGCGCACGGTGCGCGCATATAGATATTTATGTACTTTTAACTGCAATTTTGTCAGGAACTACTGTACAGATTGACTCCATATATGCAAAAGGCACATGCCTGACCTGAGGACTACCTCTCTGCCAAATTTCAAGTAATTCTGTTCAGCCGTTCGGGCTGTACCTTCGACTAAAGGTCCTATGGAAAATAACATGGGGAAAACGCGTTTTGGGACCCCCTTTTTTCTCGGCCCCCGCTTGACGAATCACCCCGAGACTTTCAGGGTAGGAGCTGAGCAGAGCGCCACATTAGTTTTGAAAATTTTGCGAGGATTCATCAACCGGCGCCAAAGTTATTCAAAATAGAATTTTCAGATTTCCTATGGAAACACGGTCCTAACTATATATATATTCACTGAAAAAACCATAGGTTTCACACACGTTATAGTTAGGAATTATCATTTACAAAACCTTGCAAATTCACTTAAAAAACCATAGGTTTCACACATGTTATAGTTAGCTGTACATTTCACTCGTAAAAAACCAATGAAATTCCACGTTATAGTTAGATCAGGTAACTATAACTTGCGCGCCCACAATAAACTGCTGATGACGTCACATAGTACATCACTCATGACATGGTCAGTGACATCACTCATGACATCAATGATGACATCTGAAATTACACATTGTGGATTGCGGTCGCGCAAGTTATAGTTACCTGATCTAACTATAACGTGGAATTTCATTGGTTTTTTACGAGTGAAATGTACAGCTAACTATAACATGTGTGAAACCTATGGTTTTTTAAGTGAATTTGCAAGGTTTTGTAAATGATTATTCCTAACTATAACGTGTGTGAAACCTATGGTTTTTTCAGTGAATTTGTACGGTTTTTTAAATGCTAAGTTATGTATTTATTTTTTATTTTTTTTTCTGGTTTTTCACTATGCGCACACCCTGCGCGCACGGTGCATGCCGTGCGCGCCTCGCCTTTTTTTACGCAGTAACATTTGTTTTTTTCTCCCTTGTGGGTCCTTTAATTTATTTAATAAATGTGATTGTTACTTGTTTTTTTTTGTAATTTTTTTTGCCGTGCGCGTATTTTTTTTTAAAATTATTAAATTTCTTTTTCGTACTTTTGGGTCCTTCTTGGACCCCCTGACAAACACTAGGAGTGCGCTTACAGATATATATATTGATTTAAATGCTATTTTCTCAGGACCTACTGAACAGATTTACACCAGACCTACAAAAGGCACTTCCTTGACCTTATGGCTACCTCTCTGCCAAATTTCACGTAATTCTGTTCAGCCGTTCGGGCTGTAGCTGTGTCTAAAGGTCCTATGGAAAAATGCATGGGGAAAACGGGTTTTGGGACCCCCCTTTTTTCTCAGCCCCCGCTTGACGAATCCCCCCGAGACTTTCAGGGTAGGAGCGGAGCGTAGCGCCCCATTAGTTTTGAAAATTTCGCGAGGATTCGCCGACTGGCGCCAAAGTTATTCCAAATAGAATGTTGCGGATTTCCTATGGAAACACGGTCCTAACTATAACTATCTACTGGCGACCGCCAGTAGATATATATATATATATATATATATATATATATATATATATATATATATATATATATATATATATATATATATATATATATATATATATATATATATATATTATCAAGCGCCTCCCTCCGACTCCGAGGACCACTCCCTACCTATGTTAATTTATTTTCGATTGTGTCAGCCAGCCTGCAAAGGGTGGCCTATCTGTTGGTTACACAATCAATGAAAACAAAGTACCCTATGCAGTAGCGGTCGGTGGTGGGAGTGCTGGCAGGCGGTGACGTAGGGAGGGGCAATGTGGGGGGGTAGTAAACTATGTATTACGGCAAAATACAGGTAAGTAAACATAAAAATAAATAAAACAAATGTCATTGTGCGCACTGCACCGTCAAATGCAATGCAGTGCATTCAACAACATTTGTTTTATTTATTTATATGTATTGGTTACTTACCTGTAATTGTCTGTAATCCATAGTTTACTGCCCCCCACACTGCCCCTCCCCACGTCACCGCCCAGCAGCACTCCCACCACCGACTGCTACTGACCTTATGTCGTGTTTCCATATATAATGTAAGCAATGATCATTGGATCAGATAAATAATCTGCCTTTTTGTAGTACCCAGGGCAGGGTGAAAGTGAGCAATTGCCCTCATGTAACAGAGAGAATATGGCCAGTGCCACCCGTAATACAAAAATATGAGCTTCCCCACCTGCAGACAGTAGGAGTAAATAAAACTAACGTAAGTCTGCATCATGTGACTCGTATCTGTTTTTCTTGGGTGCAAGCTTAGCTGAATGAGCTGGCATGCCGGCCACAACAAGGTTATGTAATTTTGCTAAACTAGAGATAAGAAGAAGACGACTGGTGTGTACTAGAGTCCATAGTGCTAGTATAATGTCTGAAACTCCCACAAATGTTAGAGTCTGAGGAAGTGGAAGGATAGATACTTACCACAAATGTTATGTACTGTGCTTGCTAGTGATACTGTGCAACTATGTGTTGAATTAATTTTGTGTTACTGTTTTGCTAAGAGTATTGGTTACAATATTCTTTTTCTTTCTTGATATAGATCCTCCTTCCCAAAAAAAACCCACTTGGAAGGAGTTGGCAGCCAGGGCCCGGCGCCGTAAACTGCAGGCCATCTGTGAAGAGTAACGGCGGCTGGTGGCTCAGGCAGAGGAGGAGGAGGAGGAGGCGGCTGCAGCTGCAGCCTCATCCAATGCCCTGGGCCCCAGCCAGGCCCTGCCTCTAGTGTTATGGCACCGTGGTCAGGCAGCCGCCCACCGCCGTACTTCGATAACATCTAGCACTGCTGCCCCCCACCCTGGAAGCAACTGCAGGGCATTTCGCCACCAGATGCTCCTCCGGATGGCACGCTTGGAGGAGCACCTAGAGGAGCGGGTCAAGATCCTCGTTGATAAACATCTCAAAGCCCGCCAAATTTATGACCATGTTGAATTGCCCCTTTTTAATTACTTTTGTTAGTGGGTGGGTTTTGGGCATTGGGGTTTATGGACATTTTGGACTTTTGAGTTTTGGACATTGGTTGGGGTTAGGGAGAGGGGTGGGTCAGGTCAGAGTGGGATAGTTTATTTTTGTTAGGGTAATAAATTATATTTACTTAAACATACGATGTTAATGTTTTGTGGGTGGGTTACTGTTTTACGAATTTATGTCACATGGTTTCCTTGCTGCTGCAGGCCCGCAGCCAGTGTTTGATTTAAAATATCTGCCGATTTTGAAATACACAAACAGATAGATGCGGTACCCCTCACTGAGTTATTTTATTTGTCCTACTAGTCAGTCTCTCCTCATAGTCCATTATACCTCCCACCAAACTTATCTTACCTTTGATTGATGATGATTAAGTTTGGCTCAGCGATGGCTGCATGGTTTCCCAAAAGAATGGAGAAGATGCCATGGTTGTGGTGATAGTAGTAGATACTGGCACTAGCATTTAAAAAAAAAAAAAGAGACAGTCACTTGCCTGAGAGAGACTGTGGGAGGAGTAGTAGAACGAAGTAAAGTAGAGCATGACTGGCAAAGCAGAAGAAGATCCTTGCCCTGCCTTGAAATTGAATTAGTGTTGCTTTCACCACATCTGCCCCAGCAAGCGTGTGATCAATTGTTGGTGTACATTTAGGTGCCGATTCCAATCCTGGAGAAACCCGGTACGAATCGTCGGACGGAGCGTTTTCTCCGTCCGACTCGTACCCGGGAAAAAGACCCTACAAACATGCAAGTACGATTCGTACGGAAACACCATTTCCGTACGAATCGGAAAAAACACCGACCGACTGAAAAATACATACGAATGTGATCCGGGACAGTGCATACGCGACATTCGTACGGAGTGAGACAGCCGTTTACGTACCAGCAAGTACGATTCGTACCAACAGCACTCCGGACGGCAATATTTTTACGGCACCCAAAAAGTGCCGGAAAAGCTAAGTACGCCGCGCAGCGTGAGGAAAAGGGGGCCCGGTACGCGCCGAACACCCCCTCAAGCCCCCCCATGTACGGTGCGTACCCCCACCCGTGTATGTACACCCGTGTACGTACGAGTCGAACCCCCACCCGTGTATGTACACCGGTGTATGTACGAGTCATACCCCCACCCGTGTATGTACACCTGTGTATGTACACCCGTGTACGTACGAGTCGAACCCCCACCCGTGTATGTACACCTGTGTATGTACGAGTCATACCCCCACCCGTGTATGTACATCCGTGTATGTACACCCGTGTATGTACGAGTCGAAGCCCCACCCGTGTATGTACACCCGTGTATGTACGAGTCGAACCCCCACCCGTGTATGTACACCCGTGTATGTACGAGTCGAACCCCCACCCGTGTATGTACACCCGTGTACGTACGAGTCGAACCCCCACCCGTGTATGTACACCCGTGTATGTACGAGTCGTACCCCCACCCGTGTATGTACACCCGTGTATGTACACCCGTGTACGTACGAGTCGAACCCCCACCCGTGTATGTACACCCGTGTATGTACGAGTCATACCCCCACCCGTGCATGTACACCCGTGTATGTACACCCGTGTACGTACGAGTCGAACCCCCACCCGTGTATGTACACCCGTGTATGTTCGAGTCGTACCCCCACCCGTGTATGTACACCCATGTATGTATACCCGTGTATGTACGAGTCGAACCCCCACCCGTGTATGTACACCCGTGTATGTACGAGTCGAACCCCCACCCGTGTATGTACACCCGTGTATGTACGAGTCGAACCCCCACCCGTGTATGTACACCTGTGTACGTACGAGTCGAACCCCCACCCGTGTATGTACACCCGTGTATGTACGAGTCGTACCCCCACCCATGTAAGTCCTTTCTTACTTTTCACCATCTTTCTTGTAGAGAACAAGCGGGGAACAACCTTTACAACGCAACTTTTACAACGCACTACCATTACAACGCATTTTTTACAACGCATAATCCATTACAACGCATGACATTACAACGCATGACACTACAACGCATTTTTAAAAACTACCTTTACAACGCATTCCATTACAACGCATACTACCATTACAACGCATACCATTACAACGCATAATATTACACTATACTATCCAACACTTACCCTACTGTTGCACCCCCTGGAGTTAGAATAGTAATTTTTACCCCTACACTATCCAACACTTACCCTACTGTTGCACCCCCTGGAGTTAGAATAGTAATTTTTACCCCTACACTATCCAACACTTACCCTACTGTTGCACCCCCTGGAGTTAGAATAGTAATTTTTACCCCTACACTATCCAACACTTACCCTACTGTTGCACCCCCTGGAGTTAGAATAGTAATTTTTACCCCTACACTATCCAACACTTACCCTACTGATGCACCCCCTGGAGTTAGAATAGTAATTTTTACCCCTATACTATCCAACACTTACCCTACTGATGCACCCCCTGGAGTTAGAATAGTAATTTTTACCCCTATACTATCCAACACTTACCCTACTGATGCACCCCCTGGAGTTAGAATAGTAATTTTTACCCCTATACTATCCAACACTTACCCTACTGATGCACCCCCTGGAGTTAGAATAGTAATTTTTACCCCTATACTATCCAACACTTACCCTACTGATGCACCCCCTGGAGTTAGAATAGTAATTTTTACCCCTATACTATCCAACACTTACCCTACTGATGCACCCCCTGGAGTTAGAATAGTAATTTTTACCCCTATACTATCCAACACTTACCCTACCGATGCACCCCCTGGAGTTAGAATAGTAATTTTTTCCCCTATACTATCCAACACTTACCCTACTGATGCACCCCCTGGAGTTAGAATAGTAATTTTTACCCCTACACTATCCAACACTTACCCTACTGTTGCACCCCCTGGAGTTAGAATAGTAATTTTTACCCCTACACTATCCAACACTTACCCTACTGTTGCACCCCCTGGAGTTAGAATAGTAATTTTTACCCCTATACTATCCAACACTTATCCTACTGTTGCACCCCCTGGAGTTAGAATAGTAATTTTTACCCCTATACTATCCAACACTTACCCTACTGTTGCACCCCCTGGAGTTAGAATAGTAATTTTTACCCCTACACTATCCAACACTTACCCTACTGTTGCACCCCCTGGAGTTAGAATAGTAATTTTTACCCCTATACTATCTAATACTTACCTTAAATGTAATTTAATATTATGCGTTGTAATGGTATGCGTTGTAAAGGTAGTATGCGTTGTAATGGTAATGCGTTGTAAAGGTATTTTTTAAAAATGCGTTGTAGTGTCCTGCGTTGTAATGTCATGCGTTGTAATGGATTATGCGTTGTAAAAAATGCGTTGTAAGTGCATGCGTTGTAAAAGTGTGCGTTGTAACGTCATACATCCGAACAAGCACCTCGCCCGGAACCACACAGTATGCGGTCCGCGAGGTTGGTCTCCAGTAGGTGTTCCAGAGTGTGGTCTTGAAAGTACAAGTGAGTGAAAACACCCCTGGGGGAAGACTTAACCTCTCCCCCTAACTAACGGAGATTGCGGTTTTTTTATCGTATTTTTTTCGTATTCAATTTATTTCTTTCCAGCACAAGGTCTGACAACAAGACGGTGCTACAACCTTTTAACAATTACTTGTAATATCTCCTTAGGTGTACGAGTCTTCCACACCCCCTCCGTTGACCATGAGGCATAGCATTGCTTCTTAAAATGTATGTATTGTTGTACATTGTGAGTCTTGTGTGTTTTTTGTCGTGTCAGACGCATGTTTTGTTTGTATGTGCACTGTGTGCATTCATAGACACCTTTTATTCACATTATAGCGAAACGCCTGCATGAAGGATGTATTTTCTGGATAGCAACACAGTGGCACAATAAGAACCAATACTAAATAAGTATCACAACACTGGTGTATAGTGTAACCGCCATTGTTTTTTTCATTGCATATTATCTTTTTTCCCTTTAACTTCTGTATTTTTATACCCTACAGACATTGCCAGGTGTACATTTACGTATGTATTGTCCATAATGCATGCTTATTAGTCGTAGCGTTTTTCACTTGTTTTTGCACCGGAATTAGGTCTACTAGGAGTGGTACTTGCACTGGGCTGGTCCCAGTGTAGTCCTGAGGAAGAGCTGGGGAAGCTCGAAACTAGTTGACCATATGCTAGGTACACTTACCCATTACAGTAGGTTATTCTAGCGTATTACCCACCTTTTTAACCAATTAGCTAGGAGCAAGAATAAAATGTATTTGGCCCACTAGTTGATTATTTTAATTCACTTGTTCCACTCCACACCACTACACTTGCACCACACATAATTTGTTTCAGTGCTCCTACGTAATTCGCAAGTTGCAGCACGCCTCAGCCTGTAGAGGACTGAGAGGACCCCAATGATGAAGCATGTCACGGTGGGGAAACCCCGGTGAGTGAGGGGACTCAAGAAAGGAATTGTCCTGCCCCTTTTTCCTTGGGTGTTCTTCGGGAAACAATTGTCTTCCTGACACCCCCAGGTTAAGTTCTTGTAACCTGAACGTTCAGGCTATTTATTATCTAACCTACTACTTATGTCATCGAAGTCACTCTCCTCTTCCTGCTGTGATTCACGTATTTTGTACTCCGGTGGTATAAAGTGCTGATTCATTTTGATCATGGTTAACCTCTCCGCGCTTTTGGGCAAGAGACTGGTCCTTTTCACAGTTACAATGGCACCAGCAGCACTGAAAATACGCTCAGAAGAGACACTTCCAACAGGGCATGCCAGATACTTTATCGCCAGCCTGCTGAGCACTGGCCATTGGCTTCTTTTCCCATACCAATACACCAATGGGCTTTGCTCCATGAAGACCTATGTTGTGTCATCCAGATAGGCCTGGACCATCCACTCAATGTTCAGGGGTTCTTGGCCTCTTTTGCCTTTGCATCAGCAATGGACGTACAAAACCCTTTCCGTAGAAACCAATCACTTGCCTTTTTTTTATGTGGCTGATGATCCTGTTGGTGCTGTTGTTGATGTTATTGCTGGTAGTGTTGGTGACTGATGGGAGGCAAATGCACTGCTCTCAGGCTCTGAAGTAGAACTTGACTCTGGGTGCCCTGTAGTACTTGTTCTTGCCTGGGGTGGCGGGTCTCTAATTAAGAGCCGTTCGTTTTCCAAGTCAGTGGCTTCCTCAGCTATCAAAGATTTGTACTTGGCAACATCCACTTCTGAATAAGGAATTACTTCATTACTGTTCAGAAATTATTTGTACCGTGGATCCAAAATTGAGGCAGTAATGTAATGTCGATGTGACACAATGCTAGTTTGAATCCTTGTATTTTCAGATAAGCGAACGGCTAAAGTGTCCGCCAAATAATATGCGTCTACTTTGTCATCCACACCTGCGTACGTTTCAGACACCTCCTTCAGCTCTTGTCTAGCATGTACAACAATGGGATAGCTTGGCCCATAGTGGATGTATATCATTACGTCGCATACTAATACCACACGTGCCATTACAACGCGGGTATTACTACGCGATGTAAATGACATTGCATCCCATTACATCGCATACTTTTACCACGAGTATGCCTTTACCACGCATGCCATTACAACGCAAAGGCATGCGTGGTAAAGCTATACTTGTGGTAAAAGTATGCAAGGTAAGTGACAACCCTACCCCTACACCTACACAACACACTACTCCCATCCCTACACTACCCCTAAAACACTACCACACTACACTACCCCCACTACTCCCACCCCTACACTACCCTAAACCCTAAAACAATACAACACTACAACACTACCCCCACTACTCCCACCCCTACACTACCCTAAACCCTAAAACAATACAACACTACCCACACTACTCCCACCCATACACTACCCTAAACCCTAAAACACTACAACACTACCCACACTACTCCCACCCCTACACTACCCTAAAATCTAAAACACTACTACACTAGCCAACCTACAACCACCCCTACACTACCCTTAAACACTACTACACTACAACATTACCCACACTACTCCCACCCCTACACTACCCTAAACCCTAAAACACTACAACACTACCCACACTACTCCCACCCCTACACTACCCTAAACCCTAAAACACTACTACACCTCCCACACTACTCCCACCACTACACTACCCTACCCTAAACCACTACCCCCACCCCAAGCACAATCAGCCTTACCTCTTTCCTTGTGGTTCCAGCGTCGCCGTCTCTGCTCCCGGTTCCTGCTTCCTGCGTCGTCAGAGGTCCACGTCATTCTGAGGAAACAGCCTCAGTTTCCTCACAACGACGTGGATAGCCATTACATCGCATGCGTTGTAAAAGCGCATGCGATGTAATGATATGCGTGGTTTTTACCACGTTTTGTAACATCGTGTAAAAACCAAGTTGAAATGGCTGTTCCCCGCCCATGGTACAGTCCTCCCTGCTGACTTCACGTGTGAAGACCTCAAAAGGAAGTAGCATCTCTGTCAGGCATTTAACGAGGTCCATTTGGCCATCTCAGTGGTCATGCCTTTCACAGTAGGATCTCCTGACCTTTTCATGACATAAGCATGGAGTGGTATGTACTGCTCAAACAGACGATCAAGCATGTAATAAGTTGAATTCCAATGTGTTGGCACCTTCTGGATGAGTGCTTTGACTGGCAATTTATGCTCACATTAAATGACCCTCAGCTGCTTCCGAGCTTTAAAAGAATGGTTGAAATGTGTGCATATTCTTCTGCAGGTGGTCAGTAAGTTGCTGACTTTGCTTTCATTTTTCAGAAAGTCTTGAACAACAATGTTAATACAGTGTGGCTACAGTTGCATGTTTGCGAGTGTCATTAAAAATCTCAGCAGTGTCAACAACACCTGCAGATATCTTAACTCTAACCGCCGAAAAAGAGACCCAGTGTGCAGTGATGCACATGTAATCAGTGGCTTGGCAACTGGTCCACATGTCTGTTGTCAGGTGGATACTCTGAACAGCAATCTCTTTTAAGGCTTTTCCAAGCAATTCCAGCACGTCGTGATGTAGTGCTGGAACAACAACTCTGGCGAAATAGTAGCGGCTGGGAACCTTCCATTTTGGCCAGATGGTTGTCACAAATTCCAGAAAACCCGCCCCTTCAACAAAAGAAAAAGGGAGAAGGTCCAGTGCTAACATTTTAGCCAGCTTCGCATTGTAGAAACGTGCTATTGGGTGGTTGCGGTCGTACTTCCCCTCTGGCTTAGTAAACATGCTAAGAATGGTAGGATGCGTGGTATTCTTTCTTGTTATGCTCAACATCGCACTTTATTTCAATGCAGTACTCCTTGGTGTCTCAGGCTGACTCTTACTCTTGTGCCACTGAGATGTTGCTGAGGATGTGGGCGTTACCACTGCAGTGCTGGGAACAGGGCTACTTTGTGTATCACTACCACAGAGAATGTCTCCCTCTGGGGCGTGGCCGAGCCGAGCTACAAGATGGCCGCCGTGTAACGGGGCTCTGCCGGCCGAACAATCAATCCGTTAGCCCATCCGTTCTCTGCCTGACTTTCCGTGTAGGGAAGCTATGGCGGGAGATGCCCTGACGCCGAGGATCCCGGCGGTGCTTCAGCGACAGAAATCGGCTGCGGAAATCCGGGGCTACGGGCCCTCGTGACTCCGGCTGCTGGGGCGTTCCGCGCTGGGCGGCGCCGTCTGCTGCGCGAGGCCCTGGTCGGAGGCCGCTACCTGTTTGGCGAGTTGGGACCGGCGTGGACGCCTGCAGAGTGCTGGATGCCCGACGTCTGCAACCAGAGATGTAGCTGCGGGCCCCTGCTGGGCTGAGTGCGGCCTTCGCGGCGGCTCCGGGGCACACGGTGTGCTGGCCTGACGATCTGGCTGCCTGGGCCTTGCCGACGGGGACGCGGCTGGTGCTGCTGGCGGAGCCGGTGATACTGCTGACCTAGGGCGGCGGGAGGCGGCCGCCGCGGAGCCTGATCCATACCTGCGAGGTGGCGAACCCAACATGCTGGCCTATGCTGATCCGTGCCCAGGCCTTTGACTGACATACGGCACTGCGAGTTGGTGGCACGTAGAGCGTGGAGCGAGAACGGCTGGGTGCCCATCCAGATTGCTACCTGACCGTGGTGAGTCCCCGATTGATGAATAGATGCTGCTGACCCGCCGCCTGGGCGAGACGACAGCTGGCTGGGCCTAGCCTGCCTGGAGAGGTTCCCGGGGACACGTGTTGGCCGCTCGGTGAAACGGCTGCCGGGCCCTTGCGGACTAGTGCTGGTTGGGGCCCGGGGCCTACGAAGTGCCGGCTGCCCCCTTTTACTTGGTGCCGGTGTGTGTAGGGCCCGGAGGGCGACATGGGGAAATCCGACGCCAAGCAGCGGAAGCTCTACTTTGAGAAACAGGCTTCCCGCGGCGCTGTGGCGGCTCCGCCATCACCACCGGTGGTCCCTGAAACGCAGCTAGACCCACCACCTGAGGAAGATGTTCGAAGTATGTTTCGTGACCTTAAAGGGTGCCTCAAGGAAATCGATGGCAAGCTCGACTCCATGGCCCAGCGGCTTGATGGCATATCTCATAAAGTAGACCAGCACGAGGAGAAGATCGCTGCGGCGGAGGCGCGGATTACCGACTGCGAGGAGAGCATTGGAGACACCCAGGAGAGGCTACTTCGCATGGACAAGGTCCTGGAGGTGATCAGAGGGCGCAATGAGGATTTGGAGGCCCGCTCCCGGAGGAACAATGTTCGTATTATTGGCATTGCGGAATCCACGAATATTGGTAACATGGAACAATTTATTGAAGGAATGTTCCGCGAACTGTTTGGGGCGGACCTGTCGGCCATGTTCCTGGTCGAGCGGGCACACCGAACACTGGGGCCGCGGCCCGTGCCTGGGGCACCGCCGCGGCCGATCCTGGCACGTGTTCTGAACTACCGGGACAGGGACACTATCCTGCGGTTGGCGCGTGAAAAAGGTGAGCTCCGATTCCAAAATATGGCCGTCTCCTTATTTCCAGACTTTACACAGGCGGTACAGGCCGCAAGGCGAGAATTTATACCGGCTAAAAAAATATTCCAAAAGGTGGGGACTAAATATGCCATGTTATACCCGGCCAAGTTGCGGATACACCACAAAGGGAAGCCAATGTTCTTTACGGCCGCAGCGGATGCCCTCAAATTTGCCAGGCAGGCGGAGCGCTCGCAACGTGGGCGAGAAGATGAGCACGGCACTTCTCCGCTGGGCCAGCTGAGCGACACAGAGTGACACAGCGCGCTATCCCTCTGAGATGTGAAGAGATGCTGGACATCGTAACTGTAAGGTACATGACCTGTAGCCGCGGATGGGAGTCCAGGGGGCTCTTGAGGGCCGTGGGATTTGTCCCGGACCTGTGCGGACTGGCTCGACTGGTCGCGGCCCGCGCCGCTCAGACCCTATGGAGCGCTGCGGGGGGAGGACTGTCGGGCCGCCTTACGCTGTGGCTAATTGTACTGTATTTACCTAAGGCAGCACTGTTCGGCCACCCTGTCGTTTTTTAGACGGGAGTGTGAGCCGGTGACCCCACGCCCTGTGGGATGATTCCCGAGACATTGTTATATGGCAGTTCTTGTTGGGTGGGGAGGTGGGGGGGGACTGTTTCTCAACCTGTTTGGGGGGTTGGAGTGGGTGGGGAAGGGTTTTGGTTATTGTTGGTTGTTGCTCTCTCACTGCGGTTTCTTAGTGCACCACGAACTGGCGTCACACCCTTGCAGCAGGCTGACTGTATAACATTGCTTATCCCGGGGACTGGGTGGCGGGGGGATCCCCGATGGCCCCTGGTCTGTGGGACGTTGATATCCTTGCCACCGTATGGGACACACACATATAAACCTCCCTGACCGAGTTGCGATGCCTTACATGGAATATCCGCGGTCTTAACGACCACCGCAAGATACGCCTGACTCAGACTTATCTGTCACGCCACCACATTGACATATGTTTCCTGCAGGAAACTCATTTGCCTCGAAGCGCCGGAGACAAGCTGCGAGGCGCTAGATGGGGCGAGGTACACACTTCGGGCTGCTCCAGCTATTCCCGGGGAGTGGCCATTCTTATCCGTAAAGGCCTTCCCTGGCAAACGTTTAAGGTAGATGCCGACACAGAGGGGCGCTACATCATACTGAGCGGGAAACTATTTCACATGCCGCTGACGTTAGTTAACACATATGGGCCCAACTCGGATGACCCTGGGTTTTTCCGCCACATCTGGCACTTGACACAATCACTGGGTGGTGGGGATTGCGTGTGGGGAGGGAATTTCAATGCTGTGCTGTCGCTAGACTTGGATAGGGAGGGGGCAGCCCGCACTCATCACCCACAAGCTGCTAGCCTTATACACGGCCTAATGGCTGATTATAACCTACTAGATTCGTGGAGGGTATTGCCTCCCGCGGTTAGGGAAGGCACCTGCTTCACCCCGCACAAAGGAGCCTGGTCCCGCCTAGACTTCTGGCTCTTGACCCCGCAGGCCCATGCATGGGTGTCTTCAGTTGCTCATAAGGCGCGCACCCTCTCAGACCACTCCCCTGTCGAGCTGACTTTGAAGGTCCCCAAGCCATACATCACGCCCTTCACGTGGCGCCTGCCGCCACAGGCCCTGTCGGACCCGGTGTTTCGAGAGGATATTCACCAACACATAACTGACTACTTTGAGCACAATGAGGGCTCCGTGACGTCGCTGGGCACCCTGTGGGATGCATTTAAGGTGGTGATAAGGGGCCACTGCATCGCGGGACAGGCCAAAGTCCTAAAGACCATAAGGGCTGCGCTCGGTAAATTAGAAGACCGTCTGCACTCATTGGAGGTGCAGTACTGCTCGGACCCCTCGGCTGCCACGTTGGTGGCCACTCGCACCACGCTCACTGAATATCAAGCGGAGGCTGAAAGAGAGCTCAAATTCCTGACTAAATATGCGACGGCCCGCCGTTATGGGGAAGGGGACCGCCCTGGCAGGACGCTTGCCCTCCTGCTGCGCTCGCAGCGGCCCTCGACATTTGTCTCCGCAGTGATGACTGGGGGAGGTGATACCGTATATACCCCCCCGGAAATACTAGATGCCTTCCGGACTTTTTACAAGGGTCTGTACAGGTCGCGGGCAGCCCACACCCAGGCGGAGCTGTCTGAATATTTTGATACCATACAGCTTATATGGTTTAATGCACACCAGAAAGGTTATTTCGATCGACCATTTGAGGCAGAAGATGTGCGTGAGGCCATAGGGTCATTGGCTGCTGGTAAGGCGCCGGGGCCGGACGGCCTCCCGGCGCAGTTCTACAAGGAATATGTGGATCTCCTGGCCCCCCGCCTGCTGGCGGTATATGCGGAGGCGGTTGAGACGGGTATGCTCCCGGACTCCATGAGGGAGGCTGTCATCATCACCCTCCTTAAACCAGATAAAGATGCCCAGCAGTGCGACTCTTATAGGCCACTATCATTAATCAACACTGACGCCAAGATCTTTGCGAAAATGCTTGCAACTCGCCTGCAGCCGGTGTTACCCCTGATGATCCGCCCGGATAAGTCGGGCTTTATACCGGGCCGCTCAACGTCCCATAACCTCCGCACCCTCTTCGGAGTACTGCACTATTTGGCCCCGCATGTTAAGGCTGCGGCTGTGCTACTGGACGCCACCAAAGCGTTTGACTCCCTGGAATGGGGATTCCTGTTCCCTCTGCTGCAGCGCATGGGGGTAAGCGAGGCCTTTATCGGCTACATACGACTACTTTATAAAGACATTACTGCCAGGGTGAGGGTCAATGGGTTGATCTCTGAGCCTTTTGCCATTCGGAGAGGCACGAGACAGGGCTGCCCCCTGTCACCTCTGCTTTTTGCCATCGCCACTGAACCTCTGGCTGCCCGCATTAGACAACATCATGCGGCCAGGGGCATTGGCTTCTCCTCAAGGGCGCTGACCATATCACTATATGCTGATGATGTTACACTGTATGTTTCTGATCCTCAGGTCAACCTCTCCCCTTTGACACAAGAACTACTGGATTATGGACGGTTGTCAGGTGTCAATATCAATTGGGAGAAATCAGTCATTCTGCCCTTGACCACCGGGACTCCCCGCTTTACCCCGGACTGCCCACTGAAATGGGCGACTGGGCCGGTGCGATACCTGGGGATCTGGGTGAGCACAGATATGCAGCAGATATGGACAGAAAACTATGGGCGGGTGACCGGCTGGGTGGAGGAGAGGGTTGGTCGCTGGAAGCATTTGCCCCTTTCGCTGGCTGGCAGGATTGCTGTGGCTAAAATGGTGATCCTGCCTAAACTCCTCTACTTATTTGTGAATATCCCGCTGCCCCTGACCGCACACTTCCTGCGACGACTGCGCTCATTGATGGTGGAGCTGGCCTGGGGGGGTAAGCAGCCGAGGGTGTCCTGGGAGACCCTCACTCTCCCACAGAGACAGGGTGGCCTGGCTGCGCCGGACTTCTCCTTATATTCATACTGCGCACAGGCACAGTTCTTGCACTACTGGACACACCCCACACCGTTTCAACCGCACGTGGCGATCGAGACCGACAGGGCGGCACCGCTGCCGCTGACTGTTGCCCTATATGCGCCGCACGTCCGAAGGTGCACAGAAATCGACCCGGTACACGCGCTCAGGTGGGCCTGGAATGGTTTGAGATGCAGGGCCGGATTAGATATGCTTTATACCCGCTCGGTGCCCCTGCGCGGGAACCCGATGTGGCCGTCGCTGCGGGCTATGCGAACCGGGAGGCGGGCCGCAGAGCTGGGCCTCCACACTGGAGGCGATCTATTTCCGGGTGACACCTTCCTAACGCTGGAGCAGATGTGTGGATCGGAGGCACCGACGATACTAGACACGCTTCTGTATTACCAGCTCCGCCATTCAAGCCGGAGGCTGTTCCCCACTTTCCCGGTGCCACCGCCGGATCTGCTTGCTTTGGAGAATGTGTTGTCTGTGGATTCTGGCCGCAAGCTGGTCTCCAGATTGTATGTGCGAATGCAGGCTAACCACCCCGTGATGCTTCCGGCGGCGCGGGGCATGTGGACGGCGGAATTGGGAGCGGAAATTTCTGATATACACTGGGATCTGTGCTGTAGGCAGCTTGAGCTTCTATCCCCTAACTACAGGCTGCGCCTGATCCACTTCAAGTACATACACATGCTTTACCGCACACCAAGACGGTTGCACCACATGGGACTAAGGGATACCGATGAATGCTGGCGCTGTCATGCACCGGGGGCCACCTTTATACACATGGCGTGGGGCTGTACTGCAATAGCGTTGTTCTGGACAAGGGTGCTGGAGATAATATGTACTATCACGGGCCTACTGATCCCCTGCACACCCCAGGTTGCATTGCTGGGGATTTTGCACATGATTGAGCCCAAACACCGTAAACTGCCAGCAATGCTATTATTATTGGCTAAGAGACAGGTTGCTATGCATTGGGGGGCGGGCACGTCACCTAGCATTAAGGTATGGGTTCAAAGCGTTGTTTACTGCCAAACCCAGTTAGCCCTGTACTGGGAGCTTATGCCGATGCGGTCCAGGCCCAGGGACATCTGGGAGCCCTTCGTACACTGGCTGGAGCAAACCCCGCTACAAATGCTGTAACACGTTGCTCTCCCCTCGGATGGGAGGAGAACGTTAATATTTGCTGCTACTCGTGGGGCGGGTTGGTGGCTGTCGAGGCGGGATACCCGGATGGGCAGATGTTGCGGATTGCCGGTTGGTTGAAGAGTAGATTGCCATATAATACTGACTTGATGTCCTTTACATTCCGTACCCTGTGCCTTGTTGGGAGGGGAGCTTGTCGTCACTGTCTGCGATGCGTACATAGCAGTGTGAAGCAATGTTTTAAGTTTGTTATTGAAAATGTCAATAAAAAGAATTAAAAAAAAAAAAAGAATGTCTCCCTCTTCTTCTTCTTCCTGTTCCACCGTGAACGGACCTTCTTCTACTCGTCTTCTACTCATTTATCACCACCAACAGCAATGGTTCCAGTTTTTATGCGACGAAGGTGGTCCTCCCAGTTGATTGCGCGGTACCATAGTTTGTACCAAGCTTACCACGACTAACAGAGGTATGACAAATGGAGCATATAGCAATGTTCTCCTCCTTTTCGCTAATCGTAAAGAAGTCCCACATTGGGGAGCTTAACTTTTGTTATGCTACGCTTGTCAACATAATGTACAGCTAAATCAAATTCACAAGGATAACTACAAATGCTTTGTTCAGCAAATTTGAAATTCAAATGCAAAGTCCATGCAAAACAAAGGCCAATGGCCAGTCCATATCCAAAGTCCAAATAGGGTGTGAGTGACGTTGCTTGCCGGCACTGCTAAGGACAGGGGACATCCACTCGGAGGGGCATACATGGGGGCAGGTCAGGCACCGCAGGGACAGGATCAGGGCTCAGCAGAAGGAGGCAGTGAAGGGGTGGTGGGTGCAGGAGAGTCACTGGCAACTGCAGTGGAGGTGCCTGACATAGTGGGTGCAGTCACAACTGTGGGGCACAAGTCAGATGGTGTTGGTGCCGGCAAAAATGCAGTGGCCAGGTCAGATGGAGAGGACTGGGTCCCCACTGCAGTGCCCAAGTCAGACGGGGTGGTCGTGGACTCCACTGCAGTGCCCAACTCCATGGGAGCGGATGGGGTTCAGGTGAGGTCGGCAGGACAGAGGGGTGGGGGCACGGTCCCCACAACAGTGGCACAAACAGGCTGACCGGGGGGGGGGGTGGGGATGGAAGAGCAAGTGGTAGGGGGGAGGGCCTGAGCATTTTGGGGATGGTGTATGGAACCTGTGGAGTGGTGGCCTGGGGGATGGAGGACGGAGACTGTGTTGTTGAGCTGCGGGGCAGGGGTGGGGTCTTGCCCTTCCGGGTCCGAGGGGGACTTGCGGGTGGGGGCCTCAGTCTGCCTGGGCGAGGGTGTCCGGGTGTGAGGGGTACTCCCCTCTGTATGTGGCGACTTCCTCTTCCCCTTGTACGCTGGATCTGCTGGATCGGTGGGGAAGAGGCCAAGGTCACAGAGGAAGAGCTTCTTGGGAGATGGGGTTGCAGGTGAGGCAAGGGAAGGGGTCTTGGAGGGAGAGGTATCGGAGGGCTGCGGAGTGGTTGTGGATGCCTGTGTGTGTGGTTGCATACCATCCCCTGTGAGTGTGGTATCTGTCCCCTGAGGTTGCTTGCGTGCATGTCTAGACAATGGGTTTGGGTGAATGTGCTGGTGTGTGTGTGCTTGGGACAGGTATGGTGCTAGGAATTGTGGATGGGGCAGGGGTAGGAGGGGTGAGGGACTGTTGGAGGAGAGACACTGCTGCCGTCAGGGAGGAGGCCATGGACTGATTGGCCCTCTGTAGGGTTGACATGCCTGATGACATGCCCTCCATGAACAGCACCAGTTGTGTCAATAGACTGGAGTGTGCTTGGAGAACACCCAGCATTGATGTCTGCCCTACATGAATCTGTTGAAGCAAGTCCACATACTCCACACTCGGGCAGCAGGGAACACAGGGGCAGGGGGTGCAGTGCCTGGCACAAACGAGACATGCTCCCGAACACGGGAGCCTCCACGGACCTCTGGTATGGGAGCCGATGGGAGGGTGGTGATGGTGGTGGTGGGGGCGGGGACAGCCTCACTAGCTGGGGTTTGTTGGCTGCTGCCACCCTCCTCCACAAGGGAGTCATCCTCCGAGCTGCTGTGGTCCTCAGCTGGGGTGGATGGTGCTGCGGGCTCCTCGATGTGGCTCCACTCGCCCTCCATGCCACTGGGTCTCTCCAACTCCTCGCTTTCTATCCCAGTCTGGCTCTGCGGCTCCTCCTGGTCCATAGCGCTGTCCCCTCCTGTGGCCGTGGATGTATCTGGATAGAATTAGGAAAAACAGAACAACATAAGTCACCTGCACTGACCGCACACACCAGAGTGAGTACAGCACATCACAGGGCAAGCCCTGGCATCATCCTCTGAACACTGCTCAAAGTGCTCAAACTGTTTTGAATAAGCTAATTGTCAGTCTGACCATCAACCATGGCACTCATATCCCTCCTGGACTTGCACCCATATGTCTGTTGCATGTTGGATGCTAATACCCCAATGTGCAGACATGCACCACCTACACAGTTGTTGGACATGAACGTGAATATGTAGAAGTTTGTCACTATACACACATCACATCTCTTGCCACAGACTCAGTACAGGTGTCAGGAAGAAGGGATGGCCAGAGTCTCATTTCACATGCTTGTGATGCATACCAGCAACACACACTATGATGTTCTCATGTCCTGATAGTCACTGCCACAATGGGGTGCATGGAGCACATTTGACTCCAATGCAGGATCCCTCATAGCAAGTTAAATGCCATGGCACAGGCATGCCTGGAAAGTCAGTCATTGCTGTCTCCTGTCACAGGGGCAGGGCATCCAGACAACAACAGTATGCACTGTGTCACAATCATAGGTCAGGGATAAAGCAAACTCTGCAGCTGACAAGTGCACTTGTCCATCCCCTGCAAACAACATATCCCGGACTCAGATTACCCCACATCATACAAATCAGACATATGAGTGACTGCGAACACAACTCCCTGAACATGAGCACCTCACAGTCTGCTGTGCTTGAAGCACAGCTGCCTGAACTTCACAGTTGCATACACCATTGTGCACTGTCAATTGATCACACACCTATTTGTCACACAGGTCTCGTCTCCTATAGTCACATCTCAGATGTCCTGCTGACCCTCAAACTCATATACACCCCAGTTGTCCTGAAAAGGAAGCCACACCACAATGACACAGAGGCAGACACCTGAAGGCACATGTCACTAAGCACAATCTGTAAGTTGATACACGGGAGTGGGAGTACAGAGTGTTTTTAAATGCCCTGGAGTAGGCATGACTGCCCAGGTCTACGTGAAACAGTGTATAGCCCTGGACAGTTGGCAGGTGGCTAAGCAAGTGTGACACACTTGATATACATACTCCTGAGGCTCAAAATATGGAGTCACCTGCTGCATGGGTGTGTTTGAAATACCCCAGGCACATGTTGCGAGTCAGACCAGCAATTGGAACACATATCAAGGGCACACACAGATCACATGTCAGATCTCAGGCATTGTGTAAACAATTGACCCACCCACGAAACACACAACAGAGTCCCAGTAACAGATGCTGTCCGGAACCTTAAGCATAGCTGACTGCAGGGACACAGTGCCCTAGTGAAACAAGTCACAGACTGTAGGGGCCACACCTGTGGATCAGATGAGGAGGGTGCATTACACAATTGAGGGACATGAGTGCTGGACTACAAGACCGACGTAATATGGAAGTGTGACCAGGCCAAAAGACTGCAAATAGCATGTCAGACATAGTTCACAGATTAGGCATGGATTTTCCCCCTCCTTGCTGCTGTCTGGCCTTCAGCTGCCCATCCAGGTCCGGGAAGACCACCGCCAGAATCCTGAGCATGTGGGGGTCAGGGTCCGGTGTCCGCCCCTCCTGCAAGGAGGCAACAGCTTTAGCTGGACCCTTGCGATCCTCCTGGTCCAGCCCCGAAGGTCCTGCCACCTCTTCTGGCAGTCGCGGATCTGGCGCTTGTAGACCCCCACTGATCTAACTGCCCGGGTGATGGTCAGCCAGATCTTGTGCTTCTGGAGGGCATCAACCTGTGAGGATGACAAAGTGACCACACATGCCACATATTTGTGCTGCACACAGTTGGATATACATGTAGTCATCACAAAGGTAAATAAGGTGCACAGGTAGTGCACCCATGGAAATGGACAATTGCCCTACATGTCTGACATGTTAACATTGCCTGGAAGTTAAAGCTTGCACAAATGTACTTTTGATGCAGAACACCTGTTCATCACATGTACCTACACACTTTAGGGGGTTGAAAGTACTCAGTGAGTACGCTTGCCACTGGTGTACACACTGCTAGTACTGCTAGTCAATGAGTGCGCACGGCTCGGTCAACTAACTGTACAACGCGTAGATTGAAAATCCACATGCACCCGTCTCCATACGATTCAATGGGCTATGCATGCGCACGGCTCGGTCCATGCCTGCACGACACGTATGTATAATAGTCACCCGCATCGGTTCACATTGCAGTCAATGGTCAAGGCGTGCGCACGGCTCAGTCCATGCCTGCACGACGCGTATGCATAAAAGTCACCCGCATCAGTTCAGATTGCAGTCCATGCCTGCACGACGCGTTTGCACAAAAGTCACCCGCATCGGTTCACATTGCAGTCAATGGCCAAGGTGTGCGCATGGCTCGGTCCATGCCTGCATGAGGCGTATGCATAATAGTCACCCGCATCGGTTCACATTGCAGTCAATGGCCAAGGCATGCGCACAGCTCGATCCACAGCTGTACAATGCGTCTCTGTAGAACTCACCCACGTCTGTTGACATTGGTGTGACTTGTTAACGGATTCCACACACAATTACTTGCCAGGGACTCAGGTGCATACCTACCACACCACAGCATGTGCCACACTGTATCCCATGGCATGTAAGGCTGCATTACCTGTGTGTGTAGAGGGGGCAACATTTTGTTTGTTGTGTGGCACTTTGGTGCAGCCACTCCCAGGCTGTGCACATGTTCATGGGGACAGAATCCTTTGTGTGTTGTGCACATTACCACTGTGATGTGCAACTGTACAGTTATGGGCATGAGTCATGGACACAGTTGCAGGTTGGATATGTTTAGGACATGTCACATACACCCTGAGTCCTGGGTGGGATGGTATGTACGTCACAGTGAGACCCATAGCCACAATTCTGATGTACACCCACAGTCTGTGTGCATGTTGTGTCTCAGATGTGTCTGATCCCATGTGCCCAATGGGAGACAGTCTCCACATCCATGTTGTTTGTGCATCAACATTGATGTTGTGGGTGTCTCGGAGACGTCCATGTATAGCCTGCAGAGACAACAGGGGCCACTACCTGTGGGACTCATGGTTGTTTTGTGGCGTGTACATGATATGCCATGTCATGCCAATGTCCCTGTGGCAATACAGGGACCCTGGTTATCTGCCTGTCAAAGAGCTGTGATGCCTGGGAGACATCAGTCCTCACTTGTCACTGTGGTGTGTATTTGGACCGTGACAGCAGTACATAGGTACTGTGACACAGCCTAATGATTGGCCATTGCACTACATGGAACTTATGTAGACATGTGGACTTGAGATGTGAGATGATGGGCATTTAGGTGACATATGTGTCCATACCCAACAGCACACACCTCAGTAAATTGTGTATTGTCATGATGTATCATGTGATATTTTGCTTGGTCATAGCCACATGGGTGGATGAAGTGACAATCTTCCTTTGTTCTTCTCTGTACTACAGGGCACCAGCTGTACATAGACCGTTCTCAGACCTTGAAACCATGCTGGAACGCGACTGCATCCGATGGTACCGCTTCACCAGGCCACTGATTGAGGAGTTGGCGGAGCAGTTGGTGCCACATCTGCTACCTGGCCGGACATACCCTACAGCACTAGCCCCAGAGGTGAAGGTGATGGCAGCCCTGCACTTCTTTGCTACCGGTACCTTCCAGTACACTGTGGCTACTGCTGGTGGTATGTTGCAAACTATGTTCAGTCGTGTGCTATGCGATGTCTTGGAGGGGATGTTGCCTTTCCTTGACCTGTACATCAAGTTTCCTAGCCCAGGTCAACTCACTGACATAAAGGCTACTTTTTATACACTGGGGAGGATGCCTAACGTCATCGGATCTATTGATGGTACATATGTGGCCCTGGTACCACCACGGGCACATAAGCAGACATACCGGAACAGGAAACATTTCCACTCCATCAATGCTCTGGCGGTATGTCTGGCGGACATGTGTGCCATGGGGACCCCTGACTGTGCCCCATCTGCGTCTGACCACATCACCACCACTCAGAACTGACAAATCCCAATGATGACACACTAATGAATAGTAGTGTGTCATGCACCCACATATCTGGTAGCCCAGGACAAAGATGTGGGATGAACAGAGGACAACTCAGCAAGCATCAACAACAGGAATATATCAAGGGAACACAGCCTGTGTAGAAAAAGGGTTGTGGACACACACACACATGCTCACACAACACACACCATGGGCCCAGGCAATGTCACGGAACAACACACTTACTTGAGGGGACTCAACTCCTGTGGACCCTCAGTTGTGCCAAACATAGTCCCAGCAGGTCTTAGTCATGTCGACAGAACACTTGGTCAGTCAGCCATCAGTTACCACCCAATGAAGGCTCTGGTCACATCAGCCTGGGTGCGGGAGTGTCCCTTAAGTCATCTGCACATACTCAATACATATGTCTAGCAAGTTGCACAGAGGACCTAGTTGTTCCTACACCAATGATGCCCACACCTGCATGTCCAGTGGAGATGTGCCCACAGTCAGGGAAATAGGCAAATTGGACAATGGGAATCACATCATATGTGCATGGGTGCAAGCCACAGATGTGACCATGCAAATGAAATGTTTACATAAATGTGCACAAATTGATAATCATGACACACCTAGTTTGCTGCAAAGGATGACATGGATACCGACCAGAATAGGATACATATCTCATGGACCACATGGAGTACATTACATCAACACCTCAGTATTCAACATTGAAAATTCAACATTGTAACAGAAAGGTGATGGTAAACATCATCAACATAATGTACAGCTAAATCAAATTCACAAGGATAACTACAAATGCTTTTTTCAGCAAATTTGAAATTCAAATGCAAAGTCCATGTAAAACAAAGGCCAATGGCCAATCCATATCCAAAGTCCAAATGGGGTGTGAGTGACAACTGTCACACGTTGCTTGCCTGCACTGCTAAGGACAGGGGACATCCACTCGGAGGGGCATACATGGGGGCAGGCCAGGCACCGCAGGGACAGGATCAGGGCTCAGCAGAAGGAGGCAGTGAAGGGGTGGTGGGTGCAGGAGAGTCCCTGGCAACTGCAGTGGAGGTGCCTGACATAGTGGGTGCAGTCACAACTGTGGGGCACAAGTCAGATGGTGTGGGTGCCGGCAAAACTGCAGTGGGCAGGTCAGATGGAGTGGACTGGGTCCCCACTGCAGTGCCCAAGTCCGACGGGGTGGTCGTGGACTCCACTACAGTGCCCAACTCCATGGGAGCGGATGGGGTTCAGGTGAGGTCGGCAGGACAGAGGGGGGCCACGGTCCCCACACCAGTGGTACAAACAGGCTGACTGGGGGGGTGGGGGTGGAAGAGCAAGTGGTAGGGGGGAAGGCCTGAGCATTTTGGGGATGGTGTATCTGTGGGTGGGGGAACCTGGGGCAGGGTGTGGTGGGGGAACCTGTTCAGTGGTAGCCTGGGGGATGGAAGACAGAGACTGTGTCGTTGAGCCGTGGGGCGGGGGTGGGGTCTTGCCCTTCCCGGTCTGGGGGGACTTGCGGGTGGGGGCCTCAGTCTGCCTGGGGGAGGGTGTCCGGGTGTGAGGGGCACTCCCCTCTATGTGTGGCGACTTCCTCTTCCCCTTGTACGCTGGATCTGCTGGATTGGTGGGGAAGAGGCTAAGGTCACAGAGGAAGAGCTTCTTGGGAGATGGGGTTGCAGGTGAGGCAAGGGAAGGGGTCTTGGAGGGAGAGGTATCGGAGGGCTGCGGAGTGGTTGTGGATGCCTGTGTGTGTGGTTGCATACCATCCCCTGTGAGTGTGGCATCAGTCCTCTGAGGTTGCTTGCGTGCATGTCTAGACAATGATTTGGGTGTTTGTGTGCTGCCCGTGTCTGTGGGTTTGGGTGAATGTGCTGGTGTGTGTGTGCTTGGGACAGGTAGGGTGCTAGGAATTGTGGATGGGGCAGGGATAGGAGGGGTGAGGGACTGTTGGAAGAGGGACACTGCTGCCATCAGGGAGGAGGCCATGGACTGATTGGCCCTCTGTAGGGTTGACATGCCCGATGACATGCCCTCCATGAACAACACCAGTTGTGTCAACAGACTGGTGTGTGCTTGGAGAACACTCAGCAATTATGTCTGCCCTACATGAATCTGTTGAAGCAAGTCCACATACTCCACACTCGGGGCAGCAGGGAACACAGGGGCAGGGGGTACAGTGCCTGGCACAAAGGAGACATGCTCCAGAACACGGGTGCCTCCACGGACCTCTGGTATGGGAGCCGATGGGAGGGTGGTGATGGTGGTGGTGGTGGTGGTGGCGGGGACAGCCTCACCAGCTGGGGTTTGTTGGCTGCTGCCACCCGCCTCCACAAGGGAGTCATCCTCTGAGCTGCTGTGGTCCTCAGCTGGGGTGGATGGTGCTGAGGTCTCCTCAGTGTGGCTCCACTCGCCCTCCGTGACTCTGGGTCCCTCCAACTCCTCGCTTTCTGTCCCAGTCTGGCTCTGCGGCTCCTCCTGGTCCATGGCGCTGTCCACTCCTGTGGCCGTGGATGTATCTGGATAGAATTAGGAAAAACAGAACAACATCAGTCACCTGCACTGACCGCACACAGCAGAGTGAGTACAGCACATCACAGGGCAAGCCCTGGGATCATCATCTGAACATTGCTCAAAGTGCTCACACTGTTTTGAATAAGCCAATTGTCAGTCTGACCATCAACCATGGTACTCATATCCCTCCTGGACTTTCACCCATATGTTTGTTGCATGTTGGATGCTAATACCCCAATGTGCAGACATGCACCACCTACACAGTTGTTGGACATGCACGTGAATATGTAGAAGTTTGTCACTATACACACATCACATCTCTTGCCACTGACTCAGTACAGGTGTCAGGAAGAAGGGATGGCCAGAGTCTCATTTCACATGCTTGTGATGCATACCAGCAACACACACTATGATGTTCTCATGTCCTGATAGTCACTGCCACAATGGGGTGCATGGAGCACATTTGACTCCAATGCAGGATCCCTCATAGCAAGTTAAATGCCATGGCACAGGCATGTCTGGAAAGTCAGTCATCGCTGTCTCCTGTCACAGGGGCAGGGCATCCAGACAACAACAGTATGCACTGTGTCACAATCATAGGTCAGGGGTAAAGCAAACTCTGCAGCTGACAAGTGCACTTGTCCATCCCCTGCAAACAACATATCCCGGACTCAGATTACCCCACATCATACAAATCAGACATATGAGTGACTGCGAACACAACTCCATGAACATGAGCACCTCACAGTCTGCTGTGCATGAAACACAGCTGCCTGAACTTCACAGTTGCATACACCATTGTGCACTGTCAAGTGATCACACACCTATTTGTCACACAGGTCTCGTCTCCTATAGTCACATCTCAGATGTCCTGCTGACCCTCAAACTCATGAACACCCCAGTTGTCCTGAAAAGGAAGCCACACCACAATGACACAGAGGCAGACACCTGAAGGCACATGTCACTAAGTACAGTCTGTAAGTTGATACACGGGAGTGGGAGTACAGATTGTTTTTAAATGCCCTGGAGTAGGCATGACTGCCCAGGTCTACGTGAAACAGTGTATAGCCCTGGACAGTTGGCAGGTGGCTAAGCACGTTTTACACATTTGATATACATACTCCTGAGGCTCAAAATTTGGAGTCACCTGCTGCATGGGTGTGTTTGAAATACCCCAGGCACATGTGGCGAGTCAGACCAGCAATTGGAACACATATCAAGGGCAAACACAGATCACATGTCAGATCTCAGGCATTGCGTAAACAATTGACCCACCCACGAAACACACAACAGAGTCCCAGTAACAGATGCTGTCCGGAACCTTAAGCATAGCTGACTGCAGGGACACAGTGCCCTAGTGAAACAAGTCACAGACTGTAGGGGCCACACCTGTGGATCAGATGAGGAGGGTGCATTACACAATTGAGGGACATGAGTCCTGGACTACAAGACCGACGTAATGTGGAAGTGTGACCAGGTCAAAAGACTGCAAATAGCATGTCAGACATAGTTCACAGATTAGGCATGGACTTACCCCCTCCTTGCTGCTGTCTGGCCTTCAGCTGCCCATCCAGGTCCGGGAAGACCACCCCCAGAATCCTGAGCATGTGGGGGGTTAGGGTCCGGTGTCCGCCCCTCCTGCGAGGAGGCAACAGCTTTAGCTGGACCCTTGCGATCCTCCGGGTTCAGCACTGAAGGTCCACCCACCTCTTCTGGCAGTTGCGGATCTGGCGCTTGTAGATCCCCACTGATCTAACTGCCCCGGCGATGGTCAGCCAGATCTCGTGCTTCTGGTGGGCATCAACCTGTGAGGATGACAAAGTGAAAAGGCCATTACCACACATGCCACATATTTGTGCTGCACACAGTTGGATATACATGTAGTCATCACAAAGGTAAATGAGGTACACAGGTAGCGCAACCATGGAAATGGACAATTGCCCTACATGTCTGACATGTTAACATTGCCTGGGAAGTTAAAGCTTGCACAAATGCACTTTTGATGCAGAACACCTATTCATCACATGTACCTACACACTTTGGGGGTTGAACGTACTCAGTGAGTACGCTTGCCACTGGTGTACACACTGCTAGTACTGCTAGTCAATGAGTGCGCACGGCTCGGTCAACTAACTGTACAACGCGTAGTTTGAAAATCCACATGCACCCGTCTCCATGTGATTCAATGGGCTATGCATGCGCACGGCTCGGTCCATGCCTGCACAACGCGTATGCATAATAGTCACCCGCATCAGTTCACATTGCAGTCAATGGCCAAGGCGTGCGCACGGCTCGGTCCACAGCTGTGCAATGCGTCTCTGTAGTACTCACCCACGTCGGTTGACATTGGTGTGACTTGTTAACGGATTCCACACACAATTACTTGCCAGGGACTCAGGTGCACACCTACCACACCACAGCATGTGCCACACTGTATCCCATGGCATGTAAGGCTGCATTACCTGTGTATGTAGAGGGGGCAACATTTTGTTTGTTGTGTGGCACTTTGGTGCAGCCACTCCCAGGCTGTGCACATGTTCATGGGGACAGAATCCTTTGTGTGTTGTGCACATTACCACTGTGATATGCAACTGTACAGTTATGGGCATGAGTCATGGACACAGTTGCAGGTTGGATATGTTTAGGACATGTCACATACACCGTGAGTCCTGGGTGGGATGGTATGTACGTCACAGTGAGACCCATAGCCACAATTCTGATGTACACCCAGTCTGTGTGCATGTTGTGTCTCAGATGTGTCTGATCCATGTGCCCAATGGGAGACAGTCTCCACATCCATGTTATTTGTGCATCAACATTGATGTTGTGGGTGTCTCGGAGACGTCCATGTATGGCCTGCAGAGACAACAGGGGCCACTACCTGTGGGACTCATGGTTGTTTTGTGGCATGTACATGATATGCCATGTCATGCCAATGTCCCTGTGGCAATACAGGGACCCTGGTTATCTGCTTGTCAAAGAGCTGTGATGCCTGGGAGACATCAGTCCTCACTTGTCACTGTGGTGTGTATTTGGAGCGTGACAGCAGTGCATAGGTACTGTGACACAGCCTAATGATTGGCCATTGCACTACATGGAACTTATGTAGACATGTGGACTTGAGATGTGAGATGATGGGCATGTAGGTGACAAATGTGTCCATACCCAACAGCACACACCTCAGTAAATTGTGTATTGTCATGATGTATCATGTGATATTTTGCTTGGTCATAGCCACATGGGTGGATGAATCGACAATCTTCCTTTGTTCATCTCTGTACTACAGGGCACCAGCTGTACATAGACCGTTCCCAGACCTTGAAACCATGCTGGAACGCGACTGCATCTGACGGTACCGCTTCACCAGGCCACTGATTGAGGAGTTGGCGGAGCAGTTGGCGCCACATCTGCTACCTGGCCGGACATACTCTACAGCACTGACCCCAGAGGTGAAGGTGATGGCAGCCCTGCACTTCTTTGCTACCGGTACCTTCCAGTACACTGTGGCTACTGCTGGTGGTATGTCGGAAACTATGTTCAGTCATTTGCTACGCGATGTCTTGGAGGGGATGTTGCATTTCCTTGACCTGTACATCAAGTTTCCTAGCCCAGGTCAACTCACTGACATAAAGGCTACTTTTTATACACTGGGGAGGATGCCGAACGTCATTGGATCTATTGATGGTACATATGTGGCCCTGGTACCACCACGGGCACATAAGCAGACATACCGGAACAGGAAACATTTTTACTTCATCAATGCTCTGGTGATATGTCTGGCAGACATGTGTATCACACATGTGTGTGCACGTTTCCCCGGTTCTGCGCACGATGCCTACATCATGAGGAGTAGTCGCATTGCAACGATAATGTCACAGATGCCAAACCAGCGTGCCTGGCTTGTCCGTGTGTACTGACTGTTTACCATTGTGTGTGTTTGCCAATGTTGTATTCCACCCTCTTTCAAAACTCAGCTAATTGTTCAATTGAGTGTATATAGGTGACTCCGGATACCCCAACATGCCGTGGTTGCTGACACCCCTCAAGAACGCTGTGACACCAGCCGAGATGTGCTGCAATGAGGCACATGGTCGGACCAGGAGGGTGATTGAGCGAACATTTGGTCTCCCGAAAAGCCACTTCCGCTTCCTGGACAAGACCGGAGGGGCCCTCCCATATGACCCTGCACAGGTGTGCAAAATTATCCATGTATGCTGCATGCTATACAACATGGCAGTGCGGAAGAAGTTGCCTCTCATCCACAATGATGATGACCTACATCCGCCACCTGTGGGGGATCCAGGCCTGGGCCACAATGCCAGTGATGATGATGATGAGGGTGACGTCCGCACACAGCTCATCAACAACTTCTTCACCGGAATGTGAGTTTACAGGGTTGTTGTGTCAATGTATTGAGTTAGCCTGAAATGTGTTGGGGCTGCTCTATTGCTGTTTGAGTGTGTCTGTGTGCTACTTGACTGGATGCGTGCAGTGATGTGTCCTTTCAGGTAGTCTGTACTCCACAATAGTGTCGACATGCTAACTTGTTTCTGCGTAGTTTCTTGTGACATGTTTTGTGCATGTGTATTGCATTTCTATCCTGTTCTGCTGTGCTTTTGACTGTGTCTTATATTTGTCCTTCCCAGGGTACTTTGCCTGTTGTTTGGTCAACTCTGACCCCCAACACCCAGAATCCAATCCCAGGGTGGAAGTTGTCGATTCCCATCAAGTGATGTACCACACACCCCTGGACTGCAATTCTCCGACACTTGGTGACCGTGTGTCCACTGTCACGTAGAATTATCTTGCAACTGTTGTGGAATAAATATGTTGCTGATGTGTAATGAACCTGTGCTACACTTTGTTATGTGCATTGTCTGTCTTCCCACATCTGACTGACATTGGCTTACCTCACCTGTGGGCTTGTTACCACTGACTGTGGATAGGTGTGGTGTCTGTGCATTCCACTGTATTTCCGGTCAACATCATTGTATGCGATGAGTTACATGGCCATGGTGAGTATGTGTTGTGGTGCCCTAGTGGTGTGTCTCCCTCACATGTGTCACATCATCATGACTCACATAACGGTGATCACATTGCTGTAGTAGTTAGCATGCACTGTGTTCTTTAGCAGATCATCATCTCCATGACACATACCAAGTTGGAATCACAACAGAGGCAAGTATAGTGTAATGGTGAGTTTATTTACAAACAAGTGTGAGGATAGTGCACAGGATGGTGGGTGCTGTACATTGGGTTTTGAATCCAAAGTTCACAGAAGAGTTGGAAGTGTTGGTAGCTGAAATGTCCAGAGTAAAGTCCACAGTCATCTGCTACATTAGACCAACATAAACCCTCCATGTCATGCTGGCGAGTTGGGTTATATACGACAAGGTGAACGGTTTGCACACAAAGAACATTTTCCACAACAGGTTTTGTGTCCCTGGGGGATGTGCATGGCCATCTGCGTCTCACTTGTACTTCTTCGGACGACCCCTCTTCTCTTCTGGGGGGGATCCTCAGGTGCAGGCATCTGCGGTACAGAGGACTCTCAACTAGAGTCATCCTCCCTCCCTGTGGCATTAGCAGATCTAGCGGCAACAGATGTTGTGGGCACACAGGGAGGTGTGGACATGTTGGTGCTTATCTGGCGGAGGCATGTCAGTATGTCCCTATGCACTGCAGTAAGTGCATCCCACTTGGACTCCATGCGAGCATGATGGGCAGCCTGCTCCTGTTGAATGTCCTTGAGGATCCCCACTACCTAGCAGAATCCTCCGGTGCTACCCTGGTACGCATCTATGATGCGTGCCAGTTGGCGGTCATCATGCAGTCCAGACCCTCTGCAAGCCGTGACCTCTGCCTACCACCCCTCCCACCACCCCTAGCCACACGGGCAGGACCTGCGGTGGCACGCACAGGTGAGCCTGGGCCCCCTTGGGTGTTGTTACTGGTGGTGTTTTCAGTAGCTTCCTGGGTGACCTGTGTCCCTGTGCAGTTGGAATTCTGTGTCCTTGGTCTGTCAGTGTTGGCGGGGGTGCTCTGTCTGATGCGTGCCTGTACACTGCATTGCCCAAAGTTGTCACGGACAGATATTGATATTGTCGTAGCACATTGCCCAGCCAACATGAAGCATTTCAATGTGCATGGCGAAGTGTGTGCATGACCATCTCATGTATAGATTTGACTGTACATGGCCATTACTACTCAAGGGCCATCACGTGGCTGACACAGGTGTGTCATCCCTGTCCACATTTGACCTTTAACAAGGACATATGTGCAATTCCACTTAGAATATATTGCAAGATTGGTGCATGTGTGGTAGCAGTTTTTGCTAGTCTTTGTGCGTCACATTGGTGTGTTGGTACGACATGGTCACAGTCCGGTATGCATGTGATCTCTTGGGAGAAAGTGTTTTTTTCCTGTGTTCCTAGTTCCCATCTCATTTCATACAAGTGATGATGTCACCGTAGCTAATGAGTCTGGTGCTGAGTTTTGTACGTGCATATGTGATTTGACTTGTCAATGTTCTCCATGGTGATATGGATTGAGCAAGGCAGCTCTCTGGCTTTTCCATGCTCATGACAGTGATAGCCAGTGTTCTGTGTGTTGCGGTTTTGCTGCTGTGAGTAGCATGTCTCCTCCAATTCAATCCAGATTAGACCTTGTGTCTACAGTGTCTATGACAGTGAGTGGTGTGTTGTGTGAAGGATGCATATGTTGCAGAACGATGTAGGAGTGGAATGCAGCTCACAACAGCACCTAGTGTGAATGAGAACATGCTACAGTGTCAGCTATATTGGTGTGTCCATTCCATTCACTGTCAGATGTCACCTGTCAATGATGTATATGTGAGTTCCTGTGTGTTTTGTGCAATGTACTATATATGGATCTCCACACTTGTCATCTGCAAGACACTGCATTCCCAGACAGTGAGTTTCAACATACGGTTGCAATGGCTGTGTGTGCGAACGTGTTTGGGTTGGCCAGTACATATGTGTGATTTGCAGCCACATCATTTATCAGGCCCATGTGTCAGCCATCTTGCCCAGGCATTTACATTGTGAGTGACTGATACCATGTGTGTAATGTGTTTTAGCAGAGAAGGTGTGTCTATTGCCAGCATCGGTATTATTTGTTTGCAAGTCAGGACCTCCTTCTCCCCCAGGCCAGTTATCCCATCATGAAGCGTGCCACCATTGCAGTGGGTGCAGGTTAACTTTCAGGATGCCAGTCAGTGCAGTCCTGTTGTTTGTTGGTGCATAGTTCCCAGCATGGCCTTGTGCTCCCCACAACAGAGCCCAGTGTCAGACATCTTGTCAGTCCATTTCCACTCCCTGTGAGGTGAGCATTGTTCAGTGTGAGCTTGCTAGGCCATGTAGGTGGGTGGGGATTGTCTGTGGCTGCAACTCCCATCATGCTCTTGGCTACACCCCCTTCCCAGCATGCCCATACTTCCTTTCTTTTGACTCTGCTTCCCTGTGAGGGAGTGTGACAGCAATGGCAAGATGGCTGACTGTGCAGTTCTGGTGTTTGTTGGTGCCCAGTTCCCAGCAGGGCCTTGTGCTCCCCACAACAGAGGCCAGTGTCAGACATCTTGTCAGTCCATTTCCACTCCCTGTGAGGTGAGCATGGTTCAGTGTGAGCTTGCTGGGCCTTGTAGGTGGGTGGGGATTGTCTGTGACTGCAACTCCCATCATGCTCTTGGCTGCACCCCCCTTCCCAGCATGCCCATACTTCCTTCCTTTTGACTCTGCTTCCCTGTGAGGGAGTGTGACAGCAATGGCGAGATGGCTAACTGCGCAGTCCTGGTGTTTGTTGGTGCCCAGTTCCCAGCAGGGTCTTGTGCCCCCCACAACAGAGCCCAGTGTCAGACATCTTGTCAGTCCATTTCCACTCCCTGTGAGGTGAGCATGGTTCAGTGTGAGCTTTCTGGGCCATGTAGGTGGGTGGGGATTGTCTGTGACTGCAACTCCCATCATGCTCTTGGCTACACCCCCCTTCCCAGTATGCCCATACTTCCGTTTGACTCTGCTTCACTGTGAGGGAGTGTCAATCAATCAATCAATCACTGCATTTGTAAAGCGCGCTACATACCCGAGAGGGTCTCAAGGCGCTAGGGAGGGGGGGGGGGGGTACTACTGGTCGAAGAGCCAGGTCTTGAGGAGTCTTCTGAAGGCCAGCAGGTCCTGGGTCTGTCGTAGGATGGTGGGGAGAGTGTTCCAGGTCTTGGCGGCGAGGTAGGAGAAGGATCTGCCGCCGCCGGTGGTTTTTCGGATGTGGGGGACTGTGGCGAGGGTGAGGTTGGCTGAGCGGAGGCTTCGGGTGGGGGTGTGGAAGTTGAGTCGGTTGTTGAGGTAGGTGGGTCCGGTGTTGTGCAGTGCTTTGTGTGCGTGGATCAGGAGCTTGAAGGTGATCCTTTTGTTGACAGGGAGCCAGTGCAGGCCTCTCAGGTGGAGTGTGATGTGGCTGCGGCGGGGGGCGTCGAGGATGAGTCGGGCCGAGGCGTTCTGGATGCGTTGGAGTCGTCTCAGGAGCTTGTTTGTAGTTCCTGAGTAGAGGGCGTTCCCGTAGTCGAGTCTGTTGGTGATGAGGGCCTGGGTAACGGTTTTTCTCATGTCGAGGGGGAGCCATTTGAAGATCCTGCGGAGCATACAGAGGGTGTTGAAGCAGGACGCGGAGACGGCGTTGACTTGCCTGGTCATGGAGAGAGTGCAGTCGAGGATGACCCCCAGGTTGCGTGCGTGGTCCGTGGGTTCCGGGGCTGTGCCTAGTGACGTGGGCCACCAAGAGTCGTCCCAGGCTGATGGGGTGGGTCAGAGAATGAGGACCTCCGTCTTGTCTGAGTTCAGCTTCAGTCTGCTGTCCTTCATCCAGTCGGCTATGGCCTTCATTCCTCTGTGGAGGTTAGCTTTGACGGTGTGGGGATCTTCAGTGAGGGATATGATCAGCTGGGTGTCGTCGGCATAGGAGATGATGTTGAGGTTGTGTTGTCGTGCGACGTGGGCAAGGGGGGCATGTAGATATTGAACAGTGTCGGGCTGAGGGAGGATCCCTGTGGGACGCCGCAGATGATCTTGGTGGTTTTGGAGCGGAAGGGTGGGAGGCAGACGCTCTGGGTTCTGCCGGAGAGGGAGGATGTGGTCCAGGCCAGGGCCTTCTCTTGGATACCGGCGTCATGGAGGCGTGCTGATAGGGTGCGGTGGCAGACCGTGTCAAAGGCTGCTGATAGGTCCGGGAGGATGAGGGCGGCTGTTTCTCCTTTGTCCATCAGGGTCCGGATGTCGTCAGTGGCGGCGGTGAGGGCGGTCTCGGTGCTGTGTTTGCTGCGAAAACCGGATTGGGAAGGGTCCAGGATGCTGTTAACTTCGAGGTAGCGGGTCAGCTGTTTGTTGAAATCTTCTCTGTCACTTTTGCCGGGAAAGGGAGCAGGGAGATGGGCCGGAAGTTCTTGAGGTCCTTGGGGTCCGCCTTGGGCTTCTTCAGAAAGACGTTGATCTCGGCGTGCTTCCAGCTTTCTGGGAAACTTGCTGTCTCGAAGGAACAGTTGATTGTTTTCCGGAGGTGGGGCGCGATGGTTGCGCTGGCTTTGTTGAAGACGTGGTGAGGGCAGGGGTCCGATGGGGATCAGACGCTGGACCAGACGGTCAGGCGACTGGTGTGAGTGGTAGTCGCAGGGGTGGTGCACTCGGTGGTGGGTGCGGGGGGTCGGAGTTGAAGCTGTCGTGGATGTCGGTGATCTTGCGGTGGAAGAAGGTGGCCAGGGAGTCGCACAGGTCTTGAGATGGCGGGATGTCGTTGGTGTTGGAGCTGGGGTTGGAGAGTTCTTTCACGATGCTGAAGAGCTCTTTGGTGTTGTGTGCGTTGTTGTCTAGGCGGTCCTTGAAGGCGGTCTTCTTGGCGGTCCTGATGAGTTGGTGGTGTCTGCGGGTGACGCTCTTGAGGGCTGTGTTGTTGTCTGGTGTTCGGTCGTGGAGCCATTTCTTCTCCAGCTTCCGACAGGTGTGCTTGGAGATCCGGAGGTCCTCGGTGAACCAGGCGGCTTTCTTGTTGGTGTGGTTGGGTGTAGAGGTCTTGAGAGAGGCAAGGGTGTTGGGGCAGTCGTTGATCCACTGTGTGAGGTTGGTCGCGGCGGTGTCTGGGTCGGTGGGTGGTCTCAGGGCGAGGGCGGTAGTCAGTTGGTCCTCGGTGACCTTGCCCCAGCAGCGGCGTGGTGGCTGTTGGGTGCGGTGGTGTGTGGTGGGTTTCCTGAAGGTGAAGTGGACGCATCTGTGGTCGGTCCAGTGTGGTTCGGTGGTGTGGTTGAAGGAGACGTGGGGGCTTGCGGAGAAGATGGGGTCGAGCGTGTTTCCAGCGGCGTGGGTAGGTGTCGTTACGAGCTGTTTGAGTCCGAGGTTGGCGAGGTTGTCGATCAGGGCGGTGGATTTGGCGTCGTTGTTGTTCTCGAGGTGGAAGTTCAGGTCCCCGAGGAGGATGTAGTCCGTGGAAGCGAGGGCGTGGGTGCTGATGAGGTCGGCGATGGTGTCAGTGAACTGTGGGCGGGGTCCGGGAGGTCTGTAGATGAGAGTTCCTCTGAGGGTGGTGTTGGGGTCGGTGTGGTTCTGGAAGTGCATGTGCTCGGCGGTGGTGAGGGTGTCATCGGTGTTCGTTGAGATTTTGATGGAGTCTTTGTGGATGATGACAATTCCTCCTCCCACTCTGTTGGTGCGGTCTCTGCGGGAGATCTTGTAGCCCTGTGGGATGGCTATGGCGATGTCTGGTGCTGAGGTGGTGTTCAGCCAGGTCTCCGTCAGGAAGGCGACCTCGGGGGTGGTGGAGTCTAGGAGGTCCCAGAGTTCGATGGCGTGCGTGCGAGCGGAGCGGGTGTTAAGGAGGATGCAGCGGAGGTGGTTGGGTTCTCTGGCTGGTGGTGTGGAGGGTTGGATGCTGTTGAATCTGCAGTTCCGGCAGGTGAAAGGCCCCTGGGTGCGTTTCGGGGTGGCCCGGTAGCAGGGGTGGTCTCGTCTGGAGTTGAGTGCGTGGATGGTGCTTGCATCGTAGTGCAGTCTGGCTTTGCGGGGGTGCGGGGACCAGGGGTTCTGGTGCTGGGTGCGGTCCAGGCGCGGACGGGCTTGCCTCATGCACGCCTTTGGCGTGCCAGCGGCGCGCCCGCTGCGCGGCTGCTGCGCGGCCTCCATATGAGGGCAGAGGGAGGGAGGAGCAGCTGAGAGGTGGGAGCGGGGCGGCCAATGGGAGTGAAGGGGGCGGGGCCGCAGGGGCTCAGCGGCGGGGGAAAACCCAGGGAAAATCCGGGGAAAAAATGGCGGGAAAGGACGGCGGAGAGGGACAACAGCTAATAAGAATAAGAATAAAGAAACGTGGCTAAGAGGGATCAATCTCTTGTTTATTTTTACTCAAGAAACAATTAATTTTCTCGGTAATAACTTATTTCTTATAAAAAACTGTATTCATCATTATCATTATTTATCAGGGACGAATATCTTTTGGTGAACATCAGAACACTTCAACACATAATATATACAAATTTGCACAAACATCACAAGGTTCGCTATTTCGGGCACTCCAGGTAGTAATCACTACCATTTGAGAATTTATCCTTCCCTCACCCACTTCCTTAAAACCCTTGCTGTTGCACCCCGCCGTGTTTGAATTAAAACATCACATTTTAAGTTGATTGGGACTAAGGTTGTGTTCCCGTGTTTTCGCTGAGTCCTTCACGCGTGGTCCTTCCGAGCACTGCATGGGCTAATCTGGGATAGCTTGAGATAAATAGTTGTTGTTATTAATTTATTTTTACTTTATCATACCATTTTGTAGATAGTTTGTTATCCCCGTCCTGAAGAGGCCAAATATTTGGAGGCTGAAACGCGAACGCGTCGACATATTGACGTAGGAGGAATCCACTGATTGTGTTGATCTAAGAATTATTTTTGTTTGGCAGACACATAAAACAATAGGAGAGGAGTAATACCTCGGATGCCAAAAAGGATTTCCTCCAAATGTATTACTGTAAATAACAAGTATACATTGATTTGGAACCACGATTAGGGGAATTGATTCTTGATAATTTTCTGTGTACATAAAGTGTATGTGTCTTTGTATTCATATGATTTAATGAAATTGTAGATAGAGGTTGTTGTTTTGTTTCATGTTTGTGCAAATTTGTATATATTATGTGTTGAAGTGTTCTGATGTTCACCAAAAGATATTCGTCCCTGATAAATAATGATGAATACAGTTTTTTATAAGAAATAAGTTATTACCGAGAAAATTAATTGTTTCTTGAGTAAAAATAAACAAGAGATTGATCCCTCTTAGCCACGTTTCTTTATTCTTATTAGATGTTCCTTACCCAGGCGTGGGAGGGTTATTTGGGTATGCCCCAGTAGACTTTCTTGATGGAGAGGGACAACAGAGCACAGGGGTACAGAAAGCAAAACACAGGGGCACAGAATGAAAATAACAAAGTGGCACAGAAAGCCAAGCGCAGGGGTACAGAATAAAAAAGGGAGTGAGCAGTCAGGCGGCAAAAGCGGCAACGGAGGTTCAACCCACAGGGGGCTGCGTGGCGGATGGGGGGAGCGACCTGCCTGGTGACAGGGTCAAAGTTCGCTCTCTACCACCGCTTTGCGGCATCCATATGAGGGCAGAGGGAGGGAGGAGCAGCTGGGAGGTGGGAGCGGGGCGGCCAATGAGAGTGAAGGGGGCGGGGCCGCAGGGCCTCAGCGGCGGGGGAAAACCCGGGGAAAAAACGGCGGGAAAGGACGGCGGGAGAGGGACAACAGAGCACAGGGGTACAGAAAGCAAAACACAGGGGCACAGAATGAAAAATACAAAGTGGCACGGAAAGCCAAGCGCAGGGGTACAGAATAAAAAAGGGAGCGAGCAGTCAGGCGGCAAAAGCGGCAACGGAGGTTCAACCCACAGGGGGCTGCGTGGCAGATGGGGGGAGCGACCTGCCTGGTGACAGGGTCAAAGGTCGCTCTCTACCACCGCTTCGCGGCCTCCATATGAGGGCAGAGGGAGGGAGGAGCAGCTGGGAGGTGGGAGCGGGGCGGCCAATGGGAGTGAAGGGGGCGGGCCACAGGGGCTCAGCGGCGGGGGAGAACCCGGAGAAAACCCGGGGAAAAAACGGCGGGAAAGGACGGCGGGAGAGGGACAACAGAGCACAGGGGTACAGAAAGTAAAACACAGGGGCACAGAATGAAAAATACAAAGTGGCACAGAAAGCCAAGCGCAGGGGTACAGAATAAAAAAGGGAGCGAGCAGTCAGGCGGCAAAAGCGGCAACGGAGGTTCAACCCACAGGGGGCTACGTGGCGGATGGCGGGAGCGACCTGCCTGGTGACAGGGTCAAAGGTCGCTCTCTACCACCGCTTCGCGGCCTCCATATGAGGGCAGAGGGAGGGAGGAGCAGCTGGGAGGTGGGAGCTGGGCGGCCAATGGGAGTGAAGGGGGGGCGGGGCCACAGGGGCTCAGCGGCGGGGGAGAACCCGGGGAAAACCCGGGGAAAAAATGGCGGGAAAGGACGGCGGGAGAGGGACAACAGAGCACAGGGGTACAGAAAGCAAAACACAGGGGCACAGAATGAAAAATACAAAGTGGCACAGAAAGCCAAGCGCAGGGGTACAGAATAAAAAAGGGAGCGAGCAGTCAGGCGGCAAAAGCGGCAACGGAGGTTCAACCCACAGGGGGCTGCGTGGCGGATGGGGTGAGCAACCTGCCTGGTGACAGTGTGACAGGAATGGCAAGATGGCTGACAGTGCAGTCCTGGTGTTTGTTTGGCTACAAGTCCAAAGAGAGCCCCTGTGCTTCACACAGCAGAACCCAGTGTGGTGTATCTCTGGGTGATATTTCACTACAGTGTGCGTTATGCATTATCGCAGGTGAGTTGTATGGAGTTTGTGTTGAGGGGTGTGTGTGTCTAAACATGCTGGTAAGTATGGTCAGAGCTGTCAGTCCTCCTTCCCACCCGGCCAGACATCCCACCATGAAACGTGCTTACGTTGCAGGGTGTGCAAGTTGGCTTTCAGGATGTCAGGCAGTGGTGTCCTGCTTCTGATTTGAGCACAACCCCTGCCAGGGCCTTGTGCTCCCCACAGCAGGAACCAGTGTCAACCATCTTGTCAGTTATTTTCCACTCCCTGTGATGTGATCATGGTTCAGAGAGGTCTTGATGGGCCAATTGGGAGGGGGAGCATTATCTGTGACTACAAACCCCATCATGCTTTTGGAAACACTCACTTCACCAGCATACCCACTACTCCTTCCTGTCAGTCAGCGTCACTGTGAGGTAGTGTGTTTGTGGTGGCAAAATGTCTGACAGTGTTTATTTAGATTTGTGCCACTGCCTTGCTCTATGTGTTGGTTGGTTTGTACATGTCATGACACAGTTACAAGTCACTATGAGATGGCAGGTATTGTGTTTGTCTGACTAGCATACACATCTTGGGATGATTATCTATTGTTTACTGTGGCTTTGCTAACGGTGCATGGTTTCACTGTCCCATTGACAGTGATGTGTGTGTATTGCCACACAATATTGAGCATATTGGTTGTGTACTCACCAGGCTCTGGTATGTCTGATAGACCATGGACGCTCTCTGGTGGTAGTATGTCCCGCACCTTCTCCTCCCAGGACCTGAAGTATACTGGTTTGGCAGGAGGGCGACCACCAGTGCGCTGACTCAAGGCGTGATCCTTCTCGATGAGCTTCTTGACCCTCCTGCGCACATCATACCACCTGTTCTGGATGTCATCCTTTGTGCGCAACATTGGTACTTGTGCATTGACCTTGTCCACAATCCTCACCCACATCTTTGTTTTCTGTGACATGGGTGTCCTTTGGACCAATGTACCAAACAAATGTGGCTCTACTCTGATGATTTCATCTACCAGGACTTCTAACTCACTATCTGTGAACTTTGGATTCTTCTTTGGGGGCATGGTGATGGGTGGTGGTGGTGGTGAGTGATGTGTGTGTGATGGTGCAAGTGAGGGTGGGTGAGTGTCAGTTTTGCTAGGTGAATGTGTGAGTGCTTTTGGAGAGGTGCTAATGGTGTGAAAGTTATGTGATGGGTGAGTTGTGAGTGTGTCTGTGGTTGCAGTCTGATGGTGTTCTCTGCTGGCTGTTCTATTGAATTTGCAACGGATCATGGTAGTGATTTGTGGCATCTATGTAGGTGGAGTTGTGGGTGTGTCTTTGTTCCAAGATTTTTTTTGTGATATTTATTGACGTTGTCATAGCTTGTTTGGTCCTTTTTTTTGTATTTTTTCCTTTGGGTTTTTTAGGCATGAAGGAGACGTTCTTCTCACCGAGACAGATGCTGATGTTGGCTGGTGCGGGCTTCTCCGGGTCTTTCACGCTGACTTTCTGCTGTGTTTCATACGCGTCGGTCACGGAGATCTCTATTGCTTCAGGTCCCTGTTTTCTGTGCGTGTCGGTCATGCGGCTTGGGCTCTGTGCGAGTCGGTCTGGTTTTACACACATTGCATCGTACTGCATGGGTCGGACATCGCGGGTACGTGTCGGTCGGGTTCATTCCTGGTGCGTGTCGGTCGGTGTGAATCGCGTCCAGTTTCCGGCCGAATCACTGGTTTCCCTACGGCTCAGTCGTACGGCTTGTATTCCGTATGTCTCGGTTGTAATTCACACACGTTGCATCGTACTGCACTGGTCATATGGCGCCGGTCCATGTCGGTCGGTCTCCGTTCCTGGTCTGTGTCGGTCGGTACGTTTTACAGCCGGAATCGGCCCCAGAATAGTAAAGTGGACTAGTTGACAGTCTTGTGGTGGTAAAGGGCGTGTGAAAACAAAGGCTTTAAGCTGTGCTTTTTTTGTAATACACAACAGCTTTTAAATATCTATAAATGAACGGTGCAAATCCTTCGAAACACATCAGAAGTAATGAAACCGCAAATGGATCACTTGTTTGTATTTCAGAAGTGTGCTAGAAACAGTTTTAATAGGTTCAAAACAATCCAGACACTGTACTTGGCAATGTTCAAATGATACATATTTGCTGGAACCTCATTTCCATACATTATTGCTTGTCCGCTATATAGTTTTATCATTAAAACTGCATGTTGACATTTTGCTGCCATTTCAATGGAAAATGTTCTGTATGTAAAAGACAGTACCTCCTTCTGACCTACAATAAAGCCTCAACAATGTATACAGTTTCTAGTCTGTAGCAAACTTCTGTGCATCAATGAGAATCTGTAGTTTACAGCTCACAGAAATGAAATGGTCCAATCAGTATACCATTTCCCCTATACAGGTAAAATAAGGAGGCTTGATATATGACTAGCCAGGGCATTACATAGCAGTGGCAACTCCTATCTACCCATTCTGGCCCACAATAAAACTACAACACTCAGCAGTCTGCAGCAATTATAGCTCATGCAGGCTAGTTAATAACTCCCTTTTCCTGCTTCATGCTCTTACCCTCACACAAGACCTGTCCGCTGTGGGTCTTATTCATCACTCAGCACTGTACCAGCTCCTAAACCAGTCATCACCAGCTGAACAGAAATGGAATGCTTGAAGCGATCTGACACATAAAGCTGGCCACTCGGAGGACTGCACTCTAGTCCAGCACTGCAGGCCCCAATTAGCTACATTCTGTGTGTGCCGCCTTACATCTCACAATAGCACTCAGATATGAGTTACTAGTAACACATTTCCAGACCACTTCTCTCACAAAACATGCCGGCTCAGGACCATGGACTGTAAATAAAATATCAAACTGGACAACCCAGTGCAGTAACCATATAAATAGATTATGATCATATGAAATACCACAAAAAGACCTGCACAGTTGCTCAAAGCTGTGTGCATACCAAAAAAACGTGAAGTGCACGATTGTCGCAACCTAATATAAACTTATTTTGACTTGTTCTTATGTTGGTTGACAATTTACTTACTATTGCGCGACCTCCTCTGGTGTGTCTGTAAAACATACCTTTTGTCCAGGATTTTTATCGTGAATTTTGACCCTTTGTCCTGAATGTGTACACTCACCGTCCTGAATTTGCACTCATGCCACTTGGTCACCCTAGGTGCACAAACTACACATGTAAGAGACATGAAATGGAACAAGAACTGCTTGTCCTATAGACAGGAAGTGTAAACAGGAAGTGCACGTTATAGTCTTCTCTCTCACTCACACCTGCAGACTGAGAAGAAAGAAACGCAGAAGCTGCCAAGCTCAGCAGTTCGAATCCAGCCTGCTCCACGTCCTCGCGCACCGACAGAAGAAACATATCCGGCCTGACCAGATTACAAGACATGGAACTCCCACAGGGCCTGCCTAACAAGAACACAGCAGGGCTGTGTGAGTGCACCGCCCCCACGCCTTCAACCTGAGAACAAAAACAATCCCTGCCCAACAAAACCTCAATTTCCAGATTCCAACACCTGCGAAGTGCGAAGCAACACAGGCCGCCGGTTGTAAGAAAGACCACCAGCTATGCCTCACCCAGCGGCCCGCCTCGTCCCGGAACGACCCACGGGACACTCAGAGGTCAGCCGCCTCGCCCGCCCGAGAATGAGGCGCTGTATAGTCAGTACTTTGCATTACACGAGCCAGTGATTATCTGTTTTCAGGATGCGCTGATTTTAGCGTGCAATACTGTGACGCACTTTTTGACGTGGGAGTTTAGTGTGGTAAACAAATAATACTTCACACTGAATAAATAAACAGAAGCTGGAACACGTACACCTCCCACTCTCCCAGACTAGGAAAAAATATACACCACCCAGAAACAATACACTATAAAACATGCTGACTTCCTGAACACTCTGAGACAGACAAAACACAACTTACGCAACACCGGTTTGAAGGATAGGTGTGCGCCGAGGCAATACTGGGCAGCTACCAAGCCGCCACCAGCAACGAGGTGTGCAGGAGCCGCCGGCGGATCACACATGGCCACGAAAGGCCTCAATGTTCAGGGAGAACTGTGGCAGAATGTCATTCATCGGATGCCAAAACGCCTTCAACCCTTTGAGTTCCGTATCTGTAAATTCATATCTCACACCCACCTAATGCGACAGCCAGCGCACACCCGGCCCCATCGGCCCCGGATCATGGCTGCTCCATTGTCTCACAAACACGTGTCCAGCTTCATGTTTGTGATGTCACTCAGAGGCAGATTTATCATGACTGGTATGGTGTCATCTAGTATCAACACAACCTCCCAACAAGGCCCATATCTTTCAGCATGTCTGCTTGAGACTGCCAAGCACTGCCGATGAGCAAAGCTTTGACTCAAGCAAATGCAATCCACCAGGACCGACTCGTTCGTGGCTGCCATAAACTCCTACCAGCACACCCGGATGAATCAGCTGCTTCATAGCTGCCATTAGCACCCATACACACCCTGCAAAATACAGCTGCATGATTTCTTGCAATTGATTGATGTTTGATTAATTAATATCATTACGGTGCTCAGTCTAAATATCGACCTACAGTAATATCCAGTTCCAAATATCGTAGGGACAGAATATCAAAATCAAGAATATCGACCTGATGGTAAGTAATACCATTTTAGTTAATATCGAAGTTAGTAATATCGATAGCAAAAAATCGATGTTACTAATATCAATATTTATATTAGTGTTATGTATTTTATTAAGCATTTTATATGTATGTGTTATATATTTTTTGTTAAGTATTGTACTGGGTTTTAAATCTATGTATAACATTTTTAGAACTTAGTAATGTTTTTTTAAGTAAATTATGCGTTTTAGTACTGTAGCGGGTTGTGGGTTTATAGGGGAATAGGGTGGGAAGTAATTTAATTATAGTGAATTAATTCATAATTTTTAGGAATTATTAATCAATTTTAATTAAATGTTGCATTTTAGTTCTGTAGCGGGTTGTGGGTTTATAGGGGAATAGGGCGGGAAGTATTTTGATTGTAATTTTTTATTTATTTATTGGTATTGTTAATTAATTTAGTGTTAATTAATTATTAATTGGTAATTAATTTTTATTCATTGGTAAATAGTTTTTATTAATTGATTAATTGATAATTATATTAAGTGTATTAATTTATTATTGGAGCGGGTTGTGAGTTTATAGGGTAATAGGGTGGGAAGTAATGTAATTCTAATTAAGTGATTATTAATTTTTTTGTTGGGTATTGATAATTAATTGATTATTTAATTATTAATCGGTAATTTTTAATAAATAATATTTTTTGGTATTGAAAATTAATTTATTGTTCATTAATTATTAAGCGGCAATTAATGTTTATTACTTATTATTTATTGGTATTTAGCATTAATTTTTTGTTAATTAATTATTAATTAGTAATTTCTTTTTAATAATTCTTGTTTGGCATGGAAAATTATTTTATTTTTATTTCATTTTTATTTGGTAATTCATTTTTAATAATTATTATTTATTGGTATTTATCACTAATGTATTGTTAATTAATTATGATTTGGTAATTATTTTTTATTAATAATTTATTGGTATTGATAATTCATTTATTGTTATTTAATAATTATATCATTATTTATTTTTAACAATTATTTTAATTATAAGTATGTTATTTTTAACCCCTATGCTATCCAACACTTTCCCTACTGTTGCACTCACTGGAGTGGGAATAGTAATTTTTACCCCTACGCTATCCCACACTTTCCCTACCGTTGCACTCACTGGAGTGGGAATAATAATTTTTACCCCTACGCTATCTCATACTTTCCCTACTGTTGCACTCACTGGAGTGGGAATAGTAATTATTACCCCTACGCTATCCAACACTTTCCCTACGGTTGCACTCACTGGAGTGGGAATAGTAATTTTCACCCCTACGCTATCCAACACTTTCCCTACTGGTGCACTCACTGGAGTGGGAATAGTAATTTTTACCCCTACGCTATCCCACACTTTCCCTACTGTTGCACTCACTGGAGTGGGAATAGTAATTATTACCCCTACGCTATCCAACACTTTCCCTACTGTTGTACTCACTGGAGTGGGAATAGTAATTATTACCCCTACGCCATCCCACACTTTCCCTACTGTTGCACTCACTGGAGAGGGAATAGTAATTTTTACCTCTACACTATCCAACACTTTCTCTCCTGTTGCACTCTCTGGAGTGGGAATAGTAATGTTTACCCCTGCGATATCCCACAGTATTAACATCCGACTAAAACTAATATGATTGGCACATTAGTCCCAAAGGGATATATCAATGTATAGAGCAGTCCACATCATGAATTCCTTGTCGGGCAGCTGTGTCTCATTGGGGAGGAACTGTCCACTAAGGCAGAGTCTATTCCTCTTGCATTGTGCAGCAGAATTCCCCGTGCCCTCGCTGCTGTTATGGAGTCCCTCCTTCCCTTTGCTTCACTAAAGACTATGCTGCTCTCCAGGGGCATAACTTAGTCAGTGAGATTCAGGGGGTGTGAACCTCTGTTTCCCAACTAAACAAGTGGGAAAACCCAAAATAGGCTTAGTAGATCCTATTTTGGGCTCCCAGATCCAATTTCCAAACCAAGAATGTATTTATTTGGTGGGGGGGGGGAGGGGGTTCACACCCTAAACACCCCCCTGAAGCTACACTCTGCTGCTCTCGTATTTAGCCCATCTAATTGCTCTTTTTTGCATTTATCTGTGGTCCTCTAGTGGCTTTCAACGTAATCGTTATCTGGCGTTTTGCGATGATCAAGGCCTGTTAAATAAATCTTACGTTTAATGGGGCGCAGTAGCTAATTTAGTTTGTAAATCTGCCCCAATTTATTTATACTCCCAAATATTTCAGAGACTCGGGTTCCCACACTAATCCTGCTGGAATTGGGGATTTCTCTGGCTGTGCAAAAATGGAAATAAGGCTAGTCTTTCGCCAGTTGATGCAAAGACCCAATCGGTCCCCAAAACCATTAAGCAGCTGTATAGCCCTTGCCGGCTCTGTCCATGTATCTTTTAAAAAGAGCAATATATTATCCACGTATAAAGCAATATAGTACCATGTCTCGCGGACCATAATTACTTCATAGCGAAGATCCAATCGCGCTTTACAGGTTAAGGTTTCCACCGCTAGTGCAATGGGCACTCTTGCTGCCCTCCCCGTCCCCGTCCCACAGCATAAGTGTCAGAGGTCATAACCCCTGTTTTAACTGGTGCCATGGTGTAGGAGAGTAGGGTCTGCTATCCTATGGTCACCCCAAATTTTTGCTTTTTGCTTCACTGGTTTTTAACATATTGAGGCTGTGGGCCTGCCAATCAGACCCCCAGCCTGCTGTTCTCTCTACTAAATTTACACTATGCACCCTAGGTGCATAACCAATTGGAAGTGGATCACCCTGTGAGCCCCTGTACCAGGGTACACTAGGTACCCAGGGCATTGGTGTATCTAAGGCCTACCAGGGGCTGAAGCATGTATTGTGCCACCCCTGGCCTGGCCTAACAAATTTGACACAACTGGCTGATCACTCAGCTGGGGTAAGTTGGTGTAACCACCTCTTACTTAGGTGTAGTATACCTACACCTAACCTTAAATGGGACACATGTTAACCTATAAGTCACTCCTATGGCAGGCCTTAACAATCCTGAAGGCAGAGTGCTTGGTTCCATGTGAGATGGTGCTCTGGCATGAGCTGAGCCTGTCTGCAGTGGTCGGAACAACTTCCTTCTACTGTTTCCAGATATCGTCATACCATATACTCTTAAGTGCATTATGAACCTCGCGGTTAAATGCTATCTTTGGTTTGGCTTTATCAAAACATGTCGAGTAAGGTGTCATACGAATTGGAATACTAACCCCTCGCCAATTCTGGCGACGGGGTTAGCATTCCACCCTTCTAGAGGGACACGACATGTACAGTACCTGAAACCCGGGTAAAATCAGACATAGCCTCAGCTCCACAAAATGGATGCTGCCACCACAGACACAAGTCTGCCCTCCTGCTGCTGGGAGTCCTTCCAGCTTGGGAGGTGTGGACAAAGGGTTTCCTGCCAGGGGAGGTGCGTGCACCACCCCAGACAGGATTTTGTGTATTGGTCAGGTAGGGCTTGAAAGAAACCAGACATGCCTGAGGCTCACAAGGAGCCTCGGTGCATATGCCAGTTCAAACCGGTCCTGGGGCACACCAGCCCTGGACCTGGGGCGAGCTGGACAAAGGATTGGGGGTGTCACCACCCCCCTTCCTGGTCCCACCCTTAGGGAGGGACCTAGCAGGTAGTCCGGCCCCTAGAATCCGAATAAAGGTAGGAGCTGTGTCCTAAGACTTTAGACATCCTGGAATCAACTTAACTACAAGAAGAAGACGGGAACTTCGACGCTCTGCCGCACAGAGGACTGAAGCCAATCTCCCCTGTGGTCAGGGAGTGACCACCTTGCTAACGCAAGCACCATCCAGCGAATCAACGTCTACTTTGCCGCCGCCGGAGCCCGAGCCCAGAGACTGACAAGACCTGGACCTCCAGACCTCTCACCGCCCGATCCACAGTCCCTGAAAAGAAGGAACCCGTGGAGGCACCGAGACACGTGGAGCCAGCCATCTTGAAAAGACCACGACAAGCTGCAAGCGCAACAACCGAGGCTCCCTCCAAGTTGTGCTTTGGGATCTGAGAAGCCCAACCCTCGAGCAGCATCTGCACCAAAGGTGAGCCCTCCAGCATCTCCACGATCTGCGTGGGGCCCTTCTGCATTTTGCCACTCGACGCGCCTAACCGGTTGCTGGCCCGTTGGCTAGTGGCCATCTTGGCGACGAACTTCATGAACTACACCGCTGGTCTGGTTGCTTCCGACTGGCCCTTGCTCCCCTCCAAAGGAGCAGTCCCTCTGACCTTGCTGGTCAGAACCATCAGCTTATTTCGTTTTCCACAACAATTGCTTTTGCCAAGGCTTGTTTGCTTCAACCAAGTCGCCGACACCGCTGACAGCGAGAACCTGCGTGGGACAGCTCGTGAACCGACTCCTGGATGTTGTCGACCTTCAGGGACCACGTGGCTGCAGAGACAAGCTGCACCTTTCCTCCTGTTTGCACCCGACATCGCCTGGTACCCACCTGGTGCCACGCTGATCACTGGCTAGTGACTGTGAACACTGTCCCCTCTGCTTACAGGTCTTCTACAACTCCGATCCACCCTGGGATCCACCGCATCCCTTCCGGACCGACCGCCTGCAGCATCTTTGTCTTCAGGCTCCATTGAACATATAGAAGAAACCCGACGCACTTCGAGACCTATGCACCCGCTTCCTGTGGGTGAGGTAAAGCTGGCACTCCGGTGCCCAAGTGTAGAGTATCATCTCTAGTATCATCTCTAGTAGTGTTTCCAATCTTGAGTTCATAGTCCATCCGGAAGATCCTTTTTGCAGTAACTTTGTAACTTTTACGCACCCATTGAAAACCTATGGGAGCTCACGTGTGACTATTTGCTCTGCACACGCAACCCGTGGACCTCCTGGTCACTAACTAAAGTTAGCTCCTTGTAGGCCCAGCGATTCTAGAGGCCCTAGGCCTTTTCCCTTTTCTGTTCGTGGTACTTATACCACTATTTTAGTATATGGTTCGAGTGGCCACCAGGGCCTATCCATATAAAGTGCAACTTCTGTGTATTCTAACGTATTCTTGTTTAACGATTTGTGCTCCTGTGCTCATAAAGAGTCTAGGGGATACTTTGAGAAATAAATACATATATATTTTCAATATATATCTGTGTGGTGTTCTTTCATTGGCATAAAGGGGGGTTACATTTGGTAAAACAGCCTGCTTAACACGTTTCACGAGTTTAGCCTCAAAGACTGCTTAGCCTACGCTACCACTAGGGCAGCTGGTCCGAAAAGGTTGACTTACAACCACACCATAAGGGTTGCTTGGCATGGTACAAGGTGGTCACTTTAACTAGTGAACATCATATACCAGGCCAACTTCTCACACATGGAGTTTCAAGTATTACAGTTTAGTCCAATCCTCAAAGCCCATCCCCAATTACCTTTTTTCCATCCCTTTTTAGATGTAGGACCAGTCTAGGCTGTTCAATACCTTCTTGACATCGCTGCCATCACCACCATCTCCCATCTACGCAGGTCTCATTCTGTAGGATGGCCAGCAGTCTTCATATATTGATTGCCGTGCTGAGACCGGGTACAAAGCCCGTCTGGTGCTGGTGGATTAGCCTTGTCATATTATGTGCTAACAATTGGGCACCTAGTATATGACTAAGTATTTTATCATCGACATTCAACATCGATAACAGCCTGTAGGCCTTCTTGTCATGCTTAGGGAGCTCCTGTTTAAGCAATGGTATCACCAATGCTTCCCTCTTCGACAAAGGCAAGTAGCTGTTCTTTTGCTTTTCTATTCACCTCTACAAACCTAGGTGCCAGTTGTTCAACATATGTGGCAAAGACTCCACAGGAAGCCCATTGAACCTGCCACTTACCCTGCCAATAACCTTAATTGCAACTCTGACTTCTTGTATGGTTATATCAGTACCCACGGCCTCCGCTTCCCCCAATGTAATGTCAGGTGGAGGTGGGGCCTCTAGGTAGTCTTCTATACCCTTTTGTCTATTTTTGGGGTCTCCAGTATACAGGGTAGTATAGTATCGACAAAACCTCCAATTAATGTCTCCTTACTTGTACACTCTATCACCTGTCTCCATTTCAAGTTCTAGTATTGGAGATCTCTTCTTCATGGGGTTAGCCAACCAGACCAGTAAGGTCACTGATTTATCCCACTTCGTGTGAGTTCTTATATATTCCTTGTAATCAAAGCAACGGAGCCATTCTATGTGCTCTGCCAACTTCTCCTTGGTATCTAACAATGACTGGTGTAGCTTGAGGTTCCCTGGTCTCTTCCTTTCCACTTCTCTGAGGGACCGTTGCTGCATTTCAAATTCCTGCACCAGAGTACTATGCACACTCACCATCCATGCTATGTTTATCCTCCGATCACCATTTTAAAGGCGTCCCACTCTACTAATTTCTTTGATTGTTTTCTGCAAAGGAGTTCCTAATTTTTTTCCCTATAGTATGTCAGAATATGTTGGAAATATCTGGTCCTCCAAGTTATCTATTTTCAATCTCCAGGTGGGTATGGGAGCGCGTGTCATTGTCCACACCAAGGGCAGTATAAAAGGGTTGTTATCTGACACCCTTCTAGCCAAGTATTCAACATATGCAATTGTCACATGGACATTGGGAGTGCACAGAATTGTATCTAGTCAACCATGAAAATTGTGTAGTCCCAAAAAAAGTATTAGTCTCTGTCATACGGATAGGTTAGTCTCCAAGCGTCAATGGGTGCCTCAATGGTCTTGCCAGATTCTAAATTTCCATGCTAATTGCATCACAGGTGAGTTATTCAGGGGTGAACATGATCTGTCCAGTATGGTATCCGCAACACTATTAAAGTTCCCCCCATTTATCGTAGAATGTTTCATATAAGGTGCAAAAACAATCATTAGGTTGTCAAGGAAACAACCTTGTTCTGTATTAAGGGCATACATGTTAACTAAATGTTATATCCCTCCTACCTAGTCGACCATTGATCACTACATACAGTCCTGCTTTATCTATTATCTCTCCTAAGGCCTGAAAGAGGGCTTCTGGTTTGGCCCAAATAAGAACACCTACCGCAAAGGCAGCATAATCTGTGTAATATATATGATCTATCCAACATTTGTTTAAATAAATCTGATTACCTCTGTCACAGTCAGATGGGTTTCTTGAAGTAGGGCAATATGTACACCTCTTCTTTTTAGGTTAGTTTGGAATTTATAACGTTTCAACACATTATTCAGTCCTCTCTTATTCTGGGATATTATCTTATATTTCACCAATTCCCCCATCGCTTATCAGTTCTAATCAAACATCAATCAGGCTGAGATGTATTCCCAAATTTTCTACTCCCTGCCCCTATGGCAAAAGTTGTGCATAATGAAGCAACTTGATTGACCTTGATAAACATACTTAACTCCCCCATTCCAAGGTAGAAAGGCAACAACTTGCCATGAAAACTTTATAAAGAAACAACAAACACATGTGAAAAGCCACACGTCCGACTGATGAGGGGATGACCACCACTGTATTCCAACCTCCGGAGTCACTTCTTACCACCCGGCTTGGCTTACCACTTTAGGTTAAGCCATGTCTCCTTGTCCATAGGAAAGAGCCTGCTTCTGCAAGACCACTGCTGGTCTCAATTGTCTTACGCAACAGCAGTTATGTCTCCCAGTGCTCTGACAATATCATCTGCTGCGAAAGGTGTAACCTGTGGCAGACCCGAGCTCAAGTCCATAGTAGAGACCAAAGCCTCATCCGAGTCTGTGTCATGCATGTTAGCTTCTGATGGGTCTAACAACGGGCTTGCTCCAGCAGCATTCTAGTTCGCCACCGCTAATGCCTTCATTCGGACCTATTGCACTTGTGCTTGCGCTGGTGCATTCTGTCCAGCAGTTCTATTCCTCAGGTGGGTTCACCTCTTGGCCTGAGCTGTTCGTCCTGTGTCTGGGGAAGTCTTACATTGTGGTTTTAGTTCAAACCATTCCCAAACTTCCTGAGGTGAGGTAAACAATTTAACCCAACTCCCCGTGGATAGTCTGAGTTTCGTGGGGAACATCATTGCATATTGGGCTTGCTCCGATCGCGTATTTGTGGGGTTGGAGCAAGACGGAAACAAAAAGGGCTTAGCAGGACGGAAGAGCGATTTGCGTTTTTGCGATGTGTGTATGTCTCCCGTCCTGCCTTTCATCAGGTACCTCTTACTTCCGGGTTTTTCTACGGCTGTGGGAGTCTTCTTGCCAGAAACTTAGGGTGCTCTACACTGCGGGACTTCATTATCTGATTCAGACGCCATAGGGGCCTTCATCTTATGTTCCGCCTCACTGATTTTTGTCGACGCCATGGGGGCCTTCATCTTATGTTCCGCCTCACTGATTTTTGTCGACGCCATGGGGGGCCTTCGTTGACATTTGCTGCTTCTCTGATATTTTCAGATACCTCGGGGCCTCCTGAGCTTCCTCAAGTATGGCGTTTTGTTCAACATAGCGGGGGCCTTCCGTTTTTCCTATGAAGAAAATACATAAAACATATTACACACAGAGACTCCACGTTCATTCTATATGGTAACATTTTATTTTATTATGTATCATTTATATACTTATCTGAAATAGTCTCCTTAGTCTCTGGAGATTCTGTTTCCATGCCAGTATTACTTGATGTCTATAAATAAGAAGGATAGATAATATTAGTCTCCTGGGTTCTAAGGGGGCTGTATTATATTCTTTGCAACTAGCCCTACACATTTTGTGTATATTTTGTATTACTTATTATCCTTTGCAGCAGAATATGTTTGTTGTTTTTCTCTTGGTTCTTGTGGATATAAATAAGTTGGGGCTCATTTGGATTCTATGCTGAACTTCTTTCAGGTTGGTTATAAGCATATCTTTTTGGACTACTGTATTCTGTTGTTGTAAGTATTTGTTCATAAAATCATATCTCTTTCACGGGCATATATACCACTGACCCTGTTGTTAAATATCAATATGCCCTAGTGGAAGAGGGCAGCCACCAGGTACTTGATAAGGAAAAAGCCTCTGTCACAAAGAGATAAAGAGACTGGGCAGTTACACCCCGTGACTTTCTATTCCTATAAATTAAACCAGCGAAAAAAAATTCCTCTGTGGGAGATAGGGACTTGCTAGCCATAAAATCTGCATTCGAAGAGTGGCGCCAGAATTTATTGGGTGCTATGCATACAGTGACCATTTTAACTGACCATAGGAATTTACAGTTCTTGAAGGCAGCTAGAACACTTTCTATGCGGCAGTTGCGTTGGACACAGTATTTCAGCTACTTTGATTTTATGGCATGACACGGAGGCCAACATTATGCAAATTCTCCTTTATTGCCACAGCTCAGCAGTAACAATGAAGAGAACATAGAACTTGTGAACATTCTGTAAAACAGCATAAAGACCGTGAGCACACAGCCATCATCCTTCTTTGTTGCTGCTGCTCACAGAGATAAGTACCTCATTTCATTCGCTCTTACGTTCATAGTATTTACGAATAATGTTACAATTATTTTGTACTTAATGCTTGTACCCTTTTCCTACTCTACATGACTGGGTCCTATTGACCCTATCATGCCTTTACTCTCTTTCACCGGGCCTCTCACCTTTTCTTTGTATCCTTTCTATGTTAAGAAGGCCTTTCTGAGGTTGATAACTGTCGTTATTATGATCCCCCTTTACTTCTTGCCGCAAGAATTTCAAATTGTTAGCCTTTTTCATTCGCTTCCCTTTATGCGTGTTTCAAATACCCACACGAGCGCTAACGTTGCCTAGCAACGCCTCGATCGGGCCCGCTTTTACATGCGTACACCCGCCTCTCCCCTTCACAAGCCTGCCACACACTGCGAGACCTTTCAGGTCTTACCTTCTCCTCCCGGTGGCATTGTGGTGTTTTTCCCTGGCTCGTAGACGACGCCGTTAGTGCCTTTCCCCCTCGCGATGCCGCCATTAACTCACGCATCGCGAGGAAGAAATAATTAGAGGAATGCTCCTTAGAAACAACCACGCACGTAAAAAAACGTGCGTGGTTGTCATAGTTTCATGAGAAGCAGCACTCGACAGTTGCTTATACACGCTTGGCCTCGATAGAGTGCAACTGTCATCACGTTTTTCTCCTCAGCAAGAGTTTTCATTGACATTTTTTCACCGGAGTAACTACTTAGGCGCAGACCCTTATTTTACCAGTGTTTACTTTTTCGCCAAAAAAATAAAAAAAAAAGAGGAGAGAATTACGGTAGGAAGACATATCTATTAAATTAATCTGATACAAGGGGGAAAGACAATTTTTTCAACTCGCTTGTCTTGTTAATTCTTACCCCTCCATTATGTCTTCCGCTGACGCATCGCTAGAAACCAAATTGGACCTAATGGTTTCTAAAGCCATGGACAAGGCCATGGACTCGTTCAGCGACCGTATTAATAAAAAATTTACAAGACCATAAATAAAAAATGTGATATTCTTACAAAGGGGTGGCCCTCTACTAGCGGGGCACATATTCTAAACCCCAAAGAAGGGACAGGGAAGGTCCCAAAGAAAAGATCCGGAATACAACAACCAAACCCAAAATCTAAAAGAATAAAGGTCTCATTAAATATGGATCGATCTCGCTTACAAGGCGGAGACCAGAACGATGCCCAGGGCATCTCAGAAGGGCAAGAAACAGGCCTACAAACCCCTATACAAGTTGACAGCGACGACCAATACGAGGCGGAGATAGATCTCTCATGCTCCTCGTCCTTCGATTCGGACATTGAGGTCCAAGAAAAGAGTTCAACTGTCAACACAGAAGAGGCAAACAAGGCCTCAGGATCGAAAATGGGTATCACTGACCCCTTTGGAGAATTCATGTTCGATCCTTTACTAATTAAACACCCCCTATCTCCCGAATGGATACCCTCACAGCACGTGGCAGACTACATTAGCTTCTGGCTAAGAAGAGAGATCCCGAAGGAAGTATGGTCGAGATTAAGATCGGAATGTCCTCGGCCATCTCTCCCAGAAAAAATCGCCTTCACACCCGAACTTGACCCTAAAGTCGTCGCATTCATAGCCAAAGGCGCAAAAGACCCAAGAAAAGGCATAGATAAAAGCCTTAGATCATGCCAAGACCGCCTTCTGGACCTAGTTGGTCCTCTAACCAAGATCTTTGACATGGCGGAAAATGCATATGTTGGTGGCATCCCTGTTGACGCGAAGGAACTTCGCGAATGGATACAAAGGTGCATCTGCCTTCTAGGCAATGCAAACACCGCCATGTCTACAGAAAGAAGAAAGGGTATACTTCTCAAAATAGACCCAAACCTTATTGAACTGGCAAACCAAGAGGCAGGACCAAGCTCTCAAAGTCTCCTCTTTGGAGAGGACTTTATACGTGATATGGCAAAATACGTGGGAGCATTTAGCTCCATACAAAAGTCTCAACGTGAAATCAAAAAAGTCTTCCAGGATAAAATTTTTGGTCGGGCCGGGAGAATGTGGGGTCGATTCCCCGGCCGTGGACAATCCACTTCAAGACCCTTTCTGGGATGAGGAAATAGGTTCCAGCAAACAACTTTCTACGGGAACCATCCCTTCTACCCTCAAAGACAACACTTCAGAACAAGACCGTTTCGAGGCGAAAGAAGGAGCAGAGCTTTCTCGACAGGTAGGTCCATCGACAGGCCCTTCAGATACCCCTGTAAAAGTGGGAGGGAGACTAGCCCTTTTCTCTGGCAGATGGACACTAATAACACAAGATCCCTGGGTCCTACAAACAGTTCAAGGCTACAAAATAGATTTTATAGACCTCCCCTTCCAAACCCAAATTCCGCACGAAATAGTCTTTTCTCAAGAACAGAGAAAACTAGTGTCTCAAGAAGTCAAAGATCTTCTAACCAAAGGGGCTATAAGAGAGAGCTCAGAGATAGGTTTCATCAGCAATATTTTTTCTGGTCGAAAAGAAAGACAAAACCCAGAGACCCGTAATAAATTTTAAAAATCTGAACAGTTGGGTTTCCTATCACCACTTCAAGATGGAGGGAATTCATCTTCTCAGTGATGTTTTGAGGAAAGGGGATTGGCTAACACGTCTAGACTTAAAAGACGCCTACCTCACAATTCCGATTTGGCCACCTCACAGAAAGTTTCTCCAGTTCACCTGGGAGAAAAATCTATGGGAATTCTCAAGTCTTCCTTTCGGACTGTCATCAGCCCCTTGGTGCTTCACCAAGGTCTTACGCCCGGTAGTAGCCTGGCAGGGGAAAGGGGAGTAAGACTGATAATCTACTTGAACGACATCCTTATCATGGCCCAGTCCAAGGCCCAAATCCATCAACATACGAACCTTACCATTCACCTTCTGGAGCATCTAGGCTTTATTATAAATACCAAAAAATCATGCACTATCCCTCTACAAGAAACCCAATTCTTGGGATTCATGGTAAACACGATTTCGGGAGAATTAAAGTTACCAAGGGAGAAACTAAAGAAACTCAAAAAGGAACTCAAAAACATCCTTTCCCTGAAATTTTTCCCTCTGAGACTTCTAGCGAGAATTTTGGGTCTCCTCTCCTCGACCATTCAAGCTATTTTTCCGGGCCCTCTCCATTACAGAGCCCTACAGAGACTGAAGGCGTAAGCTTTGAAGTCGAACCTCTCCTACTTCCAGATGACTTACTTAGATGAAGAATCTAGGAAAGAACTTTTTTGGTGGTTGAGGAATGCAGAAGCGTGGAATGGCAAAGCCATCTTCGGAGACACACCAGACCTGATTATAGAGTCGGATGCGAGTTTAGAAGGCTGGGGTGCGACTTGCGCCAACCTTTCCACAGGGGGGCGGTGGACACTAAAAGAGAAGAAACTTCATATCAACTGCCTGGAACTTCTAGCCGGTTCCTTTGCGGTTCGGAGTTTTTCAAAAAATTCGATCAAATGCTCTATAATGCTCCGCATGGACAATGTCTCTGCGGTAAGATATGTCAACAAGATGGGGGGACCTCGTTCGAAAGGCCTGAGCGAAATAGCGAAGGTTTTCTGGGACTATTGTTTGGAGAAAGGACTGTCGGTCACGGCAGAACACATCCCAGGTTTGAACAACCACGTAGCAGACTGGTTCTCGAGAAACTTCAGGGACCCAAGCAACTGGAAGTTGGACAGAGGGATATTCTTAACCATTCAACAACAATGGGGTCCCTTCCAGGTGAACCTCTTCGCAGACAGGTTGAATACTCAGATGACGGAATTCTTCAGTTGGAAGCCAGACCCTCTGGCATCAGGAGTGGATGCCTTCCTCCAGAACTGGCAGGGCTTAAAACCATATGCCTTCCCACCCTTTGTAATGCTTCCACGCCTTCTCTCACATGCTCGCAGATATCTTCAGAGCATGGTGGTAATAACCCCCCTTTGGAGGTCTCAAACATGGTTCCCGGTCATCCTGGAGATGGCTATAGACTTCCCAATCCTAATTCCGTCTTGCAGTTATCTCCTCCTAGGTCCTCAAGGCGAACTTCATCCCCTCCTAGAACAAGGAATCCTAGTCCTTACGGCATGGAAGATTTCAGGCGACAATGGGAGATCCCTGGCCTTTCGCTCAATGCTTTTAGACTCATATCTGAATCCTGGGCTCCTGGAACAAGGAAGGCATGGAACAAATGGGTTCGCTGGTGTCTTCAACGACATTACGATCCCGTTTCAGCTGATTTAGTTCACGTTCTTAATTTCCTATCGGAAAGATTTGCCTCTGGACTTAGTTACAGAACCGTTAATGTTTATAGGTCAGCGATAGCTGCAGGCCACTCTCTAATTGATGGTGTTTCTGTTGGCCAATCTCTTTTAACTAAAAAGATTATGAGAAGCATGCGGGTTCTCAATCCCCCAACTCCAAAATACACAGCATTATGGGACGTGAGAAATATTTTACATCTTATTTCCTCCTGGGGAGATAACTCTTCTCTTTCTCTCAAACTTATTTCCTACAAACTTACTGTCCTACTTTGTTTGGTCTCCTTTAGAAGAACTTCAGATGTTAAAGAATTAGATATCTCTAGCAGAGCTTATCAACCCGAGGGTGTTTGTTTCTATCTTAGGAAAAGGACCAAAACTATGTCTTCATCCATTTTCTATCCTTTCTTCCCTGAGAATGAATGTTTGTGTGTTGTTAAATGTCTTAAAGAATATGAAAAAAGAACACTTTGCATAAGAGGAACCAACACACAACTTTTGATCTCCTATAGATCTCCTCATAAACCAGTTTCCTCTCCCACCCTCGCAAGATGGGTGAAAGAGGTGATGCATGAATGTGGTGTCGATACTTCTATTTTTGGCGCACATTCCCTTAGAGGTGCGTCTGCTTCCAAAGCCTTTATGCTTGGTGGAGGACTACAAGATATCCTTAGAGCCGCTGACTGGTCTAATGAAAATATGTTTAAAAAATGCTATTTTAGACCTATCAATAATGTGATTGACAGTGTGCTCAATTCACTTTAAACTTGCATAATGTTGGCTTCCGTGTCATGCCATAAAATTTAGATTTTTCACAGCCTGGTGGGCAGGAAATTATTGTTACTTTAACCTTGTTACTTCTCTCTTTCAGAATAAAATCCTCTCGTTTTGGATTAATGCAATGACTCCCTCAACGTTATTTAGAAAATTAGTATTGGCTGTTCTTTCTCTTGGATTCGCAGCTTTGAACAAAGAAGGATGATGGCTGTGTGCTCACGGTCTTTATGCTGTTTTACAGAATGTTCACAAGTTCTATGTTCTCTTCATCGTTACTGCTGAGCTGTGGCAATAAAGGAGAATTTGCATAATATTAGCCTCCGTGTATTTAATAAAATCCAGATTTTCTGCCCACCAGGCTGTGAAAAATCTAAATTTTGTTGTACAATTTCAGGCAGGAAAAAAACATGGTAAAGCAGATGCCTTATCGCGATGTGGCTATGAGGAAGCAGTAAATGTCATAAATCACCCCCTTATCATAGCACAGTCAACTCAGTGGCGTCTTTCATGATGAGCCCGGCAGAGGCTCATCATTTCAAAACCCACCTACAGGGAGCTCTGCACTGGTGCATGGCTGCCTGATGCCTCCATGCCACCCCTTGCCTCAGCAGAAGTATCGGTGCGTGCCACAGCCGGTGTTCAACCGCTGCTGGCTTCGGGTGTAGTCACAGGGAGTCAAACTCCCTCCCCGAGGTGCACACCCGACTGTTCAGGCCTCCTTGAATAACCTGTATCAGGCAGCCACCATCTTGGGTTTCTCCTTCACCCGGAGCCAGCCGTCATGGAATTCACCTGTTTTTCAGACTCCAGCGACTGACCCCCAGTGGTCCCTGCCAGAAGGAAAGATTCCCTTTTGATATTTACATATTTGTCAATTAAGGGGTGTTAGACCTGGTATCATTGGCGTGGGTCCCCCCTGCATTTTTTCCCTTTGCCTACTGTGTTTTTGCTGTGTGTTGGACTCCGTTTTGCTGGTCTAGATGCTTTGGGCACTTTGCCACTGCTGTTCAGTGCCAAAGTTCAAGTGCAGGCTTTGTAAATTGTTGTTTGGATTGGTGTTTCCATAATTGGCTGATTTGATTTACTAGTCAGTCCATAGTACAGTGCACTGTGTGTGCCCAGGGCCTGTAAATCAAATGCTGCTAGTGGGGGCTGCAGCACTGATTGTGCCACCCACATAAGCAGCCTGTAAATGTAACTCTGGCCTGCCATTGCAGAGCCTGTGTGCAGTCTGGTACTGCCATGTTGACCTGGCAAGTGCATCCACTTACCAGACCCTACCCTTCCCTTTTCTTACATGTTAGTCACCCCTAAGGTAGGCCCAAGGTACCCCTGTGGGCAGGGTGCATTGTATGTAAAAAGGTAGGTACTGCCAATTTGTGTTTCACCATTGCAAGGCTATCTGTTCCCATAGGACAGAATGGGGAGTTTGCTTATAACATCTTATAAAAATAACTGCCCCTGGGAACAAGGTAGGAAAATAAAGTTTAGTATGCCTGAACTCAGAATGTTAAAATGCATCTTTTAGTGTGGGTGATTTTTACATTCTGTGTTCGAAAATACCACTTTTAGAAAGTAGGTATTTTCTCACTTCGCCATCCAGTGCTAGGTTTGTGTATTGCATTTCTGGTCTTTGGATGACAGGAGTTGGTGAGGAGCAGTGGCTTTGAGAGCCTGATGAGTCAGGGCTGGGCAGAATAGACCTGGGCTGCATTTAGAGTAGGGGGAGGAGATTTCGTTTCACCTGAATGGAACTGGTCTGACTTCCACAATGCTGTCTCCACCTCCTACCAGGAAGCTGTACCAGAGAGGACAGAACCGGTTTTGACCAAGCACATGGGTTCTCTGCCATAAGAGACCAAAGGATTTTGTAGTATACATATTGGGGCCCAGACCCCAGGACTTTAGATCACCTCTGGGAAATCAAGAGGAACGTTTGCCAAGGAGAAGAGCCGGAGAAGCTGAGGAGGAATACTGCCTCTGTGCTGTTTGCTGTCTGGGATTGGCCTGTAGTGGCTAATTGCTGCCAAGAAAAGGAGAAACGGACTTTGTTGTTTGCTGTGCCCCCTGCTTGAGGAAGATCTCCAAGGGCTTGAAACTGAGCTTGCCTTCTGTTCTGAAGTCTCAGGGACACAACGACTTCGCCCCTAGCTCCCCTGAACTTCCTTGCTAGGAGTTCTGTCCTGCAAAGATGTGCCTGCTGTTGTTTTGGACCTCTAGAGACTGTTTTCCGCTGGGAGCTAGAAAATCCACGCAACACCAAGAAGCATAATACAGCAGTACCTGTTCTCGACGCATCGCTGAAGAAACCGTCGCAGCGCCTGCCGCAGCTCGAGAAATCGCTGCACGCCGCATCAAGTGCAATGATATCCGATGTCCGAGATCACTGCACCGATTCAGATTCAAGCCCTGCTGTGCGGCTGCAAGAATTCATGATCGTTGCATCGCATCGAGGCGCCAAGTCTTTCACATCGTTGGGGAACGCTCTAAGAAACTGATGCATCACCTCCGTATGCAGTAAGAAACCAACGCATCACCTCTTCTCCGGTAAGGAACCGATGCATCACCTCCCCTGCGCAGCAATAAGGAACCGATGCATCACTTCCCCCAGAGCAAGGAACCAACGCATCACCTTCCCTGAGTGTAAGGGACCGACGCATCACCTTCCCTGCGGCCCATTTTGTTTGTTTACGTGACACATCCAAGGTACTTTGTGTGAAAAGTATTGCATCTGCAATGTGCTTTATACTAAACTATTTCTACCATCTGAAAGTCATATCTTTTTACTGTATTGTGGATTTTTGCAGTTTTGGGTCTTGTTTGGTGTAAATAAAGATTACTTATTTTTCTAAACTGGTATGGTGTCCATTTGTAGTGTTTTCACTGTATTACTGTATGTGTTCACAAATGCTTTACACACTGCCTCTGAGATAAACCTGTGTGCTCGTGCCAAGCTACCAAGGCGGGTGAGCAGGGTTTATTTTAGAAGTGTATCCCCCTTACCCTCACTGGAAAGAAGGGTCCCTATTTGGACAAAGGTACTTACCTGTGCCAACTAGAGACCCCCATTTCTAACAAGGGGTGTATGTCAAGAATGTAAAGCAGGTACATCTTAACATCTCACAAAGAGATTGGGTAAACATCATGGGAGAAAACCGACTATATAAAGAAAGAGACAGTTCATACATTTCGCAGGGGCACCTGCATGAAAAGAAACAGACGCTTAAAGTTTGTTGGGAGTGGTGGTGATCCGGCTTATGGAAGTTAAGTGCACTATCTAAACTGATAATTCATTTATGAACCCGCTTACAGGTTAAGCCAACCACTTCTGCGCATCTGTAGGCACCTGGAGTATTTAAGCTCAGAACTAGAATGCGGAAGCTGCCTGATAACATTGTGTTTAGCAATTTCTCTCCGACTTTGCTCTTTGCTTCTTTCATGTTTATCGCCTTCCCATTTCCCTCCTGTTAGTGGGTTTAGATGGGGTAGTTGCTGCTTGTTTGTCTTGTTTACTTGCCTGTGCAGCTTCTTGGCATCTGTGGTGTCCTAGGGTTTTACTCCTTTATACTGGTCAATGGCGGGCTCATGTGTATAGAGCAATAACAGTTTAATAAATCGTTTATATTTTGTATGATGTAAAATAATGAATTGCAATCAGAAGAAAATGAATAATTTTTTATATGTGTACGTAAAAAATATAAAAAAATTAAAATACCAAGGTAATATGCTACATATAAAAAATAATTAATTATGGCCTGGATCTGTTGAAGTAATTGCAAGGTAAAATATGTCAGTCAAGTAGGACCTATTTCCTGTATTTCTGTGTTCTTTATTCTCCCTGGTCCTATGCCGTTACTATTATTAAGGGGGGCCCTCATGTATTATTTTGCAATGCGCGGCTCATTACAGAGTCTTCTGCTATGTGGATTGTTAAGCAATGCACCATTGTACTTACTGTGATAGGTCATGATTTTGTTACTGCTGCACTCAGGTTTACATGTTTCTATGTATTTCTTTTTCACAGGTATCCTCACTGGTACTGAGCCTGCTACATCCTTGCTGGTCCAAAGGCAGATGGTTGTTACCTGTGTCTTTCTCCCTTTCCTCTTTCCCCTTAATTCTCTCTGATTGGTGTGCGCATATACTGTTACCTAGCAACAGCAAGAAGGAGGAGCAGGGTTATGGAACCACAGCCCTTTGTTCAAGCTTGACAGCTTGCCAGGCCTCTTTACAGGGCGATGGAACCCGCTGAGGATCCCTTACAGGCAATGGCGCTACCATCACCAAGATACAGGAAGATCTGGACACAGCTAGACAGGAAAGGGCGTATTTAGTAACGCGGCTCAATCAACAGCTGCTGCGACTGCCAGCCTTCACCACACCCTTCTGAAGCCTGGGGGTTTCCGCACATAACAACCCTACGTTTATCAAAGGGAGCAATTCCTCCTTATCTGGATTCTTGAGCTGAGCCCTTCATACAGATATGCTGAAGACCCTTTGATATTCCAGGTGTTCATTGCTCAGTGTCAATTGTATTTTCTTGCTCCTTCTCATTACTTTATAGCGAACCCAGCCAAAGTGACTTTTGTGTTGTCTTAACTAAATAAATATGCATTAATTTGGGCGCCACCTCTAATTATGAATCATTGTCTCTGGTTATTTAACTACTCCCAGATCATGACGCAATAAAAAGCCATCTCTGGCCAAAGACCAAACAGACAGACCATTCTGGTTTGCTTACATTAAGACAAGGGTTAAAGCAACTCACTGCATACATCAGTCAAATCCCACTATGAGCAGTTGAGGCTTGGTGGACAGATGAATCTGCAGAGGTAACCTTTTTATCAAGCCCTTTGTGGTGAATTAAAATATGCTATATCGACCCACTACAGCCGAAGACCTGATAGAGCTCACTCTTCAGATTGACCTCTAACCAAAGGGGAGGTATTTAGAACGTAGAGGTTAGACACTCGATTTACTCCCTTAAATGCCAGAGATTAAAGTCCCACTGACTGAAGAACCCTTGCAGGTGGAGGGGAGTAACAGGACCACTAACACATGAAGAAATAAAAGGAAGGTGAAAGGTGGGTTGTGGCATAGTGTGGTCATCGTATTGGAATCATCTGGATGTGTGGAATGTGTGGACGTAAGGAGAGTGTATGAGGTATGAGGATTCTAAGGAGACAGTTGGTGGAGGGGTCCATGTTGCTATTGCAGCCATTATGGCCATTTTGTAAAACAATGTCCTCAGAATCTGTAAACTGAGGTGTCCATCAATCTGTCATGTGCAAGGTTCAATGCTATCTAGAAGTCATGATGCTTTTGCCACATTGACCTAGGAAGTTGATTGACCTAACTGGATTCAGGAGCATCCCAGTGCTTCATAGACAAGAGTTTCAAGAGAAATAGCAGATTCCTATGTGCAGTAAGGAGAGCCCCAAAGAGATAAAACCAATAGATATGAATGTGTTCCTCTGGGTCATTGAGGTTTGAGAAACAATCTTTATTTCTGACAGCAGATAATGGACATTTGAAATTAAATTTATTTCACCTTATTGCTGCACCAAACTTCTCGATTGTCTTAGGGAGCCTATGGCTAAGGATGCATAATTCTATTATTGATTGGAATTTCCATTTCGAGACATACTCATTGAAGTACTGCCAGAAGGAATGTTATCTAAGGAAGGCCTATGAAACATAATAACCACTGATTAACCCTGGGCGGAGTTCATGGAGTTGCACTACGCGGAACACCACGAAGTGCACAAAACCCCTCCGCTGCACTACGTGGAGCTCCCAAGCGGCGGAGTACGATCGAAAAATGCCGTTCGCAGTAATTGCACAGTGCCGGATGCTTGTTCGCACTCTGCAATCATTGCGAACGGCACCATGCACAGTGCAAGAGGTCCCTGCTTTCCTTTTCTGCCACTCGAGTAGATTTTTACTCAAGCGGCAGCTTTCTCAACGTGAACGGACAGTTTCTCAACGCGAGCTCTCGCGAGCATACGTGACCACCCGCAATGAGAACCTGACCCCTCCTGGGTTGAGAAATCTTGACGGGATATTGATTTTCCACGCTCGAGCTTGCCAACTTGATGATGACGATCGCGAATGAGGAAAAATCTCGCGGTTGCCAACTTGACATTGACGAACGTGAGTGAGGAAAAAAACTCCGCTCTGCAATGCGATCTCCGCGTAACGTGGAGTGCAGAAAACTCCGCAAACTCTGCAAGCGAAGCGGAGTTCACCGCCCAGGGTTACCACTGATTTGTCTATCCATTCAGCCTGCGGTCCAGGAATCAATAGAGGTTATGGGAGAAGAGAAGACCAGTGAGGTAGATGACATTTCTGCTGCTTACTTGTACTTAGTAAGAGACAGGCATTTACCTTGCCACATCTTCAGCAGTATAATTGCCCTATAGATTTGATTCCTGGGGCAACCATGCCCCATGGCAGAAATAATCTCTTAACTGTAAATGAAGATGGCATTCTCCAACAATATTTAGAGGATTGTTTGCAAAATACAACATTCCACCTCACCCGCAGGAGTGGCGTCTAGTGAATACATCCTATGTATTGACTATTGAGAGTTGAAAAAGATCACTGTCGAGAACTGTTGCCCTCTCCTCTTCATATCCATTATATGGAATCAGAATAAAACAGAAAAGATCTTCTCCAACCTAAATTTATGTTGAGCTGATAATTCATTTGTACATGAGAGTTGGGTGAGTGGAAAACAGCATTCAATAACAGGGAAGAGTATTACGAATACCTGGGTATGCCCTTTGGCTTATGTAATGCTCCTGCAACATTTTAGCATTTACAGAGTTCTCCTTTTGGTGATCTATGTCGACGATATCTTGATTTTCTCAGGCACTCTGCAACAAGACCAAGAGCATGTCAGAGAAGTCTTAGCCCGACTGAGAAAATATTGCCTTGATGTAAAAATAGAAAAGTGTATCTTTCAAGTATCCCATATAACTTTCTGAGGCTTTTAAACTAACTCTTGGAGAGTGTATCAATAACTATTAAGTGAAAGTGTTTCTTTTTTTCCCCAAATACTTTTTATTGGTTTTTGGAAACAAACAAAAACATGCAACAATATTAGACCACCAATGACAGAAGTTAAAAATATGCAGAAACGTATGTGGACCATGTAAATCAAAAGACAATACTTCGTAATCAGCGATGACATCACGTAGATCAAGAATGTTACGGAGTCGAACCCAAAATATCTAAAAGAACACCAGCTGGGAATATCATTTCAAGGTGAAACTCGTGAAATTGTGTTCCGCCAACGCCTTTGCCTCCCTTCCTACGCATTCCCCAACCCGCATATGCAGTCATGCAGAGTAAGCTCTGATCTCTTCCTCGAACGACATCCGCTGCTCAGGGCATGGCTCCAAGTGGATCCCTTGATAGACTGCTCACCCCTTCCATATTTAATAATACTTGCAGTTGTCCAAACCAGCCGCGGTCGCTGCAGGTAAGAGCGGTGAGGCTGGCTGGGGAGGGGGATATCGAGAGACGACTGCAAGGGAAAATTAAATAAATAATTAATTTTCCCTCGTGGTCGGCTCTCGAAATCCCCCACCGCTCTTAACTGCAGCGGCTGTCCAAACCCCCTTCCAGCGCTCCAGCTTTTCCATACCAGTGTGATGTCTCACTTGGCGATGACAAGGCCTATCCACAGCAGGGCCCATACATATCTGTTGAAGTCAATGTCATCGAAAATGTGGAGTAGGGCGCATCGCGGGGTTTGCGGCAGTGTCTGCTCCAGCACCCCCTCCAAACAGTCAAAAACTCCCTGCCGAAAAGGGCACCAGGATAGGGAGGCTCTCGACTATGTGCATCATATGGTCCATCTGGCATCGCAGGCATGTTGTGGACACAACCATCCTTCTCTTCCAGAGCCTCTCCCTTTTATAATACGCTCTATGTAGGTAACATAGCTGAATGAGGATGGAATGGGAAGTAATGGCCCCTTCCCCATAAGAGGCCAACGCCTCTCTCCAGTCCTCAATCTCTAAGGGCCTGGGTCCTGGATCCATATCTCCGGTAGAGGCCCAAACATGTCATTTTATTGATTAGGGATCAGTATGTAGTTGAGATCTTGTGATCTAAAATGTACTTCAGTAGCATTTTGCTTTCCAGAAGAGGAATCTCAGGAATCACCTCCAGACCTGGCCAAGTACGGAGTAAGAGCATGATGGAGCTGAAGCTATCTATACAACTGAGACTTCAGCAGATGAAACTCCTTTTGCAGATCAGCAAAAGGCTTCAGTGTGAGCACATCCCCCATTTGGGAGGTCCCAGCAGTGAAACTCCTGCAGACCAGCCACCTGACTTAGCATCGTGCCAGCCCAAAGAGGGGTCTCACGGGTGATCCAGCCATTCCAGCCTATGGCCACCTCTGTGTTTCTCCAGGCGCTAAGTACCACTCTCGTAGCTGGGGGAAGAGTCCCTGGGGTATGTTCAGCCTATACAGACTGTGAAGAAACATCTGCGTCCCTATTGCCCAGCCCTCCGCTGCATAAGCCCTGAAACCACCAGTCATTCAGAACAGTTATTTGAGCCACCCTGTAATAAGATCTTACATCTGGGGTGGCAATGCCCTCATCATAGGTTGATTTAGAACATTTGGATAGGGCGAACCGAGGCAGACCGTGGTTCAACAGGAAGCCCCGCAGCGATGATTCAAAGAGCAAGAATAGAGATGCCAGAAGGGGAAATTCTGAAGCTGATATATCAACAGCAGTAGCGACACCATTATAAAAATAACTGACCTGCCCAGAAGGGACGGGGAGCAACTCCCAAAACTGAACCTTTGCCGTGACTCTGTCCAATTGGGGCTGTGTATTCATCTCCCATGAGTGAACCTCATCAGTGGTAATCTAGAATTCTAAGTACTGAAACCCCTCACTGAGAACCGCAAGCCCAGAGGTCCACGACAAATCCATAGGACCGTCACCCACCACGTACACAAACAACTTGCTAGGGTGCATCTGTAATCCCGTGAAATCCACAACTATCCTCGGTATCTGAAGCGCACGCGGTACTAAGTGTGAGTGGTTTGTCAGAAAAATATGCACATTGCCCATGTGCAGGGCTAGTCTCTCTTCAGCCTCGGGTCCGATTCAATACCCTGCATCTGTGCATCTATCCTGACCCAAGCAGCCAGGGGCTCGATGACTAGGGCAAATAATAGCAGTGAGAGAGGACACCCTGCCTCGTCCCTCATTCAATACGAAAGGGTGGGGAAAGAGCTCCCACCCTCACCTGGGTAAGAGGTAAGTATAGAGGAGCCTCACACACCTAATGAATCGGGGCCCGAAGTTCAACCCCTTGAGGAGGGAGAATACAAATGATCCGACGACCAAGTCAAAAGCCTTACGCACAACGTTTGTGTGGCAACATTTGGATGCAATAATCGCATTACACGCCCTTCTAATATTAACTAATAAAACCTTGGCCCATACCTAGACCTCTATATTAAAAAAAGAAATTGACCGGTACGACTCACCTTATGCCCGTGGTTGACAGGGTTTCCGGATAACCACAATGTCAGCTTTTCTAAAGTTCAGAGCCAAGGGGTGTCCCTCCAGAGCCCCTTGAAAGACTTTTAACATTGGGCACCAGTAAGTGCCCATGTGGCCTTGTGGAATTCAGCTGGAAATCCATCAAAGCCAGTAGATTTGCCCAGGTGGAGCATCTAAGGCACTCTCCAAATTCGTCCACTGTGATATCAGGGTCTAAGGCCTATTTGTCCTCGTCGGAGAGGTAATGGGCTGGGAGGTCCAACACAAACGCCTTCACTGCCAGGGGCCGCGCTACTTCTTGACGAGCATATAACTCTCCATAATAGGTCGCTAAGACCTGAGCAATGTTTTGATCACCCAATACCTGCTCTCCTATGCCGGTCAAAATGTAGGGATTATGGTTAGGTGGGTCACCCTCTGAGCAGAGCCAATTCATAATTTTACTGGAGTTATCCTCCCCACTGATAAATACAGCTTTGGGTGGCCAACTACGCTGGCCGTGCCTCATCGATCATGGTTTGGCATAAAACCAAACCTGTGTAAAGTGAGTCCCTAAGGATCCCAGGGTCTAGGGAGTCAGAGTATTTTGCTTCAATTGCCTGGAGTTGTGTCTCCATCTCTGCCACTGCAGAGCCAACCTGATTATGATCTGCTGCGTGGTAGCTATTATTCAATCTGCGCAAAGTTACCTTCATCGCAGCCCAAAGAGTCCCCGGAGAGGCCACAGAATACACGTGGAGGAGGTATTCCTTGGTGGCCCTATTGAGAGCCGGCTTAAAGTTAGGATCTGCCAGGGTCCAATTGCTCAAGCGCCACTGGTGAGGACCTCCACAGTCGCCAATGGCTATCAATAATTCAACTGGAGAGTGGTCGGACAGTCCGCGTGCCCGAATATGTGCCAGGCGCATTGAGTTCCACTGGACCTTAAGAAGGAGGAAGTTGTCCAACCGAGAAACGGTATTATTCACTCAGGAAAAGAAGGTGTACCCGCCTTCCCGAGGGTGGTGATAGCGCCAGACGTCAAGCAAGCACATTGCGCCTATGAAGCAGGCCAGGGTTGTGCCCTGAGCGTCTTCCCTGAACCTAAGTAGGAGTGGTCCATTAGTGCGGAATCAACAAAGTTCATTTCGCCCCCCAAAAGCCATGGGCCCTTAGGGAATTTCAGAAAAACACTGTGCAGGACATACGTGAATGCCTCCATTAAGGGAGGGGGAAGCATAGACGTTATTAAAGGAGAAAGGTTTGCCTTGGAGAAGGCCTGTGATACCTACATACCTCAACATGTGGTCATACCAGGTCTGGATGTCGTGAAATGGTATGTGCCCCTTCAGTATAGCCATCCATCTACACCCACTGTGGAATCTAGAGTGGAACACTCTTGTGAATCCCATTCGGGAAAGGGAGGGATATTTATTGCCAGCAAGGTAGCTTTCTTGAAGAAACAAAACATCCAGGCCAGCTTTGTGAGTAGCCATCAACATAACCCCTCTCTTTACCTTGTCCAGCAAACCATTAATGTTCCAGGTGAGGAGCTTTAGTGTCGCTGAATCCTCCACAGGACCGGGTTCATTGGTCAAAGAGGCTATGGGACAACATGTGAAAGGGTCAGACCAGCGGGCACGGCAAGTAGATGTGTGTGTGACAACATGTTACGTTGGGGGAATAAAAAACAACATAAACAGCAAACAGCACAAAACTGTCTCAAATCCAGAGCACAAACAACCTCCTCCCCCACCCAATACTTCTAAAGCTGGAAGTACCTGTGGCTGGTTCTGGTGCCTGGGTATTGCCACTATGGCGTACAGGAGTCCATACCTCCCCCAGACTGTCGGTCCAACATTCCCAACCTAAAACCCTTCTCTAAAATTGAGGAGCGTGGTCTGTAAGGTCACAAGTAACTAAGTGGCGCTAGCCTCGCTGAAAAGGAAAACATAGAAGAAATCACAGTGCAATCTATAATCATGCACAGTATTATAATGTAGGCAAATGGTTCTGGAGCTGCAGGGGGTAAGCAAGATGTCATCCAAAGTGAGCGAGGACAAGGAGGTGGGCATTCAGGATCAGGAGCCAGAGACGACTCCCCCTCTAAGGCCACCCCTTGTTCTTTTGTCTCAATAGTCCCTCCTCTGCAGCAGCCTCATCCTCAATAGGGACCCCTCCTCCATGGTCGTCTTTGCGCTCTTCCAAAGCTGCTCCATGATCCAAGGCACTGTGTACGCTGGTCTTTGTCATCCTGTTTAGTAGCCAGGGGCGTACCTCCGTTCACTCCCAAGCCACCTTAGGAGTATCAAAACACTTTGAGGAAAGTGGGAAAAAGTAACGTATTGAATGTTCAAATTCCACAATTTTTGCTTTATGCCCTGAAAAGAACTGCATTATTGTTTGACCCTCAGAGTGTAATAGGGGAAATCATGACTCACTCAGGGATAAATGGGTGTGTTCCACTATAAACCATGAAGAGACTGAGTCAGGCTGCAGCCAGTAACAGAGCCCGGTGGTGATGAAAACAGTACCATTAGGCCCCTCAGTCCCCTCGGTAACCCCCACAATCATGACATTGTTCCTCTGGGAACGACCCTCAACGTTCTCACTCTTGCCACTAGTTGATTCACAGAACACCGCAGGATCTGAATTTCCGCCTGGTGGGTCTTCAAGAAATCCTCTGCCTAGTCTAGTTTCAGCAGTGGTGGCCCTTTTGACAGTGTTACGTGGTCTTGACAAATAAGGGACAGGTCAGTATGGAGTTCACCAATCTTCCCCTCTATGAAAGAGCAGAGTTCCTGGATAGCCTGGAGGATATGGGACTCCTGCCAGCACCTCACATCAGCTCCCCAGGACAAGAGCTCTGCCATGGCTGCAAGCTTAGTGAACTTGTCTATTTTGCCCTACAGGGAGGCTGAGGGCAGATTGTCTTTAACTGCAGACAGTGTCCTAGGAGGCAATAGGAATTCTTGGTCTTACAGTGGAGGGCAAGAAAGAACGGCTGCTTCGGCCAGTGTCTCAGGTTGGTGCAGCAGGTGCATGAGAAGAGCTGCTAGGGAGAATCCAGGAAGGCAGGACCCCCAGGCCGGCCACAACACCAGTGCTAGCGTGCACACAGCCACCAGAGAAAGCCCCGGTCAGGGGCCTCTAGGGCAACCCGATCAACAAGGCAGCCCCACAATGACGCCAGCCAAGCCCACCACCTCCCCTGACTGGACACCAAGGAGTGTCCTTTCCCCAGGTTGGGAGTCCTGCGTTTGCGGTCCACACCCACCAAAAATGCAGCGGAAATCACAGGATCAGTCTAAAGGCTGGACGTAGGGCATGACTCTCTGTCTGCTGAGCCTGTATCTCCTATAGCAACACAATGCAGGGAGGCATCGATGGTCCACCGAAGCATTCGGGTCTAGAACAAGTGCAGAAGGGGGAGAACCTACCGAGGAACGGCCGCCCGGGTCTCAAAGAAGCATCACTATGCTGGTTAGGTCACAGTCTTCTCCGGCGGGAGAGGCCCAGGAGGGACAGGACAGTTCCTCACATCGCTGATGGGCCTGCACAGGAGCACAAAGTCACCACCGTGGCCCAACACGGCCACAGAGTATTACTCGGGGGTCAGCGCTCACTCCCAGCCGCCCAGGCCCCTATACCTTCAGGGCCAGCAGATAAGTGTGGCTCCGGTGTCCCATCGATCTGAGCTCCCAGTCTGTTTGTTGCCGGTGCAGCTGCCCTAGCTGTCCATCCTCTAAATGATTGCATTGAGGCGCGACCACAACCCTCCAAGCCCCCACACTGTAGATGGGCTGCGATTCCGGCATAAAGAAAACGGAAGAGTTAATGCAGCTGTTGTTTTCAACAGTGGGTCGCAGGATCTTAAGCAGGAGCGACCGCCATCTTCGGTGGCCAAGCCACACCTCAGTGAAATCAGTTCTTGACTGTCCAGCACCCTCAATATCAAAACAATTCAAAGATTTATTGGTTTTGTTAACTGTACCCAGCACTTCATACAGGATTTCTCATCATGAGTAGCTCCTATCTATTGTTTAGCCAACAAGGGACAGGAATTCCTGTGGGAAAGAGAACCAGATTAAGCATCCCAGACTTTGAAAAAGGGTTTATCTCAGCTACTACACTAAGGCACTCTGATGCTTAGCTACCACTTATTGTAGAGACAGGTGCATCCTCATCTGCTATGGTTGCTATTCTTTCCCAACGCCATTCGAAGAGCAAAGCTGTGCCTCTAGTGGTGTTCTACTTATGAACCCTACAAGCACTGAAACAAAATGACATTTTATATGATGATAGCTACTCGCAATACAAGAGGCATTTGCACATTGACGTCATCGTTTAGAAGGGGCATTGCATAAAATCACAGTGTGGGCTGGCAATAAGAACTTGTTATATATCACAGCAATGTAAAGCACCAATGCATAACATACCAGGTGGTCTCTATTTGTCTCTCACTTTCCTTGCAAAGTTACCTGCAGACCCAGGAACTGTCATAAAAAATGTAGCTCCTTTATCACAACCGATGAAAGAGAATAGAGAGACTGCAACTCCTCTTTGCATTCTGGCAGTATCTATCTCACCAGACCAGGTGCCCCACACTTTTCACACCAAAACAAAAATTATCAAAGTGTAGATCAGGAAGATTTCTCCAAATAGCTATTTATATGTTTTTTTTTATATATTTTAATATACATGGTGTCTTACATTTGCAATTTGTGAGCTATACTGGTTTTAATATAATGCGTAACAACCCCCAAAAAAATTCTAATTATAACAAGTAACATTTAGTGGTCTTGCCTCCATTTTCATTTTGTAATTTTATCAGATCAATCTATTGTGCCATAGTGGGTGTCCCTGTGAGCGGGGGGAGTTCCGAAATTTTTGCCCCCCTAAAACTTATCTCAACAGGGTGTCCACAATTTCGAGGAATCGGAGATGGTGTTAAACCTCAATTTCATAAGGCATTGTGTCCCCATGATAAGGCACCTCACAGAACATCAAACATATTAGATATACAGTCAATTTAGTAAAAGGGCCAACTGAATAACTGAGTTCTAGATCAACAGAATAGTTTAAAGATTTATTACAAGTATTCAAAAATATGGTAAAAGTTATTTGCCATGAAAGCGCTCGGCAAAGATATGCAAAATCGAAATATCGCATATGGGCAGCAAAATCAGGAAAGAAATTAAAAGAATCCATAGTAGAACAGGAAAGTCTTTGGTTCACGCCCGTCCCCCCAAATTGGGGATTTTTATACATTAGTTTTGCATAGAAAATGAACAAATCTCAAAATCTTTGTGATATGATTAAAAACATTACATTCACAGCAAATTCTTATAAAACGTCATATTGCCTTAGTCCCTAAGTACTGTTCCACTACATGAATAATTATTCTGCCCCCTCTATACTAATATCTTCTGGAGATGATGGAACAAACTAGATACATGAACAAAAGCAACCTATTGTAAATGAATAGGGTTCAGAGAGCTAACCGAAAGACCTTGGGTTGCAGTTACAGGTATTGACTGAGTCTGGGAGAGTTCATCGAAAACAGCATGAACAATGACAATGGAAATAAATAATATTTTACTTGACTACTTGCTAAAGAAATGACAGGCAGTGAGATGTGCAGGGGTAGGAGGACAGGAGTGACAAAAATTACATCCATTTTAAATAAGGTGGCTCCAAAGCCTAATTTGAGACATTGTAGACAAGAGTTAGGGAAACCAACTTCTGCACATGATAGAAATTATTTTTCCAAGACAATAGTACTATACCAGTGTATACATGTGTAATCGAGTGCGAAACCCTATTCTGTACTTTGGTAATGATGCACTAAAATGTAAACACACAAAAATCCTTTACATTCCAAAACAGATATAGTTCTATGAGTCTGATGTGAGTGCTCATTCCCTGTTCTGTGGCTTCTCCCTGTTGCATTAGTGACCTTGGTATTTTTTCTGTGGCTGGTCATTGGTTCCAAGTTCAAATGTTCTACTCCTGTGTTTTACTATCATATTTATGTATGTATGGTTGTTCTGTTAGGTCTCCAACTGTGGTACCCTGTGTGTTTCCATTCATTATTTGGTTGTCCTCTCAGAAGGGAGTTTGCAGAGTGCTTCCGTTTACCGGTTCTTCGTGGGGAATGTTCATCACCTTTTGTTTCTAGTGCTGCATGATAGTGTCCCAGGAGTTATGTGTCACTCCCCCTTTGTCTGTTTCTGTGTTCTGTTTAGTGTGCTGTTATCAACGTTGGCCCATTTCTTTACATCTTTAAGATATACCTTTACGGATGGGCCTTCTGAGTGTTTCCTAGCCGTGGCTGTTCCTCCTTTACTACTATAAAGGCCAGGCAATGACCTTGTTTGTGTTTTTCAGTTTTCTGATTTATGTATTTATCTTAAAAGGAACTCGGTTGAGGCTGTTTGCGTACCTGTAAGTTGTAAGACTGTGGCGGTCACCAGATCTCAATAGGATACGATCACAGTGCACTCCCAAACCATATGTTAAATATGGCTGTATTTCTTGCTAAGTCCAAGAAGCACACGATTGTCACCAGTGTCTTTCTCTCTTTCCCTTCCCGTTTCCCCTCATTCTCTCTGATTGAGGCGCATACACTTTTACCTATCAACAGAGGGAGTGAGAGTAGCGGGATTCTCTTCTGAATTATAGTCCTATGTTCAAGGTTGAGAATGTAGCCTAAAAACCTCATTTGCTGTGCTGGTCTTTTTGTCTAAAGCATGCCTGGAAGTCAGAGAGAACATTGTTATCCTTTATTCATGTCTCCATTCTTGCCAAGATCATTCTTCCAAATATTTTCTAGTTACTGTTAATTAAACTTATAGATCGATAGTTCAAGCAGTTGCTGCAAATTCCCTTTTGAGGTCAGGCCTACCGAACAGTACAAGCTGCCTGATTGCAAAAGACCTATGATCAGCACGCCAAGATTTTACGATGGGCTTAAAGCCCTCCCCCCCCCCCAATGCATACAGTTGGTTGGCTTTATTGCCTTTCATTGGCTTGTGTTGCTTTTTATTCAATGGGCTGCTTTGTTCATTTTGTGTTCATCCTTCCCTGGAGCATATCCTCTTCACTTGTGTGCCAGCGCCTGGATACCCTCATTGGTGACAAACAGCACTCTACAAATCCACCTTACATTACATTACTTCCACTGCTCACTTTTAGGAAACTACTTTTTGCTTAAGCACTGCATGAGAGTGCATGTGTTTTCCAGTACTCTTCCTTGTGTGCTTCTCTCCCCCTTACCCACTCTTTCTGTTGCTCTCTCTCATCCACATGCTTTTCTCCCCATTCCCGCTCCTTGTTGCTGGCTTTCACCTGTATGCTTCTCTCCCCCCAGGCTTTCCCTAGTTGCTCTTGCCCATGTGCTTCTTCTTTGTGTTGTGTTCTCCTTGTGTGCTTCCTTTCCCTCCACCTCACCAACCTGACTCACAGTGCCCTTCTGATTTATAAATAAAAGTGCTTTTGTGCGATTTCATTTCAATATATATAGCTTTTTATTTACAGATCCATTTCAGATTGATAAAGAAATAATAAAAATGACACACATGGTAGAACACATACATGCAACTACAAAATGAGGCAGTCGTCATTTGTTGTGGACTAACTTTAGTTATAATTTGGTTAAATAACACCAAAATAGGGGATTCTACATTGTTCTTCAGCCTCTATTGTAGACATTACATTTCACTGTTGGGAGGCAGTTTGAGTACACTTTCTTTTAACCTAGTCACCCTCTTAGATAATGTTTTGACCTATTCAAACAAGTCATTCAATTTTATCATACATTTACACTCTTCTTCTCCACATGGTTTACCGTTCTGCCTCTCTTTCCTAAATCCAGAGGTTGACAAGTAGGGTTGCTGCCACTGATCACTCTTTTAAAAAATATATTTTTATTACATTTAATGACAGTCATACAAATGTTACCGATTTAAAATATTGACTGGTTACTCACACCATGGTACATTATACAGGGGTTAGCAAAGCATTTACATTAATTATTCACATCTCTGTCCACAGTTCTGCGCATTTCCAACTCCACCATTGGGGATATACATATGTCTCCATGATAAACATTCCATTTGGTCCATTTTCTGTCCCCTGCCACTGATCACTCTTGATTGAGCTGTGCTCTTATCAAGTACTTCAACTATACTTCTCCCCTCCATTTAATCCACAAAATCCTGCAGTGGCAAAACAAAAAGTAACAGAGAAAACCTGGAGTCATGAGATAGCTTACCATTGGTTGGCTTTAATGTCACTCCTATTTGCTTGCTTTCTATTGGATGGCTTTCCTCATTTCCGCCTGTCCATCTTGTGTTTGTTCCTTTCCTGGAATGTAGTCTCCTATCATCTCTTTGATTTGCTGCCTTCTATGCTTCCTTTGCTCTCTCTTTTAGGGAACTATACATTTTCTTTTTGTTTAAGAACTCCGTGAGAGTGCCTGTGTTTTCCAGCTGTCGCCTTTGTGTGCTTTTCTCCCGCCCTCCATGTTGCTCTCTCTTTCCCATGTGCTTATCACCCACCACCCGCGCTTGTGTTGCTGTCTCTCGTCTGTGACCTTCTCCACCTCTGTGCCACATTGCCCTTTCACCTGTGTTCTCTCCCTTGTGTTTCTTCTCTCCCCGTCCGCCATGCTGCTTTACCCCACTGGCTTCCTGCCGGTGTTGCTTTAATCGTGTTGCTTTAACCAATTGCCCCATGTGCTACTGCAGCCCTGCTCCCTGTCTGGGTTCATCTCCCAACCTGCCCCAGTAACCTGCTCATCCGTTTATTTCCTTTTTAAGTGCTTTTACATTTTTCTTTTTTTTTTAAAACCAGTGAATTACAACAACAAAAAAGCCTGTGCCCTTTTGTAGGTGTGTTGAGAGCATGTTGAGAGCGTGTTGACAGCATGCACACATCTACAAAATGATGTGGCAGCTGTGTCATTTCATCTATTTTTGTTTTCTTTTTTGCTCAGCAGCTTTGATGCTGTTCAGCAAGGCTAAAAAAATGACGAGGTTTATTTACAAGCACCTTGCGCCACTTTTGCGTAATTTTTAACATTGTAAAAGTGACGTATGGGTGGCGCAAGGGGCTTGTAAATAAGCCCCTAGGGGGCAGATTTACAATGAACTAACGCAGCACGGTGCAGCAAGTCATTTTGCTGCGCCGTGCTGCGTTAGTTTGGAAAGCTCAGCAATGCGACATATTTACAGCACTATGTCGCATCTCTGTGCTTCCCCCTGCGCAGGCGCACAAACTGCTGCCATGCACCGACGCAAGCACCCTTGCACCATGGTGAAAGGATGCCTGCGTTGTGGGGAGATTGTTTTTTTGTTCAGGAAGGGTTCCCTTTCTGCACAAAAATAATCTGAAATGCCGTTTTTCAATTCATATGGTTACTGCATTAGCACACATAGAAGTTGAAAAACAGCATTCTTTCAATGATTGTTTATTTGCAGGAAGGTAACCCTTTCTGAACAAAAACAACCATTAGAGGTGATTTCCTCTCTCAATGTGTGCTGCAGAATGCAGCCCGCATAGAAACAGGAAAAAAAACGAGGAGAAATTAATACATTTCTCCTCGTTGCGCCTCCTTACGCCTCCCCTGGGGTGGCGTAGCATTCACATGCATTTCCAGATTCATGATTCCTCGTAAATCTGGAAATGTGTCTCGTTCCATGGGTGTTGCGTGGGAACATCCACAGCAACACCCATGGAAAGCCCCTTGCACGCAAGGTGCTGCGCGTTAAGGGGCCATATTTACAAGGACAGGACAGGAAAAGCCACGCAGGGTGGCTTTTCCTGTCCTTGAAGTATGGGCAGTGTATCGCACTGCCAGTGCGTCACAAAGAGTGACAGACTGGCAGTGCAAGGGGCTTGTAAATCTACCCTTAGGTTTTTTAGGTGAGACTTATTGGCTTTGTCAATGCTTGCTTGTGTTTATTCTTCCTCACAGTTTATTTTCATCAATAGGCTCTGTTCCTAGCTGGAAGCGGGGTGAGGGCCAAGAGTCGTGTCTTCCGTGTGGCAGACTGGGACCTTGAGTAATATTTCGGGCTGCTGCAGAGACACAACACCCCAAGGCCGAGTTCTCCACGCTGGAGCAAAGTAAGGACCTAGGGGAGCAAAACGCAGCAATAGCGGGGCAAAGTATGCAACGCACCTTGTGTGTGTGAGGGGTGGGGGGATGAAATGGCACTGGGCACGGCCTCAGTTCATTTTCGTCATATATTTCACCCTGGTTGTAATTGTAAAGAATAATTTCAGCTAATTGATTTTTTTAGACGCTACTAGCTGAGCTCCTCACACCATCGCGTGGACCATGACTAATGCCCATCAGCAGCGGGCTCTGGGTGATGCTGCCCATCACTGGATGGCAGGTGCCTCCGTTGCAGAATGGAGCTTTTCACTACCTCGCCAAGGATATGAAGTGAATACAAATAAAGCACACGAGGCCTTGCAAGGGGTATGGAAAGTGGTCTAGTGTAAGCTGATTAAATAACTTTCAAAGACTTCCAAGACTTCTTTCTGCTCAACCTGCTGAAGGAAAGAATACTTTCACTCAGGCCTGAATACGTAGATCTCGCTCACAGAACAGACTGCCAGCTCATCGCCCTAAAGAGCAGCGCCCCCATCCCCCCCCCCCCTCCCCAAAGCCCCCCCCCCCCCCCCCACCCCCCAGATGAAGATAGCACGACTATGTGACATTCCACCATCCCAGCGCCTCGGACAGCCCCTGGTGGAAGAACAACTCTCAGTTCCCGCGCAAGACCGTCACAACACTGGGGTGTCAGATTCCTACGCGGGCGGCAGCCCAACAAGCCACCGCCCGCCAAAAACAACGACACCACACCAGGAGCAGACGTTACAACTGGACAACTGCAAGAGGGCAGCGCTGCGCGCGAGACTCTACACAAGAGCCACCCTGTGAGGAGCCAACCGCACAGCTGCGCCACGAGCTCACCGGCACGTGTGTCAAATCCGGGGACTTACTGTCAGACTGTGCACGAGACAAAAGCTGCTTTATCCGAGGTTTGGCAAGACCGGAGCAGCCAAATGCGGAGCATTAGCACAGAAATGAAGACACCGCTGTCCTGTCAACCGGATGCAGCGCATTGCCACAAGGACACAGCACTGCTGTGCACACTACAACACCAAAGGAGCACACACAGCATCGCACAACGTGCACATATCAAGAATAAGCAACTGGAAGATAGCACAGTAATGTGCACAATAAAGAACTTAGAAATGTAAAATAGTTTGACCACTCTGACCATCGCACGGGCAAGGCAAAGAATGAAGATTTGAATTGTACCCAAGAGGGAAACAGAGCAAGAATTTTACAGTGCCAGCCCTTAGGCAGAAAAGGAGTCCCCTCTCCCAATGACATATAGGTGTTCTGACAAAACTAGACGGGAGGTGCAGGTGTGCTTGATGGTCATAAAATTGGCGACAGTTGATTTCTTAGATTCCCTCTCCAGTATTTCCTTGCTATAAAGTGTATATAGTGCTGTCCTAAGGGCTTTTTTATGTACAGTCTCGGTAGTATGTGGGCTAGAAAAGAGGAACCTGCCATAATTAATGCTACTTAGGCTTGGGCTCACCGTGGCAAGCCACGGAATACCCATCCACTTCTCACGATTAATGCAATCACCTATTATTTCTCTTGTGAGGGACGCTGCTGTTTTTTTCCATCTGGCAAGCCACAATAAAGCGGGCGAGCACATAAGAAGTCCTCAATGTAGCTTAATTTCAATTTGCTATGGTAGGTGGAAATTGGTGCACCCCATAGTTTCCGACAAAATCTGTTTTCCGCCCGCTGGATGCTGTAGCATTTTGCAAAGCCCCAAACTTCTGCACCATAAGTAGCTGTGGGTATACACTGGGATTTAAAAAAAATATATATCGCTAAAATTGCCCCTGTCCTCTTTGGCTGGGGGAGGCTAAGAATGGAATTGGTGGCCTTTGAGAACTTGTTCTTACAAAACACCACATGTTCAGACCAGGTGCCGTTCGCAGCTAAGACCAACCCAAGGTATGGAAAAGTGCTAGTGCATTTTAATTTTTGGTCACTCACAGATATGGAATTTAGGGAATATTGTTTCGGTCCGCATGACATTATAAAGGATTTAAAAAAATTGGTGCACAAGTCTAAACTGTCCATGAAATCAACAAATCCTTGCACTAGAGTGCATAGGGCATTGGGTGTCGGGCCCATTAAAACTGCGTCATCAGCATATAATAACACGGGGAGTATTTTGCTCTTGACTCTGGGAACATCATTAGTGAGTGTGGTCAATGATTTGTGCAAATTATTAATGTAAATAATAAACAGGAGAGGGGCCAAGACACATCCTTGCCTGACCCCTCTGCATACTTTAATATCTTTTGAAGCCTCGCCCCACCATTAATCCGGACCCAGGCCTTCAGGTCTTTAAGTAAGTAGGCCAGAAAGTGCACCAATGCCTCATCTAGACCATAATCTAAAAGAATGGACCATAGACATGACCTATTAACAAAATCAAAAGCAGACGTCAGGTCCACAAATGCCAAATATATTGGCGAACGCTGAGCTATGGTGTACTTCCCGATGATTAAATTAAGATTTAAGCATTGTTCGTTTGTGCATACTTTGCTCCTGGCCCCAGTTGACATGATTCTAAAATGCGGTTTTCCTCAGACCATATTAAGATCTTATTGTATAAAACTCTGCCTAGAATTTTCAGAGTGTTGTCTATCAAGGAAATCGGTTTGTTGTATTGGGCTGGGAGCAATCGCCCTTTTTAAAAATTGGAACAATAATGCTTGTTGACCTTGAGCTTGGTAGTGGGACGTTAGTTAACCGCTTCAGTGCCCATGACGAGATGGTCTCGTCATGGAGCGCGGTTGCGCTGTGCCCATGACGAGACTATCTCGTCATGAACCCCGCCCGCTAATGCAACGCCCGGCACATGGCGGGGAAAGGGCGTGGCACTGAAGGGGTTAAATTATTAAAAACGTTTAACAAAAGCTGTGCCCAAAATTCAGGTTTGTGCTTGATGAGATCGATGGGTAACCCATCAGGACCTGGGGCTTGATTACCCACACTTTGGTGGATAGCTTCCTCGACCTCAGACAACAATATTAAAATCCTAGATGGGATCCTGTGCTGGAAGGGGCCCACATCTTGTGCAGGGGCTGTATAGATCATGGAGAAATGGGCTTCCCATGGTTCGCTTGTTATATTGCAGCTTTTCCGGGTCAGTGACTGTCCCGTTGATCTCAGATCCTTGGCAACAGACCAAAATGTGTTCACGTTCTTTAGGCTGGCGGCATTGACAAGAGCGTCCCAGCAGACTTTTAGAATTTCTTCCTTCCTTTTAGAGGTCGCTAGCTTATACTTCTGCCTTAACGATTTAACAAGTGAGTGGCACCTTGGGCTGGTCGACAGGGCCTTGCGTAATTGTCGATTAGCCTCCGAGCACTCATGGTTAAACCATCTGGGTCTGCTTTGGGCAGCAATAGGGGGTTTCGATAGTAGGGATTTGATGGCCTCATAGAGATTAGTAAAAGCACTAATTACTTCTGGTTAGGGATCCTGTGCTGACAGACACGAGTCAATAAGGCTCGGATTGTCCTTTACCATTTTACAGAACAGATTAGTGTTATTGATGCCCCACCAGGCCAGTCTTAAGTTATCTGTAGAGGGTGATACATTTCTAGCATCACATTCGATATTAAATATTGGCCTGGGCGACAATCTCAGCACTGTTTTAATCGCTTTGTGATAACCAATAGTTGTGGCAATAACTCTGGCTTTCAATAAGCAATCTTCTAGGACAGGGGAAATAAACACGTGATCAATGGTGGAAGCACTACCCTCCCTCTAAATGTCGACTCAGGAGGATTATTATCAGTTGTCACGGCGGCAATGTCCACAGCATTGACTAGATTGTGATTATTCAGGTGTTCCATGAATTCCTCACCCCTGTAACAAATTTGTCCTCAGCTACATGGCAATTTACTAGTCCTTATGCAGGGTAGCTTGGCGTTGAAATCACCTCCCAAACAAATACCAGCTATTTTATTGAATCCATTACAATGCTGTAGGGTGGTGACAAATTCAAATCAATTTATAAAGTTTCAAAATACTCAGATCTGGACTGGCGGAAACCTTAGTTGGAACATCAGGGTCGTAAGTCTCAATTGCGGGTGGGGGAAACACAAATATGTGATCTGTACCATGAGACTCCAGAGGTGACAGTAGTCAATCCTGGGTGTCCAGTTCAGACAAAGCCAGAAACCTGTTGTGTACGGTCGGGAAGGTGGGCTCATTTGTAGGGGGACCAAAGCTCGGTTTGCAAAAATAACCCAGCGGTAGTGAACAGATGTTAGTGCTGTTAGTTGTGATCTTGTGAGCTCTCAATAGGGATCTTACAATGGATGGTCTAAGAAAATTGATCACAATACAGTCTCCTTCTATGTTCTTAGGAGAGGCACCAACCCACCCAACTCTACGTATCATGATGATCTCATTCATGTCTGACACGTTGAACCCACTGTTCTTTGATAACCAGTTTATGTATTTATTGCGCAGATGAACCCAGGTCTCCCTCTGGTCCTTCTTAAAAGTTGGTACACCTGCTAGCACCAACACATAAGGACACGCAGCTGGTGGTAAACTCAAAACATCTGAATTTGGCTTCGAAAAAGTTCTGCTCAAGGTGTTGGATGCAATACTACTAGGTTTGCCGGGTGTTAACTTTGGTTGTCCACCCCTTGATCTATTATTACAGCCTCTGGTATAATTAGAGCACACATTTGTAGCTGATCACAATGGTGATAAACCATTACTGTTAGGGTGAAATTTTGGTGCTACATTCGCCTCAGGGTGAAAACATTACCTAACTTGTCTACATGTACTGCAAGTGCTAGTAGCTAAAGGGCCAGTGGGGAAAGAGGTGGCAATAGGGGTAGTAATAGGGGGTTGATTAGCAATAGGGGAGGTGCTAGGGATAACAGTGGGCTCTTCCCCTGGGGCAGACATAATTTGTACTGTTTTCAGTGATTGGCTAAGCTTTTTCATGAGTGTGTCCAAGTGATCTAAGCATTCCAAAAGAGGTGTAAGGTTTGTGACTCGCAATTCATTGATTTGCTTGGACACAGTATCAGTAACAATATTAACAAAGGTGTCACCAAAACCCCCTTAGTCAGACGCCACCTCAGTCTGTGCGCAGATGGCGCAGCACAACTTCCCATTTAACACTGCATCAGAGACACAGGTGTTCTAAGATGACTGCATCCATGCAGACTAACAGGTGCGAGAGGAGCTGGTTTGTGGTGGTTGTTTTCTTTTGGCGCAGACAGGCTTCCCACTCTTCCTCTTGCATTTAGCAGCCGGGATTCCCGCTGTTGTTGGGGTGACCATATTTGACTGGGACTCAATTATGTCACCCCCTCTTGGGCTTCCGCTAGCCAGCAAAATATTATTAGTGCCAATCCTCTGGTGCTGTGAAGTGTACGGTACAGTGACGGGATCAGTTTCAGATTCAGGTTCAGGTTCAAGTGCAGGATCGGGTATGGCTCCTCTGAGATGAGAACTGTTCAGTAGGCCCTCACCACCCAGGGACAATCGGCGCTCAGTCAGTTGGATCTCCCCTGAAATAATACTAACCACCCTTTCTTGCATGCTGTCAATGCTACCGGTGATTGGGCGTGGGGATGAAATCCCAGTACATTTCTCCATTGTGAATGTTCTGGGACAGTTCTTGTTAGCTATGAAGGACTTAATAGTTCCAATAAATTGATGCTGGCAAACACTCACCTCCTGCTTCTTGGTAGATGTGACTTGAAAGAGGGGTGGCCCAGCCCAGCCTCCTCTGTGCAAGGACGGGCCCGCCCTTGGCCCGGGCTTGGCCTGGGTACGCCCGCTCGCGGCCAGGGCATGCCTGAGAGCAGCCCGTGCTGCGGGAGCCCGGCGGTGACTTTATGCACCTCCAGGCGCTGTGGATCTGCGTAAGCGCCTCCTGGCACAATGGCACTTGAGAACTGAAGTCCCTGGTCTTGGCGGCAGTGAGGCGGTGCAGAACAAAGTTCCTGTGAGGCTCCTGTGCTGCGGGAGCCCGGCGGAGACTTTATGCGCCTCCAGGCACTGTGGACCCGCGTCACCGCCTCCCAGCGCAAGGGCACTTGGGGACTGAAGTCCCCGGTCTTGGCGGCAGTGCGGCGGTGCAGGACAAAGTTCCTGTAAGTTCCTGTGAGAATAGTTATGGAACATACACAAATGGTCTACACAGTCTGTGGTATAATAAACACAAGATTGTAGCGCTATAAGGGTCTCTGAACTTATAAGATTCTTCGACAGCATCGTGGGCCACATACTCATTGACGCTCCACGTGCCACATAATTCCTCCTTCGCTGCATAATTGGCTTTTTTCTTGCCGCATAAATTAGTCAATCCTGCCCCTTAATCTGGCCCTTCTCTGCTGCATTATTCCAGAGGCCCTGGGGCTGTAATGTAGATGGTCTAGAGTATTACCACATGAACATGGTACTATAATGTGTGCACTCCAAGGATTAAGCAGAGGACCACGGCACTCCAATAAATACTGCCACGTGTGCAGTTTAACATGGGACACAACACCTGAACACCATATTGTGTGCAATCCTGAGAATAATAGCCTGAGGACAACTTGGGTAAAACTCACAAAGCAGAGTTTGGCAAGCACGTGAGAACAGCACAAAATGCGGAAAAACAGGAAATAAACGCAGTCAACGAGAGGTATATGAACACAATACTATAAGGTAGAAGCAGAAGTAGGCAACCTCGCTCTCTTCACCTAAGCCTATTACAACGCTGCAATGGCAGCATTGTGATTGGCTAGGACACCGTCCTTACAGGCGTCTACGGGGGGCTGTTTTCTTCATGCAGGCTGCGCAGCAGCCAGCATGAAAAAAACAGAGAGTGGTATGACTGGTTTGGGCAGCCCTGGGGCCGACCAAGCAGTCAGCGCCCATAACATTGGGCTAGCCACTCCTCCCTGACCCGCCCGCCCGCTCGACCCACACCAGGCATACCCTTCTTCTGCTTTCTCACAGTGCGAGAAAGCAGTGAGGCGACGCTCCGACGCCCACAGGGAGGAGCCGCCCCTGCTTATAATACCCACAAACCAGAGAATAAGAATGGGTGGAACAAAATACTGCCATAGATATAGTACACTCGTGATTTCATATTACAGTATGTACAATACGCCAATTAGCATATGAGCACAGTACGTTTGTGTTCCAAATTCCCCGACTAATCGACGTTACACTGGAGTGCTTGAAATCCAGCACACCACACTGCAGAGCGCCAAGCCCCGATCTTCTTTATATTACAACAGAGCCCAGGCAGGCTGAAGCAGGGCTGAGCACCGCCGCAGCACTTGTGTGACAAGCCCACAGCATGCTGAGCACGCAAGATCACGGCTCACGAGGCGTAGTAAAAACATGTCTGCCTACCAGAAGGCGCCCACTAGCTTCAGGAGTAAGAATAATGTATAATTGTAACTACCCCCGAACTTTTCAAAATGTCACTCAGCGCCCTACTACATATGCTAGTGCTGCGAGGCAGCCATAAAGCAAAGGATAGCGCATGAAAACTCCTGAAACAAATAAAGCTATGTTTCTATTGCCCAACTCAGTAGACCTCGATATGTCAACTTCAATAAAATAAAAGCGCGATTCAGCCCTGACGGGATTCTTATGTGTGACTTTGAACTCACACACAGAGTGCAGCAAACAGTCCATTCACCGGATGATCATACCACTTCACTTACAAATTACAATACGTTCAATTATCATACCCGAAGGTCTAATTGTGTGAGGCAATAAAACCTAGCCGCGCCCAAAAATGTTTCTCCTCCTTTCCAAAGGGTATGCCGCCCCTCAGTGTCAAAACATTGAACTACAGGCACGGATTTCTATTTCAAGACAGCAGAGCGGTTTCCACTGATGCAAGAAAGTAGCTATAAGATATCACACTTTTCGCAGAAGCATTCCACTACCTATGTACCTTAGAGCTTCCAACAGTGGCGGCTGGTGACATTTGAAAGTGGTAGGGCGTAAAAGTCGTGGCTGAGTGTTATGTTGCCAGCTAAGCGAGGTAGCCTGACTATCATAAGGGAGGTTCTGGAGAGTTTTAGGGCAAATCATTGCTTTATAAAATTATTAGTAGAAGTGCATGGTTGTTAAAATGTAATGTCCATTACAGTGAAAATGTGCATTATGTGAATGGCAGTGTGCTACTGCACCATCCTTTAGTAATGTATTTGCACACCATCCTTTAGTAATATATTTGCACACCATCCTTTAGTAATATATTTGCACACAATCCTTTAGTAATATATTTGCACACAATCCTTTAGTAATATATTTGCGACAGCATGCCCAAAATGGCATGATCACCTATACATCCCCCGTAAACAAGACTAATTTCACAGAATATTCTTTGCAGTTCTCTACGGGCTGCTCCGGTTGCAACAAGTAAATCAATGCCAGGGACAGGTGGGCTTGGGTGATGTTACCAGTTATATGATACCAACACTATCCCTGTATGCCAGGACAAATTTCAGACCACTTCCAAAACACAGGGCCTCACCCTGTGCTGTGCTGAACATGCCAGGAAGCCAGAAGGCTGATAAATTGATTTATTTCCTGGTGTTCTGATATAAAACCCAATAGCTTTATAGGACACAATCTTAACACTGCCCCAGCCCTTCCGGCTCCTCACTAGCAACTGCCAATTCAAAATCTCATTTCACAAAAGTTTGTCCTAGCTATGTTAGCAGGTGGAAATGTGTTCTTTGGCAGTGACGATGAAATGTCAATCAAAGCCCAGACGCTCTCACCCACTTCCTACCGGTGCTTTGACACTACAGGGATAAGTGCTGAAGCGGCGTCACCACTACCCCCTGGGAATGGTTTTCAGAACAACTTCCCTTTTCTCTGTAAGTGTCTTTCCGTCACCACTTAAAGGGACTGCGAAGTGCCGATTAAAAGCAACTGCTCACATAAGATAACAGGGAAATCTGAAGCAATACAACTGACAATTATGAATCAAAACAGGGAACGAAACACCACATTTTAGAAGCGTGAGAGTCAAGTCGGAAGAAAGACTGAGAACAAGTCACTAATAAAAACAAATTAAAGAGAGAACATTCAAACCCATGAAAAATCTGTGCAGACCAATACAAGGAGATATTTTACCTGCGGAGTCTGAGGCATTCTGTAATACTACGAGGAATGATCTCGCCAGACACGCATGTAATGTAACACAACTTCAGGCTGAAGTCTATACGCATATATCTAATGCAATCTATTTATGTATTTAGGACGTACTAAGCTTTAACAACATGACATCTTCCTCACTCTTATGCATAAAAATTGAGAACCTGAGCGCATACTTTTTTTTGCATCTGTATGTTGCAAGATATTATTGCTTTAGCCAAAGAACATGTCTGAGGGTCTTATTTAGAGCTTAGAAACCCCGCCTTATTACAAGTGCCATAGAATAGTTAAGCTTTCTTGCAACAAAGACTTACCCCGCTGCATACAGTGCTGTATTTCAGCGTAACAAAGACTTACCCTGCTGCATACAGTGCTGTATTTCAGCGTAACAAAGACTTACCCTGCTGCATACAGTGCTGTATTTCAGCGTAACAAAGACTCACCCTGCTGCATACAGTGCTGTATTTCAGCGTGACTGAACTGCCCCGCCAATAGGCATCTATTAAATTAAGTAGTATGTTGTACAGAGCGTCCCTTTAAATAAAACGATGACACTGAAAGCACATAATCAGAATAAATAAGGCGGGTGGGGAGGAGTGTGTGTGTCTGCATGTGTGTACGTCTCCGTGTAAGGGGTGCGAGTCGCGACTCTATGGAAACAAATCTAGCATTGTTGTTTCAGGCAATATCCGGATTCAGCAGTAAGAACGACCGAGGTATTGTGCAATATGCTCGTAAATATCCATAATGCATTAACTTGTAAAAAGTAAAGGCGTAGCACTGGAAAATGGTGCCCCTGACAACATAGTCCTATTTCCACTGCGTGGCAGTTTTGCTAATCACTTATAATATTTGCAAAGCCTGGGATTTGCCATTTCACAGGCTTTGTAAAAGGGTAATTATTTGAAATGTACAAATATAAATTGCTACTTGAAAATCACTGCCAAACATAAAAAAATCCATTTGCGACTGATTTCAGTTCATTAGTAGGAGGGGCATGAAATGAGTGTAGCCTTCTACTGACTTATAGTGGTGGATTGTATTAGTGATTTGTTACTGCTGCGATGGTAAACTATTGACTATCTAAAGGAGGTGGTATTACATCTGCAAAATGAAATCTATCTCCATGGGATAGCTCCCGCCTTGTGAATGTGTGCGTTAGGCCTAAGTGGGAGAAAATAGTGCTCGGGTACCACTGCATGGCACCGCTGATGAGTCTTGGAAGGCCAACTTTTATTTTTGAAGGCAGCCTCTCTCCTTTTAAGCGAACGGGTAAGCTTTAAAAAACATAAAAACGTGATGTTATTCAGCGAATACGAGTGCCAGGTTGGAAATATGCCAGAGGCGGCCGGCATGCTCGAGGGAGGGGGTGGGGGACGCGGGTGGGGATTTAAAACAATTAAAAATAAAACATACGTACCTGAGTGTTGGGTACCCCACCGCCTCAGCTCCTGGCCGGTCACGCTGTTCTGGTGCAGCGGCGGTTGGGTCCACGTGTTCCTGCTGCAGGAACAGGAAGTAGCCAGCAGGCAGCTTCCTCCTCATCGCAAGTCAATCGCTGCACAGGCGCAGGCGCAGCAGGAGAGCGCCCCAGCCGGGACATTTTCTCTGCATAGAGAAATAGTGTGTGTGGGCGGTCCTACGCGAGGGCAGAGGGGAGTGGCTTACCCACACTGTTGTGGGTACTGACTGTTTGGTCGGCCAAGGGCCGACGGCCAAACAGTCAGTATCTACAACAGTGGGTAAGCCACTCCCCCCCTGCCCTCGAGCACGACCGCCCACCCTCCCGCCCCCAACCAAGCACAGAGGCACTTCTGCTTTCTCGCAATGCGAGAAGGCAGAAACATAAATGGTCGTTTTTTACCATTTATGTTTCTGCCTTCTCGCACCGCGAGAAAGCAGTGGGGCAACGCCCCAACGCCCTAATGGGGGAGCCGCCACTGGCTTCCAAGTAGCTCGAGGCGCAGGGAGGAGCTATATAAAACAAATAATTAAGCAACTAAATGAAGACGAAAGGTATTTCTGTTGCCCAACTTCATGGAACTAGTATTAACTTCAAATACTCAGCCCTGTGAGATTCTTTTGTGCAATTTTAACTTCCACATACATGACTCGAGCATTCCCAGTCACTTAATGATCATACCAGTTTAATAACAGTACCGTTCAATTATCATACTAGTTCAAGCAAGGTCTAGTCAGTAAGGCGGTTTCTAGAGCCTATCCCTAAAGTCACCGCGCCCATTACAAACATACTTCCCGCCTTTGAAAGAAATATATGCCTCCCTCTACTGTCGAGATACTGAACTACATGCGTGACATTCTAATCCAGCACATTAGATCGGTCACGATTGAAGGTAGACTCAGGCTTAAAATAGTTTGTGGGGGTCCCTTTATTCATTTTGCAGTTTTATATAGCGCGAACTCGACCTGAAGGTATTGGAGCGGTTTACATGATCACCAGTTACATTACACAATGTCACATTCATTTTTTTTGAGGCACGGGGAATTTAAGTGATGTGCCCAAAATCACAGGATGTTGAGCCCATGCCAAGACTCACACCTAGTTTCCAAGTCTGCAGCTCTGGCATTAATGCCACATCCTCTCCTTGGTATAGTTATTACCAGTGCTTTAAGTAGGATCGAAAAGGTGTGGGGTCTCAAAAGGGGCATGGCCATGAAAACCTAGGAGTCTTGTAAAGGGGCGTGGCCATGTAAACCTAGGAGCCCTGTAAAGGGGCGTGGCTATGAACACCTGTGAGCACTGAAAAAGGGCGTGGTCTCTGTAACAAAGGACCTGTCTTAATGAAGGGCTAAGAAACTCCTCAAGAGACAAGCAGCAATGACAGTGAGTCCCCAGGCTACAAAGCAGCCAAAGACAGAACGGTGGCTTTGTGATAGCAGAGTGTAGGAATGTTTGTGCATTTTTACTGACAAAGTCCCGTTGATCTGTGTTGCCGTAAAGCAGGACCGTAGAGCGAAGAGTTTATCACAGTGACAGAGCGCAATGAACTAGAAATAAAAAAACACCCAACAGAACTTTGCCTCAGTGGTAGTGAACTCTAACTGCGGCAAAAGAAGGGCTTTTACAGAATGTCTTATTCTCCGTTTTACATCCCTCCTTTAGTTTGATCAGCTGACAATGTCCCATCAGTCTTCGGCAGCCAATCACTGCCTCAGTGTTACATTCAGAGCTTGTGCTCTGCCCACCATCCCTCTTACCCCCTGCAGAGTCCATGGTGTGCGCTTTCACAGCACTGTAGTGACCTGGGACAGTGTCAATGCTAGGGCAGAACACTCCTGCACCAATAACAATTGAAGAGCTAGAACAAGAGACAGCAAGGGATGCCACGATGCAAGCAGTCAAACTGATAACACGACAGCAGAGATGGAGACACGTAAACACCAACAGCCCCATGGGAGAAGGAGTGAACAGGGAAGAAATGCTGTCATTCAAAAACATACAAGAGGAACTTTCGGAAACAGAAAGAGGAATCATACTAAGAGGAACAAGGATAGGAATGCCAAAAGCATTACGGCGGCAGACTGTAAACCTGGCACATGAGTCGCACGGAGGCATAGTAGCAACAAAAAAGATGCTACGGGAACGAGTATGGTTCCCAGGCCTGGATCGACTGGTGGAGGACACCATCCTAAACTGTCACTTATGCCAAATAACAGGACGACCAGCAAAGCCAGAACAGCTACAGATGTCAGAGCTTCCAGTGGCAGTGTGGACAACATTCTCCAAAAAAGAGTTCAACTTCTTGAATGTCAAAACTCCACGCATTCCTGTCATCTATACACTTCCCAAAATCCACAAAAACACATTCAACCCCCCAGGCCGACCAATTGTTTCAGCTTGTGGCTCAATTCTGGAACCATTAGGGGCATACGTAGATTTTTTCATCAAAGGTTTTGTCCCAAATACCCAATGCTACGTTAGAGATTCCATGGCTATGATAAATCCAATTGAACATCACCCATACAATCCGACATCTGAAACCCTCTGCACCATGGACATCGAGTCCTTGTACACCAACATACCACAGACAGCTGCCTTTTTGGCAATACAAAAGACCCTCGACTCACGTCCCCGTCCACATGTTGTCCCCAGTCACTTCATCTTACAACTCCTTGAACTGTGTCTTACACGCAATTTCTTCTGGTTTGAAAACAAATTTTACCAGCAAATCAAAGGCACTTCCATGGGTGCAATTTTTGCCCCAAATCTGGCAGTGTTGTTTATGGACCAACTAGAAATAAATGTGATTCTCACTGATTCAAACCCTTTTTTTCCTTGTATCGGCCTTTGGCGCAGATACGTAGATGATATTTTCATCATTTGGAAACAGAACACAGAAACCCTGCTCTTATTTGTACATTGGATGAATAACAACTGTTCAGGCCTCTCCTTTACCATCACGACTGACAAAAATTCAATTGCCTTCTTAGATCTCACAATTTTCCACCAGGAAGGTGAACTTCTTACACGCCTATACCGCAAACCTACAGAGCGTAACACATTGTTGAACTACACTAGCAATCACCCTAGGGCCCTTAGGGACTCATTGCCCTACTCCCAATTCTTACGAATTAGGAGGAATTGCTCTTGCAAAACTGACTATTTCAGAGAGGCAAACTATCTTTCTGCGAAATTGAAAGCTAGAGGTTATCCTAGAAAAATAGTGAAAAATGCTTCAAAACGCGCATGGTATTGCCCAAGGGAAGTCCTGCTGACCCCCAAACCCAAAAAAGAAACACAAAGATTAGCATGTGTGACAACATTCTCTCCAGTCTCAAATAAATTGAGGAAGATGATACTCCATCATTGGCCGATCTTGAATGTAGGTAATCTAGCACTAGAGAAACCTTTGTTCGCATTTAAAAAGAACACAAATTTGAAGGATCATCTTATCCGAGCTTCTTTGCCCTCTCCTGTCAATGCTTCTACTCTTGATGTTGTTTGGGGCCTTTCCCCCATCATTGGTCATTTCAAATGCGGTTGTTGTAATGTTTGTGCATTTACCATTGAGGGTAGAAGTTTCACTTTCAATAACATTACTTCACTTTGCCACTCTTTCTCTAACTGCAATACATCAAATGTAATCTATCTCATCTATTGCCCATGTCAGAAAATCTACATTGGGCAAACCACACAGAAAGTAAAGACAAGAATCTGCCAACACAGAAGCAGAATACGATGCAGGACTCCAAATGCGCCTCTGGTCGAGCACTTCACAGAGGCCAATCACAATGAAGATGAAATTCGCTGGACAGTTTTAAAAGTTCTGAAACTACCACAGCGTGGAGGCAACATTGCCCAACTACTGAACCGAGAAGAACTTAAATCTATCATCACCTATGACTCAATTCGCAATGGCCTGAACAGGACAGAAGATTGGACAACACTGCTTTAAGAACCTTTCAAATAATAATGAACTTTCCCTTCCAGCAATCACACATCTTATACTTTCTAAATTTGCTCAAAAATTTCGGTTGTACTTGTTTATTCAAGGTTTTTCATGGTTGTTCATGATGTCCTAATTTGGCGCTTTGGTCAATCGCTTTTCATCCTAGCTACAGAGGTAGCCCAACTGAATTATCTTGTTGACAATTTAACTTTGGTTTTAATCACTTGTTTTTGTAATTAACTCATGTTGATTGTAACAAGTATAACCGCATTGTTTTAAACAGTCACATTTACTTTTCCCCACTCCACAATGTCCCCCGCTATCGTTTCACTTCCTGGCACAGTCCTACCACTATTTTCACTCCCTTACACGGTCCTTCGCGCAGTCCTACTACTATTTTCACTCTCTCGCGGTGGATAAACCGCACCAATGCCTCCGAGCCCAGTCCACATCGAAGGCTACATCGGACGCCCACACACGTTCCATTGAGACTCCGTTGAGGTAAGCGCACACATGACCAAATACACCCGTTATCATCCCATCCCTAAACGTCCTCTAACGAGCTCCTCTTTTCCAATTCAGCTCGTATCTACTAACGGACAGCCATTGCAGCTGCCGTTCTTTGTTTCCTTTGGACCATCTCGTACTATCTCCCACAGAGCCAACCCTAGCAGGTAAGCCTGTCTCAATGTATTCCCTGGCTGGACACCACGTTCTCATCTCCCGTCCCTCACTATTCTCTTTCTTCGCCCCCCAACTTTAGCTCTGTAACTTTAAACAAGACGCAGCCATTGTTGTTATCGCCAATCACTCACGTGGATGACCGCGTCCCATTAACCGCCCCATCGGAACATTATCCTTGTTGTTCCAACGGTAAGCCGTCAGACTTAACATTCACGGCCTTTGCATCTCCCTTTGTGTCACATCTCTCAAACGTCCCTCTCCCTTCCCAATCACAGCGTCCGCCTACAGCAATTGATCGCCCTGCTCAATCGAGCCCTGCTGCGAGTTCAAACTATTTTTTCTCTCGCCGATACTCTTACGTCGTCGACTTTCTATTACAGTACCACAATTTTATCCACTGTGAAAATGTTTTGTGGTTTCTGCTGGGTTGTGCTTACTTGAGTTGATTATTGTTTTGTAAGCCCCCTTGTTTGCTCCAAAAACTTATTGCCTGTTATTTTCTTCTACTTTAATCTGACTCTCTTGTCTCCTCCTTTGAAAACTTGGTACAGGATTGTGCCCTTGTTTGATTACTCTTCATTTTCTTATTTCTATTAATACTTTAGAATAAATGTTCCTTTGTCCGGCTGGACTTAGGAGGAATACACATAGGTCTCATTGCAGTCTATGCTGCAACAGTTCCTTTCCAATTCAATTTATGCTAAGGACCATTGTTCTCTAAATTATAAAATTAAATAGTGTGGACAACATTGGCAGCTGACTTCTACGGGCCATAGGACACAGGCAACTACTTGCTAGTGGTCATTGATGAGTACTCCAGATTTCCCATAGCCCTGCTGCGAGTTCAAACTATTTTTTCTCTCGCCGATACTCTTAGGTAAATTGGTTTAATTTTACTGCGTGTTGTATGTAATCCACCTTACAAGTTAATAACTTCTTCAGCCAAGCCTTAATCAACTCCTTCAAACAAAAGGCATGATTTCACCTACGATGCTCAGCGCATGATCAGCATCTAGCCACATGAACGCAACCTGGCCACGCACGCGAACCACTACCTCCACGACTCACCTGAGTTTCAGCTTCTTCAGCGGCGGCGCCCAGCACTACCTAATGGATGTTTCCTCCACACCCGCGCTCATGAACCTTTCTATAAGCGTCAACACTCACCATATGCATGAGGCACGTCCTTGGACCTCACAACTGTTGTTTTTATGTACGCCAAATCGAACTGCTGAACAAATTTGTTTTGTCTGTTTTTTCTCCCCCTTTTTTCCTAAATTTATGTTAACAGGCATTGCCAATTTATACCAGGCAACTCCTTCTCAAATTTTAGTCCTGATGGTGATCCCACAGTATTAGGAGCTAGGGATCGAAACGTCGTCGACTTTCTATTACAGTACCACAATTTTATCCACTGTGAAAATGTTTTGTGGTTTCTGCTGGGTTGTGCTTACTTGAGTTGATTATTGTTTTGTAAGCCCCCTTGTTTGCTCCAAAAACTTCTTGCCTGTTATTTTCTTCTACTTTAATCTGACTCTCTTGTCTCCTCCTTTGAAAACTTGGTACAGGATTGTGCCCTTGTTTAATTACTCTTCATTTTCTTATTTCTATTAATACTTTAGAATAAATGTTCCTTTGTCCGGCTGGACTTAGGAGGAATACACATAGGTCTCATTGCAGTCTATGCTGCAACAGTTCCTTTCCAATTCAATTTATGCTAAGGACCATTGTTCTCTAAATTATAAAATTAAATAGTGTGGACAACATTGGCAGCTGACTTCTACGGGCCATAGGACACAGGCAACTACTTGCTAGTGGTCATTGATGAGTACTCCAGATTTCCCATAGTACGACACGTCTCGTCAACATCAGCGACCACAACGTTGCCGATACTTGATGACATTTTTGCAGCCTGGGGCTCCCCACAAACAATGAAGACAGACAATGAGCTTCCTTTCTCGGGAGAGAAGTTTCGCAAGTTCATGGCCTACCTGGGCATTCACAACGGGGAAATAACGCCCCTATGGCCACAAGCAAACGGCATGGTGGAAATGTTTATGGGGAACATCAAGAAAGCAGTTCAAATAGCAAAACTGGTGCAGATCTCCATAGGTCAGGCACTCTGTCAAATATTAAGAGACTACCGAAACACCCCTCACAGCTCCACGGGATGATGTCCAGCAGAACTGGTGCTAGGAAGGACAACAGGACAAGATTGCTCCAACTAGACGCAAAAGCGCCACCAGAACAAAACAGCATTGCAGCAAGAGATCAGGAAGCGAAAAACAAGATGAAACTATAAGCAGACGCCAGGAGACATGCCACATCATCACACCTGAGGCAAGGGGACTCAGTTTTGGTGCGCCAACAGCAATCAAGAAAATCCGACAATCCGTTCTCAGATCAACCGCTGACAATAATAAATGTTAAGGGCCCAATGATTACAGCTGTATCGGGCCCCTACCAGATCACTAGAACTAGCTCTCACTTCAAGGGACTAAAGACATCAGATGAGGACGGAGGAGATACAGCATCAAAGAACAACGCAACACATGACAAAGAGGAAGTTATGGACAGCATGGGAAGAATGGCACACAACAGTGAGAGAGAAGAAGAGGTACCAAACAAAGGAGCGGAAGGGTCACGTCCAAGGAGAGTGAGCAGAAGGCCAAAGAGACTGATTGAGGAAATGTAATGGTGGCGATCAGAATCACCATCTCTCTCTCTCTCTCTCTCTCTCTCTCTCTCTCTCTCTCTCTCTCTCTCTCTCTCTCTCTCTCTCTCTCTCTCTCTCTCTCTCTCTCTCTCTCTCTCTCTCTCTCTCTCTCTCTCTCTCTCTCTCTCTCTCTCTCTCTCTCTCTCTCTCTTTCTATATATATATATATACCGGCAGGGTGACCTCCTCCTCCAACTTCGGTCACAAAACGAGGCGCACTCTGACAACGTTTTAAAACAAATTTAATCACCACACACGAACATGGACAGACGCGTTCCGGCTGCACGCCTTCCTCAATGTCAGATTACGGTTTCAAAACATATTCTTTATATATACAAACTAACAGTGTCCATTAGACAGTCAAAAGAGAGAGAGGACTGGCAGTTCATAGAAACAGAAAAAGGGATCATTACTGACATTGCTCAGTAACTATGGTGGCCATGATGTGATGTCCAAAACAGTCTTGAATGTGCGTGAATATGTGAAGACGTCAAATCAAATCATTCATTATTTGTATTTTATGATGCATTATTTACAAAGATCTAACAAATCACATAATTGAAGTTCATTCATTCTTATAATTCGCGTATTGCACACTTCATGACATCTTTTAATCAAACCCTCCGTGGGTATCATGCCTCAACTTATTATGCCCTATATATATATTTTGTTGTTTTTTAGGTCTCGCTGAGTCAGCACCCATGCGCTGACAGAGAGACATTTAGTAGGTGAGTTTTCAAAGTGCTGCTGGCTGGCCTAGTGCTAGCGTTCACGCGAGCATGCGCACGCGCAGCCGGCAGCTTTGCAATATGTACAGCTGCGATCACTTTCACTTTTGCAAGCGCAGCCTACTTTCACTTTTACCACTCGCGTCCACTTTTTGTCCACTCCTTGCTACAATTCTTTTCATAGGGGTGACGTTTTTATTGGCTGAGAAAAACAACAATGATATTTACTTCAATAATAAAGTTACTTTTGCAATGGAACACAAGCCTTACCTCGGTCGCGCAATATTGTCATTACACTTAAACAGTAAAGTTACTCTTGTTATAGACACAAGACCTCCCTCTGTTGCGCCGCTCTACTTGAGAACGTTTGTACACTTCCAGCTCCAATTAGATCGATTAGGTTAACGTTCTAGTTTTAAATAGCGCTTACGCAGTATCTTTAAAAGTGACTCCGGCCTTGTCAATCACGTGTCCTTATCCGGAACACAAATGATCGTCTGTGAGGAGTTCGGAGCACAAACGCTTCAGGTAAGACCCTGTCCGGACCTTTCTCTTACTTTAAATCCAGTAAACCACTGCTCAATTTTGACTCGCAGATCTATTTCAGATCTGTCTTTGAATTCTTCTGCCATCCCGATTAACAGTTTTGCATCGCATCCTTAAAGAGATGGTGGGAAAACTCAACGTGCAACATCAAATATGTTGCTTCGTTTCCAAACCAAGGGATAGTTTTACTGAATTATATATGTGCGTTGTATTTTCCGCATGGCCTGGTAACTTGCACTGATGTGTTTGGCCACCTCTTCGGATGAGCTCATCTCTACCTCCAAGGCTTGTTCAATCAGCTGTGGGGTAAAGATAATACGCTTCCTGTTTGACCATTGACAACGCGTTGACCAGCCGGAGTTCTCCGCGAGTTAAGAACAGCTTCTGAACCCTCTGTGTGAGCCGCATGTCGACACTTCAAGACCTCGCTGTGATGGCTCAGCCTGTCACCGCTCTGAGCGTGATAAAATGAGAAGAAATGTTGAATTTAGAATTGTATTTTAATACAAACAATTTATATGCTAAGTTCTGAGCACGCTTAGGTAGTTCGGTTGATATAATTATATGCTGCAACCCGTGCCCTGCACATCAAACCACGCCATGAAGACGAGATATTAGTGTTGACTCAAGCTGTGTAAGACGATTCCTCTCTGCATCAGTGCAAAGAGCTTTTGCAGCTCTGTTTCTGAGGCTGTCGGACTTGTTTTAATTAGCAGCCTGCGCTCTGTTTGCCCACCCTTCCACTCTTCTCACGTGTGTGTACACGCCTCGCGGTATTCAGAACTGTTTGCTTTACAGCGCTGACATGCGCCCACAAGCTACTTCATGACGCTAGCTATTAGAATGTCGGACAATAAGCAGATGTAGCTTCTAGAAGTTTTACGTTTTTTTTAAATTTATAGCCCTTCATTTTAGTTTGTACACAGCTTTGCTCTGCAGACTGGAGATCGATGCGCGGAAGCAGTATGCGAGCAGCCATTACAGGACATGTCACTGCTTAAAATCACGAGTTATATAAATTGCAAAATATTGCCCGGAGGCTGCAACAATCCTTAAATACTGCATGGGGGGCTGCACCCCCAACACCCATTGTTCAGTGCGAGTGTAACAAATGGTCACTAATTTATTTGCAGAGGATAACCACATGCGGGCAAGTGAGGAGACACTGGTTATAAAAGCCAGCCCTCCAAAGTACACAACAAGCAGTGTACTCGCTGGACTCTTATCTTTCACAAACTGTGTACTACCAACCAATGGCAAATCTGCCTTGTGAGGTCGCAAGACTGGGCCACTAATTTTACTGTTATTTTGCCACCAAATAAACACCACCCAAGCTATCTCCAATTGAAACGTTTGCAATTTACGTGTTTAAAATGCAGACATTTGGCTCGTTAAGAGCTGCACAGGAAGCCATTGTAATGCAGCAGGGGGAGAGGAGGGTCCCGTGAAGCCTGGTCTCCACTGGGGGCATTCAAGGACGGCCTCCAGGGTTCATAGAGCTTTGTCTAAGCCTCTGCTGGGACACTGGCGGCCCCTTGCTTTTATCCACCCAGGTTGTCAATTTTATCAGCTTTAAAGGGATTAAACGCCCCTTCTGCATGTGAAAATAACTATGAAATAATAGCTCTCGCGTTTCGCAGCTATTTCCAACAAACTGCTCATTCAGTCCGTGTTGGGATCTGCTCCTGGTTCGTGTGTGTGCTCGTGGTCAGGTTCCATTCTCATTTGGAGTGTAGAATGTGGGTTCTGGTCTGGCAGTTGCTGCTGGGACTTGGAGGTTGTTGGACACAATAAACACAGCTCCAACTTACCATGCTGTTGTCTTCATTTCAGTGGCGACGAGGATGGGATGATGACTGCAATAGCAATTTTGAAACCATCAAACAAGAAATTGTATGTGGTCGCCCCCTAAAATTGTTCAATATCAATGACTTATGTATTGTATCCACTGATGCCAGTAATGTGGGTTTGGGGGGCTGTCCTTCTGCAAAGGAGATGTGACGGCTGGGAAGAAACCATAGTTTTTGCTTCCAGAACCCTGAAGGGAGCTGAAAGCACTTATTCAACTATTGAGAAGGAAGCCCTGGGCATGTGGTGGGGTGTCCAACACTTTAAAATGTTTCTGTGGGGGAACAAATTCATCTTAAGGACTGACCACAAACCTTTGGTTGACTTGTTCACTACCAAAGGTGGTGGTAGAGCCACCCCACGGATCTCGAAATGGTAATTTAGGTTACAGGAATTTCATTATCGGCTTGCGTATGTGGCTGGTGCGAAAAACTTGGTAGCTGATTGCCTGTCCAGACTCCCTCTCTCTGATGTTGATGATGCTTCTGAGTGTGATGACTTAGAGGTTGTCTGTGCTGTTTGTTCTTTAGACGATACTTTAGGTTGTGCTCTTTCCGAACGTGAGTGGTTGGAGGTCATTACTCTGGATGCTGATGTTGATGTTATGAGAGTCATCGATCTCCTGAGTGGTGTGTGGCCGTGTGACAAGGATTGTCCCTCTGAGCTGCTGCCCTACAAGGATGAGTTATCTGTTGTGGTTGGAGTGCTGAGAAGGGAGGGTTATTAGTGGTTCCCATTCGTAAAAAGATTTTAAATTTAGCTCATGAAGGACATCCAGGTATCCGAGCAATGAAACGCAGTGTGAGAAGGGATTTTTGGTGGCCTGCTCTTGACAAGGATGTTGAGCATTTTGTTTGTGATTGTTGTACGTGTGTTACCAGCGAAAAGTCTCAGGTGACTCACCCTTCTCCTATTGAACCTATTGTTGTGAAAAATACTCCCTGGTCCAAATTAGCATTGGACATTGCTGGTCCTTTTGGTCTCATTGGCACTTCTCCTAAGTATGCCCTTGTTTTAATTGACTATATGTCCAAATGGCCAGAAGTCAGGTTTGTTGACAATATTAAACCTTCTGCGGTCATTAACTTTTTGCAAGATGTTTTTCTCAGGGAGGGTTTCGCAACGGCTTGGTTGAGCGCTTCAACCGGGTTGTTAACCCCTTCGCTGCTAGGCCTTTTCCCCTCCTGTGCTAAGCCCTTTTTGGGCTATTTGAGGTAGTGCGCGCTTAGGCCCCTGTAACTTTTTGACCACATTAGGTATCCACGCCAAATTTGCGTCCTTTTCTTCCAACATCTTGGGGATTCTAAAGGTACCCAGGGTTTGTGGATTCTCCTAGAGGGGTCACAGAAATTAGTCAAAATACAGCAATTTTTTTTTTTTTTTGTGAAAAATGTGAAAAACGGGCTGCAAATGAAAGCTTCTGGGTTTTTCTCTGCAAATGGTATCAAAAAAGGGTTTGTGGGGCTGAAATCACAATTTCTCCAGCTTTTAGGGAATGACAGACTTTTGTTAGAAAACCAACATTTTTTACACAGTTTTGGCATTTTTCTGGGACATACCCTATTTTTGCTATTTTTTGTGCTTTCAACCTCCTTCCAGTTAACGGTAGAAAAGGGTAACAAAACAATAATGGATCCTGGAAAGCTATACATTTTTGAAAAGTAGACAAAATTCTGAATTCAGCAAGGGGTCATTTGCGTAGATCCATCAAGGTTTCTTTATAGAAATTTACAGGCAAATATAGGAGAAATTAAAAATTTGTTGAAAAAAGCAGCCTCTTGAGTCAACGTTTTTACCTGTAACTTCTTCGAATTATGACATCTCTTTGAAAGCAATGTACCGTTACATCCGGTAGACCTTCCTGGTTGTGTGGACATATAGGACTTGTAGGTTCATCAAGAGCCCAACGAACCCAGAGTAGAAAAATGAGCAGCATTTTGTAATGTTTTTTTTTTTTGGTCCGGGTATATAGCAATTATTGTGGGAAAATGTATACTTGGAAAAATCGGTATGAAAGTCACCTATGTATTTCTGAAATGGGAACAAATTACAGAGTTCAGAAACAGTGCATATTTGCACATTTTCGAAATTGGGAATACTCATATTTGCATGACAATTATTGGTCATTTTTCAAAATGACTTTTTTTTTACACAATGTCTTTCATTTGGAAGGGAGAAATGCATCAAAAATCAACAGGTAATAACAGTAGCTTTACAAATTTGAACTACCCTAAGTCTCCCGAGAAAAATGGTACCTCACTTGTGTGGGTAGGCATAGTGCCCACGACAGGAAGTGGCTCAAAACCTAAGGTGAACACACCACATTTTCACACTGAAAATTTACACTTTTTTTGCAAAGAGTCTAGCTGTAGTTTTTGAACCCTAGCCCTGCCGGCACCTAGGGAAACCTAGCAAACCTATACATTTTTGAAAACTAGACACCCAGGGGAATCCAGGATGGGGTGACTTGACTGCCTCCCACCATGGTCTGTTACCCAGAATCCCTTGCAAACGTAAAAAATTGAAAAAAAACCCACATTTTCCCCACATTTCTGTGATGCAAAGTTCTGGAATCTGCGTGGATCCACAAATTTCCACCCACCCCGCGTTCCCCAAAGTCCTACGAGAAAAATGGTACCTCACTTGTGCGGGTCGGCCTAGTGCCCGCGACAGGAAACGGCGCAAAACGCAACGTGGTTTTGGAGTGAAAAATGACCCTTTTTTTGGCAAAGTGACTAGCTGTAGATTTTGTACCCTAGCCCTGCCGGCACCTAGGGAAACCTAGCAAACCTATACATTTCTGAAAACTAGACACCCAGGGGAATCCAGGATGGGGTGACTTGACTGCCTCCCACCATGGTCTGTTACCCAGAATCCCTTGCAAACGTAAAAAATTGAAAAAAAACCCACATTTTCCCCACATTTCTGTGATGCAAAGTTCTGGAATCTGCGTGGATCCACAAATTTCCACCCACCCCGCGTTCCCCAAAGTCCTACGAGAAAAATGGTACCTCACTTGTGCGGGTCGGCCTAGTGCCCGCGACAGGAAACGGCGCAAAACGCAACGTGGTTTTGGAGTGAAAAATGACCCTTTTTTTGGCAAAGTGACTAGCTGTAGATTTTGTACCCTAGCCCTGCCGGCACCTAGGGAAACCTAGCAAACCTATACATTTCTGAAAACTAGACACCCAGGGGAATCCAGGATGGGGTGACTTGACTGCCTCCCACCATGGTCTGTTACCCAGAATCCCTTGCAAACGTAAAAAATTGAAAAAAAAAACACATTTTCCCCACATTTCTGTGATGCAAAGTTCTGGAATCTGCGTGGATCCACAAATTTCCACCCACCCCGCGTTCCCCAAAGTCCTACGAGAAAAATGGTACCTCACTTGTGCGGGTCGGCCTAGTGCCCGCGACAGGAAACGGCGCAAAACGCAACGTGGTTTTGGAGTGAAAAATGACCCTTTTTTTGGCAAAGTGACTAGCTGTAGATTTTGTACCCTAGCCCTGCCGGCACCTAGGGAAACCTAGCAAACCTATACATTTCTGAAAACTAGACACCCAGGGGAATCCAGGATGGGGTGACTTGACTGCCTCCCACCATGGTCTGTTACCCAGAATCCCTTGCAAACGTAAAAAATTGACAAAAAAAACACATTTTCCCCACATTTCTGTGATGGAAAGTTCTGGAATCTGCGTGGATCCACAAATTTCCACCCACCCCGCGTTCCCCAAAGTCCTACGAGAAAAATGGTACCTCACTTGTGCGGGTCGGCCTAGTGCCCGCGACAGGAAACGGCGCAAAACGCAACGTGGTTTTGGAGTGAAAAATGACCCTTTTTTTGGCAAAGTGACTAGCTGTAGATTTTGTACCCTAGCCCTGCCGGCACCTAGGGAAACCTAGCAAACCTATACATTTCTGAAAACTAGACACCCAGGGGAATCCAGGATGGGGTGACTTGACTGCCTCCCACCATGGTCTGTTACCCAGAATCCCTTGCAAACGTACAAAATTGACAAAAAAAACACATTTTCCCCACATTTCTGTGATGGAAAGTTCTGGAATCTGCGTGGATCCACAAATTTCCACCCACCCCGCGTTCCCCAAAGTCCTACGAGAAAAATGGTACCTCACTTGTGCGGGTCGGCCTAGTGCCCGCGACAGGAAACGGCGCAAAACGCAACGTGGTTTTGGAGTGAAAAATGACCCTTTTTTTGGCAAAGTGACTAGCTGTAGATTTTGTACCCTAGCCCTGCCGGCACCTAGGGAAACCTAGCAAACCTATACATTTCTGAAAACTAGACACCCAGGGGAATCCAGGATGGGGTGACTTGACTGCCTCCCACCATGGTCTGTTACCCAGAATCCCTTGCAAACGTAAAAAATTGACAAAAAAAACACATTTTCCCCACATTTCTGTGATGGAAAGTTCTGGAATCTGCGTGGATCCACAAATTTCCACCCACCCCGCGTTCCCCAAAGTCCTACGAGAAAAATGGTACCTCACTTGTGCGGGTCGGCCTAGTGCCCGCGACAGGAAACGGCGCAAAACGCAACGTGGTTTTGGAGTGAAAAATGACCCTTTTTTTGGCAAAGTGACTAGCTGTAGATTTTGTACCCTAGCCCTGCCGGCACCTAGGGAAACCTAGCAAACCTATACATTTCTGAAAACTAGACACCCAGGGGAATCCAGGATGGGGTGACTTGACTGCCTCCCACCATGGTCTGTTACCCAGAATCCCTTGCAAACGTAAAAAATTGACAAAAAAAACACATTTTCCCCACATTTCTGTGATGGAAAGTTCTGGAATCTGCGTGGATCCACAAATTTCCACCCACCCCGCGTTCCCCAAAGTCCTACGAGAAAAATGGTACCTCACTTGTGCGGGTCGGCCTAGTGCCCGCGACAGGAAACGGCGCAAAACGCAACATGGTTTTGGAGTGAAAAATGACCCTTTTTTTGGCAAAGTGACTAGCTGTAGATTTTGTACCCTAGCCCTGCCGGCACCTAGGGAAACCTAGCAAACCTATACATTTCTGAAAACTAGACACCCAGGGGAATCCAGGATGGGGTGACTTGACTGCCTCCCACCATGGTCTGTTACCCAGAATCCCTTGCAAACGTAAAAAATTGACAAAAAAAACACATTTTCCCCACATTTCTGTGATGGAAAGTTCTGGAATCTGCGTGGATCCACAAATTTCCACCCACCCCGCGTTCCCCAAAGTCCTACGAGAAAAATGGTACCTCACTTGTGCGGGTCGGCCTAGTGCCCGCGACAGGAAACGGCGCAAAACGCAACATGGTTTTGGAGTGAAAAATGACCCTTTTTTTGGCAAAGTGACTAGCTGTAGATTTTGTACCCTAGCCCTGCCGGCACCTAGGGAAACCTAGCAAACCTATACATTTCTGAAAACTAGACACCCAGGGGAATCCAGGATGGGGTGACTTGACTGCCTCCCACCATGGTCTGTTACCCAGAATCCCTTGCAAACGTAAAAAATTGACAAAAAAAACACATTTTCCCCACATTTCTGTGATGGAAAGTTCTGGAATCTGCGTGGATCCACAAATTTCCACCCACCCCGCGTTCCCCAAAGTCCTACGAGAAAAATGGTACCTCACTTGTGCGGGTCGGCCTAGTGCCCGCGACAGGAAACGGCGCAAAACGCAACGTGGTTTTGGAGTGAAAAATGACCCTTTTTTTGGCAAAGTGACTAGCTGTAGATTTTGTACCCTAGCCCTGCCGGCACCTAGGGAAACCTAGCAAACCTATACATTTCTGAAAACTAGACACCCAGGGGAATCCAGGATGGGGTGACTTGACTGCCTCCCACCATGGTCTGTTACCCAGAATCCCTTGCAAACGTAAAAAATTGACAAAAAAAACACATTTTCCCCACATTTCTGTGATGGAAAGTTCTGGAATCTGCGTGGATCCACAAATTTCCACCCACCCCGCGTTCCCCAAAGTCCTACGAGAAAAATGGTACCTCACTTGTGCGGGTCGGCCTAGTGCCCGCGACAGGAAACGGCGCAAAACGCAACGTGGTTTTGGAGTGAAAAATGACCCTTTTTTTGGCAAAGTGACTAGCTGTAGATTATGTACCCTAGCCCTGCCGGCACCTAGGGAAACCTAGCAAACCTATACATTTCTGAAAACTAGACACCCAGGGGAATCCAGGATGGGGTGACTTGACTGCCTCCCACCATGGTCTGTTACCCAGAATCCCTTGCAAACGTAAAAAATTGACAAAAAAAACACATTTTCCCCACATTTCTGTGATGGAAAGTTCTGGAATCTGCGTGGATCCACAAATTTCCACCCACCCCGCGTTCCCCAAAGTCCTACGAGAAAAATGGTACCTCACTTGTGCGGGTCGGCCTAGTGCCCGCGACAGGAAACGGCGCAAAACGCAACGTGGTTTTGGAGTGAAAAATGACCCTTTTTTTGGCAAAGTGACTAGCTGTAGATTTTGTACCCTAGCCCTGCCGGCACCTAGGGAAACCTAGCAAACCTATACATTTCTGAAAACTAGACACCCAGGGGAATCCAGGATGGGGTGACTTGACTGCCTCCCACCATGGTCTGTTACCCAGAATCCCTTGCAAACGTACAAAATTGACAAAAAAAACACATTTTCCCCACATTTCTGTGATGGAAAGTTCTGGAATCTGCGTGGATCCACAAATTTCCACCCACCCCGCGTTCCCCAAAGTCCTACGAGAAAAATGGTACCTCACTTGTGCGGGTCGGCCTAGTGCCCGCGACAGGAAACGGCGCAAAACGCAACGTGGTTTTGGAGTGAAAAATGACCCTTTTTTTGGCAAAGTGACTAGCTGTAGATTTTGTACCCTAGCCCTGCCGGCACCTAGGGAAACCTAGCAAACCTATACATTTCTGAAAACTAAACACCCGGCGGTTTCCAGGGAGGTATGGCTTGCGTGGATCCCCCAACGTTTCCTTACCCAGAATCCCCTGCAAACCTCAATTTTTGCTCAAAAAATCACTTTTTTCACACATTTTGGGGTGGGAAAGTAGTGGCATCACCGGGCTCACACAAATTTACCACCACCCAGCGTTCCCCCAGGTCTCCCGGTAAAAATGGTGCCTCACTTGTGTGGGAGGCCCAAGTACCCGCGGCAGGCAAGGGCCCCAAAGGTAGTGAGGCCACCTCAAGATGGCCTATCGCCAAACCACCTGGTTTTGCAAGGGGGGTCACTTTGGTTTTTGGCCCGGTGCGCGGCGGCCATCTAGGGAAACCTACCAAACCCAGGCATTTTTGAAAACTAGACACCCGGCGGCTTCCAGGGAGGTATGGCTTGCGTGGATCCCCCAACGTTTCCTTACCCAGAATCCCCTGCAAACCTCAATTTTTGCTCAAAAAATCACTTTTTTCACACATTTTGGGGTGGGAAAGTAGTGGCATCACCGGGCTCACACAAATTTACCACCACCCAGCGTTCCCCCAGGTCTCCCGGTAAAAATGGTGCCTCACTTGTGTGGGAGGCCCAAGTACCCGCGGCAGGCAAGGGCCCCAAACGTAGTGAGGCCACCTCAAGATGGCCTATCGCCAAACCACCTGGTTTTGCAAGGGGGGTAACTTTGGTTTTTGGCCCGGTGCGCGGCGGCCATCTAGGGAAACCTACCAAACCCAGGCATTTTTGAAAACTAGACACCCGGCGGCTTCCAGGGAGGTATGGCTTGCGTGGATCCCCCAACGTTTCCTTACCCAGAATCCCCTGCAAACCTCAATTTTTGCTCAAAAAATCACTTTTTTCACACATTTTGGGGTGGGAAAGTAGTGGCATCACCGGGCTCACACAAATTTACCACCACCCAGCGTTCCCCCAGGTCTCCCGGTAAAAATGGTGCCTCACTTGTGTGGGAGGCCCAAGTACCCGCGGCAGGCAAGGGCCCCAAACGTAGTGAGGCCACCTCAAGATGGCCTATCGCCAAACCACCTGGTTTTGCAAGGGGGGTCACTTTGGTTTTTGGCCCGGTGCGCGGCGGCCATCTAGGGAAACCTACCAAACCCAGGCATTTTTGAAAACTAGACACCCGGCGGCTTCCAGGGAGGTATGGCTTGCGTGGATCCCCCAACGTTTCCTTACCCAGAATCCCCTGCAAACCTCAATTTTTGCTCAAAAAATCACTTTTTTCACACATTTTGGGGTGGGAAAGTAGTGGCATCACCGGGCTCACACAAATTTACCACCACCCAGCGTTCCCCCAGGTCTCCCGGTAAAAATGGTGCCTCACTTGTGTGGGAGGCCCAAGTACCCGCGGCAGGCAAGGGCCCCAAACGTAGTGAGGCCACCTCAAGATGGCCTATCGCCAAACCACCTGGTTTTGCAAGGGGGGTCACTTTGGTTTTTGGCCCGGTGCGCGGCGGCCATCTAGGGAAACCTACCAAACCCAGGCATTTTTGAAAACTAGACACCCGGCGGCTTCCAGGGAGGTATGGCTTGCGTGGATCCCCCAACGTTTCCTTACCCAGAATCCCCTGCAAACCTCAATTTTTGCTCAAAAAATCACTTTTTTCACACATTTTGGGGTGGGAAAGTAGTGGCATCACCGGGCTCACACAAATTTACCACCACCCAGCGTTCCCCCAGGTCTCCCGGTAAAAATGGTGCCTCACTTGTGTGGGAGGCCCAAGTACCCGCGGCAGGCAAGGGCCCCAAAGGTAGTGAGGCCACCTCAAGATGGCCTATCGCCAAACCACCTGGTTTTGCAAGGGGGGTCACTTTGGTTTTTGGCCCGGTGTGCGGCGGCCATCTAGGGAAACCTACCAAACCCAGGCATTTTTGAAAACTAGACACCCGGCGGCTTCCAGGGAGGTATGGCTTGCGTGGATCCCCCAACGTTTCCTTACCCAGAATCCCCTGCAAACCTCAATTTTTGCTCAAAAAATCACTTTTTTCACACATTTTGGGGTGGGAAAGTAGTGGCATCACCGGGCTCACACAAATTTACCACCACCCAGCGTTCCCCCAGGTCTCCCGGTAAAAATGGTGCCTCACTTGTGTGGGAGGCCCAAGTACCCGCGGCAGGCAAGGGCCCCAAAGGTAGTGAGGCCACCTCAAGATGGCCTATCGCCAAACCACCTGGTTTTGCAAGGGGGGTCACTTTGGTTTTTGGCCCGGTGCGCGGCGGCCATCTAGGGAAACCTACCAAACCCAGGCATTTTTGAAAACTAGACACCCGGCGGCTTCCAGGGAGGTATGGCTTGCGTGGATCCCCCAACGTTTCCTTACCCAGAATCCCCTGCAAACCTCAATTTTTGCTCAAAAAATCACTTTTTTCACACATTTTGGGGTGGGAAAGTAGTGGCATCACCGGGCTCACACAAATTTACCACCACCCAGCGTTCCCCCAGGTCTCCCGGTAAAAATGGTGCCTCACTTGTGTGGGAGGCCCAAGTACCCGCGGCAGGCCAGGACAACAAACGTAGTGAGGCGACCTTTGGGATAGGCAATGTTGATGTTGCCTCACTACGTTTGGGGCCCTTGCCTGCCGCGGGTACTTGGGCCTCCCACACAAGTGAGGCACCATTTTTACCGGGAGACCTGGGGGAACGCTGGGTGGTGGTAAATTTGTGTGAGCCCGGTGATGCCACTACTTTCCCACCCCAAAATGTGTGAAAAAAGTGATTTTTTGAGCAAAAATTGAGGTTTGCAGGGTATTCTGGGTAAGGAAACGTTGGGGGATCCACGCAAGCCATACCTCCCTGGAAGCCGCCGGGTGTCTAGTTTTCAAAAATGCCTGGGTTTGGTAGGTTTCCCTAGATGGCCGCCGCGCACCGGGCCAAAAACCAAAGTGACCCCCCTTGCAAAACCAGGTGGTTTGGCGATAGGCCATCTTGAGGTGGCCTCACTACGTTTGGGGCCCTTGCCTGCCGCGGGTACTTGGGCCTCCCACACAAGTGAGGCACCATTTTTACCGGGAGACCTGGGGGAACGCTGGGTGGTGGTAAATTTGTGTGAGCCCGGTGATGCCACTACTTTCCCACCCCAAAATGTGTGAAAAAAGTGATTTTTTGAGCAAAAATTGAGGTTTGCAGGGGATTCTGGGTAAGGAAACGTTGGGGGATCCACGCAAGCCATACCTCCCTGGAAGCCGCCGGGTGTCTAGTTTTCAAAAATGCCTGGGTTTGGTAGGTTTCCCTAGATGGCCGCCGCGCACCGGGCCAAAAACCAAAGTGACCCCCCTTGCAAAACCAGGTGGTTTGGCGATAGGCCATCTTGAGGTCGCCTCACTACGTTTGGGGCCCTTGCCTGCCGCGGGTACTTGGGCCTCCCACACAAGTGAGGCACCATTTTTACCGGGAGACCTGGGGGAACGCTGGGTGGTGGTAAATTTGTGTGAGCCCGGTGATGCCACTACTTTCCCACCCCAAAATGTGTGAAAAAAGTGATTTTTTGAGCAAAAATTGAGGTTTGCAGGGGATTCTGGGTAAGGAAACGTTGGGGGATCCACGTAAGCCATACCTCCCTGGAAGCCGCCGGGTGTCTAGTTTTCAAAAATGCCTGGGTTTGGTAGGTTTCCCTAGATGGCCGCCGCGCACCGGGCCAAAAACCAAAGTGACCCCCCTTGCAAAACCAGGTGGTTTGGCGATAGGCCATCTTGAGGTGGCCTCACTACGTTTGGGGCCCTTGCCTGCCGCGGGTACTTGGGCCTCCCACACAAGTGAGGCACCATTTTTACCGGGAGACCTGGGGGAACGCTGGGTGGTGGTAAATTTGTGTGAGCCCGGTGATGCCACTACTTTCCCACCCCAAAATGTGTGAAAAAAGTCATTTTTTGAGCAAAAATTGAGGTTTGCAGGGGATTCTGGGTAAGGAAACGTTGGGGGATCCACGCAAGCCATACCTCCCTGGAAGCCGCCGGGTGTCTAGTTTTCAAAAATGCCTGGGTTTGGTAGGTTTCCCTAGATGGCCGCTGCGCACCGGGCCAAAAACCAAAGTGACCCCCCTTGCAAAACCAGGTGGTTTGGCGATAGGCCATCTTGAGGTGGCCTCACTACGTTTGGGGCCCTTGCCTGCCGCGGGTACTTGGGCCTCCCACACAAGTGAGGCACCATTTTTACCGGGAGACCTGGGGGAACGCTGGGTGGTGGTAAATTTGTGGGAGCCCGGTGATGCCACTACTTTCCCACCCCAAAATGTGTGAAAAAAGTGATTTTTTGAGCAAAAATTGAGGTTTGCAGGGGATTCTGGGTAAGGAAACGTTGGGGGATCCACGCAAGCCATACCTCCCTGGAAGCCGCCGGGTGTCTAGTTTTCAAAAATGCCTGGGTTTGGTAGGTTTCCCTAGATGGCCGCCGCGCACCGGGCCAAAAACCAAAGTGACCCCCCTTGCAAAACCAGGTGGTTTGGCGATAGGCCATCTTGAGGTGGCCTCACTACCTTTGGGGCCCTTGCCTGCCGCGGGTACTTGGGCCTCCCACACAAGTGAGGCACCATTTTTACCGGGAGACCTGGGGGAACGCTGGGTGGTGGTAAATTTGTGTGAGCCCGGTGATGCCACTACTTTCCCACCCCAAAATGTGTGAAAAAAGTGATTTTTTGGGCAAAAATTGAGGTTTGCAGGGGATTCTGGGTAAGGAAACGTTGGGGGATCCACGCAAGCCATACCTCCCTGGAAGCCGCCGGGTGTCTAGTTTTCAAAAATGCCTGGGTTTGGTAGGTTTCCCTAGATGGCCGCCGAGCCCTGGGCAAAAAACAAAAGTAACCCCCCTTGCATAACCAGATTACCTATTGTTACTACAGCGTGAGAATTTAGGAATAATACTGCAAAGAAAATGTGGCAGACAATTTGAGGTTTACAGGACAATGGGGATAAAAAATATTTTTCAAATCACTAGAGAGACATCACCATGAACTCCCAAAGGTTTTCGACAATATCTACAGTTGGTGGGTTATTCTTACATGGAAAGTGTACCTTGGCAGAGAAACAAAAAAAAAAGATTCCTGCACAACCATCTATTCCTCAAACACACACACATACTGGTTGGATTTGGCACGAGGGCAAGTCATGGTTCAGTGTATTAAATTTTATTAACAAGAGATTTCACAAATATGAAATGCACTGTCAATAATTAAATTCACAAAAAACCAAACCAATGACTTGCAGCTCGTGAGCTGTAAAGCCACGTCAAGGCACCAACCGCTTTACAGGCCATTCACACACCTTTCATACGTGATACAAACAAGACCATTCGCACCACCAGGTACAAAAGCAACACAGTACAAAAATCACCAAAAAGGGACAAGGTACACCCTGCTTCAAAAAAACAAATATTACTGCACAGTCATCTAACCCGCAAGCACACGCACATACTGGTTGGATTTGGCACGAGGGTGAGTGATGGTTCAGTAGATAAAATTGTATTACCAAGTGATTTCACAAAAAATGAAATGCACTGGTAATAATTGAAAGGGCAAGAAACTGAACCATTGACTCACAGCTCGTGAGCTGTAAAGCCACGACAAGGCACCAACCTCTTTACAGGCCATTCATACACCTTTCATACGTGTGAGACATACAAAACCATTCACACCGCCAGCCGCGGGCCCATCACATAACAAAACTCACACCGGCACACAGCGCCATTCAAGGGCCCATCACTTTCACACGCCCACAATCCAGACACAGCAACTACACAGGCAGAAGGATTGCGTGGAGTGGCACTCAGCTAGCAGTGTGTGTAGTGACCAGCAGAAAGTCACTACTCACACACAGCCAGCCAAGCACCGGTCGACACACACCGCTAGCCAAACGCCAGTCCACGCACACCGCTAGCCAAGCGCCAGTCCAGGCACACCACCATCCAATCGCCAGTCCAGGCACACCGGCAGCCAATCGCCAATCCACCTACACCGCCAGCCAAGCTCCAGTCCACGGACACCACCAGACAAGCACCATTCCACACACACCGCCAGCCAAGCTCCAGTCCACACACACCACCAGACAAGCTCCAGTCCACGGACACCACCAGCCAAGCTCCAGTCCACGGACACCACCAGCCAAACACCAGTCCGCACACACCACCAGTCCACACACACTGCCAGCCAAGAACCAGTCCACGCACAGCGCCAGCCAAGCACCATTCCACGCACACCACCAGCCAAGCACCATTCCACGCACACCGCCAGCCAAGCACCATTCCACGCACACCACCAGCCACGCACACCACCAGCCACGCACCAGTCCACGCACACCGCCAGTCCATGCACACCGCCAGTCCACGCACACCGTCAGCCAAGCACCATTCCACGCACACCACCAACCAAGTGCCAGTCCACACACACCAACAGCCAAGCGCAAGCCTACACACACCGCCATCACATTTTGGATTTTTTTAGAAAAAAATAAAAACACAAACAAATCGCAAATAGATACAAATTTTCTAACAGAAAATCAGCAACTAAATACATTGCACTAACACCAACCTTGAAACAGAATCAAATTATCCAAAGAATACAGACCAGCCAGTTCACTTTACCACTCAAGAATCCTCCCAAAAATTTTTTCGCGTGTGGTACGCTCTAAAACAAGCAGAGAGACACAGTGCAGGATGAGAGGGACAATCGGGGCAGTACATACGACACTCCTTCCGCGTACCTCTTCGCCAACAGACTCTACATCTCCTACTGGGAAAATCTTTTGCGGGTGTGGGAGGAATGTGATCTGGAAAGTGGCGTTCTTTCAATCTAGCAACATCCTCCACCAGTCCAACTCTAGGAACACTTGCCTGTTCCACTACAACAAGGCTGCCTATTACAGACTCCTGAAACTTAACAAAAGTCATCGTTGACTCAGGGCAAGAATCCTGGAACACAACAAAAGCATTAAACATTGCCAAGTGGAAAAGATGGATAGCCAACTTCTTGTACCAAATGTAAGCCTTACGAAGAGCAGTGTAAGGTTCCAACCTCTGATCTACTCTGTCAACACCACCCATGTACCTATTATAGTCTAAAACACATACAGGTTTGCGCGCTTCAGCGACCTGACCCCAAACAGTCACAGGTGCAGTGCTTTCATCATGGATGGAAGTCAGCATGTAGACATCTCTCCTGTCTGTAAACTTCACAGCAAGAAGCTCCTGGCAACGCAACGCACTGCACTGTCCCCGCACAAGCTTTTGACAAACAAGTTCTTTCGGAAAACCTTTACGGTTACAGCGGACTGTGCCACAAGCAAAAGTGTCCACTTTGGCCAATTCCCTGAACAACCGTACACCAGTGTAGAAGTTATCTACATATAAATGGTGGCCTTTGTTAAAAAATCCTCTTCCAAGTTCCCAAACAATTTTCTCAGTCACTCCAAAAGTGGACGGACAACCAGGGAGGTTAAACCTAGATTCCTTACCGGTGTACACCCTGAAATTAGAGACATATCCAGTCCTACTGTCACACAGCATATACAGCTTTATTCCATAGCGTGCCCTCTTACTAGGAATGTATTGCCTAAAAACCAAGCGGCCCTTGAACAACACCAAAGACTCATCCACTGCAATTTCTCTACCAGGGGCATAAATCTCAGAAAATCGATCAACAAAGTGATCAAGGACAGGCCTAATCTTAAAAAGACGGTCACAATCAGGGTGATCTCGTGGCAACGCTAAACCATTATCTACAAAGTGCATCATCCGAAGCAGAAGCAAATACCTGTCACGACTCATGACTGCCGGAAAAATAGACGTTGCCATCAAGGGACTGCTAGACCAATATGAAGCCAATGATGGCTTCCTTAGCAAGCCCATCAAAAAAGTTAAACCCAAGAACTTCTTCATCTCTTCAACATTTGTGGGAGTCCACCGGGTAGCTCTAGAGTGTGGCTTAAGACTGGCACTGTTGTCCCTCAAAAACTGTTCGGCATACAAATTAGTCTGCTCAACAATCTCTGCCAAAAACACATCGTCCATAAACAACTGAAAAAAATTTACAGGCAAAAAGTTCTCGGTATTCACTCTAGACCCTGGAACACCAGTAAACTCAGGAAATTCCGGCTGCACCATGCCAGGGGCAACCCAGAGGTCATCACTTTCAACGGGAAGACTTGCAGCCCCAGCCTGCAGCCCAGATGTCTCTTGCCGCACTACACCAACGGAAAGGCTTGCAGCCCCAGCCTGCAGCCCAGATGCCTCTTGCCGCACTACACCAACGGGAAGCCTTGCAGTCCCAGCCTGCAGCCCAGATGTCTCTTGCCGCACTACACCAACGGGAAGCCTTGCAGGCGCAGGCTGCAGCCCAGATGCCTCTTGCCGCACTATCGGCACATCAGTCTCCTCCTCTAACACAGGCACTTCATCCGCGCTAAGAGTATCTTCATCATCCGATGACCCCATACGGAGAGAAAACTCACTGCCAGAATCGTCCCCTGCCCCCTCTCCCTCAGAAGCAGAGTCAGTCTCTGACCCAATATCAGAGGAAGACTCAAACAGCAAACCAACAACCTGCTGAGCAGTCATCCTGCGGCTAGCCATTATACCTACTAAGATGGAAGACTGCACAAACAAGTCAACAACAACCAACAATGTGCAAACCAAGTAAGTAAAGAAATGTGTACCTTATATCAATAAGATCAATGTACTCAAAAACTATACAATCCAAAATCAAAAGAGACAGCTACACTCACCAGAAACAAACTCTGCAGTGACACAGCAAAGACCAACGATATCAAACTAGAAAGAAGAAAAAAAAACAAATTACTCACAAGACAACAAAATACACATCATGCACCAATGCAAAAAGTTTTTGAAACTCAAAAACCAAACATACTGCTATTATTACACCATTTGCAAAAAAAAACAGGCAGAGAAATCAAACACATTTGCATTGTACAAAAAAACAGTCTCTTACCAAACTACACAAACAGCAAAACCACCAGAACCAAAATGTCACCGTGAACAGAAGAAAAGCCTTCACCTAGAACAAAAAAGTAAACAAAAAAAACATTACAATTGGAAATCACAAAACATATAACAATAAACATTATAACATGCCATGTCACTACCCAAATGGTCAATCGGTTTGTGTGCCAGGTCAGGCAGAAAACAGCAGGAAAAAAAAGGCTATTCAGTCCCGGGGCAGGTGACCCAAATACATATAACAAATTGCACCCTGGAAGCGAGGGGTCACTTCTATTTCTAATTGAACTAATTCCCTGGTGTCTAGTGGGCTTTTCTGCCTCCAATGGGAGCAGAAACGGCAAAAAAATAAAACCGATCTGCCCACAGAGGGGGCAGAAAAGTCTTCAAAACATTTAGGGGCCCAAGGAAGCGACCCTTGCCCAAGGGGTCGCTTCCTACAATAATATTTATATCCCTGGTGTCTAGTGGGCTTTTCTGCCCCCCCCCCAAAGAGCAGAAACGGACAGAAAGACGACCAATCTGCCCCCAGGGGGGGGCAGAAAAGTATTCTAAAAAATTAGGCCGCAAAGGAAGCGACCCTTGCCCAAGGGGTCGCTTCCTACATAAAGAAAAAGACATCCCTGGTGTCTAGTGGGCTTTTCTGCCCCCCCTGGGGGCAGAAACGGGCAGAAAGACGACCGATCTGCCCCCAGGGGGGGCAGAAAAGTCTCCTAATCACTTTACCACCCTAGGAAGCGACCCTTGCCCAAGGGGTCGCTTCCTACATAACGAAATAGACATCCCTGGTGTCTAGTGGGCTTTTCTGCCCCCCCTAGGGGGAGAAACGGGCAGAAAGAAGACCGATCTGCCCCCAGGGGGGGCAGAAAAGACTTCAAATTATTTGGCCCCCAAAGGAAGCGACCCTTGCCTAAGGGGTCGCTTCCTACATAGCATAACCAATATCCCTGGTGTCTAGTGGGCTTTTCTGCCCCCCCCGGGGGCAGAAACGCGCAGAAAGCGGACCGATCTGCCCCCAGGGGGGGCAGAAAAGACTTCAACAAAATTTGCCCCCAAGGAAGCGACCCTTGCCCAAGGGGTCGCTTCCTACATAGTAGGAACAGCATCCCTGGTGACTAGTGGGCTTTTCTGCCCCCCCCGGGGGCAGAAACGCGCAGAAAGTGGGCCGATCTGCCCCCAGGGGGGGCAGAAAAGACTTTGCAAAATTTTCGTCCCCAAGGAAGCGACCCTTGCCTAAGGGGTCGCTTCCCAAATCCAAATAAACAAATCCCTGGTGTCTAGTGGGGCATCCCTACTCCACGATCGCGACGCTGTGCGCGATCGTGGAGCAGGAATGCCCTGTATTGAGACATCGGGGGAGAGGAAATACTCTTTCCTCTCCCCCGATGCCTCAATACAAAAGAAATCACCCCCGCGGCCCCCACCGGACAACGGAACCTACCTCTTGCTGCCTTGGACGCGCTGGAAGAAATGGATTCCAGCGCGTCCAACGCTTCCTGATGACGCCGGCGCGCGCTGTGCGCGCTGACGTCATCAGAAAGCGTGGGGGGGCTCGGGGGGGGTCGGGGGTGGCAGCGGAAGCTCTTCCGCTGCCACCCCCGTAAAGGGGGCCAAGATCGAGGGACAAGGGGGGGAGCGCCAGCGCTTCCCCCGGGGGCTGTCCTCATGACGGAACGGTTCCGTCATGAGCACAGCCCAACCGATGCTCATGACGGAACCGTTCCGTCATGAGCATCGAAGGGGTTAAGGAGCACCTTCAACTAGCTTTGGTGAATGGGTTGCATTGGCGCCGGGCTGTCAGTGATTTGTTGTAGGCAGTAAGGACTACTCCACATGTTTTAACTGGGGTTGCTCCATTTACTCTGTTGCGGGGAAGAGTTGCCGGTTCCAAACTAAACAAGGAATGAATATACAGGAGAGTTGTGAATGCTGAAAGTTTATCAGTTGTGACCGATGTCAGGGCTGCTGTCCAAGGCAAGTATGACACTAGACCCCCCGCTTTCTGTCCACTCAAAGTCAATGTAGGGGATTGGGTGAGGATCAAAAGACCTGGATTTCTTCGCAAGGGGGAGTCTCGGTTTTTTTCTCCTAAGAGAGTGTCTGATGTAAGAGACCATGTTTTTGTGTTGGATGATGGGAGAATTTGGAACAAGAGTACCATTTCCATTGTGCCCAAGCCTATGCTTGAACGTGTCAATAAGAGGCTCAACGTTCATTCCCCTCTTGGTGTTGGACCAACTAATGTCCATGGGAAGAGTGTTAAACGCACTGATCATATTCCACTGAGGGAAACTTCTCCCAGGTTGAAATTTGTTCCTGTCAAATTTAATGACTACAAAATGTTGTAATTTGTTATTCCAGTTGGATTTCTTCTGTTTATTACATGCTGTAACCCATTTTTCTTTTAGGTTGCTCAGTTTGTTCTCATGCTGCTTCTTCCTTCTTCCTCCTGGTTTTCTCTTTGTTTTTGTTTTTTTGTTTTTTGCTTTTCCTCACTTTGGCTTTCTTGTTATTTGTTATGAAGGAAGGGGGTGTGTTGGGATCTGCTCCTGGTTCATGCGTATGCTCGTGGTCAGGTTCCATTTTCATTTGGAGTGTAGAATGTGGGTTCTAGTCTGGCAGTTGCTGCCGGGACTCGGAGGTTGTTAGACACAATAAACGCAGCTCCAACTTACCACGCTGTTGTCATTTCAGTCCGACTATTTTTATTGACATTTTGACCATGTTTAGCTCATTACTAAACAAAGACTATGAGGCCCAGAATGCAGAGGAGAACAACGGACTGGTTTAGCTACTCACAGATTCTGCCTGCCCCCACTCCTCCTCCACCTCCACACCCTCTCTCCCACACCTCCACTCTCCCCTCCACTCCCCCACTCTTCCTCCACCTCCCCTCCCCCTCTCTCCTGCCACCTCCACTCCCCCCTCTCTCCTGCCACCTCCACTCCCCCCTCTCCCTCCACCTCCACTCCACCCCTCTCTCCCTCCACCTCCACTCTGCCCCTCTCTCCCTCCACCTCCACTCCGCCCCTCTCTCCACCTCCACTCACACCTCCCTACCTCCACTCCCCCTCTCTCCCTCCACCCCCACTACACCTCCCTCCACCTCCACTCCCCCATCTCTTCCGTCACCTCACTCTCACTCTCCCCTCCACTCCCCCTCATCCCATTCCCCCCACTCCCTCCCACTCCTGCCACTCTCCCTCCTCCCCCTCCTCCCACTCCCGTTCTCTCCCTCCTCCCACTCCCCCTCTCTCCTGCCTCCGACTCCCCCCTCTTTTCCGCCACCTCCACTCTGCCCCTCTCTCACCACCTCCACTCCCCCTCTCTCCCACCAACTCCACTCCCCCTCTCTTCCTCCACCTCCACTCCGCCTCTCTCTCCCTCCACCTACACTCCGCTCCTCTCTCCACTTGCACTCACACCTCCCTACCTCCACTCCCTCTATCTCCCCTCACTCCCACCTCTCTTCACCTCCACTCCACCTCCCTCCCTCCACCTCCACCCCCTCCATCTCCTTTCCCCTCCCTCCCGCATCGCCACTCCCCACTCCCTGCACCTCGACTCCCCCTCCCTGCACCTCCACTCCCCCCTCCCTGCACCTCCACTCTCCCTCCACCTCCACTACCTCCTCCCTGCACCTCTACTCCCCTCTCCCTCCACTCCCACCCTCCACCTCTACCCCCTCCACCTCCACTCCACTCACCTTTCCCTTCCATCCACCTCCACTCCCACCTCCCTCCACCTCTCTACACCTCTACTCCCCTCTCCCTTTACTCCCACCCTCCACCTCTACCCCTCCACCTCCACTCCCCTTTCCCTTCCCTCCACCCCCACTCCCCCCTCTCCACCTCCACTCCCCCTACCACCTCCACTCCCCCCTCCCCCCACACCTTTACTCCCACCTCCACCTCCACTTCCTCCTCCATCCCTGCACCTCCTCTCCCCCTCCCTCCACTTCCACTCCCACCTCCCTCCTCCTCCACTCCCTCCTCCCTCCACCTTCACTCCCCCTCACTCCCTCCACCTCACTCACTCAGCCCCTCCCTCCACCTCCACTCTCCCACCCCCTCCCTCTGTGCACCTCCACTCCCCCTCCTCTCACCCACTCCCTGCCTGCACCTTCACTTCACTCCACTCCTCCCCTCCCCCACTCCATCCCTCCCTGCACCTCCACTCCCCCCACTGCCCCCTTCCTTGCATAAACCAAAAAACGAGAACACATTTTTGGTGTTAATTGTTTTTATTACGATACTTCAGTTGTATATAATGCTGTCTAGGTTATATATAAGGTGACAAATGGTTATAACACTTTTTTAATTATAACATAACTTTTTTAAACATGCTGCACAACATTCACAATGCTCTGCAACACATATTGTTCACCCCTGAGGCGGAAGCCGGGGGCTCAGTAGCGATATTTTAACTGTGTGCATTAGAATTTCAGTTTGTGCATTTAATTTCCATTTTTTGATTGGTTTTAAAACTCGTGAGACGATTTGCAGAATAGCCGCTTCCTCACGCCGTTCCAGCGCAGCAGACTACGTGCTGACGCTGGGATTAGAGGTGAGCAGCCGCCATATTGGGGGAACAAAGGGTGGCGCGCCAGTAGCTGGCCGATCCCCGCCCTACTCCACACTGGACAAAAAGGGAACTTCATCCCGTCCGTGCAGCGGGCGCGCCGAATGCGCGCCAAAGGCAAGCCCGTCTGCGCCCGTCCGCGCCAGACCCGCGCCCAGCGCCATGACCCCTGGCTTAGCAACACAAGAATGGATCAGATACTCATCGGTTGACTTACTACAGCTGAGACCCTCTAGTGGGACTGCATGTTCCCAGTATGATCCCGGCGCCATTACCGGAGTGATTAGCACTTGCTGCCTTAGCTGTAAGTCTTTTTTACCTCTTATTAACATCAAATCCACTTCATCACAAGCCTACAACGCAAAGACTAAGAACATTACTTTCTCACTTATTAATGCGCGCTCTTTAGGCAGGCACAGGCAGGAGATTGCTGACCTGATTCAGGACAAGAAAATAGATTTGCTCTTTATTACAGAGACATGGATGGACGATGCGTCCGACCCTGATCTAGTGGTGACAGTGCCGCATGGCTTTACTGTATACCGGCAAGATAGACAAGGGAAAAAAGGTGGGGGCTTGGCAATTATTACCCGGAATACTTTTCCGGTTAGAATTTTTCCCATATTCTCTAAAACATGCGAAGCCCTACACTTCGCCATTAAGCTCACCCCCTCATATAATCTCAAAGGAGCACTTATTTATAGACCACCGGGTGCTCGATCTGAATTTCTGTCCACCTTTATGTCGCTTATGGAACCCCTTGCAATCGAGGATACCTTTATGGTCTTGGGGGACTTAAACTTCCACCTTGAAAAAATGGAAGATACCGAAACCCTATCTCTTATGGCTGATCTTAGCACTCTAGGATTAACCCAGTTGATAACAGTACCCACACATGGGGCTGGTCACACATTAGATGGCATCTTTTCCAATACTAAAGAGATAACAGTAAATGATATACTGCCCCTTACTTGGTCTGATCATTTTGCCATCCTGAGTAACATTTCCATTACCCAGGCCTATATACCTAAACAGACTCCCTTAACTCAAGAACTTTTTAGAGTCTGGAAGGATATTGATAATGCGGCCCTAAGGGTATCCCTAATCAACTCCCGTCCGGCCATTTCTGCAGACTCTAACATAGCTGCGCAGCAATTCTCTGACTGGCTAGGTAGTGCAGTGGAGATACTGGCCCCTTTTAAATCTATCTCCAGAAATAGGAAAGTGCCCTCTGCACCTTGGTTCTCTGAAACTCTAAGAAAACAAAAACAAATCTGCAGGAACCATGAAAGAATTTGGCGAAGGTCTTATGATAGCAAAAGTAAAATCCTATATAAATATGATCAATGAGGCCAAAAAGAAATTTTATGGGGAACAAATTGAAAATGCAAAAACTCTAGTAGGCAATTGTATGAGGTGGTGAAATCTTTGGCTGGGAAATTGCCTGACTTGGTTCCCCCGCCCTCTCAGGCGTTCTGTGACGCTTTGGCAAGTTTCTTTTTCTCGAAAGTAAATGATATTTACTCCGAGTTTTCAGTGATCGATAAACTAATGACCTCTAGGGCTGGAGTCTTGCTTGCCTCCTTTCTGTCTGGCAGAACCCAGGCCGTAACACTGGGGCCATTTAAATCGGCCTATCTGGCTTTACCCTGTGGGGTTCCTCAAGGCTCATCCCTAAGTCCGACACTTTTTAACATCTATGTGTCGGACTTAGCTAGGGTTATTAAGACCTACCGGATGAGCTTTACAACATATGCCGATGACACCCAGTTGGTGTTAGCCATCAATAATGATGAAGAAAGGGTAGCGGCTCGGTTTCAAGAAGGCATGCTGGCAATTAAGGAGTGGATGGCCTGTAATTGCTTAAGGCTGAACACCGAGAAGCCTGAGGTGATTATTTTCGGTAAACTATCACCTATGTGGTCATCTATTTGGTGGCCCCCATTACTCGGAGCTATACCAACTCCAGTTCAGAAGGTCAGGAATCTGGGTGTCATCTTTGATGAGAAATTAAATTTTGTTAATCATGCCAATCAAACAGCGTCCTTAGCATTTTACAAACTTAAACTTTTAAGAAAAATAATTCCATTTCTTCCAGAAAGTGCTAGGAAAACTGTGGTGAGTTCATTGATATTGTCATCTCTTGATTACTGTAACGGTTTATTTGCAAATGCTCAAGCTCGGGTGGTCGCCAAGCTACAATTGGTCCAGAATGCGGCTGCAAGATTGCTATCTGGGACCCCCAAATTTAAACCGATTAAGCAAGTAATCAGGAATTATCATTGGTTGACGGTCAAAAACCGGATCAGATTCAAAACTTTGTGTCTTATCTTTAAAGCCCTCCATCAGCTAGGGCCGGAGTTTCTTAAACAGAAGCTCACTCTCTATTGCCCTACCCGACAATTAAGATCCAAAAATCTACACCAACTAGTGGTGCCACGGACCAAGACTGTCACCTGGGGAGATAGATGTTTCACTAACACCGCAGCCAGACTTTGGAACACTCTTCCATTGGTGATTAGATCTACACCCACATTGTTCCAATTCAGGAAACTGTTGAAAACCTGGCTGTTTGACCAGTAGCTCTTCTCCTCACCTCATTACCTTTAATTCGCCACCGTCCTCATGGAGGCATTAGTTGAGTCATAGCGCCAAGACGCCTACGGGCATACGTTGCGCTTTACAAATCTCAAAAATAAATAAATAAAATATTAAAAACGTTAACAAAGCCAATAGCTGTCTAAACACTTATAAGGCCCTAAAGGCGAGACATATTGGCTATGCCAATGCTTGTCTTTTCTTTACACAAAGGGGGAGATGTAGTGACCCTGCACCCTAATATGGGGAGGGGACAGCAACCGGACACCAGTACCAGTCAGGGAGTGGGGAGGGCACTCTAAGAATACAAAGGCAAGGGAAGGGAACAGACGTGCATGTGGGCACGGTGAAGAAGGAGAGCAATAAAGTACCAGAACTGGCCTACCTGTCTCCGCGTGGTTTCTGTGTGGCGACACGACAAGCACTATCAAGTGATCATAGCAGACGATTGTGGCTGCATGGATAACAAAGCAGCCTTGTCTAAATTCCATCAAAGACTGGGGAAGGGTGATAACTCGCCAAGGTCACATATGGTTCATGCTGAGGGCGAGAGAAAAAATGGAGAGCCCGATACAGACCCATCTCAGCACCTGTTTTTGAGAACTGCCGGTGCTGAGCACCGACAGGATCCGGCCCACTTAAAGCCCTGGTTATTGTAGTAATGTCACATGGTTTAACAATTTAGCAATTATAGTTGCGATTGGTGCTTTTGGTGGCCATGGTGATAACAAGCAGGATTCTGTGTGTCCACTCAACTGAGAAGAACTGGGTAGGACATTCGTTACAACTGCTGTGCTACGTTACTCTTTCAAAAGCAGCTTAATGTGTGGGTTCCCATCTTATTCAGGAAGGTCCACAATCTAATTGTTGCTCTTCAAAGATCCTCTTTCTGCATCTTTGGCCCAGAATTTAAGGACATTGGATTTTTTCTCAAAGTGAGTTATCAGGGCTCAAAAGTAAGGTTTCATCATTATCAGTCTTGTTTCAGCTTCAAAGTCTAAACTTTTTGTTATTGTTGCAGTTTTATATAGCATAAACTTGACCCGAAGGTATAGGAGCACTTTACATGAGCACCAGTTACATCACACAAGGACATATTCATTTTGGTAGTCGATTCACAGAACTAATCTGATACAAAATCCCAAACTTGCTACTTTTAGTATTCACAGAAGGCATTTAGTAGTAGTAAAGTTAGGATTTTGTCTTAAGTTAGGATTTTGTCTTAAATTAGGATTTTGTTTTAAGACCAAAACTTAAGTCAAACTTGAGTTTAACTTAAGTTTAACTTAAGACAAAATCCTAACTTAAGACAAAATCCTAACTTTACTACTACTAAATGCCTTTTCTGAATACCAAAAGTAGTAAATTTAGGATTTTGTCTCAGATTAGTTCTGTGAATCAGCCCCGGGGAGATTAAGTGATTTGCCCATAATCACAGGATGCTGAGCCGATACCAAGGATCGAACCTGGTCCCCCAGCTCCAAAGTCAGCAGCTCTGGCCGTTATCCCACATCTTCCCAGTTTTCGCTGGTCTACTCCAAGTCAACCCTACACCAAGCACTAGAGGGTCAATCTTTGCTTTTAGGGGAAAACGGCCTGAACAACGCGGGCAGAGCCACGCATGCCATTTCAATGCAAGCGCAACCACACATGCCTTAACCACGAATATGCCTTAACCACACATATGTATGGTTAAAGCAATGCGCGGTTTAGATACTGAGATGGGTGGGCTCAGGGACAGGAAGTATTGGGAGAGGACGTAGTAAGGTAAGAGGGGCCACGTTTTTGGGAGTTTTGGGGTGTTTTTTAAGGGTTGGGGGTAGTTTTTAGGGCTCAGGGTTAGGGCTGAGTGGGTGGAGTTATTTTTAGGGCTGGGGGCCGGGGTTGCTTTTAGGGCTGGAGGGGTGGGGGTAGTAATTAGGACTAGAGGGGGGTGTAAGGGTAGTTTTTAGGACTCGGGGGTCGGTCGAGATTGTTTTCAGGGCTCAGGGTGGTTGTAGTTGTTAGGACTTGGGGGTGTTGTGTTACTTTTTAGGGCTCGTGGGGGGTCGGGGTAGTTGTTAGGGCTGGGGGGGTCAGGGTAGCTGTTAGGGCTCAGGGGGGTCGGGGTCGTTTTTAGGGCTCTGGGGGTCGGGTTAGTTTTAAGGGCAAAGGGTGAGGCCGGGCTACTTTTTATGGCTCGGGTTGGGGTAGTTCTTAGGGCTAGGGGCAGGTGGCATAGGGTGTGATCTTTACCACACATCCCTATAGCAGTCATGCCTTTCCCACAAAATATGCGCGCTAAAGGCATGTATAGTAAAGGCATGCGTGGTAAAGGAATGCGTTGTTCAGACGCGTTCATGGTTTAGGCAGTGTAGTAGAGGCACGCATGGTTTAGCCTTGAGTGCCTCTGTCATACAACCTCTTCTAGTGCTGCAGGGGTGTCCCTTATAGCAGAAGTATGTGGCTCAATCTGTCAGCAGTGTCTGCAGCTGCAGGACCCTCTGTGGCAACAGTCGTCGATGTTACAGGGCCATGTGACTGACTTTAAAAATCTACCAGTAGAGAGAGCACTGGGTAGCTAGCTCTGGCATGTTCCATCTTTTTTGGATCACCATGTGTATGATCTGTGCATATGTTCAGTGATTTACCTCCTGCCTCCTTTGGTGTCTGAATCCTGCTTTCAGGTTTTTGCTATTTAGCATTAATGGGGACATGCCGATGCCCACTGTTCCTGTTTGTTAGGCTAACTAGACTCAAATACTGCAATGTCACAGTATCCAGCCCCTGCAGTAACATATTTGGATGCCATTTAGAAGCCTCTGGACGTACCAGGTTGCACTATCATGAATCAGTATGGTGATATAATAGTCTTGGGTCCAATATCAGAACCTCACTGTGAAAAGAGGCAAACAGTGCAAGATGTCTCCGCGAGACACCACTTGCTACACTCACTTTCTTTGCAGTGGTCTTTTTGCAAGGTGATGACCAATCTACTCACACTTGCAGGAATAATGCCCTTTGCTCCTTTCCGAATGAGATTCTCATTATGGACGAGGAGGTTTCTCAGGCAAAAGTCTAGAGTATTCTTCTGGCCTCTCTCCACCGAGCCTCTTTCCTTCTTATGCTGGTTCTATCCCTCTCACATCTACCTCTTGTCTCCCCACTTCTCCATCTACCTCCCTCCTCCCAGCAGCTTCTCTTCTCATGCTGGTTCTGCCACTCTTACATCTACCTTTCTCTTCCCTCTACTTTTATCTTTTCTTTCTTGTTATAATCTCTCCTATATCCACTTCACCCTTCGATGCCCTACTCTTTCACTGTGACCTCTTCCGAGCCTCTCATCATCTGTCGCTGGTTCTCTCCATCATGCACTAGAGCAGGGGTCTCCAACCTTTTCTGTGATAAGAGCTACTTATGGGAAGTGGAAATCATCCTGAGATAGTAATATTATTAGTGTGGTAACGGTGACTACATCAGAGAAGATTACAGTAGTGAGCACTCCAAGCAAGATCTTGGATTTGAATTTGGAATGCCCAACTATGGTTATTACATGACAGCTGTAGCTGCAATGCCCCAGGGACCAATGTAATAATATTTTTAATAACTCTTTGCAATGACGCATGATTGACCCATCAACAAATTTTAATTTTGGGATTCATACATTCTTTTAACCAAGCAAAAGCTTCTAATTTAGTAGCCCGGGCTACACACTGGAGAGCTACTTACGAGTAGCTAGAGAGTTACCAGTGGCTCATGAGCTACTCGTTGGAGAAGTCTGCACTAGAGGTAGGTGAGTCACTGAAAGCTCGAGCCAGACTTGAGCCTGAAGCCTGGCTCTAGGTCAGCTCGAGTTCCTGTTGGAACCTTGAACCCATACAGACCAGAGCTTTCATGTGGCTTCTGCCTGTCTTTCTCCACCCAAGATGTGGCGTTGAGGTAGTCTTAGTGTTAGTTCAACATCCTGTGATTTTGGGCAAATCACTTAATCTCTCCATGCCTATAAACAATGCATGTGCCTTTGTGCAATGTAAGTGGTGCTTATGTAACATGCTCCAATATCTTTGGGCTGAGTTTACGCATTTTTTTTATAACTACAGAAAGATGCTCTAAGAGGTAAAAACAAAGCCTAAACATAAGGAAAGGCAAATAGATACTCATTTACTAGCCGATTTGTTTAAAGTGAAAGCAGGCACCGTGGATAAATCACTTCTTCCCTACTTAAATCGTGTGATCTTAGGTAAATATTTAATTTCACCAAACTCTTTTTTCTTCATTTTTTGTGTCTGAAAACCCTTTCTAGTATGAGTCCAGACTACCAGGCCTACAAAACTATCACTTTTAATAAGTACTTCTCAGTGCAGTGCCATAATATGCCCTATAATGTCAAAACGTCCACATGTTAAAGAAAAAAACTTTTTTAAAATTTTGAAGAAAATGTATCATATTTTACGTGATGTTTGTTGTATGATTAACACAGCAATTATTTTCAGGGCTCACTTTAAAATCTGAGCCAGACCCTTGCCTCAGTTCTGACTCGGCCCTCCATGTTAATTTGCTGGCTTGTCCACCTCTATCATACACCCATCTCTCTATCTCTCTCCTGCCTCTTTCCCTGTCTATAACTTGTTATTGCTGGTTCTGCTCCTCATACACTCACCTTTACCCTTGAACCTTCCCTCGCTTTTCGAGCTTCTTACTTTGTCTCAATGGTTCTGCCCCACCTACACCCAATTTTTCCTTCCACAATGTACTGTTCCAGGAGTATTCCACCTGGCCAATCTGTTAGTAAAATGGATGGTATTTAAAAAAAAAAGGCAAATAAAAGAAAACGTCGACCCTCAATAAAGGGTGGTATTTTTTCCTGCCTGAAATGAAAGGTTTAAACTGTTAATGCAAGCATAAATCGTGCTAAATTATTTCCAAGCAATTTACATATCCCTGAATGATTATTAAAGCTAACGGAGGTGGAATTGGGAAATAAAAGTCGTACATCAGATTTTTCTATAAATTGATATTCAATTACAAGGTCAATGCCCATATTTTATATGAAAGAAGTCGTAACTCTGTATACATCTATCATCACTTCACTTTAAATTAATTTGCCCCCCACCCTTGAGTCTGCGCAAAGTAAGCAATGGCCATTGTAGCTGGAGCTTATTCCCTTTATGTTTAGGTCTCTCCTAGACAGCGAATGTACTGTCTCCTCGAGACATGCTATTTTCCATCAGTAGGCCTGGAGACCACCCACTACTTACTATTGGGTGGCTTCTTTGCCACTCTCATGTATTTGCTTCTTATAGGACAGCTGGCATAGTTTCCTATCTTCTTTGTGTGTCTGTGCCTCCCATGGAGCATGGCTACATTACTTGTGTCCTTCCACTGCCCATTTATTTAGGCACTACTTTTTAGGTCGCGCCTACGCAGCGCACATGCGCTGCGTAGGAGAGAGACTTTTAGCCATCGGCACAGCTTTGGGGGCAAAAACGTACATGCGTTACATTGCTTGCAATGGCAACGCGTGTACATCTGGCGATTTCCTTGCGGGAGCGCGCGGCGCCATATGGTGGCACCATATGGTCGCAATCATCGCACCTTGCTGCACGCTCCCGCAAGGGAATTGCGCAGGCCCCCTCCCCTGCTGCCGCTCGAGGCGCACGCTTGTGCTGGTTAAGGACTTGTGCCCTGCTGCGTGTCCTGATAATTGCTCGTTATTGTCATAGTTTAATTCCAGCAGGCCTTAACTGCTTAAATTTATCATATTGATGTAAACTTAATCACACCCGGGTGCACCCGTTAATTACCGAGTGCGGGAAACTCCTATTCAATTAAATTGCGGCCCCTTTTTCAAACGTGTGTGTGCAGGGCACCTATAAACGATGCACTGCTGGCAGGCTGTAATGTCAGCTGCGAGAAAGCGCTGGTATTTCCTGCTTTCCAGTGCACAGAAGAGCGCCTCGTGCATGCAGTTTGCTTGAAGGAGGTGTCTTCAATGCCTGACTGCCCCATATGTGAACTTGGTGCTCTCAGACCGAAAATAGTGGAAGGAGGGCACTGGTGATGAACACACGTGCCGCAGAGTGGTCCTTTGTGGTGCACTTAATCCCTCAGCTGCAAGCTGTGTGCAGCCAATTTGCTTTATTTTGAGAGAGGGCGGGCGCCTGAAGCCTCTGGATTAGCAGATGCCGCTCTCAGAAGAGTGGACATTGTGTGTTGTCTTTGCCTGGAGCTTGCTCGCTGTGTGTGAGTATCCTGCTGCACACGTACCTTCCAGCTGGATTTTGGAGCACTCCAGCGCACTCGTCCCCTTGCCTGTTTGTTGCTGCTTGCAGGTTCTGCCATTTATCCTTGCAGCATCAAGTGCTACCTAGTATGTATGGGTATATCTATATCTCCATGAAAGCGGCAGAAGTGTGCTGTGCAGATGCTGGTAATGTGTTATTTAGTGTTTCAGTTGACAGTCTTAATCCAACCCAGGATAAATAACAGAAAATCCCTTATTTGCTATTTTGCGGGGCCTTTTGTAATCAATAATTGTGTTCCTAAGATCACTTGGTGTGTGCACTCGACCCATTCAGAACAGTAATGCAAAGCATGCCATTGTGAAGTGCACCAGAGGAACCAATTATTAGCACTTCCCACAGAGAGGGGTTGAATCATGCACTCTAAGCAAATTAAAGTCTTCCCGTACAGTCTGCACGAGTAGGGCCGCTTCACTGGTTCGCTTCATTCTGCTGTGCAGCTTGAAAAGACTCTCGTATGTTGGGGTGACTCACAAGCACCTTCCTACCCCCAAAAACTATTCGAGTCCCACGGTATTTTTAGGTCTCTGGGTTTTGACACAACAGCTGCCAGACTCACCTATTGCTAACAATATACATCGAGGAGACTTTTGGCCTGCCTATTTACACAACTGGTGTTTTTCAATCAGTCTCTTCCTGCCATTGGCGTGAGACTTTGTCAATCACGCCTTAGCTCTGCCTTGTGGCATATTAATCTCTCACCTGTTGCTATTGGCTTTATAGACATAACTTTCCAGAATAGTATCCAATTGAGTTGAACTTCATGAAGAGCTACTTTACAACTATAGCCCTCTCTGTTCGCTCATGTTGTTGCCTCGCTATAATTTGCCAAAGCTGTCTGCATTAGTACATTGAGCCCACACCTGTTGACTTTGCCAATGCTTGCTTAGTAAAGCCAAGAAAACCTAAGTATTGCACGTGAATTTCTCAGTGACTTTCTTCCTGATCAGTGAGTGGTCAGTAAGCACTCTTGGACAGCGAGGGCTCGATTCACTTGGGCTCTTTGAATCCCTTTATAGCTCAAAGTACACTGATGAGCAGAGAGTGTCTGTGCCACATGAACATGAATTCAGAATTGCAGGCAGAGATTTCCTTTTAAAATTTGGTTTGATATTGCACATGCTATCTTTCTGTTTACAGTCAGAACGTATCATGTGCAAAGGCCTGTTACATGCTGTACTGAAAGTGTTTTTTTGGTCAATGGGACAGTCTTGCCAAGTCATCCATTGAGAATTGAATGTATCTATGGCCCACAGTCCCAAACTGCTCCTGGAGACTGCTTAGGAGAAGAGGGTGTTAGGTGCTCTGTGTTTTTTTTGATCCAGTTCTGTTTGTTTAAGAACAGTCACGTTTTTTAGGAACTTTATGCCATAATGGTTAATTATGTTGTTTAAAAAAGAAATACCATGACAGTTTTTTTCAGCATCAAAGGATTCTTTTAAAACCTGCTTAGATTACAGAGATCTATGCGATCCATTACCACTTATAGTTTTTTTTTTAATCTATTCTATTGTTTGCATTTTTCTATGTTGGACCATTGATGTCTGCGTGTTGTACTCGGTCATAGGGTAGAAGTGTAATAAGCTTTTGTTGCTGTAAATATTTGCATATTCTGTACATAATGAAGTTGCTCCTAGAAAGGTATTGAAAGCTTGGTAGGAACCTGAACGGTCCTAGCCATAGGAATATATCATTTTCATAGTTGAGGTTTAGGAGTTGAAAACCGTGGTTCTCTGTAAGAGAGTGGTCTGTCCTCAAACATAGTGGCGTCCTGGGATTATGGGTGCTGATTTTGCCGTGCAGCCCCAAAAATTCCAGTTCGATGAGCTAGAGAGGTAAATATGAGGCGTGGCGGTGGAGAGAGATCAGTGTTATAGTGTAGCATAACTACAAGCAAATAGAGGAATGATGCTGCCTGAGTGGAATACATCCGTTTCAGGTTAACACAAACATAGCAACATAATTGAACGTCCAGGTTCTGAGGGTAAGTTAAAGTACTTTAATAAGCAACTGGCTAGCTAAGGAGGAAGCTGATCAAAGTACAAAACCAAAATAAAAAATATATATAATTTTTTTCTTTAGATGTTCATTTAATGAAGTTCTGTGGTGAGGTAAAGAAAATTGCTGCTTCTGCAAATGTATCTAAAACGGGCACTGGAAAAAGATATTGGTGGCATTCTGCCGTTAGCAGCTCCAAACTCTTGTTGAATTCTTGAAGGTTTCTTCATTTGTTTTTTGCCAGCATTGCTAAGACAGTCTTTGGCTACCGTCTTATGAATATTTGTAGCTGTGTAATCATGCCTCCTAGGAACCTTTTGAAAGCACCGATGCCTTAGGGAGAAGTATAGTGGTGCCAATAAGAAGTGGGTGTTACGTTATGATTATTGGCACAGCTTCACCTTGAAGGCCAGGTCTTTTCATCACACACGTTGTATTGTTACTGACATTTATGCATTCTTTTTGCACATTCTTTTTGATCCTTTTACCAGCATTCTTGAGTTGGTGTTGGCTGCAGACTTCATGTGGTTGTGTTGTGTAATGTGAGCCAGGGGTTGTCGGTAGTGCTACATTACATGGACAACTCAATATCTGGCAACAGAAAGGAAGGCACTTTGGACAGTGTGAGGAAGGAATTTGACACATGCGGATTGGTTGGTCAACTGTGTCACGTGACCGCCTTCTCCAGAGGTTTCACTGATGTTCTGCTGTGGAATGTCCCACTTCATGGGTCAAGGCCTGTAGCGATCAGTTTTAAAAAGGCATTTTTCAGAGACCGAAGTTATTTTAAGACAATTTTATGCAATATTTCTTTATTGTTTTTCAAACATAGAGGCAAGGTAGACACATCAATAGTCTGATCATTCAGGTTCACACATCAGCGTAGCACTTTTGGGAATATTTTCCAACAAGAGGATTTTATCAGTGCACATGGCCTAGCGAGTAATACACACTTTACTGTCTTCTGAAAGCGATGCCTCCTTCAAGCGGCATAACTTCTGTTGATATTCTTTCTTGAGGCGTTTTGCTTCTATGACAGTTCCTTGAGGAAATCTTGTTTTCGAGCTCGTTTGCAAGGAACATCTGCCGTGATATTTCTTTTGTGAGACAGTCTGCTCTGGTTATTTCAAGAGCTTGTTTGTAATAGCATGTATCTCAAAGGTAGTCTGCTAGTTCACTTCATTCTAGTGGGACTATGCTGTGCGATTCCATGAAAGAGAAGGCCTTGATAGTTTATCAACAACTACAGTTTACACTCTACAAATTCTTCCACCATTCTGACACCATCCAGAAGATTTAGTCAGGTGCACTAGCCTGGCCTCTAACTATGCATATTGTAATTGCATTTATATAGCGCTTACTACCCCTGACGAGGCTTCAAAGTGCTTTTCAGCAAGTAGCACACTACTCCGGAACCCAATAAGTATTAGTGGTGAATTAGTGAAGGGAAATATGAAATTAATTTGAATGTTGGATATGTGAGTCTGGTAGATGGATTAACAAGCATTTGCAATGCAATAGGTCTCGAAGTTACGAAAGTTTCAGCTATTGGCATTGTAAATAACAATGCCTTTTATTTAGGTTTTTAAAACGAAAACAAAAATAAAAGGCATTGTTATTTGCAAAATCAATAGCTCAAACTCGCATAAATGCGAGACCTATTGCATTGCAAATGCTTGTTTCTTTGGTCTTAAGCACTCAACCGGAGTGAACGTTTTCAGCAGGTCACCTTGTGTACTTCTCTCCCCTCTGTGCCTCTCCCTTGTACTGCTTGCTCCCACCAAACCGCTCCTCATTGATTTCCTCATTGTGATTATCCCAGGCCCTCCCTCCCACCTTCAGTTGTCTGTTTCACTCCAAGTCCTTACCTCTACCATCAGTTGTCTGTTTCACTCCCAGTCTTTCCCTCTACCTTCAGTTGTCTGTTTCACTCCCAGTCCTTCCTTCCCTCCCACCTTCAGTTGTCTGTGTTACTCCCAGTCCTTCCCTCTACCTTCAGTTGTCTGTTTCACTCCCAGTCTTTCCCTCTACCTTCAGATGTATGTTTCACTCCCAGTCCTTCCCTCTACCTTCAGTTGTCTGTTTTACTCCCAGTCCTTCCCTCTACCTTCAGTTGTCTGTTTCACTCCAAGTCCTTCCCTCTACCTTCAGTTGTCTGTTTCACTCCCAGTCCTTCCTTCCCTCCCACCTTCAGTTGTCTGTGTTACTCCCAGTCCTTCCCTCTACCTTCAGTTGTCTGTTTCACTCCCAGTCTTTCCCTCTACCTTCAGTTGTATGTTTCACTCCCAGTCCTTCCCTCTACCTTCAGTTGTATGTTTCACTCCCAGTCCTTCCCTCTACCTTCAGTTGTCTGTGTTACTCCCAGTCCTTCCCTCTACCTTCAGTTGTATGTTTCACTCCCAGTCCATCCCTCCCACCTTCAGTTGTCTGTTTCACTCCCAGTCCTTCCCTCTACCTTCAGTTGTCTGTTTCACTCCCAGTCCTTCCCTCTACCTTCAGTTGTCTGTGTTACTCCCAGTCCTTCCCTCTACCTTCAGTTGTCTGTGTTACTCCCAGTCCTTCCCTCTACCTTCAGTTGTCTGTGTTACTCCCAGTCCTTCCCTCCCACCTTCAGTTGTCTGTTTCACTCCCAGTCCTTCCCTCTACCTTCAGTTGTCTGTGTTACTCCCAGTCCTTCCCTTCCACCTTCAGTTGTCTGTGTTACTCCCAGTCCTTCCCTCTACCTTCAGTTGTCTGTGTTACTCCCAGTCCTTGCCTCTACCTTCAGTTGTCTGTGTTACTCCCAGTCCTTCCCTCCCACCTTCAGTTGTCTGTTTCACTCCCAGTCCTTCCCTCTACCTTCAGTTGTCTGTGTTACTCCCAGTCCTTCCCTCCCACCTTCAGTTGTCTGTTTCACTCCCAGTCCTTCCCTCTACCTTCAGTTGTCTGTGTTACTCCCAGTCCTTCCCTCCCACCTTCAGTTGTCTGTTTCACTCCCAGTCCTTCCCTCTACCTTCAGTTGTCTGTGTTACTCCCAGTCCTTCCCTCTACCTTCAGTTGTCTGTGTTACTCCCAGTCCTTCCCTCCCACCTTCAGTTGTCTGTTTCACTCCCAGTCCTTCCCTCTACCTTCAGTTGTCTGTTTCACTCCCAGTCCTTCCCTCTACCTTCAGTTGTCTGTGTTACTCCCAGTCCTTCCCTCTACCTTCAGTTGTCTGTGTTACTCCCAGTCCTTCCCTCCCACCTTCAGTTGTCTGTTTCACTCCCAGTCCTTCCCTCTACCTTCAGTTGTCTGTGTTACTCCCAGTCCTTCCCTCCCACCTTCAGTTGTCTGTGTTACTCCCAGTCCTTCCCTCTACCTTCAGTTGTCTGTGTTACTCCCAGTCCTTGCCTCTACCTTCAGTTGTCTGTGTTACTCCCAGTCTTTCCCTCCCACCTTCAGTTGTCTGTTTCACTCCCAGTCCTTCCCTCTACCTTCAGTTGTCTGTGTTACTCCCAGTCCTTCCCTCCCACCTTCAGTTGTCTGTTTCACTCCCAGTCCTTCCCTCTACCTTCAGTTGTCTGTGTTACTCCCAGTCCTTCCCTCCCACCTTCAGTTGTCTGTTTCACTCCCAGTCCTTCCCTCTACCTTCAGTTGTCTGTGTTACTCCCAGTCCTTCCCTCTACCTTCAGTTGTCTGTGTTACTCCCAGTCCTTCCCTCCCACCTTCAGTTGTCTGTTTCACTCCCAGTCCTTCCCTCTACCTTCAGTTGTCTGTTTCACTCCCAGTCCTTCCCTCTACCTTCAGTTGTCTGTGTTACTCCCAGTCCTTCCCTCCCACCTTCAGTTGTCTGTGTTACTCCCAGTCCTTCCCTCCCACCTTCAGTTGTCTGTTTCACTCCCAGTCCTTCCCTCTACCTTCAGTTGTCTGTGTTACTCCCAGTCCTTCCCTCCCACCTTCAGTTGTGTTTCACTCCCAGTCCTTCCCTCTACCTTCAGTTGTCTGTTTCACTCCCAGTCCTTCCCTCTACCTTCAGTTGTCTGTGTTACTCCCAGTCCTTCCCTCCCACCTTCAGTTGTCTGTGTTACTCCCAGACCTATTATTAGCTCCATCAAAGTGAGTTGATTTGTCACAGGTAAAAAGCAGCTGTGTGTCATCCGCGTATGAGACAATTTTAGCGCCTACTTTTTCTACCAAAGGTGCAAGGGATGATAGATATATATTGAATAGGGTGGGACTGAGGATAGAGCCCTGGGGAACACTCACGTTCATAGCAGATATGGGAGATGAAAAAGGGGGTAGCCAGATGTCCTGTGATCTATTTTCCAGGAAGGAGGACATCCAGGTTAGGGCGGCCCACCCAATCCAATGTTCAATAGTCTACTGAGAAGTTTCTTGTGTCCGACCATGTCAAAGGCCGCCAACAAATCGAGTAGGATCAGAACTGCTTTTCTTCCTTGGTGTAGCTTGCCCGTAATAAATTCTGTCACCTCCAACAGAGCAGACTCCGTACTGTAGTTAGACCTAAAGCCTGATTGTGCGTCATGGAGTAGCTTCCGGTCTTCAATATGCTTTATGAGAGCCCTGTTTACATGTTTCTCTAATACCTTAGAGAGGACGGGAAGTAGGGAGATTGGCCTGTAGTTGGCAGAATCGTTATGATCGACATTAGTTTTTTAAAAAAGGGGTAGAATCTTTGCCTGCTTCCATATGTGCGGCATATTGACAGAGGAAAGGTATAATTTAAATAGTTTGTTCACTGTAGGATTGATGATAGGTGCTAGTAAATTTAGTATATTCGTCGGGCAAGGGTCAGTTGGAGAATAAATGACATATGGCTGTTAAATGCTCCAGGTCAGTGAAATTTCCACAAGATCAAAGGGACGCTATGACTGGCAAATTTACCAGCCACTTGGTTAGAATAAAGAGATCAAAGTACCAGACACATTACAATAGTTTCCATTGTTGCAATTTATGCTCAACCGACTCATTTGCCTTCACGGATTAATAATGTTCACAGATTGCATGCAAGCACAGGATATCCAGGGCCATTGTCTACCCACTAATCTTCAATTTGCATTTCCACCAGCTCCGCTGTCCTGCTGCCCCCCAAATGTCTTCCCTCCCTCCCTGTTGCATGGCCAGGAATAAAAACAAGCATTGGCAAAGTCAATAGGTCTTGCCTGAGCAAGAGCTATTGGCTATGTCAGTGTCTTTCAACTATGTTGTAAAGCAGCGCAACTGCTTACCTTAGTAGTCTGTGGGTACCCCCATGCAAACCAGGGCATCCATTGCCCTCACAACGTCAGCTGTAGGGCACAGGCCGAATGTCACTGGTCCACGACCTCGCAGCCGGCCTCCAACTGCGGGTCCTTTAAATCAAACAACATGGCACCCCAAGTCCGTAGGTCATCTTTTAATTTGTCATTTCTACGAACATGCCTCATTCTCAACTCCTCCGCCACCGCCCATTCAGAAACATCTTTCTTTTTAAATTAAACTTATTTTAATGATTTTCCAAAAACAAGGAAAGCATAAATACATGTGCAGTAATACAATGGTAAAATAAATAAATATACAGAGTATTGCGTAGAATAAATGTGATGTAAGCAATTCGGCTACGAGTCTCTAAATGACTCCAAGGTGTATTTATTATGTGGTAAACCTGGGGTTTTAGGTTACGAATAAGCGTTTTTTTATTGATGATGAGAGTGCCGAATCGGGCACTGATTCAGCATATAGTGCATGTTTTACAAATATGCAGTTTGAGACTAGTATGTGGAAAAAATAGTAGACACGCTCAAGTATTATTCTCCAGAGGTATAGACCCATGCTAGGAGTGTTGGCTGGGGCTAGCTCCTCTGAAATTTGAAGTGTCCATCTGGGTTTCTCCTTTCTCCTTCATACATTTTTTGAGGATTATTGGATTCGTAAACACATGTGAAATACCTTGAGCCATGATCTGATACTTGGCAGGGCCTATGAATGAGTCTTGAATACCCGCAGCTTTCATCTTTGGACGTTGGGCTGGAAAGCCTTCACGAGTTTCAACTGTCGTTTTCATGTAGTCTTGCGCTATGAAGATTTTATGGCCTTTCCAAAGGATGTGATTAAGCTTCTTCACGTGGGACAGGATGAGTTTGACATGTTGATATCTTAGGGGTTTGCAGACAATGGGTCGCGTTATCTTCTGATGATGAGGTATCCGTTATGGTACTCTGTGTGTCCTGTCGAATTCCAGGTCTTTCTCGAATTTTATGTAGGTTGCTTGGTGAACCATTTTTCGAAAAAGAGGATGCATGATTCTGCTGATTCCTCTTCTCCTTCCGGCATACCTAAATACGCAGGTTTCCGCATCTGTTTCTATTCTCCAACTCTGATATTTCTCTGGAGATAAAGCGGGATGCATTGTTGAGTGTTTGGAAGGACTTTTTTGTTGTGTTTTCATTGTCTTCCAAGTTGCTAATCCTGTTCTCAGCTTCCGCAATTCTGCTATTAGTTTCCTTTATATCTTGACGGATTGTTGAGATTTAGTTTTGCATAATGTCAGTTTTTGTTTTGGTTGATTTGGCCAAGTAGTGGACGTCTGAAAGCTTTTTTGAGGATCATCTCCATTGTTGCGTTAATGTCTTGTTTTGTTTTGTCTGAACCGTGCTGCTTACCCACCGCCCCCCCAGCGCCTTTAGGCCCTCACGGGTGAGTAGCGTGCTTACAATTCCCCTGATAGATTGATTGATTCACTGAAGAGTCTGGGTGTGGAGGATCTGCTTTCACCCTCTTCAGTGATTGTTTAGTGTCTTTTTTGCCATTTTACACTTGAGATGGGTTTCAAGGAGAGGTTGTAATGATGTATAGCTGCGGAAACTACTAGAACTTCTTATGTAAGTTAATGAGTGTGTGAGAAGCCCATCAAATTCTTAAATCTTGAGTTGACTCAATCATGTCAACCGGAGGAGTTGATTGTCTGGTTGATGACCTGCGTTTGTATTTGTCGTGAGACCAGGCACAGCTTCTAGACAGGCACGGCTTGTAAACAGCGATTGTGCACAGCAATTGTGCACGTTTGAGCCTGGTATCCGGTATTGCCTGGCTCAGTGGTAGGAGGAGAACGCTTCGTGATGGGATGAGAATGACCCGAGTCTGCCACGTGTTAATGAATCATGAGCCATCTTAGGGTCAGGCGTGCAGGGTCAGGCAACCTGTACATGATGCGGGTCAATCAGTCCTAATGGTAAGTGTTTGATCTATGGTGGAGAATGTCTGGTGTAGACTGGTAGATAATGACTGGTGTCGAGGAGGTCCAATCATCAGGACCACAGAGTTCAACGGTGCCACATGGTGATCATTTTATGTGTTCTGCAGACCGCTGCATGTGCAAATGCAGGACCATATGGATCGGCTCTCCTCAGTTTCTGAGGGTATTTTTTAAAGGCGGTTTGGCTGTGGAAGATTTGCTGTCAGCTTGTCATTAGTAGTACCTCACTACGTCCTTAATCGTTCCCCTGTATGCATTTATGTTGCTGAGTCATCGACCATTTTAGGGTCAGGCAAGACAGTGGATAGGTGGAAGGTAGGTGGGCCCAGAAGCGCTTGCTAATAGTAGTTTTTTTTTTATTAGTTTGGAGTCTGGAGCCTGGAGTCATGCATGCTGTGTGTGCTTAGTCGCTGAGCTAGGTTGCTTCTTTGATCGCGATTAAAGTGCTGCATCATCCGCCATTTTAAGATCAGGCACCAGGGTCAGGCAAGCCGGTGAGTTACAGCTAGTTGGTACTGTGCATGACTGAGAACTTGCAGGTGCTTACTTAGTCTTGTTGAGGGACCAGCCTTGACCCTGAAGCAATGTGTGATTGATCGTTGAGCAGGAGCGGTCACAGGGAGCTCAATCAGGTTCTCGCTAGTGTGCCGCGCTGACCGCGTTGTTCCCTTGTCACGTTTCTCGTCATAGTAGTCTGCTTCCACCTAGGTGTATAACACAGTGAGTGGATCGTCTAAGTCTTGTGTTAAGCCTCCAACTCGACCATGTAGCTGGGAGAATCTTTAAAATGAGCCGCGATTAGGGTCTGTAGGGTTTTTTTCTTCCCTGCCACGTGGGTTATTTCCAATCGGCCTAGCTCTTCCTACCTTCCGCCGTCGAATCCAGGTAATAGAGGGTTTTTCTTAGATCAATTGATACTCGCGATGATAGCAATAATTACAAGTCAAAATTAATCTTCCTTTGCCCTCATACTCTATTTTGGCCTCGGATGTGCACATTTGTTTGTCCCTCCCGAGCGGAGCGGAGAGCTCACACCACCATTTCCTCGCTCTCCAAGCCACGCCCCATTCAGAAACATCTTTCAACCATTTCATATATGTGGGCAGAATCGAGCTAAGTCATTTAATTGCTATGCATCGTTTCGCCAACACCAGGCCTAGGGGGACAAACATTCTGTGTAGTTTTTTCTTTACAGGAGAGGGAGTCAAGCCCAATAACACCTATTGGATCTCACACTTTATAGCCCAACCTGAGACTCTATTAAGGTTTAGCGGTATCTCCCACCAGTAACAGGAAAGAGAAGGACAAGACCACACCATGTGTATAAAGTCCTCCGTCGGGGCCCTACAGCGCGGACAGAAGGCTGGTCGGGTAGCATAAATAGCTTGCAAGGCTTGTGGTGTGAGATCGGTTACATTCCAATAGCTTAAAATGGGCATTGGAGCCAGCTGTTCGTACTCCCTCATGTATCCTCACCCATTCCCCTGCTGTTAGGGGGTCTCCCAGTATGTCCTCCTACTTGCCCTGGATGCGGAGTGTCAGCAAATCATCACATAGCGCCCTATAAGTCGGTGAGATCAGTCTACGACTGTGGGCCAGATCCAGTAGTGGTAATTGGAGCGCAGTGGTGTGCCCGAAAATATCAGCTGTAGCTCGCGAGCTGTGGTCAAAAATGTTATATATTGCGGGTATTGTCCCTTAACCAAAGAAAAGGATTCAATGGCCTCATACCTGGTAATAAACTGGACTCCAGGATAAAGGTCCCCCATAGTTTCATACCCCAATCCCACCCTTTCTACACTGACATGGGTCGGCGAACCACAGGAACAGCTGCACCACCCACAAGGCACATCAGGGGCATAAGGCGCGTGCCAAACCATTCTTCTGACTACTCCCTCCCAGATGCCGGCCACTAGCCGAGGATATAAGGGAGGGCAGAGCGGACCCACGATCCACTCATTAGCAGGTCCGGTAAGGAACACCCTATAGGGGTGCCCTATAGGAGCTGTTTTTCTCAGTTGTCTTCCGGGTCAAGCCAGTGAACCACATGCTGCAGGTGTGCTGCCATGTAGTAGAGTTTAAGATGTGGAACCTCAAGGCCCCCCAGGCCCCATGTCCTCTTTAATGTGGCAAGTTTAACATGCCTGCGCTTGTTTCTCCAGAGTAAATCTACTATAAGGCTATCCAAGTTACGAAAGTAGTGCCTGGGGATCTCCTACAGGATGCCCTGGAGTGCATAGAGGCAGCGAGGTAGTAGGACCATTTTCACAATGGCTACCCTGCCCATAATGGACAAAGGTAGTTCTTTCCAGGTTCGGATCAAAGCATGAAGACCCTCCACCACCCTCCCCCCATTGGGAGCTAAAAACATTGGGGCAGTGTGGGTCAATTGAACTCCCAAATACCGAATATCTATAATCCCCCAGGGGAACTCCAACCAAGGAAAGCTCCCCGACTGGGATCCCCTCTAGGTTTCCCAGTAGAAATAATTTGGACTTATCCGGGTTAACACAGAGATTGGAGAGCTCTCCAAACTCATGCATGACATTAAGAAGAATGGACCCTGAGTAGGTCGACTGTCATAAGTATACCAGGGCGTCTTCAGCATATAGGGAGACAACATGGTTGGTCTCCCCCAGCTTTATTCCCCAGGGGCCCATAGCTCATCGCAGGGACATTGCCAGGGGTTCCATTGCGAAAGCGAACTATAGGAGCGAGAACGGGCACCGTTGTCTAGTACCCCTACTCAACCGCACAGGGGTCAGAATAGAGGAGACAAACCCATTGAACAAATCTATGGCCCAGTCCCATTTCACGCAACACCTGCCAGAGGTAGGCCCAATTCAGGGAATAAAATGATTGCTCGATATCCAACAGTGCCATGGTATAAGGATCATCCATGAGTCGTGGAGCATGGTAGACGTTGATTTACTGCTGCAGATTGTGAAGGGTATTACGCCATGGGATGAAGCACAATTGGTCAGCATCGACATCTGGGGAACAGGCATGCCGTAAGTACACCTCTAAGAAGTTTCACATCAATGTTAAGTAGCGATATTGGTCGGTAGGCCAAAGCAGTCATAGGGTCTCTCCTGGGTTTCGGTACCATGACAATTTACCCGCATTGTAGCCAGTAGGCCACCAACCCGCAGAGCCTCTGTATACACCTCCAGAATTCCACAGGTAGGGTTTTGGCAGGCTTGAGGTGTTGGATAGCAGCCATCTGCTCTCCTCTCTAGTAAGTGGAGCATCTAAAATTTCACTTGCGTGTGGCTCAAGGCATGAGAGCAGAGCGCCCGCCAGGTAGTCCTGTAATCTATGGGGAAGCATAAATGTTCACTATACGTGCGACTGAGATAGGCCTGGAATATCTCATTAATCTCCCTCTGCGTGCGGAACACATTTCCAACAGCATCATATAGGGTGAGTATGGGGTACCCGGGAGACACCTGTTGGATCAGCTGGGCCAGCAGTGCTCTCGTTTTATCACCCTCCATGTGCAATTACTGGCGGTAGGTGGTAAAGTTGCATTTTTCAAGCCTGTGCCAGTCCTCTAGAAGTTCTGACCTGGCCGCAGGCTAAGCAGGCATATTTTGTGGGTGAGAGAGCAGTAGGACCTCCAACTGCCCCAGTTGTATTTCATGCTTGCTTATGTCCAGCTCCAGCTGTTGGTGAACTCCATAAAACGTTTTAATACAAACCACCTGGGGGATGATCTTCATCACCTCCCAGTCAAGGGCCCTAGTGCTCCAGTTTTCAGCAAAGTAATGCACTTGTGTCTCACCCACTGTAGCCACAAATGGGGAGTGCTACAGCTGGATTGCTGGGTGAATAGGCTCGCCTCCAAAACTCAGTAGGACTGTGGAATGGTCCGCGATAGACCAGGCTTAATATACCACCTCCGTAACAAAAGATGTAATCTCAGCGGAAACAAAGCAATAAAAAGGCAATGATGGGTACCTGCGGCCAGAGTATAGCATGAGAATAATCTCTTCGTGGGGTGTCTGTCTATCCAGACATCACGCTGGTGTAAACCACACAGCATGTTCCGGAACCCACAAGTCAGTTGGGGTTTAGTGTGGTACCTGGGGCACTCCAGATCCAGCGCACCATCGAGAACTCAGTTGCAATCCCCTTATAACACTGCGATCGCGTCAAGGTATGGTGAGGCCATCATCACGTCTGCCATGAAGAAATCTGGGTAATCGATATTCGGGGCATACACATTGATAAGGCACACTGCCCAGCCATCCAGGGTCCAATACCAGATGACATAACGTCCCTCCGGATCTACAATAGAGTTCTTATTCCTAGACGGGACCCCCGGTGCCATCCAAATAAGCACCCATAGGCTTATCCCAAGTATGATGTAGCATAGATTTGTCCTCTTCAATGTTTTCTCAATGCAGTAAATACAGTTCCCACAGACATGTGTTTCTTAGAAGAATGTAATCAACACCCAATATCTTTTCAGATAGTCATACAATCGCCTGTGTTTCTCAAGCTTAACTAGCACTCTGACATTAAATGAAAGGAGTTTGGTTATGGTAGGAGCCATACCTCATGTACACCACACACCCACACTGTCCCACAGATGGCACAATCCCACAGACACACCGGCCAGAACCAGATACCATCTGACCAAACAGGAGGACCCACATGCACAAGAGCGATACGAACATACCAAGACCTATCCAAACATGGGAAACAGAACATCACCCGACTACCCCCTCCCCTTGCCAGTGCAACCAACCCATCCAACCCAGACAAAGACAAGTTGATTGGCGCCAGACGCCTCCTCATTACTCAAACTTTGCGATTCACAAAAATGAAAACAGTGCAAGAGAATCCCCACACACCTCCTACCCATAGAAGAGTTGTGCTCCGCTAGAGGGTAAATCGTCAGAAAGACCAAAACACTCTAGCGCTCCCCTGTGGCTACCAACCTCTGGGCACAGGCACTCCCACCATCATCTAAAAGAAAAACATAAACAACACTGAACATAGCGTTCACATAAAGGAGTCTCTCTAAAACCAACTGTGCCACCGTATAGCAGGTGGTTGAAGTCTCCGTAGCACCTCATCCAGATGGTGAGGGGCACCGACCAAGATCTCTGCTGTCAACAGGACAGCCGCCCCCATGCCAGAGGAGGCTCGGGGTATTGAAAGTTTCACAGCAAGTCAGGCGCAGTTGAATGTTCAGGTAGAGGTTGCGCTATCACCGGTTAAGCCAGGTTTCACTTGCTGATCCTCAGATCCCCTCTCTGGGTCCAGGGCCACATTCTTGTCCCGCAGAGTGTCAACCGAGCAGATCACTAATTTCTCCCGCTCGGCAATGTTCTCCAGGCTCCTCCAACTAACCTGTCCCCTCTGGAGACAATCCGACTGGTGCTGCGATCCCTGTGAGGGCGTATTCTGCTGCCAGAGCCACCAGCCAGTGAGTACAGCCAATCGCTAGCCTCCCCAGATGCAAAGAAGAAATTGCTCTCCCACCCTCGCAGCTCCACCTTCAAGTGAGGCCCTCCTGAGCCGCTGCACTCTCGAGTGTTGGTGGTCGAGGCCCTCTTCCACCCACAGGCTATACCTGCACCTCATTCCTGGTGGTCCAGTGGACCTCTCACTCTTTCTCTCTCTGTTTTTTTGCTTGCTTTTTTCTCTCACCTCTTTCCTTTCACCTTTGTTTTTCACCCTTTTACTGTCACTTTCTTTCTATAACTTTCCCTCCTCCTTTCACTTTTCACTTCTTTATTCTGTGCACCTCTCTTCCATTTTTTTCCTGCTGCTGCTGCCCCTACCAGGCCCTCTCCCCCAGCGCGACCAGCCCAAGCCAGTTTCCCTTCCCCGCTCCCGCCTCCCAGCTGTCCAGCCCTCCCTGACCCCAACTTAATGGCGGCTGCTGCTGTGTGTCTGTGCCGCTGGCGCGCCAAAGGCAAGCCCGTCTGCGCCCATCCGCAACCCGAACGCGACCCGGGCCAAAAACCCTGTACCTCGGAACCGCCAACGCTACAACCCAGCGGCACTCTACTCACTCAATCCAGGTCGCAACAACAATTGCAAACTAGCATCACCAGCCAACACCCACGGACCCTTCAGCTGTCACCGCTGCCGAAACTCCTGCAGCACCGCAAAGACCACGGATCCAGCACAACCCGCCCGCAACAACGTGACCGCACCAAAGACCCTGCAATGCATCCTCCTCAACATCCGATCCCTCCACAAACATGCCACCAAATTCTGGGACCTCCTCGACAGCACCACCCCAGACATTGCATTCTTCACTGAAACCTGGACCAACACCACCTCTGGACCTGACATCGCCATTCCCCTAGGATACAAGATCTCCCGGAAGGTCCGCCCCCCCGCCCTGAGGGGGGGGGAAATCGCCATTGTCCACAAATCCACGCTCCGGCTGAGCACACTCTCGACGAGCCTACAGACCTGATGGAACACCTACCCTTCAAGATACAGGCCAGCCCTACCACCACCCTCCGGGGAACCCTCATCTACCGACCCCCCGGACCCTGCAGACCATTCACCAACTCCATCACGGACAGCATCACCCCACAGGCCATCGTGTCCACCAAATACACCTTGCTAGGAGACCTCAACTTCCACCTCGACAACCAACAAGACCCCAACACCACATTCCTCCTGGAAAACCTCCACAACATTGGATGCCACCAAATTGTGACCGAGCCCACACACTCAGTGGGACACACCCTAGACCCCATTTTCACCACAGGAAACTCCATCACTTTCAGCCACACCACCGAACTCCAGCGGACAGACCATCGCTGCATCCTTTTCACCTTCAGAACACCCACCATTCACAGAACCCAACACCTGCTCCCAAGCAAAAATTGGACTAAAATCACCGACGAGCAGCTCACCACCTCACTTGGCAACTCCACCCCAGCCATCGCGGACAACGACGACCACAACACCGCAGCCCGAACCTTGCACAGATGGATCTTAGACTGCACCATCACCATAGCACCCCTCAAGAAGAACAACAACACACGTGCCAGGAAAGCCAGGTGGTTCACCACCGAATTCTGAGAGTCCAGATGCACATGCCACCGCCTCGAAAAGACCTGTAAGAACTCCAAATCTACAGAAGCTCACAACAGCTTCAGAGCTGCCACCAAAGCCCACCACCAACTCATCAGAAATACAAGAAAGAAAGACACCAAAGACAGAATCTCCACGCACGCGCACAACAGCAAAGAACTCTTCAGCATCATCAAGGAGTTCGCCCAACCCATCAGCGAGTCTACAGATATCCCTCCCTCACAAGACCTGTGCGACAAACTAAGTACCTTCTTCCACCACAAAAACAAGAACATTTACGACAATTTCGATGAAGACAGCCAACACACAGAACCCTCACCAACTACCCCTGACACCTTGAAGCCAACGATTGACAGCTGGACAGCCCTCACCATCGAAGACACACTGAAGACGATGACGTCAATCCACTCCGGGGCCCCCATGGACCCCTGCCCCCACCACATCTTCAACAGAGCCGCTGACACCATCGCACCCATGCTTCGCCACACCATCAACCGCTCCCTCGCAAATGTCTCCTTCCCCTAAGACTGGAAGTACGATGAGATCAAACCCCTCCTGAAAAAACCCTGGGCAGACCCCACCACCCTCAAAAACTACAGACCCATCTCCCTACTCCTGTTCCCAGTGAAAGTCATTGAGAAAGCCATCAACAGCCAACTAGCCACCTTCATCGAATAGCACAACACCCTTGACTCCTCCCAATCTGGCTTCAGAAAGAACCACAGCACAGAAACAGCCCTCCTCACCGCAACAGATGGCATCCGCTCCCTCCTGGACAGAGGAGAGACAGTAGCCCTCCTCCTCCTCGACCTTTCAGTGGCTTTCGACACAGTCTCTCACCGCACCCTAACACGCAGACTTCACGACGTAGGGATCCTGGACAAGGCCCTCGACTGGATCCGCTCATTACTCTCCAGCAGAACGTAGAGGGTCAGACTCCCTCCCTTCCTCTTGGACCCCACACCGACCACCTGCGGAGTCCCCTAAGGATCCTCCCTCAGCCCCACGTTGTTCAACATCTACATGACTCCGCTCGCCCCCATCATCAGAACTCACGGACTCAACATTGTTCTATACGCAGACGACATCCAACTCATCCTCTCCCTATCCAACGAACCCAACGCAGCCAAACACAACTTTCAAGAAGGCATGGAGGCAGTCGCCAAATCGATGAAGAGCAGCTGTCTACAACTCAACACAGACAAAACAGAAGTACTCATCATGGGCCCACACTCCGATGCCTGGAACGACACCTGGTGGCCCCCGCCTTCGGAAGCCTGCCCACCCCCATGAACAACACACGCAACCTCGGAATCATCCTGGACTCCAAACTCAAAATGGACCGCCAGATCAACTCCGTCGCATCCTCCTGCTTCCACACCCTCTGCCTCCTAAGCAAAACCTTCACATGGATCCTCCTCGAACACAGAAAGACCATCACACCTGCCCTCGTCACCAGTAGACTTGACTACAGCAACACACTCTACGCCGGAATCAACAAAAACCTCACCCGCAAACTTCAAAGCATCCAGAACACCGCCGCCAGACTAATCCTCAACCTGCCATGACACTGTCACATCACCCAGCACCTGTGTACACTCCACTGGCTCCCCATCGAGGCAAGAATCACCTTCAAGATTCTCACCCATGCACACAAAGCCCTCCACAACACCGGACCAGCATACCTGAATAGCTGACTCACATTCCAGGCACCCCAAAGGACCCTACAATCATCCCAGCTCTCCCACGGTGTGGTTCCTCGCACCAGGAAGTTCAGATCAGGAGGCCGCTCCTTCTCCTCCCTCGCTGCCAGAGCCTGGAACGCCCTCCCGCTCCACCTCAGACAGACGACATAATTCCCCAACTTCACGAGGGACATAAAAACATAGCTCTTCGATAGACCCCCCAAGCGCCTTGAGACCGTTACGAGTGAGTAGTCATGCTTAACAAACCCATGATTGATTGATTGATTGATTTGACTTTCCCTTCATATTGTATATGTAGTTTTACCGGGAACATCAGACTATACTTCATGTTGAGGTCCCTGAGTCTTCTATTGACGGAAAGAATCGTTTTCTGCTGACCCTGCACTATCTGGGTATAATCAGGAAAATGGAAATAGGATGTCCATCACACAACAATGGACCAGGTGTACGAGTGCTTTGCAGGATGGCATCGTGGGAATTAAACAAACGGGCAATGATAGCCCTTGGCATCTAGTCTTGGCGGAAGGGCCAGGGCTCGGTGCATACGTTGTATTGTACAACATTTCGAGAGCCTTTTAGAAGTAAGGACCATGGTGATCCACTCCTCCAAAAAGTTCGGCGAACTGCCCCTCCGCTGTCTCTGGAAAACCCACAAAACACAGGTTATTTCTGTGGGATCGCCCCTCAGATTCTTTCATTCAATCATCTAATCGGGTCGCCAGTTTCTGCAGATTGATGACGGTGTCACGGAGAGAGTGGACCTCTTGCTGTAGGGAATCTACCTGCTGGTTCGCAGTCATCACTCAATCCACCACCTTGCCATCAGCAGGTTGACAACGATTGCGGCAGAGCCAATCTTATTTAGCAGTTCATCCTGGGAATTATGAATAGCCGCAAGGAGGTCTGCCAAAGACAGAGTTGCGTCCGCCGCTCCCCCTGTTGTCTCTGGAGTACCAAGCATGGCCCCATCTCGAGCTGGGCCCTCTGAGGAAATAGGCTCTGTGTGGATTATGATTTTATTAATTTGTGCACGCTTGGTACCCTTGTCTACCACCATTGTGGTAAGAGGCCGTCGCGGTTAGGGATGTCAAGGAGCTCGAGACAATAGAACTCCTCAACAGTCCGCTCTTCTAGTCGCAGGATGGGAGCCCTCCTTAGAACAGGCCATAGGAATATGTCATGGTCAGCGGTAGCCTCCATGCAGACCGCAGAAGACTCCCACAGACCAGAGAAGGCAGGTGGCCGCGGGCTCAGAAAGGATCTTGTGGAACAGCTTCAATGTCACAGAAGAAGGGCCCCCACCTGGTCTCTGCATGAGCAGCTACAGCCACGGTGGCCCTCAAGCCTCCGTGCCATGGCTCAGGCAGGGCAACAGGGCCCAAAGGCATCAAGCAGCTCCCGCTGCAGTGGTTGCTCAAGTTTAGCTGTGCCCCTCCTGGTACCGCTTGTCCCCACCTCAAATCTACTCCATCAAGGTCCCTCAATGCGGTCAGGACAACCTAAAATAGCCAGGCAAGGAACTCCCGTGGTAGGTTTCAATGCAATTACTAAGTACAGGGATGGTCCGTGGGCACAGGCACAGGGTTCTATCTCACCCGTTAATGATGGGGTACATCACCCAAAAGGCAAATTAGGCAAATTAGGGGGGCAGCCCCAATCGCAGGCGAGGCCCAGTCCATGCAGAAGGGCCCGTGAGCTCAGACACAGTGCTCCATTTTGTAGGATAATGATGAGGACCCGCCGCGTCAAAGGTGAAACCCTGTCTGCACCAGGAGGCGGCCCCAATCTCAGGCGAGGCCTGCTCAAAGCAGGAATCTCAGCAGCATCAGCCCCAGGTGTCTGTCCTCCTGCACAGCTCCACCAGCTCCAAAGTTCTACATATACACTACTTGATATATATATATATATTTCTGCAAGCATAAAAAAGTAAAGAAGTAGGCTAGCGGCCTAGGCACACCATTCTTGGCACTAAAGTAAGCGCCTTTTCGGGTGACTGTGCACATGTGATCAAGCAAAACGCAATAATTCATAGAGCAAGACAGCCAATGGTTGAAATAGGCTGACTCATTGCCCCATGCTATGTGCTACGGTAGGCGGAGCTTAATGTGAATGGCACTTAAATGGATCAGTGGGTGAAGAGGGTTGACCAAAATCTCCTGTATTTTTATGATGTTTTTATTTTTAGAAAAATTGAGCCACGTGAACCAGTTCATTCTGGATCTATTGCCCTGCTATTACCAATTATTTTCTCTTAGCATGGACTAAGAAATGTATCCAGATAATTTTGAACAAGGGAAGGACTCTTGTCAACAATATTGTATTATAAAATGTATAAGTCCATTTTCTAAATAGCGAATATTTCATTTAATGTTTAGAAATTTAGATCAGAAATTGTGAAAAAACAATCCCTATCTCAGCAGCGGTCTCACCGGCTTAGGTGCAGCGGTAAGTGTTACCTGAGCTAGGACAGCAGTGTCAAAGTTACAGTTGAGGAACCTATGCAAATGAGAGTAAAGGACAAAAGTCTGAAGCACTTTGTTGCAACAGTGCCACTCTTCGTTGTTTCATGTATACCCTTAGATGCCCCTGTTGGGACAGGGCGTTTTCTGTGGGACACTAGGGTGCTTCTGTAGCCGATCTCACAAGTCACTGAAAATATGCTGTAGGATTTGATTGTTACCTAAGAGAACATGAATACATGTCCACTGAGCATCTCCCTGTTTACATGGAATGAGACCCCAGAGTTTGCCCCTCGAATTCGAGGTCGAATTGGCATGCAAAGCGAATCCTTCTTTTACAGAGAGTGGCTACTGCTGTCTCTACCCAGGCTGCGGTAGACTGACAGGAGTGGCAGCATTCATCTATACTCAGGGGTACCTGTACACCTTGGGAGGGGTTGCCCACCAGCTCCCTTCTGGTAAAGTCTGTGTGGTCTCCCTTACCTGGTTTCTTTTCCCCTCTATCATGTGGCATTAGTATGTTGACAGAAAGTGTGTTCAATGAGAAAGGCTGGATTGACGAGACATTGAGGCATATTTTCAAAGAGCTCATACAATGCACAGTAGCAAGTGAAGTTGCTGCCCTGTGTTGCGTGAACAAGAGATAGAGCTAAACTGCATGATATCTTAAAGGAAATGGTGCAGTTCTGCTCTGTCCATGCACTGGAACACTTGTCACGACCGAGCTCCAATTCAGACTCCCTTGCTCCATAGTGCAAGGGTGTCTGTGTTAAGGTATGACAGTTGTGTGAAGGAAGGGATGCCTTTTTAGGATATTTCCACTTTGTATTTGTGCTGCAGGATGCAGCACACATACAAAGAACAAATAGCGAGAAGAAATTAAGGTATTTCTCTTCAGTACACTGGCCTCAGGTAGGTGCTCAATTTTGTCGCAAACCCATACAAGTATTTATAGATATGGGCTTGCGTCAACATCTTTGAGTGGGTCCACGGGAATGCATATACACCACCCATCGAACGCCTACCTGACCTAAGGTAACTCAAGTCAATGCAATGTGCTGCTTTTCTTTTTTTCCGCACAGTAGCACAAACAGGTTTAATGAAAACCAAGCAGGTAGATGTTCTGCTGGACATTCCATCACCATTGTGCCCCTCTCTAGTCCTTGGAGAAGCTTTGTGGGCTGGGGAAGGAACCAGCCCTTATTTGTGTTTAGCTCTGGCTTTCCTTCTGCTAAGTGATGGTCTGCACCTCCTGGCCTGGAAGAAATTACAATACCTCCCTGGGGATAGCAGGGACCATGAAAGGGGAGGATGGCAGCAGATTCCTCTCATGCACTGATCACATAGTGACCATGCAGGAAATATACCCCAGGATTAAAAGCACATCCAGGATTCAAAAGTAGCAGTCGTCCTGATTTGATGAGATAATGGTGGGAAAAAGGGCTTCTTGCTATACCCCATATCCAACAATACCCTGTTTTAAGAAAATTCATCCAGTGGGTAGGAACTGCACCTGACTAGGTTAAACCTCTTATACCAAGAAATACACTGAAAGCGTAGTGGGAGAATCCACTAGCCCCATTCAGAGGGATTTTTTAAAGATAAGTCCTGAAATTTAAATGATTAACAGTGTAGATGAGGGTTCATGCAAACTTGATCAGTGTATTTTACATAATAAATATATAAACATTTATTTCATAACATATTTTAACACACGGTGAGAGCTGCCATTGTGTGGTAGCAACACCTGAGCCTGATGTTCAAACTTTTAACACATTACATATACTCTTATTTTTCATTATAGCCTTATAGTTTTCTGTCAAGGGCTATACTGGTTGTTAAAGACCCTGGACTTGAGCTATGCGTTTGACGTATAGCCTGAGGCAGAAGGGTTATAAGGCTATTTGAACATTCTACCCACTTAGGATAGAATGTTCTAAACTATGTTTTTTCTCAGGAATAAGGATGTATTTTTGTTTGTCCTAGGAGCGTCTTAGTCTAGGCTTGCAGGTTTCCCCAAGAAGAGGGCAAGAGTGGCTTTTGATCAGAGATTTTTATGCTTAAATCTTTCTATGGTACGCTTAGGCACTTGCTACTGGGCCTCTTGGTCCTGTGAGAGTAGCTTTCGGGTGACATGACTCCCTGCCTCGGCATTTGATAACACCTGGTCCAGTGAGAAGGAGCCAAAGGCAGTACATCTGCTGGCTGTGGTGAGTGTGACTGGTTGTTTGATTTATGACAGTCCTTGATGTGTTACTGGCGTGAGCTACTCGATGCAACAGCCTTTCTACCGTTGGTCGCTCATGTTGAACTCCAAGATTTTTGTGCTGTGGCTTAATGTTTTTATGTCTCGCCTAGGCAGCGCTTGCACTGTCTGTTCGAGACATGCTGTATTCATAATATGGGCATGAAACTCCACTCACTTTCCGCCCATCTTTTTAATTGGCTCCTGTCACTGTCCTTTGTAAATGGTGGCTTTTCATTTGTCAAATATGCTTAGTAGTCCCTCCTTAGTACCACCTTTTCTCTTCTTGTGACCTCCGATGAGGACACTCCCTGTTACTCCTGATGTTTTAATTACAGCCTTGGTGCACTATTTTATTAAATGGCGTTCTCCTGCCTGCTGTTGCAGGCAGGAAATGCCTGCCGCAATACTTAAATTTTTTTTTAGTTTAACCAGCGTGGCACGTCTCAGCTGAAATAATGGCGGCCGCGCTTTTCTTTTGTTAGTTGCGGCTTGCCGAACATAGCCACATGCCTTTTTTCTGTTTCTTTACTTTTCTTTAAATGGTTGCACGCCTCGCTTTAGCTTTAAACATTTTGACCTAAAACGGGGGTGCCACAATTGCTTCAAAAGTAAAGAAATAGAAAAAAATGAGTCCCCACGCCTTTTTTTCCATTTCTTTACTTTTGAAGCAATCGCAGCAGCCGCGCTTTAGCTTTAAACATCTTAGGATAAAACGCGGTTGCCACGATTACTTCAAAAGTAAAGAAATAGAAAGAAACTGTTAGCCATGAGAAGGCTTTAAAGATGGTACCACTGAAGAGCTGGTTCATAAAGTTTAGATTTGATATCTCCCAAGAGCAACAGCTCCTGATTTATTGATAAAATTAGAAGACGGTTCCAGATTGCTGAAAATCATTGCGATATTGGAATATGAAAAAAACTTCATAGCTTCCTGCAAGACCTGCGAGAAAGAGAATAAGATCTTGAAGTGGACTTCTTTTGGGATATTTAAATCCACCACAATTCCTTTTAATATATATTGTCATTCCAAATAAAATATGTGAAAGCAAGAGCCTCCAAAGGATGAAGCCCAGTTTAAGAGCTCCCGAGATTTTCCCATCAATAGCCATTATTAAAGTTGAACATTTGGAAGGTCCACGCCAGCCAGAGTAGTAATCACAATTGTATATAGTGGTAGGTCCACCATGGTTTCCTATGACCCACATTCAAATTTAGATATTGCTCTATTTAATTACTTGAAAAAAGCAGTACTAGAAATAAGTATAAAAATGTAGGCAGTATCACCATTTCAATTATATTACTCAAAAATTTGTGAAACTGGTAAACGCAGTCTATGATTGTAATTACGTTGGAAGGATTCGGCTATGTTACAAGTTAAAGTCACCAGCAGATATGTTGCATGGTGTTCGACTCAGGTATCCAAACGCTCCAATTCACTGGCACTGTAAGCCTGGGTTTCAAACAGTGAGGCAAGAGCCCAAAAATACTCAAATTCTTGGACCATATTTTTGATTAGGTAGAAGCAGAAGTGGATCAGAAGTGAAAACGTAAGCAGCCACTTTAATGATGAACCCTTATTTATGGATTGAAGCAACTGAGGTGGCCTTCAAAGGCTTCTTGAGTTCCGATAGTTAAGAACCTTGGCATGAAGTTTGACAACTCATTCACTTTATCTGAACAAGTAACTGTAAATTGATACTTGTATAGCGCACTACTCACCCGTAAGGGTCTCAAGGCGCTTGTACGAATACCGCTGTGGAACCCATCCTGGCTTTCCCTGTGAGGCATCCGCTCCTGGGCACTTCCAAGGTGGAGGCCAGGCATCCTTAGCGTTGTGGGGGCCGTTGTAAAGATTATGCAAGCTATTGCCTAGAATTGCAGAGTGGGACTCCATGATTGGAACGGCACCGAGGCTAGAATTATCAGGTCCGTGGAATTTTTGAGCCCAAGACCCGCCGAGGCAGGGAATTGAACCCTGGTCCCGGGCTAGACCTCTGCATCAGGGGCTGCCGCTCTAATCATTGGTGAACTGTAGTTCACCAAAGCTTGTTTGTTCCAGCTACACTGCCTTAAATGATTACTCTCTTGATCTACCCTTGCTCAGAAAATAACAGTTTCGAACGCTTAGATCTCAACAGGTTTAGATTATTGTAGCACCATGTACTTCAAACCACCTGCATTGCTTACTAATAAATTACAATGAATTCAGAATGTTGCTGCTAGACCAGCTAGCAGCGCTCATCACACCCATTACATTACTTCCATCTTGGCTCAACTGCACTGGTTGCCGGTGAAAGATAGAATTTTCTTCAAATCTGTATGTCTGGTCCACAAAGCAATCTATTCACCTAAAAGTTCTCCTCTGAAGTCCAGTTTCAGGCAGTACCTTCCTGGTCGCACTTGTCATTAGCTTTTCCCTGTAATTTGATGATTCATTTGCTTTGGGGCAAAAGAGTAGGCGGACGTGCTTTCTTCGTTATTGTTTCTCAGATTTGGAAAACATCTTCCGGTTGCTCTCAAGGCCAAGCCACGCCTCTTAAGAGTCAGGAGGCTCCTGAATATCTGGCTTTTTCCTGGCGTTTAACGATGATAATCAGCAATTGAAGCATGGGTCTGTACGTGACCTGTTTTTAGGGCAAGGATACCCCAGGGGGTAATCAGTTCTTTATTTGTGCCGGTCTTTCTCCCCTTTATGAGAAATCACGTCATGGTGGGACTGTGTGCGTATTTTTAAGCAAAGTTCATTACCGGAGCATTTAACTATTTATTATATATTGAAAAAAAAGATAAAACTTCCAGAACTTAAACCCACAGTTTAAATTGATGTGGGTTGTGCCAGCTGCATTGGGCCAGTGAGTAAAACCTTGGGCCTGGGAACATTGTGCCAGATTTACCACTTCCTTATGCACCGCAGTGCAGCAGCCACAAATGCTGCACTGCATGAAAAGGAGAGAGCAGGAGAGCGCCATTTTTACAGAAATATGTCTCCTCGACTTTAACCCTTTTCCCTCTTTTGTATGTGTGCTGTAAAGTGCAGCACACACACAAAGTCAGAAAAGGAAGGACAAATTAAAGCATTTCTCCTTTGTTGCGCCTACTTCAAAAAGGTGCAGTGTTCTGATGGTAAACCCGGTCTACTTTATTCAGTACATAGGGTTTAGCATCAGAAACCTTGGGTGATTGCATGGGAACGCCATGCTCCACTCATGGTGTGCCCCCTTTGCTCTAAGTAATGCAAAGCAGCTGCTTTGCATTACTTATACGTTATTTCCAGTGCTAGACAAGTTTAGCAATGGTAAGTAAATCGGAAAAAAAAGATTTTGTGCTGATTTATATCACTTTTGTAATCCAAACATGGCATAAAATCTTATAAAATCTCTCCCTTAATGCTTTACAAACTAAGCACTGGGGAAAATAGATGCGCTCTATAAGAAAGCAAAAACATAAACATAAGTAACGGCTCAATGTAGCATGAGTTAAAGGAAGGCTACAATTGGAACTCCTGCCTGGATCCTAGTTGCAGCTGTCACATTCAAAGGCATTAGTATTATTTCCCAGGTTTGTTAATACAGGACCTGTATACATTTAACATACCTTACTTTAAGGTCCCTTTTCGCCTGCATCTGCCACCAAAAAGCCCATGACACCAAGTCATTGGTTTTTCTGCGTCCAAGAATATAATTGATAGGGGTTTCATAAATGGTTTGAGGCAATCAAGAAGTCAGATTGCTTTGTTGGTATGAGAGACCATATGCATCCTGAGTCAAATGCATGCTGTGGCATGACTAGGCCAGGAATAGGTTTGGCTAGTTGTGTAGCAAGTATTTTTGCATATAGTTTAATGTCAGAATTTGGCTACAAATATCGAATTGGGGACTATAAAGGGAAGGAATGGTTTGATGCAGACTACTCTGAAACCCATAAGGTTCTTATGCTTGCACTAAAACACAAGCCCAAGAATGTAGAAATAATTAAGGTATGTAGGAAAGCTTAGTTATAAATTAGCTATAGTTCAAAGGAAGGATAAGATACGGGAACACGCATGGCTGGATTTAAATCAGGTCAGCGTTTTGTGTAACAGCTCTAAATTTTGGAAAATTGTAAATAGTCCTTTCTTTTCAGACCAGTATTTGGTGAGAACAGATTGTGTCATTCCCGCCGATAGATGGGTTAGTGACTTCGAGCAGATTTACAAAGGAGTGGTCCAAGAGAAACATGTAATTCCCTGGTTCAGAAAGGGATTATGGCCACCGCTGCTCAAAAAGCCCCTTGGCCTGATGGGGTCCCTGCGGATCTTTATAGGGCAGATTCAAGGACATGGGCAAAGATTTTAAATAAGGTTTTTAATGCAGCTACAGTAGGCGGTTTTCTGCCATTAAGATCCACAGTGGGTATTTTACCTATTTTTAAAAAGGGCGATAGGGATAACTCACCTTGCTATTGCCTGATTTCATTGTTAGGTTCACTCGCTAACATTATGAGGAAGGTGATATTAGATCGTTTAAAAATATGGTTAGATGCTACCAATGTAATTTCAGACCTGCAATATGGTTTTAGAGAAGGCATGGGCACTGCGGACCAATGTATAAATTTGCTCATGATGATCGGCAAATATATACTTGCTAAAAAGTGTGGTATGTATATGGCATTCATTAACTTAACGTCTGCTTTTGACCGAGTAAATAGGTCAAAATGATAGTCTTTACTATTAGAGATTGGAATGGATGCCGATCTGGTGGCTTTCTAAGCTAAAGAATGATGATGGATTCAACCCAGATCTGTGACTGATGGTGAGTGTCTGAAAAGTTTCAGCGCTCCGTCCATCATCTCCTTGTGTTTGCTTTGCTCGCGCTAAGTTGGCAGGGTATGCCCAGACGTGGGTCCCTTGCTTACTTTACCACTGGATTCAAGCTAGCCTGGCTGATGAGGGCTGTTAGCCCGAAACCGGTCCCAGGATGCTTGTTTCCTGTCCAGGCAAGACATGGCTTGGCAGTTCGGTCTGGACTGTTCCCATGAGGCACAGGGTCAAGACTGATTTGCATATAGCTATGTCTGAACTGGGGTGGCAGAATGAGCTAAAGAACGATGATGGATTCAACCCAGTTTTGTGACTGGGGGTGAGTGTCTGGAAAGTTTCAGCGCTCCGTCCATCATCTCCTTGTGTTTGCTTTGTTCGCCCTAAGTTGGCAGGTTATGCCCAGACGTGGGTCCCTTGCTCACTTTGCCACTGGATTCAAGCTAGCCTGGCTGATGAGGGCTGTTAGCCCGAAACTGGTCCCAGGATGCTTGATTCCGGTCCAGGGAAGACATGGCTTGGCAGTTCGGTCTGGACTGTTCCCATGAGGCACAGGGTCAAGACGGATTTTCATATAGTTATGTCTGAACTGGGGTGGCAGAGTGAGCTAAAGAACGATGATGGATTCAACCCAGATCTGTGACTGGGGGTGAGTGTCTGAAAAGTTTCAGCGCTCCGTCCATCATCTCCTTGTGTTTGCTTTGTTCGCACTAAGTTGTCAGGGTATGCCCAGACGTGGGCCCCTTGCTCACTTTGCCACTGGATTCAAGCTAGCCTGGCTGATGAGGGTTGTTAGCCCGAAAACAGTCCCAGGAGGCTTGTTTCCGGTCCAGGGAAGACATGGCTTGGCAGTTCGGTCTGGACTGTTCCCATGAGGCACAGGGTCAAGACTGATTTGCATATAGCTATATCTGAACTGGGGTGGCAGAGTGAGCTAAAGAACGATGATGGATTCAACCCAGATCTGTGACTGGGGGTGAGTGTCTGAAAAGTTTCAGCGCTCCGTCCATCATCTCCTTGTGTTTGCTTTGTTCGCCCTAAGTTGGCAGGGTATGCCCAGACGTGGGTCCCTTGCTCACTTTGCCACTGGATTCAAGCTAGCCTGGCTGATGAGGGCTGTTAGCCCGAAACCGGTCCCAGGATGCTTGTTTCCGGTCCAGGGAAGACATGGCTTGGCAGTTCGGTCTGGATTGTTCCCATGAGGCACAGGGTCAAGACTGATTTGCATATAGCTATGTCTGAACTGGGGTGGCAGTGAGCTAAAGAAAGATGATGGATTCAACCCAGATCTGAGACTGGGGGTGAGTGTATGGAAAGTTTCAGCACTCCGTCCATCATCTCCTTGTGTTTGCTTTGTTCACCCTAAGTTGACAGTGTAGGAGAGTAGGATCTGCTTCACATGGGTACCCCCACTTTTTGCTGGTGTTTCATTGTTTTCCGACGTTAGTCTGGCTGTGGCCCTGCTAATCAGGCCCACAGCCTAGCTGCTTCCTCTCTAAAATGGTTTCCATGTACATTAAGTACATATCTAATTGGATTCTGGAGTGCCTTATAAGCCCCTAGTATATGGTAGGATAGGATAGGATAGGATAAATACTTATATAGCGCACGAATGCCGAAGCGTCTTGGCGCTGGTGAGGACAGAGGGAGGACGCAATCCTCAGAGGCGGTTCTCAGCAAAGAGACGTGTTTTTAACAGTTTTCTAAAAGCTTGATGATTATCTGTTAGTTTTAATGAACAGGGAAGCTTGTTCCAGAGACCAGCAGCACGGAAAGAGAAGGCTCTACCGCCCCATCTAACTTTCCTGACCCGATTTATCTTGATAAGACTTTGAGTAGTGGACCTAAGCACCCGACCCGGAATATAGGGGATGAATAACTTCTGAACATCCTTGGCTCCCCCCCCAAACACAGCCTTATGTACTAAGCATATAGACTTAAAGTCTATACGCTGCTGAACAGGGAGCCAATGTAGTGTTTTGATTCCCGCAGAGATAGATTGATCTCTAGGGACATCTAGCAGAAGTCTTGCTGCAGCATTCTGAAGAGTCTCTTGGTCATATGGTATACTATATACCTAGGGCATAGGTGCCTCAGAGGCCTACCAGGGGCTGCAGCATGTATTATGCCACCCCTGGGAAGCATTCCAAAATGACACCACAGGTCTGCTACTGCAACCTGGGTAAGGGTGTGCTTGCACTCCTTACTGTGGTATAGGCTACCTATATCACTACCTTATACAGACACATATAAACCTATAAGCCACTCCTATGGCAGGCCTTGACAATCCTGAAGGCAGAGTGCTTGGTTTTATGTGAGAGGGTGCCCAAGCATGAGCTGAACCCCTCTGCAGCATTCGGAAAAATGTCCTTATGGCTGTTCTGTGATACAGCCATACCATATACTCTTAAGTGCATTATAACCTTGCGGTAAATGCTAATTTGGGATGGCTGCATCAAAACATGTCGTGTTTGGTGTCAAACGTTTTGGAATACTACCTCCCGCCAGTTCTGGCGGCGTTGGTAGCATTCCACCCTTCTAGAGGGAGAGACATGTTCACACTGGCTAAACCCGGTTAAATCCTTTCAAAGCCCTGGCATCACAAAATGGATGCTACTGCCAAAGACACGGGTCTGGCCTCCTGCTGCTGGGGGAAACTCCGGCAGGGGATGCCTGGACAATAGGTTTCCTTTCACAGGGAGGTGTAACCACCTCCCCAGGCAGGCAGATGTATATTGGGGCAGGGTGGGTGCATTCAGAGAATGCTTTTGAGACACTGCCTGGTGCACACAAGGTGTCCCTGTGCATAGCCCAGTTCAAACCGGTTGCAGGGGCACTCAGCCCCTGCTCTGGCACGAAACTGGACAAAGGGGAAGGGGTGTAACCACCCCCACCCCAGGCCCACCCATAGGTGGAGCCTTAGAGTTAGTCCATCCCCTAAACTTAGTATAAGTATAGGAATCCAGTCCCTAGGACTTTAGATTACCCTGGACGAACCTCTGAAACACATATCCTGGACCTTCGACTTTCTATCACGACTAGAAGATGGAAGAAATCTCCCTTGGGGTCAAGGAGTGACTCCCCTGCTTGGCAGGCACCAAAGAAGCAACTGACCGGTCTGCATTACTGAAGCTCCCGCCAGACGCCGAAGACTCTGCATTCCCAGTGGTGGATTTCCAGACTTCCCCGAGGCTACCCTGAGTCCACAGCAAAGTTGAGGCCCGTGGCTATCGTGGGTAGCGTGGAACCGTGACCCCTGGACACCGTGAACTTTTGCAGCAACAACACCTTCCTGGTCATCCTCAAAGTTGTGTTTTGGGCTCCAAATAGCCCCAGCTTTGAGCACCTCCTGCATCGAAGATTGTTGGCCTCCACTCCGTGAGTGACCCGTGGGCCAGCTTCCAGTGCGACTGCTTGAGGCTTCTTCGCAATCACTAGCCCGTTGGCTAGCAGGTCCCCACAAAGGCAACTCTACTTCTGTTGGGGCTTTTCTGGTTGCTCCAGACTTGCTCTTACTTTCCCTCACTGGTTGAGTCCATAAGACCTTGCTGGTCTGCACCGCAGTCCTTTCTCTGATCTCCTGAGGCTTGCCGTTGCCAAGGCTTGTTGGGTCCTTCCTGGTCGCTGACACCGCAGCACTCGACAGACTTTGTGGTACAGCTTGTGGACTTCGTCGACGCCTCCTGTACCTTGTGGCTGAAGAGTCAAGACACCCATCAACTCACCTGAAGCACTCGACATCTGTGGGCATTCGTCCATCCTGCCCTAGGTCACTGGCAAGTGACCCAGACTCTGTCCCCACTGCTTTCAGGTTCCTTACATCCTAGATCCAGGCTTGGATCTCTCCGGACACTTCTCCTCTTCACGGCAGCAGCAGTTCTTTGCAGGCTTCCATAAAAATCGACGACGCAACCCAACACCAAAAGACACCTATGCACCCGGCTTCCCTGGGTGAGGTAACTCGAGTACTCCGGTACTCTCGTGGGTGCTAGCCCTAGAACTTCCTAAGTCCAAGAGGGTTTGGTCCTGACTCGATTAGAAGTGCCCCTAATCTTTAAAATTCCAACTACGACATTCCCCATAGAAAGTAAAAGGAACCCGCGGTTGTGTTTCCACACTGCATACAGTTCCCGTGGGTCCCCTGTGTTCCTACCTTGGGTGGTTCCTTGGGGTCCCAGCGATTCTAGAGGCAATAGGCCTAGTGCCTATTACAGTCGTGGTTCTTATACCACTTTTTTAGTATATGGTTTGGTACGCCCCTAGGGCTCAAACGTGTATTTGTGCTTTTACTGATGCTTAATCACTTGTAACTAAAGTACTTCGAACTCCAGTCTCATAAAGAGACTAGAGGGGTGTGTTTAACCTTAAATACATATATTTTGAATATATACCTGGTGTGGTTGTCTTTTCATTTGACCATTCAAGAGATTATAGACTGGTAAAACAAGCTGCTTTACATTCCTTCAAGACTTAGCCTGAAGGCTGCTCTCCATAGCTACCACTAGGATAGCTTTCACATAAGGTTGTCTTTAACCATTCACCATAAGGGGTTGTTTGGACTGATACAAGGTGCCCACTAGAACTAGTGGACAGCATATATCAGGCCACCTTCTCACATTGGTGTGCAGCGTGTGCGATTCCAGCTTGCTATTGTTTTACCAGATAATCTCAATTGAATTGATCAACTGAAAACCACTTAAGGTACCTGAGGTACATATAATATCAAGTTTAGCTAAAGTAAGTTCTGCTGAACTTAGAGTTGTGTGTTAAGGGATAGCACGCCCTTTCTGCTACTCAAGAGAGTTTAGTAGGCCACATTAGTGTAGGTAGTGCAATACACCACACCACATTAGTAATGTCTAACCAGCCAGGAACCACTGAGTCCCTACCTGGAACCAGTGAGCTCCTTCCCTACAAGTATGAGGATCTCTCCTTTGCTAGACTTAGGGTCTTATGCACCATTAGGAAGCTGAAGACAGGCAAAAATCCATCCACACAGCATCTTATACAGATACTGAAACTGGATGATATCACAAGATCTAGTGGGCCTGTAGATGGAGACAGTGTGGGTGGGGCAGCACCTGAGAATGGGTCCAGGGGTGGAAACTCCCCTGACCCTAACTCTGATGCTGACCAGACTGGAGACAATGACCAGACTCTGGTGGACACTGACCATCAGGAGGTGGATGAGGACAACAATGCCCCTTCCTTCATTCCTCCTGGTAGGCCTGAACACAGGGCTAGAAGGGATAGAGCTCTGTCAAGGGGATCTATTCAGTCTAACTCTTCTATTGGAACCTCTGTTTCTTCTTACAGAGGGAGGGAAACCTCCCAGGAGAGGAGGGAGAGACTGCTGAAGTATGAGCAAGACTAGTTCAACCTCAGAAAGCAGCAGATGGCCTTAGATAGGGAAGCCCTGGAGCTCTACAGAGCTAGTAAAAAGGAGGGACTAGAGTCCCTTGGTGGCAGCAATTTCCCTAGAGATAGGGAGAGGTCTTATGACCATAGAAACCTAAGTAAGATTGTCCCTCCCTACCAGAGTGGGGATGACATCCACAAGTGGATAACTGCCTTGGAGAGGGCCTGTAAAGTACAGAAGGTCCCTCATGGTCAGTGGGCAGCAATCTTATGGCTCTCCTTTGCAGACAAAGGTAGAGACAAGCTCCTCACTGTAAGAGAAGAGGATGCTGATGATTACAAAGTCTTGAAAAGTGCTCTGATAGATGAGTTTGGCCTAACCACTTAACAATACAGGTTAAAGTTCAGAGATACCCAAAAGGCACAGAATCAGGACTGGGTTGACTTTGTTGACTGTGCTGCTAGGGCTCTGGAAGGTCGGTTATTGGGCAGTAAAGTGTGTGACTTCAAAGGATTGTATAATCTGATAATAAGGGAGCAGATTCTTAATAACTATCAAAATCAGCTGTTGCACCAGTACCTGGTAGACTCTGATCTGACCTCTCCCCAAGAATTGGGAAAGAAGGCAGACAAATTGGTCAGAACCAGGGTGAGGCAGAAAGTACAGAACCAAGGTGGTGACCCTAAGAAGCAAGATTCTAAAACCTCTGATAAGGGTGGGGACAAGGGTAAAGACCAGAAGTCGTCACAAGGGCCCCAAAAATCTTCTTCGGGGGGAATTCCCAGTCAGGAAAGGGAAACGGCCAAAAGAAGCCCTGGTGCAAAATCTGTAAGCAGAAAACTCACTGGACTAGTGACTGCACCAAGGCTAAAGAAAATACTCCAACCACCACCAATGCCCCTAAGGCACCTGTTCCCCCTTGTACAGTTACAATTGGTGGTGGAAATGCACAGAATAAGGGTGTAGTAGGGTTGACCCTGGTTTCTGAGATGGACTCTGGCCTAGTCAGAGTACCAACACAGGCTGTGCTTGTCAGTGATGGGGGCATGGATATGTCCCCCTTTGTGAGCCCCAGTAACCTGGGCAAATACAGACAGCAGCATTTAATTAATGGAGTAGAAGCTTGAGCATTCAGGGACACAGTAGCAAGTGTCACCGTGGTGACAAAAGATCTTGTGGATCCTGGGCAGATTATAATTGGTGAAATGTACCAATTGACCAATGCTAGCAACGTCAGAACTGACCATTCTCTGGCAGTTGTTATCTTCTCCTAGGGAGGGGTAACTGCCTTAAGAAGGTTGTGGTAAGTGCAGACCTACCAGTACAATGCTTGGTTGGCAATGATCTGGAAACTTCAGCTTGGGCTGAAGTGGAGCTCAGGACACATGCAGAAATGTTAGGGATACCTGCACATGACTTTGCTGTGACTAGGTGACAGGCTAAAATGTCAAAAGCTGGACAGGCCATGGATTCTGAAATAGTGGACCAGGTGCCTCACAAGAGGAGAAACAAATACTGGTATATCTTATAATCAATTTATGAATATATTTTCAATTGTAAATCCAATTTAGCAGGGTACAATCAAAAATGAAATTACTTCAATGCATACACATGAGAAAGGTATGGTTCAGTTTAACCTATACTTCATGGGTAAAAACATCCATTCCTTATTCACTCAGAGAAGTGAGAGATATCCTAATACATGAGACAGTCACTTGGACAACATCAATTTTTTGAGGAAATGGACAGTAAAGTCGACGTTTCGGTCTTCTGTGATGTAAATTCTTCAGACCATCTTCAGGACAAAAGAAACTGCATATTGCAATGAACCCTAAAACAACATAATGTACATCATTACATTTATGTCATTCTTAATCAACGTGAAATTAAAATCAAAGACAACCCGTGTAGTAGTCAAACAAACTGAATGTGATCTCTTCACATGGAAATTATTATTTTACCTTTTACATTTCATTGTATCCACGTAAAAATCACAGTTTTTTATCAATCAGATGTAGATGATATTTCTTCCTACCAGTTTTTTAAAAAAATGAACGAATTAAAATCAAAGTGCTTACTTTTGATAAACAAGCCAGTCTTTGCAAACTTTAGTAACAATGAAGCGAAATACGAGAACACTCACTGGTGCTCCTTTCCTCACTCTGAAAAATGAGACATGCATATTAACCTACATTTTTCTTTCACTCAATATTTAAATAATAAAGCCCATTTGTAAATGATGTGTATAAGTACCTGTTATATTGGTTGACAGAGGAAGGTCGCAATTTTCATGTAACATATGAATTAATCTTCCTATTTGTTATTTGTATCAGCCAATCTGAAAGAAGTGACAGCATATTTATTTCTTTATGCCATCCAAATAGTCAGTACCAAGATAACAATCATTTATTTTAAAAATTGCCAGGGCTGAATGTCTCTTATAGATCTTAGCGATCAAACACCACTATTTGACACAATGATTTTCTCTTAAACCTTTACAGAATCGTTCTGTCTAAATACTTAATTCGGTTCATAAGATTGGTATGAAATGCAAACTGGGTGTAGATTTAATTGTGCATTAGATATCGATAAATCGCATGTTTATCAATATCACTGGAATCAACTTTATTCTAAATCTCAGATTTTTAACTTATCCTGAAATATTTTATTATTTTATTTTTTACAGTAGTAGCCGCCTTTATCATACAAACTTTCGTGCACTATAGTTCTCTAAAGCCAGTAAGCCCTTTTTCCTTTTCTACTATCTTGTTGGTAAAACGAAAGGATGAGGGCGCACAGAACAATGCAGACGCCACCGCAAGAAATGTAAAACCGAATGGCTTTTCAAATATTACTTAGCCAAAACATTATCACACTACATTAATCAATGAAAAGAGGAACAGCAAACAGCCAATAAGGCTTGCAGCATTCTTAAATTGCCTATCTGTAACACAAAATACACGCACTAAAGGAAATGCATTTCCTTTCCGTAGTGCCATATTATTGACTTGTCTAATTTAACAAAAAGCACACATACAGACAGCATTAAAGTACATTGGACTTACGTTCAGATCTGGCGAAAAAACACACGCGCAGCAGTCCCCCAAGTGAGCGATATTGTCGAAAGTATACCAGCGAGGTGTACTTTTAAATTCATGTATCCGGAAGCTAACCTTGCAACAACCGGAAGTGGTAGTAACACCTACTTTGCTAATATGGCGGCCATCTTAGAATATCTAATCGTTTGGATATGCCTATTGGTTGTAATGTAATCTTAGCTTTTCATTCAGTTATTGTAGCAAAAGAGGCTTACTATTTTTAAATTACTTGGTCTATTAAAAGCCAACTCTAGTGTGTACCAGGTAGTTACATACACTGCAAGGACTTTAAAACCCATTATTGAAACAATTTAATATGAACATATTGGTCGTTTTCTATGTTACAGATATTTTTTTAAATGTTATTACAAATATCGAAACAATTTCCATAATTATCGTGATTCATATTTTGCATCCATTCGATAACAAACAGCAAAAGCATGTTATTGTTTCAAACCTCGCGCTGTTTGTCATAGCGCTTACATTCTAAAATCAGTTGTTTATATAATGAACAGCTTTTTATGTGTTTTAAAGTAATGATGTAATATTACTTCAGAACACATATTTTACAAACATAAAGGCAACTCAGAATCTAAGAGAAAAACACGATGAGCATATTATATATCATTGCAGATCTTGATACTGCAAATGTCTTGGTGTAATAATTGGAAACATCTGTATAGTTATATACATATAATTTATAGTGCTCTTGGCACTGTATATATCTCTTAGATTTATACAATATGTAAACGCAACAGATTACCTGTCTAGGTTAAACATGCCAATGTTTGCCGTTCAGTGGCTGAATTCAGACCTTGTTTTACATTGTCAATAAGACAAATCCAACGATTCTCTTTCAATGTGAGGATTTTATCAACATTGGTCTGTCTTATCGTAGGTTTAACCACTTCTATAACCCACTACGCCATGTCCTTCTCTGTATGTTTGACTTGGCTGAAGTGTTCTACAAGTGGTGCATTCTCAACTTTGCATCGAATCCTCGACTGATGTTGAAGAATGCGTTTTTTTATTATCTGTGTCGTTTTCCCTATATATGACAAACCATAGGGACACTGAATGCAATACACCACATTGGTGGTATTGCAGTTAGAAAAATGTTTTATGATATTTTTCCGGCCATTCAATTCAAAGAATTTCTTATTACTGGTTGTTGAACAGGCAGCACAGCCATTGCATTTATAATGTCCTGTCACAGGCATCAGTTGTCTCATATCGTCCACTACATGTGTTTCCTGCATCTTGTATGCATGAACAAGACGATCTTTTAAATTAGATCCTCTTTTGTATGAAAAAGGAGGCTTTTCTACTATTTCTGGTAGTGAAGCCAGTAGTGTCCAATGTTTGTTAATTATTTTCTTAATCTGATTAGTTACTGTACCGTATGTTGTTACACATACTAGATGAGGTTGAGCTGTCTCATGTTTAGTCTCCAGTAGGGCCTCACGAACATTATACCATGCCCTCTTCAACGATCTCTTTAGAAGTCTGTTGGGATAACCTCGAGAGTGTAGTTTGTCTTTAAGTTTCTTAGCCTCTGTGAAATAGTCCTCCCTTCTGGAACAATTTCTCCGCAAACGGAGAAACTATCCAAAGGGGAGTCCTTCTCTCATTGCTTCCCGGTGATGACTACTATATTTGAGCAAGGTGTTTCTAGCCGTAGGTTTGGTAAATAAGGTGGTGTATAAAGTGTTGTCACTTCCTACTCTTATTGAAATGTCAAGAAAGTTCATGTTTTGGTTGTCACTTTCAAGAGTGAATTGTAGATTAGGATTCCTAGTGTTCAACCAATTATGGAAATTGGAAAGTAACTCCTTACTTCCTTTCCATATCAGGAAGATATCGTCTACGTATCGCAGCCAGCATGATATGTTGGCTGAGTATGGATTAAAAAAACTATAGACGTGTTTCTGTTCAAAATCTGATACATAGATATTCCCTACATCCGGAGCATAAACAGCCCCCATTGCGACACCCTTCAGTTGTTGATAGAATGTCTTTTCACAGAGGAAGACATTTTACAAAGAGAAATTCTTGTACTGTCAACTATAAACTAAGTAGGAACAATATGTGATCTGGGTCGATTATTCAATAACTGTTCTATGATCTCCAGAACTTCCCATTGAGGAATATTGGTGTATAAGCTTTCTATGTCCAAAGACACTAGAAGCTCACACATTGGATCAAAAGGATGATTTTCCACCACCTTGATGACTGCTGTGGTGTCTCTAATATAGGTCTTAGACCCAATTGCGAAAGGTCTAATAAAGAAATCTGCGTATTGGGCCACAGGTTTTAGTATAGAGTTACATCCTGATACAATCGGTCTACCAGGTGGAGCTGTTACACTCTTATGTATCTTGGGTAGGATGCAGATAACTGGCACTGTAGGAGATTTATTTATTAGGAAGGCAGCCTCCTTTTCACTTAACCATCCCCCCTTTAGACCTTGTTGGCTAAGGTTAGCAATAGATTTTTCTAACCGGCTGGTGGGGTTGCCGGGTAACTTTTTGTAGTGTGATTGAACTGACAGTTGTTTGAATATTTCATTTCTATACTCCTCTTGGTCCCAAAGGACTATACCACCACCCTTATCTGCAGGTTTTATAATAGTGTCAGACAGGGACTGTAGATGTTGGAGGGCTTATTGTTCTTTTATCTCTTGTTTATTCTCTTTTTTTGCATTTATTGTATGATTGAATCTATACATTTGATTGTTGGTTCATAATTCTAATAATAGTAAACTTTTAAACAACCGCCTAAAAAACAATAGGTGAAAAATCAAATCTTTTTGACTAAAATCCCTTGTTGGCACACTTTACCTGATACTCCTATTATTGCCCAAGCCTGCAAGGGTATACTGGGTTGTCCCACTCTACTATTACATCACAAGAGGAGGAGCAGTAGGGTTAAGGCAGAGTCTTCCCACCTGTCTCAGGAAACTGATCCGTCTCCTCAGGGAGATGATCTTGAGCCTGAAGAAGGAACTGTCCCAGAGGAGCTTGAACCTGATCAGGTTGAGTTCTTGGGGACAGGGGGCCCTTCCAGGTCTGATCTGAGCCAGGAGCAGAAAACCTGCCCCTCTCTTGAAACCCTCAGACAGCATGCTGCTGATGAGGCTGCTGGGAATGCTAGTGGCACCCATAAAGTTTATTGGGATGATGGACTCCTTTATTCAGAGAGTAGAGATCCCAAGCCTGGTGCATCCAGGAGGTTGGTTATACCTCTGAAGTTTAGGGGTTTCCTCTTGACACTAGCCCATGATATTCCCTTAGCAGGACACTTAGGCCAGAACAAGACTTGGGACAGAATTGTTCCTCACTTTCACTGGCCCCACATGTCTCAAGACACAAAGGAGTTTTGTCGCTCCTGTGTAACCTGCAAAGCCAGTGGCAAAGCAGGTGGCACTACAAAGGCCCCCCTGATACCACTACCTGTGGTGGGTGTTCCCTTTGAGAGGGTAGGGGTTGACATTGTTGGTCCCATGGATCCTCAAACAGCATCTGGGCACAGGTTTATACTGGTGGTAGTGGATCATGCCACCAGGTATCCAGAAGCTATACCCCTAAGGACCACTACAGCCCCTGTAGTGGCAAGAGCTCTCTTGAGTGTATTCTCAAGAGAAGGTTTTCCAAAGGAGGCAGTATCTGACAGAGGTGCAAACTTTATGTCAAGTTACTTAATTGCAATGTGGAAGGAGTGTGGAGTGAATTACAAATTCACCACACCCTATCACCCACAATGCAATGGTTTAGTTGAAAGGTTCAACAAAACCTTAAAGGGCATGATCAAAGGACTCCCAGAGAAGCTTAGGCGAAAATGGGACCTTCACTTGCCCTGCCTTTTATTTGCATACAGGGAGGTGCCTCAGAAGGGGGTTGGCTACAGCCCATTTGAACTTCTGTTTGGTCACCCTGTCAGGGGTCCATTGTGTTTGGTGAAGGAAGGATGGGAGTTACCTCTCAAGCCCCCATAGCAAGACATAGTGGACTATGTACTTGGTCTCCGCTCCCGGATGGCTGAGTATATGAAAAAGGCAAACAAAAACCTTGAGGCTAGCCAGGAACTGCAAAAAGCCTGGCATGACCAAAAGGCTGTACTGACTGTTTATCAGCCACGACAGAAAGTGTGGGTGTTGGAGCCTGTGGCCCAGCAGCTCCCCAGGACAAGTGGAGTGGACCCGACACTATTGTTGAACAGAAAGGGGAGGTTACCTACTTGGTAGACCTTGGAACCCCTAGGAGTCCCCATAGGGTTCTCCATGTCAACAGGCTGAAGCCATATGTGGACAGGGCTGACATGGACTTGCTCATGGCAACTGATGAGGGACAGGAGGAAGAGAGTGACCCACTCCCTGACCTCCTCTCACAGAACCCTGATGATGGGTCAGTAGATGGAGTAGCCTTGGCAGGCAGCCTCACTGTCCAGCAGCAAACTGATTGCAGACAGGTTCTCAATCAGTTCAGACACATGTTTTCACTGACTCCAAGTCAGACTACCTGGTGCACTCATGAAGTGGACACTGGGGACAGTCTGCCTATTAAAAATAAGATTTATAGGCAACCTGACCATGTCAGGGACTGTATCAGGACTGAAGTCCAGAAAAATTTGGATCTGGGTGTGAATGAGTGTGAGAAGTTGGCCTGGCATATGCTGGTCACTAGTTATAGTGGCCACCTTGCACCAGTCCAATTCGACTCTTATGGTAGATAGGTTTAAGACAACCTTTTAAGGAAAGCTATCCTAGTGGTAGCTGTGGAGAGCAGCCTTCAGGCTAAGTCTCAGAGGAATGTAAAGCAGCTTGTTTTACCTTATAATCTCTTGAATTACCAAATGAAAGGACACCACACAGGTCTCCCTCACAAACTAGCAATGCCTGTGTTGGTACTCTGACTAGGCCAGAGTCCACATCAGAACCCAGGGTCAACCCTACTACACCCTTATTCTGATTACCACCTCCACCAATGACTGTACTAGGGGGAACAGCTGCCTTAGGGGCTGGAGTGGTGGTGGTTTGATCTTTGGACTTGGTACAATCAGACGTCCAGTGCCCTTTCTGTTTACAGAATTTCCACCAGGGCTTCTTTTGGCCTTTTCCCTTTGTAGACTGTGAATCCCCACCAGTTTCAGATTTCTGGGGACCTTGTGAAGACTTCTGGTCTTTTTACTTATCCCCACCTTTATCCGAGCCTTTAGGATCTTGCTTCTTGGTGTCACCCCCTTGGTTCTGGGTTTTCTGACTCACCCTGGTTCTGACCCATTTGTCTGCCTTCTTTCCCAATTCTTGGGGAGAGGTCAGATCAGAGTCCACCAGGTACTGGTGCAACAACTGGTTTTGGCAATTATTAAGGATCTGTTCTCTCATTATAAGATTATACAATCCCTTAAAAATCAGTAACTCTACTACCAACCAGCCAACCTTCTAGAGCCTTGGTTGCACAATCAACAAAGTCAGTCCAATCCTGAGTCTGTGCTTTCTGGGTAAGTCTGAACTTCAACCTGTACTGTTCAGTGGTTAAGCCAAACCCATCTATTAATGCACTCTTCAGGGCTTCATAGTCATCAGCATCCTCTTCTCTAACAGCGAGGAGCTTATCTCTACCTTTATCTGAAAAGGAGAGCCACAAGATTGCTGCCCACTGTTTCTGGGGGACCTGTTGAACTTTACAGGCCCTCTCCATAGCAGTTATCCATTTGTGGATATCATCCCCACTCTGGTAGGGAGGAACAACCTTGGACAGGTTCCTATGGTCTGGAATGTAATCTCTGCCTCTAGGGACACTGTTGCTGCCACCAGGGGTATCTAACCCCTCTTTTCTAGAAGCTCTCTGGAGCTCAAAGGCTTCTCTATCTAAGGCCAATTGCTTGGTTCTGAGGGCAAGCCTAGCTTCCTCATACTGGAGCATTGTGTACCTTCTTTCAGAGGAGGTCTCTCTATGTGAGTATGAGTTCCTATGATGGACAGAATCTCTGTTAGAGTGATATGAATGGTCAGATTCCCTTGAAGGGGATCTAGGCCTCTCTTCCACTCTATCAGCCCTCTTACGGAGGATTCCTCTGTCCTGTTCAGACCTTTCTGGGTCTGGCCCTTCAATCACAGACTCCAGGTCATCTTGATTTTCATCATCAGACCCAGAGACTATGGCTGACCCACCCCCTGATCCAGATCCACCAGCTTCTAGAGCCAGTCTAAGATCATCTGCTACTAACAGATCTATTAGGTGTTGTGTGGAGGGACTCTGTCCTTGCTTCAGGTGTCTTGCAACACACATGGCCTTCAAGTCATAGTAGGTCATGTCCTTGTACTGAGGCTTGGTGGACCCACTGGCTCCACCTTTTAAGGACATTCTAGTGTTGTGCAGTGTTGTACTACCTACACTAGTTTGTGGCCTACTGAACCTAACTTGAGCTGCAGCAAGGGTGTGCTTATCCCTTCACAAACAGCTCTAAGCTCAGTAGAACTTATTGATACTAAGCTTGACTTTATATGTACCTTGAGTACCTTAAGTGGTTTTCAGTTAGTAATTCAAATTGAGATTCTCTGGTAAAACAATGGCAAGCTGGAATCCGACACGCTGCCCACCAATGTGAGAAGTTGGCCTGGCATATGCTGGTCACTAGTTATAGTGGCCACCTTGCACCAGTCCAAATCGACTCTTATGGTAGATAGGTTTAAGACAACCTTTTAAAGAAAGCTATCCTAGTGGTAGCTGTGGAGAGCAGCCTTCAGGCTAAGTCTCAGAGGAATGTAAAGCAGCTTGTTTTACCTTATAATCTCTTGAATTACCAAATGAAAGGACACCACACAGGTATATATATCAAATATATATGTATACTAATCTCTTTATGAGATTAGACAACAGGTACACATTCAAATGTCAACGTTTCACAATAAATTAAGCACAAATATGGCTGGAGCCCTAGGGGCGTCCCAGACCATATACTAAGAAAGTGGTATAAGGATGTCGACTTGCAAAATAACAAGGCCTAGGGCCTGGGGAATCGCTGGGGCTTCACTACTGCAGTGTTAGCAGGTAAGTAACAGGCCCACGGGAGACGAGTGCAGTGTGTGAACACAGCCACGGGTTCCCTATTGGTTATAATGGTGCAAGTCGCGGTTAGATTTTTAAAGTTCTAGGGGACTTCGAAGAAGACTGGTGTCGGGTCGCGTCGCTGTTTTCTATGGAGACCAAAGAAGACTTGCTGCTTGCGTCGACTGAAGAAGTGACCAGTGGAATCCAAGCCTGGATTCAAGATGGAGAAGACCTGAAAATTGAAGGGACAGTGTTCAAAGTCACTCGCCAGTGACCGGTGGCCAGGAAGATGGATGACCACGGATGTCGGGTGATTTCAGGTCATCGATGGTGTTTTGACTCTTCGCTCACGAGGTCCAGGAGAGATCGATGATGACCAGTGACTGGATTTAGAGTGCCCACAACGTCTGGAGCTGATGGCGGTGTCAGCAACCGGATTGCAGCAAACAAGCCTTGGCAACTGCAAGTCTTGTGTAGACTGAAGAAAGTCGATGGTGCAGACCAGCAAGGTTTAAGGGACTCACCCAGCAAAGGTAGATGAGGGCAGGCCTGGAGCAACCAGGGGAGCCCTTTGAGTCAATAGAAAAGTCTTCGGGGGACCCACTAGCTAACGGGCAAGTGATTGCAAAGATGCCTCTTCAGGAAATGCTTCACAGGAGCCCAGGGTCACTTGGGATGGGGTAGGCCACTGATTTTTGGTGCAAGACCTGCTGGAGGCTTTGGCCACAAATGGTCCGATGCACAAGTTCGTAGAACGTTGTTTAGGGTTTGCACTCAACAATAATGCACAGTCCCCAGGTATTGCTGTTCCTTGTCACTCGTGGGGTCCACTCACCACAGCTTCGCTGGGGACTCACAATGGTCATCAAGAAGTCAAGAAATCTACTTCTAGGGCAGCAGAGACTTCGAACTCTGGCAGGAGCGGGAAAGTTTGCAACCGTTGATTAAGGTTTTTGGTGCCTGCCAAGCAGGGGAGTCACTCCTTGACTCCAAGGGAGATTCTTCTGTCTTCCAAAGGTAGTGGAACGTCGAAGGGCCAGGATTCTTCTTTGTAGAGCGTTGTCCAGGGTTATCTGATTTGTAAAGGCAATGCTTGCTATCTTATAGTGAAGATAGGGGAGGGACTAGCTCTATGACCACTCCTCTAGGAGGGTCAGGGGAGGGGGTGGTTACACCCACTTCCTTTTTCCAGTTTCACACCAGAGCAGGGGCAAGTAGCCACTGAACCGGTTTGAGCTGACATATGCACAGAGGAGCCTACTGATCCCCCAGTGCAGGACTTCAAAGCACTCTAGGAGTGCACCCACCCAGCTCCAATACACTAAATCCTGTCTGGAAGGTGGTGACACCTCCCTGTGACAGGATGCCTTTTGTTGGGCCTCCTCCACTGCGAGTTTCAGTCAGCAGCAGGAGGGTAGCCCAGTGTCTGTGCTGGTGGCATCTATTTTGTGATGCCAGGGCTCTATACGATTTCTGTCGTTTAGTACAGTGGGTACATGTCATCCCCTCTAGAAGGGTGGGATCATACTCCCACACCAGTTACTGGTGTGGGGGTACGATTCCAAGTTATTTGACACAACATGGTTTGATGCAGTCATTCCAAAGTTAGCATTTACCGCAAGGTTATAATGCATCTAAGAGTATATGGTTTAACCGCATCCACAAACAGCTATACAGAATAGACTCTGGTAGCTGCAGAGGGGTTCTGCTCATGCAGAGGCACCCCCTCACATAGTAAACCAAGCACCCTGCCCTCAGGATTGATAGGGCCTGCCATAGGGGTGGCTGATAGGTTTATATATGTGTGTGTGTATGGTGAGATAAAGGAACCTATACCTCTGTGAGGAGTGCTAACACTACCTCACACAGGCTGCAGTAGCAGGCCTGTGGTGTCAGATTGTGTCTGCTTCCCAGGGGTGGCATAATACATGCTTCAGCCCTTGGTAGGCCTGTGAAGTACCAATGCCCTAGGTACCTAAGGTACCATATACTAGGGTCTCATAAGGTACCACAGCATCCAACCACTAGTGCATCTATATGCACACCAAGTCGTTTAGAGAGAACAGAGAGACTGGGGCCCTGATTACCAGGGACCCAGCCAGACTATAGCCAGAAACCAGTGGGCACTATCAATTTGTGGTAATGCCCTTTGGTTTGAAGATTGCACCTGCCACTTTCCAAAGATTGGTGAATACAGTTCTCACAGGCCTGGAAGCCTTTAGTGCAGCATATCTAGATGATATTGTTGTCTTTAGCTCAACCTGGGAGGTTCACATGGTCCACCTAAGGAATGTTTTGGAGGCCCTGCAAAAAGCAGGCCTAACTATCAAGGCTACTAAGTGCCAGATAGGGCAGAGTCAGGTTGTGTACCTGGGCCACCTTGTAGGTGGAGGCCAGGTTCAACCATTGCAGAGCAAGATCCAGACCATAATGGAATGGACTGCTCCAACTACCCAGACTCAGGTGAGAGCCTTCTTAGGCCTGACTGGGTACTATAGGAGATTTGTCAAAGGGTATGGATCAATAGTGACACCCTTGAATGACTTAACTTCTAAGAAAATGCCCAAAAAGGTTCAGTGGACAGCTAGCTGTCAAAAGGCATTTGATGACCTGAAGACGGCCATGTGTACTGCTCCCATTCTGCAGAGTCCTGACTACTCCAAAAAGTTCATTGTTCAAACTGATGCATCTGAAATGGGGGTTGGGGCTGTACTGTCACAATTGAATGAAGAAGGTCAGGATCAGCCAGTAGCTTTCATAAGCAGAAGTCTGACCCCTAGAGAGAAACGTTGGTCAGCTATTGAGAGGGAGGCCTTTGCTGTGGTTTGGGCTCTGAAGAAGTTGAGGCCATACTTGTTTGGTACTCACTTCCTTGTTCAGACAGACCATAAGCCCCTCTTATGGCTAAAACAAATGAAGGGTGAAAATCCCAAACTGCGTAGGTGGTCCATTTCCGTACAGGGGATGGACTTTACAGTGGAACATAGACCTGGGAGTAACCATGCCAATGCAGATGGACTCTCTAGGTATTTTCACTTAGAACATGAAGACTCAACTGGTCAAGGTTAGTTTAATGTCCCTGCGTTTGGAGGGGGGTTGTGTCGGAGAGTAGGATCTGCTTCACATGCGTACCCCCACTTTTTGCTGGTGTTTCACTGTTTTTCGACCTTAGTCTGGCTGTGGCCCTGCTAATCAGGCCCACAGCCTAGCTGCTTCCTGTCTAAAATGGTTTCCATGTACATTAAGTACATATCTAATTGGATTCTGGAGTGCCTTATAATCCCCTAGTATATGGTATACTATGTACCTAGGGAATAGGTGCCTCAGAGGCCTACCAGGGGCAGCAGCATGTATTATGCCACCCCTGGGAAGCACTCCAAAATGACACCACAGGTCTGCTACTGCAACCTGGGTAAGGGTGTGCTTGCACTCCTTAATGTGGTATAGGCTACCTATATCACTACCTTATACAGACACAAATAAACCTATAAGCCACTCCAATGGCAGGCCTTGACAATCCTGAAGGCAGAGTGCTTGGTTTTATGTAAGAGGGTGCCCAAGCATGAGCTGAGCCCCTCTGCAGCATTCGGAAATACTTCCTTATGGCTGTTCTGTGATACAGCCATACCATATACTCTTAAGTGCATTATAACCTCGCTGTAAACGCTAACTTTGGGATGGCTGCATCAAAACATGTCATGTTTGGTGTCAAACGCTTTGGAATACTACCCCCCACCAGTTCCGGCGGCGGGGGTAGCATTCCACCCTTCTAGAGGGAGAGACATGTTCACACTGGCTAAACCCGGTTAAATCCTTTCAAAGCCCTGGCATCACAAAATGGATGCCACTGCCACAGACACGGGTCTGACCTTCTGCTGCTGGGGGAAACTCCAGCAGGGGAGGCCTGGACAATAGGTTTCTTGTCACAGGGAGGTGTAACCACCTCCCCAGACAGGCATATGTGTATTGGGGCAGGGTGGGTGCATTCAGAGAATGCTTTTGAGACACTGCCTGGGGTGCACAAGGTGTCCCTGTGCATAGCCCAGTTCAAACCGGTTGCAGGGGCACTCAGCCCCTGCTCTGGTGTGAAACTGGACAAAGGGGAAGGGGTGTAACCACCCCCACCCCAGGCCCACCCTTAGGTGGAGCCTTAGAGTTAGTCCACCCCCTAAACTTAGTATAAGTATAGGAATCCAGTCCCTAGGACTTTAGATTACCCTGGACGAGCTTCTGAAACATATATCCTGGACCTTCGACTTTCTATCACGACTTGAAGACGGAAGAAATCTCCCTTGGGGTCAAGGAGTGACTCCCCTGCTTGGCAGGCACCAAAGAAGAAACTTACCGGTCTGCATTACTGAAACTCCCGCCGGACACCAAAGTCTCTGCATCCCCAGTGGTGGATTTCCAGACTTCCCCGAGGCTACTCCGAGTCCACAGCAAAGCTAAGGCCCGTGGCTATCGTGGGTAACGTGGAACCGTGACCCATGAACACAGTGAACGTTTGCAGCAACAACACCTTCCTGGCCATCCTCGAAGTTGTGCTTTGGGCTCCAAGTAGCCTCAGCCTTGAGCACCTCCTGCACCGAAGATTGTTGGCCTCCACTCCACGAGTGATCCGTGGGCCAGCTTCCAGTGCGACCGCTTGAGGCTCCTTTACAATCACTAGCCCATTGGCTAGCAGGTCCCCACGAAGGCAACTCCACTTCTGGTTGCTCCAGACTTGCTCGTACTTACCCTCATTGGGTGAGTCCATCAGACCTTACTGGTCTGCACTGCAGTCCTTTCTCTGATTTCCTGAGACTTGCTGTTGCCAAGGCTTGTTGGGTCCTTCCTGGTCGCCAATACCGCAGCACTCAACAGACTTTGTGGGACAACTCGAATCCGGCTCATGCACTTCGTTGACGCCTCCTGGACCTTGTGACTGAAGAGTCAAGACACCCATCAACTCACCTGAAGCACTCGACATCTGTGGACATTCGTCCATCCTGGCCTAGGTCACTGGCAAGTGACCCAGACTCTGTCCACACTGCTTTCAGGTTCCTTACATCCTAGATCCAGGCTTGGATCTCTCCGGACACTTCACCTCTTCACGGCAGCAGCAGTTCTTTGCAGGCTTTCATAGAAATCAACGACGCGACCCGACACCAAAAGACACCTATGCACTGGGTGAAGTAACTCAAGTACTCCGGTACTCTCGTGGGTGCTAGCCCTAGAACTTCCTAAGTCCAAGAGGGTTTGTTCCTGACTCGATTAGAAGTGTCTCTAATCTTTAAAATTCCAACCGCGACATTCCCCATAGAAAGTAATAGGAACCCGCGGTTGTGTTTCCACACTGCATACAGTTCCCGCGGGTCCCCTGTGTTCCTACCTTGGGTGGTTCCTTGGGGTCCCAGCGATTCTAGAGGCAATAGGCCTAATGCCTATTACAGTCGTGGTTCTTATACCACTTTTTTTGTATATGGTTTGTAACGCCCCTAGGGCTCAAATGTGTATTTGTGCTTTTACTGATGCTTAATCACTTGTAACTAAAGTACTTCGAACTCCAGTCTCATAAAGAGACTAGAGGGGTGTGTTTAACCTTAAATACATATATTTTGAATACATACCTGGTGTGGTTGTCTTTTCATTTGATCATTCAAGAGATTATAGACTGGTAAAACAAGCTGCTTTACATTCCTTCAAGACTTAGTCTGAAGGCTGCTCTCCATAGCTACCACTAGGATAGCTTTCACATAAGGTTGTCTTTTACCATTCACCATAAGGGGTTGTTTGGACTGATACAAGGTGCCCACTAGAACTAGTGGACAGCATATATCAGGCCACCTTCTCACAGGCAGGGTATACCCAGACGTGGGTCCTTTGCTAACTTTGCCACTGGATTCAAGCTAGCCTGGCTGATGAGGGCTGTTAGACCGAAACCGGTCCCAGGATGCTAGTTTTCGGGACAGGAAAGACATGGCTTGGCAGTTCGGTCTGGACTGTTCCCATGAGGCACAGGGTCAAGACTGACTTGCATATAGTTATGTCTGTGATGGAGCAGGTAAAGAATTTTTTTTTTGTGTACCTCCTCTATTTGCATGTAAAGATATATAACCTACTGATTATAATTTTACTAACGGTTTGCTGTGTGAAACTAACTTAACCTTTGCATACACAAATTACACGTGGGAAATTGCTATTTGCATGGCCAAATAACACAAATAACTAAAATACGTACGCATGTTTTTAGTAGTATATGTGGTAATTAGATATCGCATGATTTATATTGCTTACGTGATGTTTGCATTCTAGGTTGGATCCAAAAGGTAAATATTATTGCTTTAAATGTCGCTATACGCTAGGAAAATACTAATACATAAAGGGATTAGCGAGGGTATAACATTAGAAGCATCATTTCATTGTATTAATTATTCTTTTGTGTTTGTTTCGCTTAAGTTAGCATTTGGGCCTACCACAAAATGGCGGCGGAAACCGAGTTCAGAAGTGGCCACTGTCTCGTGAGCGCGATCACTACTGCGCAGACTCGGATGGCTCCGTGAATCTCCACATAACCTATTCCACACTGTCCCCGGTCAAGGATAGAATCTTGGTGGACTGCCAAAGCCTGGACTGTAAAAAAACGGTTTAAATGAACAATTGGATCATATAAGTAAAAACCAAAATTTGGTAACATAAGGACTATGTCATCTCCGGAAAACGAATCGGCAAAATCCATGTGAAACCTGACTGACTAAAATCGTACTTTTTCAATTAGCCAATCATAGACTTTCTCCGCCCAAAATTATTTCATGTTATCCCGAAATTTATTATAAAAAGAGTAGTAGAATAGAGAGGAGTTGGCATTCGGCGGTTACTATGACTGCATACGCTCTTTGACCCCACAGGCGATGACTGATGCTTGCACGACTTGTGGTCCTTTGGCGATCTTTGGGACTGTGACGTGCTGAGCAAAGAACTTTTGGACCTTAAGCTTTGGCCTGCTTATTTGGACAATTTAACGGCTAATTCGGTTATGCAGAGCCAAAGAATTAGAAAAATCCAGATAGCCAGAATAGGTAAATATAATGTCCTGTGATTTAAATAAATTAATCCAGAAAATTCTAAAACTTTTGATGAAACAAATGCTAATATTATTTGCAATGAAATTTTAGATAAACAAATATTGATTAACAGAATTATGAGTTTGTGGTCTTTCGTTAAAGAGAATAAAGGATTCTGAGTCTTAAAATGTGTTTTAGCTGGTTCTAAATCACCATCAACCAATCCAACTAATTGGTCTGTAGACCAAGTGGGTGGAGTGCCTTGATGTTTGGGATTAGGAATCTATAGGTAATGAATGTTAATGTATATTCTGTAAAATAACTTTTCTTTCCCTATAGGTTATAAGGTACCCCCCCCCCCACATGTCCAGCGCGACACCGCCATCCCTCCTGTGTGCAGACTTGTGTGTCAGGGAAATGGGAGTGTTGGTGTTATGGGACCCAACAATGAATGTGTGTTTGAATGAGCTCGTTTGACGTTGGATCTGTGATGGAGGAGGGATAGTTATAAATTTGCTCTCTCTCTCTCTTTTTCCAGCTTCGCGCTGGATCAGTTTTTCTGGTAGCAGAGTTATGGTTTTAGTGCATCGGTTTGGTGATCATTGCTTATAGATTGATTATTGCTTATTGATTTTCCTATTTGATTATTGATTGTGGGTATTGGATAAGTATTGGTTTATGTATTAACACTCTATTTTGAGACACGTTGCGTTCCATATTGCTTGACGACTTCTGGGATGTAGGAAGTTGAAAGTTTGTAACGATTCCGTAGTAGGGTAGAGGTAAGCGCTGCTCTCGGGAAAGACAGAATTGTTGTTGCCCTGTAGGTATACGGGGAAAACGTGTGATGATTGAAGTTGCACGACGCATTGTCTGGGTTCGATTTGGTAACATCGTCGTGTGATGCCATTAGAGACATTTTCTGTATGAGAGAAGCGTATGGTAGCGGAGGCCACCTGTGAAATTTTGGTCTTAAGTACCAGGAGTCCAAAAGGCACTCTGATTACGCTTATCACTGGAAAGGTAATAGATGTTCCCTAAGCTTGTTAGAAGGGTAAAGTAGAGGGATGTGCTACTTTATTAACAAATTAAATAATTCTGTAGTAGAACAGACTGTTCGCTGTTCTCGGGAAAGACAGGATTTTGTGTGAACGAACTACATTTTCCGTATGAAGGTGTGTAAATGAAATAGCATTCAGGTTAATTGTGAAACTCTAGTTTTAATTCTCAGGAGCATCGGGTCTCCAACAGGTGTTTTATTTCCAGAGAAACGGTTAGCTAATGCTTGCTAGAAGGGTAAAGTAGAGGGAAGTGCTACTTTATCAACGGATGTAATTATTCCGTAGTAGGGCAGAGGTAAGCGCTGCTCTCAGGAAAGACGGAATTCTTGTAAAAAAGGTCAAGACTATCCTTTTGTTAGCGAAACAGACAATGGTGGCGTTTGTATGTCGTTACTAACAGAATTTTAGTAAAAGGTGAATGTAAAAAGTTTGCAGATAAATTTTGTAAAGGACGGGTCAGTAGAACCAGGAGTAGCGAGAAAAGCTGACGTCAGAAAGACCGCGCTGGGATTGGACAGTCAGTAAGAGACGTAGACGCTCCGGATTGGTGCGGTAGTGTGCAACGCGCTAGGAGTGGAGAATTACAGGGTGACGTAGACGCTCCGGATTGGTGCGTTAATGAGAGTCGCGCTGGGATTGGAAAATTGCAAAAGTGACATAGACGCTCAGGATTGGTGCGTTAGTGTGAGTCACGCTATGATTGGATAAAACAAACAAAAATAGTCGTAGAAGAAAACTAGCGATACAGAAAAGAGAAAATTATGTATTATGATGCACCAGAGAAGGAGAAAAAGTCCTGGTTCGGTGAAATCAAGAACTTATTTAAAAAGGACAAACCGATTGTGACTAGAGAGGGACAATTGCTTCCTCCAGTGAAATCACCTGCATCTTTTATGATTACGAAATATGGGTATCTTACATGTATTTGGTTAGATAATTGGGCAAAGTATACAGAAGATGATGGAGTTTTAGAATTTCCAGAACATGGTTCATTTAATTTAGCGGTTTTGAGAAATTTGAGAGAAAGAATGATGTAATTAGAACCGAGACCTAGACCTACACAGTTTGACGCACTGACAGAATGGGAAGATGAGATGTATGACAGAGAACGGCAACGGAGTGGCGGAAGGTATAGATATATGTTTGGTAGATCATATGGACAAGAGAATCATGATGATAGAATGAAGAGATGGCGAAGTGCAAATATGACTGATGGGTTGTTTCCTCTGAGAAATGTTGAAGAGACTACTAGTAGAAAATGTTCAGAAAAGAGAAATAATACAGGATCAGAAGGTTATAAGTATGGTATGCATGAGTCGGAGGATGATGTTCTTGAGGGCATGTTTTATAAAAATCCACCACCGTATCAACCAAATTCCACATTGACACCAAGTGCCCCAGTAAAAGAATCACCACCGAATATAAAATTTGAAACAGTACCACATGAGGTGGGAAGAAATAATCCCTTCAGAGAAACAGAAAATACTCAACCTAGTAAAATGGCAAATGGAAATTCAGCTGAATTAGCTAGAACTACTTTAGAATTAACTGAGAAGATTAGAGATTTAACTAAAAATATGGAAGCTGTGACTGTTCCAGTAACAATAGGACCTGTAATGTCCATTTTTGACAAACAAAAGGATAGTGAGCATTGTCTGACGATTCCTTATAACGGTAACAGAGAAAATGAAATACAAAGAAGAGATAGAAGAGAAAATTCATGGGGACAAACGGTAGGGATTACCGAACAAAGTACTCCTAAAAATTTAACAGTAAATCAGAGTCTAGTAAATAGAACAATAATGATGACAGAGTCAGTACCAGGATCACCAAAAGGGTTAGAACAGACACGAAATGAAATGATTCCTGTAGGTCCTACTTCTGATGAATTAAGTGAATGGCTAAGAAGTTTAAAACAAAAAGATGCTGAGCCTAGACCTTTAGATGTGTCCAAATTAAAAATAGTATTAGAGGAATTAATAGTGGGGATTATTCCTACGGAAAAGTTAAAAAACTATCAAGATGAAGAATTAATGTTTCTATGCAAAAGTATAACATGGAGGGCCAGAAATGTACATGAAAGACTAGAAGAAGTAACAAATGAAATGGGTATTGACTTCGAAAAGGTAAAGTCATTACAAAAACCATATAGAGTAGATTTTTCTGAAAAAGACATTGAAAATTTAAATACAACAGGAGGAACAACACAGATTAAAGATTTTATCATATTACTGAGAAAATGGGGTGATGTAGACAAATGGAAAAGTAGATGGTTTCGAAAACGAGACGATGCAACGGATAAAACGTTTGCAGCTTACCCAGTAAGAGAAAAGGAAAAGGTAGTAACTGAATGTCCCATGAGAGAGATTCCAGGTGGAGGCTATGTACATGTCCCCTGGACCAGACAAGATATTTTGTCATTTACCAATGATTTTCCATGACTGCGCAAAAAGCCAGTCGAGTCGTATAGGCAGGTAGACAGGTTTGTAAAGTTATCAAAAGTTTATGGATTGATTTGAATAGCCTATTTGACATAATTGTACCAGCTGATTTATGGGCAGAATGTAAAATAATGATAAGCTGGCCTACACAAGAATACACCAGAGATCCAAAAACAGGTGATTACCTTTTTGAAAAATAAAGTACCTTCTAAAGAAACTGATTGGGTAAAGATTGATAGAACTCATCAAGAAGCGAACGAATCTGTACATGCTTATTACGAAAGGTTGATTCTTGCTTTTAAACAGTTTAGTGGTGATGAAAAATGAGTGAGAAAGATTTGAGTCATTTTGTATATCAATTTGTGTATGGGTTACGACCTGAAATAAGTGAAATGAGTAAACAACATACAGTAGATTGGCAAAATAAAAAGATAGATGAAGTACTAAGACATGCAAAATATTTTAGTGATGAAATTGAAGCAAAGCAGTGTAAATTAAAAGAAAAAGCCATGTGGGCTCAAGTAAAAGTGGCAGAAAGACAGAAAACTCAATTAATTGAACAGGCAAATGGTACAGGTATGAAACCAAAACTTAATATTGGAAAAGGGAAAGGACAATTTAATATAGATGAAGCCAAAAATAAATGGCCATGTCATAATAGCGGAAGGATAGGGTATTGGAAATCCGAGTGTAAATTTCCCCCAAGTGCTAATGGTGATAATGCATCATTGAATCCATAGGTGCAGAATGAGGTGAGTTGTCAACCGCAGCAACAGCAGCAGGTTGTTGCCCAACAGAATCAGGCGCCAAAACCGCCTTTTCCACAGAGCGTAAATCCTCAGAAATACAGTAATGAGACAGGATTCAACAACGAAGAACAGGTAACTAAACTGCCGCGCGCTAGTGCTGTTTCGCAGTATTGGCTACAACGCGATGAGAGTGAGTCAGAAGAAAGTTATTGACGGTGCCGAGGGGAGGAAGAGGAGTGCATACTTGGCGCAACTCTAGAAGTAGACCAGACAGGCCCATTAGTGGATGGAAAGGTAAATAACGAAAACATTAATTTCCTGGTAGATACTGGTGCTACTCTTCAACTGTTAGGTCAGCTGATGTTAAAAATCTTCCTCTCTCGGACGAAACAATCCAAGTAGTTGGATTATCCAACAGACAGATAAAAACGTATCTCACTGAAGCAGTAAAAGTTAACATAGGGAAATTTTTTGAAATGCACCGTTTTGTCGTGTGCGATTTAAGCCCTGTAAATTTGTTAGGGAGAGATTTACTGTGTAAGATGAATTACACAATCTTTTGTACCCCAGATGGTATAGCATTTGAGACTCCAGATGAGGATGTACTGTATAAAATGACTATGGCTAATATAGAACCTGAGATTACTGAGGCATTTGCTGTAGTTAATCCCGAGGAGCTGCCTCAAGAATTTAAAAAGACAGTAAAGACAGAGGTATGGGATTTCACAGGAGAAGATGTGGGATTATTGAAAAATGTAGACCCCGTAAAAATTGCTGTAAAAGAAGGAGTAAGTTACCCAAATATTCCACAGTACAAATTGACACCCGAGATAATTACAGGAGTTACTCCCATAATAGACAGGATGATTAAGCAAGGTATTCTGAGGGAAATATTGAGCAGTCCATGTAATTCACCAATTATGGGCCTGAAAAAGCCTAACAGAACATTTAGAATAGTGCAAGACCTGAGAAAAATAAATACAATTGTTGTATCATGTTGTCCCATAGTACCAAATCCATCTGTGATTTTGTATCAGATTCCTCACGATGCAGAATGGTACAAAGTAATTGATCGGTGTCATGCTTTCTTTTCCATTCCATTGCATCCTGACAGTCAACAGATTTTTGCGTTCCGGTTTTGCGAACGTATTTTGGCATGGTGCCAAATTCCACAGGGGTACACAGAGAGTCCCTCAATATTCAATCAGATATTGAAAAAGTCTCTAGAGGATTTAAAAATGCCTGAAAGTTCGGTTCTGGTCCAATATATAGACGACCTGCTTGTGGCATCAAGAACTCGAGAAGCTTGTGTAGTGGATACCATTGCATTGCTGAATCATTTGGCAGATGGAGGACTTAAAGTTTCCCCATCGAAATTGCAATTCTGTCAGAAAGAAGTACAATATTTAGGCCACAAAATTGAAAAAGGACTGAGAAAAGTAACTGCAGATAGAATCAAGATAATAAAAGGAATGAGAGCCCCAATGACGCAAAGAGAAGTGAGAATGTTTCTTGGAATGGTTGGATATTGTCGTCAGTGGATAAGTAACTTTTCCCTGATTGCAAAACCTTTGGTACGCTTGACGAGAAGTGATGTAAAAGACCCCATTGAATTAAATAAAGAAGAGTTAACAGCCTTTAAACAATTGAGAGACAGTTTGTGTGAAGCACCAGCACTTGGCATGCCTGACTATGAGAAAGAGTTTGAACTCTATTGCAGCGAAAGAAATGGATGTGCACTTTCTGTATTAATACAGAAACATGGAAAACTGAGGAGAACAATTGCATATTTTTCAGCTATACTAGACCCTGTAGCTGTAGCATTGCCTGGTTGTTTGAAAGCTGTAGCAGCCCCTTGTAAGAGTCTGGAATAGAGTGAAGGAATTGTGATGGGATATCCTGTGAGAGTGTTTGTACCTCATTGTGTGGCAATCCTTTTAACGAGGAGCCACACTCAATTCATAACGCATAGTCGTCTGACTAAATATGAGAAAGTCATCCTAGGTGCCACGAATGTGAGCCTTGTAAGATGTCTGAATGTGAATCCTTCAACTTTATTGCCTGACGCTGAGAATGTGGAGGTCAGAGACGATGTGGATCATGACTGTTTGGAAGTGCTTGATTTCTGTACCAAACCATGTCTTGATATAAAACATGTACCCATGACAGACAGTGACTATTTGATGTTCGTGGATGGATCATGCTTGAGAACGGATGAGGGAATTCTGAGTGCAGCATATGCAGTATGTACGGTAGCAACTGTATTGGAAGCATCTTGCCTAAAAGGAGTAAAATCAGCCCAAGTTTCTGAACTTTTTGCATTAACAATAGCATGTAAATTGGAAAAGAATGTAAGAGTAACTGTGATAACCGATAGTCAATATGGCTTCGGTGTAGTGCATGACTTTGGGCAAATTTGGTCCCAAAGAGGGTTTTTGACATCGAGTGGAACTCCTATAAGGAATGCTGAAGTGGTTGGAAAATTGCTTGAGGCGATACAGCTGCCTAAGCAGTTAGCTGTTGTGAAATGTGCAGCTCACACGAAGTCCAATGATTACGTATCAGCTGGCAATCAGTTTGCCAACGATATGGCCCAATATTGTGCACGAAATCAGAATTCTGTGAATCGGGGAAGAGAAAGAGAAATCAATGAATGTCCCTTGTTGTTTACTAACACTGTGAATACAAGGGAAGAAGTGAGGCAGTTACATGAAGAAGCAGGAGATGAGGAAATGAGACAATGGGTAAAAGCAGGATGTGCACCACAGGAAACAGATCATGTGTGGGTTTATTGGGATGGAAGACCAGTTATGCCTGATAGCATGGTTTCTGCCATGGCACGGATGTATCATGGACAAGCACATGTAGGAAGAGATGCTATGGTCAGACTTTTCAAACAGACATGGTATAATGCAAAATTTAGACTTGTAGCTGAAAGTCTTTGTCAAAGATGTCTTATATGTCAGCTGTTCAATCCTGGAAGAAAAACTGTGGTAAGTCTGGGAACGATAGCTCAAGAAGGAGGGCCTTTCACCAGAATGCAGATTGACTTCATTGAAATGCCCCCCTGTAACAGGTTGAGGTATGCTCTAGTGATGGTTTGTCTGTTCTCTCGATGGGTGGAAGCATACCCCACAAGAAGAAGTGATGGAATTACAGTAGCTAAGCTATTATTGAGAGAGTTCATTCCTAGATTTGGTTTTCCAGTTACGATTGAGTCAGAGAGAGGAAAATATTTTCATAATGAAATCATGAAATTAATTTGTGAAGCATTGAATGTAAAACAAAAACTACATTGTAACTATCGCCCAGAGGCTTCGGGTGTGGTGGAGCAAGTAAATGGCACCATTAAAAACAGACTGGGAAAAATGTGTTTAGCCAGAGGTTTGAAATGGCCTGATGTCTTGCCTCTAGTACCCATGACTATTAGATCTATTCCAGATAGGAATACAGGTTTGAGTCCCAATGAAATCGTCATGGGAAGAGCAATGCGACATACCAGTCAACAAGCTATTGCCTATATCTGATGACCTGGTGTTGGATTATTGCAAGGGGTTGGCTGATTCCGTTCATTCTGTGTTCCATCAGGTTGGATTGGATGCCACCACTCTTGAAAAGAAGCCAGCTCATGATCTGAGCCCAGGTGACTGGGTGAGAATAAAAGTGCACAGAAGAAGAAACTGTTTGGTCCCACGTTGGGGAAAACCACGTCAGGTGATTCTGACCACGACTACAGCTGTAAAATGTGCAGGAGTAAAGAACTGGATTCATGCGAGTCACACCTTGCAAATTTCAAATCCAGTGGATAACAAGGAAGGAGAATACTTTGAAGAATCATATACAAGTTCTGAATCAGATACTGAAGAAATAAGAACAAGACACACTCCTGAAATGGGGGAGTTAGAACCGAGTCCTGTTATTGCACCAGAAAATCTTCCTCTAAGGAGAAAATTGCAGATTTCTGACACTAGCTCAGAATCAGAGACTGAACCAGTACAAGCACAAAAGTGTGGGAAAATAAACAGCGAAGAGACTGTCAAAGAAATCCTTGATAAAAAAGTACAGAATGAAGATACAAGAGAAATTCCACCTGAAATAACAAAATTAGATGGTAAGGTACCAGATATAGAGAGTGAGGGAAAGGTTTTTGCGGAAGACCCCCGAGGAGTTGTAGGGAAATCACACATCCAGATATAAGAAGGGACAGATAGTCAGCAGGAAGATTGTGTGGAAGAACCACGAGGAGGGACAGAAGTAGGTAATAAAAAAGAAGTGGTGGAAAGAAAGACTACTGAAGGTAAAGGTCAAATTGGGACTGAATCAGAGGACAGTGATGAAGAAATACCAGAAGGTCGAGTCCTGAGAAAAAGAGCATGGAGAACTGAGAAAAATGAAAAAGGAAGTGATTTGAAAAGGCCAGCAAGGGATGAAATTTGGCCAAACAAGATAAAGAGATTAAGATACAGATTAACACGAGTAAATTCATCTAGAGCTGAACAGGTGAATGAAGTATCTAGCCAAGGGAAATCAAAAGACATGGAACAAACACTAGCAGAAGAAAGTAAGAGAACGAGAAAACCTAACTAGAAGTATAAGTCACCAGAATGGTCATATGTGGCACTGCCTGAAGTAAAAGAAGAGGCAGACAGTAAAGGGTATCTAGAGGTGACTGTACCAGAAGTGGTTGAGGAAGACGACGAATCAGAAATCCTGAGAGTTATCTTGTCCGACATCTGAGAAGAGACGGATGTTCAGGAAATTCTGCATCAAGATTAAAAAGAAAAGTGAAAGACGATCAAATGCCAAACTGAAGAGACCAAAAGTGCTCTAAATGGAGAAACAATAAATTACCGGAAAAGACATAATCTGAAAGAACCAAGTAGGTGCTTAGAACCTTGGGTTAGACAAAACTAGTTGAGAAGTAGAAGAGACTAAGTCAAAAGACACTGATAATATTTCGAAATGGCAAACACAGAAAGTAGAAAATATAAATGTGTGTTCCTTAGAATATGGTTTAAAATGTGTTGTTGTTGTACAGGATTGCTAATGCTTCTGTGGAGTGCGTTAGCTTTAATGGTTTCATTTAAGGTTACATTAGAGACAATAGAAGGACATAGTGAGAATAAGACTAATGTAGAAAAGATTCAAAAGATTTACCCGACTAAAATAGATAGAAATTATTTACATAAAGATAGGTCTATAACTGATTTTTCGAACAATGTTTTTTCAAAATTACTGTACGAATATGTGAAGACGATGGGCGTGAGGGATTGTTATGTCTGCATGCAGTTGCCTGCGTCTGTATCTGAGGGAGTGGCTTACCATCACCTCCCAGTAACATATGGAATAACATGTAGTGTATTAGCAAGTTTGTTTTATAAAATAGGGAAACTAGAATATTATTTTTCTGATGTAGATAACATATTTTCACAAATACATATAGTCAACAAGCTGAACAAAGTAAAAGCTGCTAAAGTGTTAGGTGAATTTTTCTTAGAAACTAAAGAATTAACGTTAGATTCAATATTTAGAAACAATCTTACTTGTAGTTTAAAGAAGCAGGAGAATGTTTTCATAGATATGGTAGAAGAAAGGAGATAAAAAATGCAAAGGAAAGTACCTGAGGGAAAAGAAGAAAAGACAGTCTGGGATGTTGAAAGAGAGAAACACTTGAAAGGAGAAGGTAGTCCGACAATGGCTTTAGATTGGCCTCAGAAAGGGAAGTTGTGTATTAGAAGGAATCAAACTGCTTATGATAATTATTTTGTAGGCACAAGTGATAGCCATGATACTTATAGAATCATGGGAGGATGGGGATTTAAAGGAGGAAATGATCCGTTTTTTCCTGGATTATATATTATCTGCGGGAACAAAGCATATTATCGATTGCCAGATCACTGGTATGGCACATGTTATCTAGGCCTGGTTTTCCCAAAGATATTTCATGTGGGAAGAGGAAAAGATGGTGCACATGAGATAGATAGACAACTAACACGTAGAAGGAGAGAATCCTGGTCAGAAATTGTAGGTGACATTTTCAGAGCGTTGATACCAGCAGTGGGAATATCTCTGAATGCACACAAAATTAGAAAATTATCAACAGTAGTGGATCGCTTGTCAACAAGCACTGCTGGAGGATTTTTATTAGTAAACACTGAAATGGTTGCCATGCATGCCATGGTAATGCAAAATAGACTTGCCCTTGATATAATTTTGGCAAAAGAGGGTGGAGTTTGTGAAATGCTGAAAGTTCAACATTGTTGTACTTACATTCCTGACGAAAATCAAGATTTGAAAACGTATATTAAAAATATAACTGCTTTGCATGAGGAGATTGTTCCACTGGAGGCTAAAGGTATTTTGGAAAAGATTGGGAAAAAGTGTTCTACTATTAAGAACTTTTTATTAAAATTAGGTAGTACTTTTATTGGTAAAATTCTATTTTCATTAACATGTGTGATTCTCTTAGTATTAATATTAAGATTAGGATGTCTATGTAGCAAAAGAAGAACATTACGAAATAACATAAAAAGAGAAACTGTAAAGAAAAGAGAAAAAGAAAGAAAAGAAAAAGAGTTTGAAGAAGTAGAATTAGAAGAATGGAAAGATAATATGTATAGAAAAACAAGAGAAGAAGAGACAGGTGAAATAGTAATGTGAACTAACAAAATGTTAAGAGAACTGAATTCATTTCTATTTACAACATTTTTCCAAATTTAAAGGTAGTGTGGTGATGTTAAATATCACCAAAGGGGGGATTGATGGAGCAGGTAGAGAAAAAAAATAATTTTGTGTACCTCCTCTATTTGCATGTAAAGATTAACTATATAACCTACTGATTATAATTTTACTAACGGTTTGCTGTGTGAAACTAACTTAACCTTTGCATACACAAATTACATGTGGGAAATTGCTATTTGCATGGCCAAATAACTCAAATAACTAAAATACGTATGCATGTTAATAGTAGTATATGTGGTAATTAGATATCGCATGATTTATATTGCTTACGTGATGTTGCATTCTAGGTTGGATCCAAAAGGTAAATATTATTGCTTTAAATGTCGCTATACGCTAGGAAAATACTAATACATAAAGGGATTAGCGAGGGTATAACATTAGAAGCATCATTTCATTGTATTAATTATTCTTTTGTGTTTGTTTCGCTTAAGTTAGCATTTGGGCCTACCACAAAATGGCAGCGTAAACCGAGTTCAGAAGTGGCCACTGTCTCGTGAGCGCGATCACTACTGCGAAGACTCGGATGGCTCCGTGAATCTCCACATAACCTATTCCACACTGTCCCCTGTCAAGGAAAGGATCTTGGTGGACTGCCAAAGCCTGAACTGCAAAAAAACGGTTTAAATGAACAATTGGATCATACAAGTAAAAACCAAAATTTTGTAACATAAAGACTATGTCATCTCCGGAAAGCGAATCAGCAAAATCCATGTGAAACCTGACTGACTGAAATCGTTTTCAATTAGCCAATCATAGACTTTCTCTGCCCAAAATTGTTTCATGTTATCCCGAAATTAATTATAAAAAGAGTAGTAGAATAGGGAGGGGTTTCATGTTATCCCGAAATTAATTATAAAAAGAGTAGTAGAATAGGGAGGGGTTGGCATTCGGCGGTTACTATGACTGCATACCCTCTTTGACCCCACAGGCGATGACTGATGCTTGCACGACTTGTGGTCCTTTGGCGATCTTTGGGACTGTGACGTGTTGAGCAAAGAACTTTTGGACCTTAAGCTTTGGCCAGCTTATTTGGACAATTGAACGGCTAATTCGGTTATGCAGAGCCAAAGAATTAGAAAAATCCAGATAGCCAGAATAGGTAAATATAAGGTCCTGTGATTTAAATAAATTAATCTAGAAAATTCTAAAACTTTTGATGAAACAAATGCTAATATTATTTGCAATGAAATTTTAGATAAACAAATATTTATTAACAGAATTATGAGTTTGTGGTCTTTCGTTAAAGAGAATAAAGGATTCTGAGTCTTCAAATGTGTTTTAGCTGGTTCTAAATCACCATCAACCAATCCAACTAATTGGTTCATCGACCAAGTGGGTGGAGTGCCTTGATGTTTGGGATTAGGAATCTATAGGTAATGAATGTTAATGTATATTCTGTAAAATAACTTTTCTTTACCTATAGATTATAAGGTACCCCCCCACATGTCCAGCGCGACACCGTCATCCCTCCTGTGTGCAGACTCGTGTGTCAGGGACGTATGAGTGTTGGTGTTATGGGCCCCACCAATGAATGTGTGTTTGAATGAGCTCGTGTGACGTTGGGTCTGTGACGGAGGAGGGATAGTTGTAAATTTGCTCTCTCTCTCTCTTTTTCCGGCTTCGCGCTGGATCATCTGAACTGGGGTGGAGAGTGAGCTAAAGAACGATGATGGATTCAACCCAGATCTGTGACTGGGTGTGAGTGTCTGAAAAGTTTCAGCACTCCGTCCATCATCTCCTTGTGTTTGCTCTGGTGGCTTTCTTACACTGGGACCACCTAAATTTGTCTGCCTATGCCAGATTCAATGAAAATTGTTCCCTTACAAAGTCCTGGGATTTAAAGAGAGGGGTGAGACAGGGATGTAGTTAGCCCTTGTCTTGTTTACCCTATACATTAACAATCCCTAGAGCAGGTTCTAAACTTATACTTGCTCTTTTATATGCAGATGATGCATTTTTACTAGCAAGGACACCAATGGGACTGAAACGACCTGTAAATACCTTTATTCATTTCATGGTTTCACTTGACCTCTCCATAAATTTCTCTAAATCTTATATAATGTCCATAGGTAATTTAAAATGTGACAAGTGTGCACTTATATGTAAAGGGGGACAATTGACAAATGTTGCTACATTTCCGTATTTGGGCATTTTGTTTGATGAAATGGGGTCGTGGGTGGTGCAACGAACACTGTAAGAAAAACACCCTGTCTAGAGCAGCAGGAGCAACCATGGACTTTGCTAGGAGACTGGGGAGCAAACCTTTGTGTGCACTTCTGAAAGTCTACATTGAGAAATGTTTAGCAATGGCCACATATGGTAGCGATGTATGGGGCTATAAGGAGGCCGGCGATCTGCAAGTGCCCGAAAATAAATATTTCTTGAAACTTTTAGCTGTTCCCCCCTGTACACCATCTTTCATGGTGCACGAAGAACTAGGGCAGGGTTACATTTCCGATCAGATAGCAGTGGCCCCCTTTAATATGGTGGTTAAAAAGATGGACTAGCCCCACCCCTACCCTGGATCAACTTGCTTTGGAAGATTGTATGAGGCTAGATAGGTCTGCTGAAGTACCTTGGCTAGGTTACATTTCTCAGCAGCTAGCAAATATAGGGCGTCCTGATCTCTTTACACACACAAGACAGATGTATTGTGTAAGCCATTAAAAACCAATTTTTAGTCAAGAGGATGTTGGAAAGGGAAAACAGTGATCTCAAAAAAACAACGATAAGACAATAGATAATATTGAGACCCGGGTCCCTAGAACAACCTTTTTGGTCTTACATTAAAAATTTCCACCACAGCTTTCTTTTAATTAGATTTAGGTTTAATTGTATTCACTGGTGTCTTATGGTCCCAAATGGCTTTTCTAAGCCAGGGGCCTTAAAGTCTTGGCCCTGCGATAATTTCTCGGATCAAGATCTTTTACATTTTATGTTTTTCTGTGGATTTTTTAATGACCTTCGGATAAAATATATTCTTCGACTTTCGAAAAATTGCAATTTTGCACAAGTGAGGCCTGCTCTGATATATTTGCAAAAAGTGTCTCACCTTTGATATGTTTTGGGGTGGCGAGCAGGGTCCTTAGAGCGTAGGAATTTTTTTATCATGCAATGAACAGCTATGTCTTAGTGAGCATGTGATAGTACTGTATAGAATGCACTTTAACAAGGCTTATAAAATTGTAGTAGTTTAACCTTGTCTAGTTTAATCATATAACTAGGGCCTTGAACACCTATATAAGGTTATTTTATATGAATGTTTAGACTTTTCTTTTATGATGGATTGTATAGTGTTTATCCTTTTTATTCTTGGTGTGTAAATGTACTTTTATGGTCAAAACTCTGCCGAATAAGGTTTATTTGACTTGACTTGATAATATTTGCAATGTGTACATGGCCTGTCCTTTTCGAGGAAGATCATGATCTTGGTAGCCTGTCCTTTAAAAGAAACATCTTAAGAAACAGCAAAAACATATTGGAGCTATCACCTCTGACAATGCTCTATTGCCCAGATTTTCTAAGATTTTGCATTGGGGTCATATCACTGTTGTGGCGCAGACCCGACGGGAAACCAATTTTTGGATTTACAAAGTCACGCAAAGCCAGATTAGCGTGTTTAAAAAATACAAAGTAACGCAATGCAGCACATAGCGCTGGCTTACGTTACCTTGCGTTAGGTAGGTTTTACATGGGTGAAGCATGGGCATTCCCATATGTACGAAAGAGGAATATTATGTGGTATGGCTGGTTAGCCTTACCATGTGATATTATCACAATACCCCAAAGATGGTCCTTGGATTGACACGAATAAATCCTTATGTCAGTCCAAGTAGAGTGGCAAAGAGCAGTCAGGCTTTACTAGAGGAACATGTGTTAAGCATTTCTTTTTTTTTTTTAAAACATATTTTATTGGTGTTAAGCATTTCTGAGTACCAACATGGACGATAAGTAATTAACATTACTCAAAAGAAATCCAACACCAATTTATAAAAATAGAGCTTATTTTTATCTTAATTTAGACACCAAAATAAACTTGATCAGATACATATAACCGGAGTTATGAATTTTAAAAGAGATAGAAAATCAGTGCAATGAAATACAGTGAATATTTAGCATTGCAGTCAATGGAGAAAAATACTAGTGACAATCGGTCACTTAAAGGTCGAGTTGAGTTATACCCTTCCAGGGTAAAGGTGATGCGGGTGCCAGGACCAGGATACAACAGTGAGTTCATTTTACCTAGTCCATGAAGCCTAGGTGCAACTTGTCCTGGATGTCCCTGGTGCTGAACAGGAGCCGTGGAAGAGCTCCTTTTACCGCTGAGAAGGTGCTGCAGGGAAAAAGATGCAAAAAGACAACACAACAAGACTGTTGACATCGGTCAAAGTTTGGATGCAGTTCCCACTTGATGCAGCATCGAGCAAAGGGGTCTGTGGCTGGACTGTCGACCAATAAGCCTTGACAGCAGAAAGCACAGCGAAAAGCTTCTGGAACTTCACTGGGTCTGGGAGAGTAACACAGCAGCCTGAAACTTCGGGGCAGGTAATACTACAACTCCCACAATGCACTGTACCACTTAGAGTTGGGTGATCCCTCGGAGAGCCCGATGGCTAGCGATTCTTTGGATCCAGTGAGTGTTTTTACCTGCACTTTGCCGGGTACTAGAGTCACTAGTTCAGGGGAGACTGAGGGTTCTCTGGCTTGCACAAGGGTCCCACTCTTCAGGAGTGTCAAGATTTAGCCAAGGACAAGGGTCATATGCTCAATTCCAAGTCTGCTGCGTCAGGGCCAAAGTATCCCTCTTTTGCTTTGTGCAATGGGCAAAGTCCTGTTGTCAGCAACAAGGGTCTCGTCTTGGTCCTTCTTTGAAGTACGTTCTCCAGAGGGGTCCCTTAAATCTTATATTTAGGGGAGTAAGGGATGTGGGAGCTAGTAGCCAATAGGCAGCCAGTCCCTGAAGCTAATCCGCCCCTGAGGTGACCACATCCTGGCAAGTGGGTCACCTTTTGTACCCAGAACCCACTATTTCTGCCCTCGTAAAGATGGCAGAATTCTGATTTAGGTGTACAGATCAGGCTACTTACTCTAGAGGTGGAGCCAGCCTTCCTTGAAGTGTACACAACCTGCATATCTTATTTTCCACCTTGCTCGCATGAAAATGTGCCTGAGGCAGGGGTAGGGCTGTTTCCTCCGCTGAGAGCCAGCCCTGATGCATAGCAGAGGTGGTGTAGCCTTTGAAGGTCCCGTCTTGATGTGCCACTTCACTAGTCTGCTTGGGAGAAGGGGGTTGTGACCTTCTTCCTGCCAAAGCCTTTGTTTCTGACTTCTTGGAGTGATCACACTGCCTGGCAGGAGGTCCGAATACTGTCTTGGTAACAGCGGGTGCAGGAAAGCATGGGCTGATCAGCCAGAGCACAGTACAGCTGGGGCAACCAGGTGGGCAACCTCTAAGAGGCCATAGTCAAGCCATTGCTGAAAAATGCTTCAGACAATCCTGCAAATTTAGCCAACTACAAACCAGATTCTGGATCGATATGTTAGTGAAATCTTGTCCCTTCATTTGGAGGACCATTCACTGTTAGAGGATGAGCAATTTGGCTTTAGGCTAGGTCATGGCACAGAGACTGCCTTACTCTGTGCCACTGGTGAAATTCGTAGGATGGTTTTTAGCGGTCAGTCAGTGGTGCTTATCCTCCTTGACCTGTCAGCGGCCTTTGACATGGTGGACCACCACACCCTGCTCACTAGATTAGCCTCAGTAGGTGCTAGTGGTCTTGTGTCAAAATGGCTAAAATCATACTGACAAGATTGATGCCAGGCTGTGGCTCTGCCTCCCTTTTGATCTAGTTTCAGAAATATTTCATATGGAGTCCCACAGGGCTCATCACTCAGTCCAATTCTGTTTAAATGTCCATATCAAGCCAAGGATCTCACTTATCAAATCTTATAAGATCACTGTAATCAACTATGCAGATGATACCCAGTTGATCCTGTCACTTATTAACAATCAGTTTGACACTATTAGTATCTTTCAGGCCTGTTTAATGGACATTTTAAATTGGATGAGTACAAACTCACTGAAACTAAATGGAGGTACTGAACCTGTTTGCCCCGTAAAATTGCCTAGTCCACCCCCTGATGTGATCTATAAATCCCTCAGTAGCCAAAAAATTTCGATCAAAGGACCATTTTGTGAAAGAATTCTCATGCCCCTGGACCTCGATTTCCAACATCAGAGGGTTATGGTCTGACAAGACCTTAGGTAGTTTCCATATGGTAGCTCCCTCTTTAAGAGAGGCAGAGACAAAAAAGTAGTCGAGCCTAACGTACTTCCGATGTGGGCAAGAAAATGATGTGTACCCTGCATCCCCTGCTTTTTTGTGAGCCCACACATCCACTAGACCATGGCTTTCCACTAGCGCTTTAACACCCTTGAACACTTGCGGCTTTCTCCCCTGATACTTACCCCAAGGTGTATCCTGTGTTTCTAGATGGATATTGAAGTCCCCACATACTATGAGTGGGGATGGCCAAGAAGCTAATTCAAGCTCTAGTTTTGCCCATAGATCTGGGTCATCGAGGTTCGGACCATAAATTGTGCATAGTGTTACCCTACTAGGTAATAAGGCAATTGCCCACCTTCCCCATTTATCCACTAGAGTTTGCTCGGCTGATGGCATCCGATTAGAGATATGTATAGCAACACCTCTCGTAGTAGTTGTCTGTAGTGAGCTGATTGCCTGTGTATATCCAGGGATGACGTTAAGTCCTCTCTTTTGCCATGGGATATGGGTCTCTTGTTGACAGATAATTTCTGCACCCCACGCTCGTACCACTTCTGCTGATCTATTTCTCTTGTCCCTATCATTCAGGCCCCCTATATTTACCAAACAGATGCGCAGCCTACCCATCCCTGTGATACCTAAGTTGCACCTTAAACCATTCCTTCATCTCCGTGCCAATCTGAACTCGGCTCTCCTCTATTTTTCCTGAATTTTTTGCCTATCTCCACTTCCCCCCTCGCTCCCTCCTCCCCTCCCAATCTGCCCCCACCCCGCTTTAAGAAGCAACAGACCTATTAGGTCTGTGGTTGATGAGCGGTGAAACCCTCCCAATAGTGATGTATGTAGTAGTGTGTACTTACTGGCACATGCATCAACGTAGGCTTTTGCGATTCCTTAATTGCGATTATTAAGGAATCGCAATTAAGGAATTGCAAAAGCCTATGCATGTAGGAATCGCAAAAAAGCGATTCCTACACATTCCTTAATTGCGACTCGCAAATTGCGAGTCGCAATTAAGGAATGCCATCCCACTCATTCCTATGGGCCTCCTGGTCCATAGGAATGAATTGGAGATTGCATGAGCAATTTGCGAGTACCAGTAGGTACTGGCAAATAGCTCATGCAATTTCAAGGGTGCAAGGGTGTCAAAATGACACCCTATTGCACCCCTGAAATTGATCTGTGCACATATGTTGCACACACACATGCCCTAAGGGCATGTGTGTGCGCAACATGAAACTTTGAAAAATGCACAAAAGTGCATTTTTCAAAGTTTTTGCAAATTACCATGAAGTTCAACTTCATGGTAATTTGCTCCCCCTATTAGCGAAATCGCTATTTTTTTTTACTTGAATGCATTGCATTTAAGGAATCTCAATTTGTGATTCCTTAAATGCAATTGCAATTTAAGTAATCGCAATTGAGAGATTCCTTAAATTGCTATTTTTGTATTTAGGATGATGCATCCCAAATGCAAAAATACCGGTCGCAAAGGGGCAGATTCTGAGAATCTGCCCGTTTGCGACCGGTTTTTTCTTTGATGCATGTGCCTGTTAATACCTATATTTTGTTCTTATGTGTACCCTTGTGGATCCCCCCCCAATTATCACCAATTGTCACCTTCCCCCAAGACGAAAATTTTTTCCTTAAAAATATCCAAACGATTTTAACGGGGAGAAAAAGGAGAGACTATCAGCATCAACATGTTAAGTTGTCATCTCCCCCTGCATCTAGAAACTCCTTCGCCTTAATTTCCGACGTAAAGAATCTCGTTTGATTCTTCCAGACTACTTTTAGTCGGTCCGGATTTAGGAGGAAGGCCTGCCCTCCTTTATCTTGAAAAGGCTTAATCATCTGGTGCAAACGCCACCGTCATTCCACGGTAATATGGCAGAAATCTGGTCTAGTAAAATAAGAAAACCCATCTACACTACGTTGTGCTTCCGGTCTTGCCCTTTCAAACACATTTTGCCTCAATAAATAATTTCCAAAATAGACCAGAAATGCCCTTGGTTTGGCATCTGGGCGAACTGGTTGTCGAATAGCAAATGGAACTCGGTGTGCACTTTGTATCTTCTGCTGCCAATTCCAACCTTCCAATTCAAGGAAGGAGTTCTGCAACATTTGCACCATGTATGTACGTGCATCGGACCCCTCCTTTCCCTCCGGGATACCCAGGAATCTCAAATTGTTCCTTCGCTGGTGATTCTCACTCTCTTCCAGCTTCCACTGGATATCCACAATTTGTGCTTCATTGGCTTCTACTTGCCCCTTTGAACCTGCTACCTCTGACTCCAACAAGTCCATTCTTGACTCAATCTCAGTCATTCGATCACTTATATCTTTACAAGTTCTTGCAACTTTCCTAATTGTCCCTTGCAATTTACGGGAAGCATTCTGAGATCTTTTACTTTTCAGCCGAGATTCATCACGGTGTGCTACCACGCACTGCAGAATTGATTCCAAAGTTGGGGGGTCCGGAGTAGGTTCTTCACTGGGGGATTTGTTACTATCCCCCATCAATTGGTCTCCAAGTGAGTAATCCCATCTCAGGTCCCCTTGCTTTTGCCTCTCAGCTCTCCCCATTCTGAGATACGTCGACCGAGTTGTTGCAACAGAGCCAGAGACTCCCGTGTCCTTGCCTTGTGCACCACTCTCTTAACTTGACTCCGTATTGGACCCAGAATCTGACCCGAAACCTGACCATGTAGCGTCAGATAGTGAAAAGAAGTCATTCGCCTCTGAATCGATATCTCTTTCCCTGTGGCCCTGCGGAGTTCTAAGGGACCTAAAAGCCCCCTTGTGTATTACCTTCCCCCCCAGGCTCATGATTGGGAGGATTCCGGTCCAATGCCCCAGATAAATCATTCTGGTCCCTTTTGGGCCCTATTTTGCCCCCGTAAGTCTTTGATTTCGTGCTGTTTTTTTTGCATTTTGATGGGCCACCAATAGGTCCTGCTTGTATTCCTGTTCCTGTTTGTGTTCCTGTATGCCTGTCTCAGCTTCATGACTGCTGCCTAGAATGTCTATCCTGCCTGAGGAGTCCATTAACTGAGCTTCTTCCCCAGCTCTGGCCATACCAGCCTCCGGCTGTAACAGTTCACTATTTGGAAGACCATTTTCGTCTACCGGCTGCTCTTGGATTATACTCTGAGTCTCAATCTCTACAGGCCCCTCTCCAGCCCCCCCTTGCTCCTTACCAGCCGACATTGGAACACTCGCTTCCCCGGCAGTTCCAGGCTGCTCTCTCTCCTGTGCTTGTGCTGCGGAGCAGGTCCCTGTTCCTCTAAGCATTTCGATGACTGACATGGAAGACCGTTGTGGCTGGGGCTGCGCTCCCGCACCCCTCCCCTTCCTGTCAGCTGGGTTCTCCGTTCCAAGCCTCTGCCTGCATCCCCGGACTGTAACTGGGACCGGCTCGATATCCACGGCATCTCCCTGTGGGGACTCCTGAGGGCCGGTATGGTGCGCCGCGACTCTCCCCCTTGCACCCCCCTTTGGGCCCATGCTTCCTAGGATCGGTGAGGGTGAGGGCCCCGCCAGAACCTGAATCAGCGCCTGTTTGAAGCCCCTGCAGCCGGTGATCAGCTGCTCCGCGTTCCTCACCAGCACCGGGACCCAGCACTGTAAGTCAGGTAAGTTTTGTCCGGTTTCAGCGCTACCGCTTCCTTTTAGATTGCCGACTAGGGGGCTCCACATTTTAATACTTCTTAAGTAAATTTCATCATCACATTGGGAGGCACCTACGGCCGACTCATCTCACTCAGCCGCCATCTTGCCCCCTCCCCCAAGAGAAATCGTTTGGGACGCATTCAAGGCTTGTCTCAGGGGGGAGATCATTAGTTATGCTGGGCACCTTAGGAAAGAACAGAGAGAGGCAACACAGCAGCTTATGGCAGAGCTCTCTAAATACGAGGAACAGCATATGGGAGCTATTGTAAGAAAGCAGGTGGAACTACAGAACTAATTAGAACTAAAAGTAATAAGCATTAAAGCTAAATTTAATGGAATCTATAATAAAACAATTGCCGAAGCATACCAAACTCGGGCCAGGGATAATTATGAATATGGGGAGATGACAGGGAGACATCTTGCACTTAGATTGAAACAGAGGGCGGCGGCAAATAATATTTCAAAGTTAAAGAGGAAGGACAGGAAAATGGTGACAGAATCTCAGGACATTGTTCAAGTTTTCGCTGAATTCTATGAGGACTTGTACAGTTCTGAGGTAAATCCACAAACATTAGTAGGTGCGGGAACTAATATCATCCCCCCTATAATTCAAGACTTAGAAGAAGATATTTCTCTGAATGAAGTTACCGAGGCACTTCAGGCTATGGCTCATGGCAAGGCCGCCGGTCCAGATGGGATTCCGATGGAAATATGCAAAGCCTTGCAGCCGAAGCTGGCACCCCTTATGCTGGACCTTTTTTTGGCGGTACAGCACAAGGGAAGTCCATCCCAATCTTGGAAGGAAACTAACATAGTCATCTTTCTGAAAAAGGGAAAACCTGCTGAAGACCCTGCCTCGTATAGGCCCATTTCCCTTATAAACGCAGATGAGAAACTTTACTCCAAAATTATAGCGCTTAGACTGGCAAAAATAATAACCTCCCTGGTTAGCCCGTGGCAGCACGGATTTATTCCGGGGCGAGGAACGACAGATCACGTTCAACGCGTAATCTCATTATTTGACATAGTGGAACAGACAGGGGGGCAGATGTCTCTTATACTATTGGATGCTCAAAAAGCCTTTGACCAGGTCGAGTGGGCATACCTTTGGCATAATTTAAGAACTAACGGCCTTGGCCCTCGCATATTGACTGCTATAAGGGCTATGTACGTACAATCCCACGCAAAAATTCAATTGATGGGGATGGAGTCAGGAAGAATTAAGATCTCACGTGGCACAAGACAGGGGTGCCCGTGTTCCCCAATTCTTTTTGCGCTTTATATTGACCCGTTAATTAGAACAATGCTAAATGACCAGGCTATTAAACCGGTAGTGGTCAGGGGCTATAACACCAAAGTGCTAGCTTACGCTGACGACATTTCAGTTGTCACCCCTGACCCACTGGAAGCTCTGGGTCGGATTGAGGTCCTGGTGTATGAATTTGGGAGGCAGTCGGGCTGTAGACTAAATACAGGTAAAATAAAGAACGCCTGTTCCAAAGCCACTCTGTTTCAAGATCCACGGAGGACGGCGGAGGCTACATATTTAGGGATAAGCATGAATGCGGAGGCAGGGACGGTTTGGAACATTAATTCGGCACCGCTTCTTAAGAAGATAGGTAATGACTTAAAACGAATGGATAATTTACATCTTTCCATTATAGGACGAGGAAATGTTATAAAAATGACAATGTTACCCAAAATATTTTACTTGTTCAGATGTATACCACTGGAACCATCAAATGGGCTTTTTAAAAAAATAGAAGGAATGTTCTCACAATTTATCTGGTGATATAAAAGACTAGAATGTCATTGAAGCTGATGACTTTACCACAAAGCCCTGGGGGGCTTGGCAATCTCCCATATGCTATATTACTACTGGGCTATAACTCTGCAGCAAATGACTAGCCTCTTTAGACCTAAAAACTGGTCAGAATTTACCCCGGAAGATCAAGACAGGGAGATTCCCCCTCTATTTATGAGTTGGCCCTAGGGGATGCAACATCAGGAATTTTATTGAGGCAGCTGGAGGGGAGTTATTATAAAAAAACACGTTTCAAATTATTAAGAACAGCCTGGAATGTTTGGAATAAGGCAAGAAAGTTTGTGAGAATACCAAAGGTTCAGAGATATCTATTATTATGGCGATCACCAATGTTTCCTCCCTTATTTAATGACAGGCTAGATAGAAATTGGGAACAGGCTGGAATAAATAGTTTAGGAGATATTTTTAATCAAAAAGAGGTAATGTCATTTACGGAACTCCAGGAACAACATGGCATGGATTCTAAGACACTTTTTAAGTATCTACAAATTAGGGAGATAATTAAACCAGTCATGGCTCAGCTCACTAGCTTGGATAGAATTCCTATGTTAGATTGTTTGGTGTATGGGCAGCCCCGTCTTAAAGATCTGTATTCAATTTTGATGAATGTCAATCAAGATGACATAGCTAGATCAGAAAGCCTATGGGCAGTGAAGTTGGGGGTTCAGGGTGTTGACATGTGTAGATCTCTATATCTGTCTAAAAAAATATTTTTGGCCGCAAATCTTAAAGCTCAGCATTTTAAAACTTTGTTCAGGCTATATTATATGCCATCGAAACTGTTTACCTGGGGGAAAAGGGAAACCAATTGCTCCCCAAGATGTGGACAAGGCCCGGCTGACATAGTCCATATGTTTTGTGGATGCAGTAAATTGAGTGTCTTGAAACAAAGAATAGAAAACTTTTTGAACCAAACTATAGGGCGATTAGTCCCATTAACTTCTACATTGATTATATTTGGTTTTGATGAAAGCTTACAGATGGACTTGTCTCAAATATATTTTTGTTTTATGGTAACAGCCATCCTTCGCATAATAATTGCATCAAAATGGAAGGATGTAGATCCACCGACATTTCAGGAGTGGTTTGCCAGCCTTCATCGTGTCTTTAATCTGGAGAAGGCATTGTATAAATATAAAGGAAGGAGTGCGAAAAAAAAGAGGTCGCCAAGTGTGGGACCCTCTGTGGGAGTTAGAAGAGAATTAAGCATATACATTAATAAAAGGTATTTTTCTTATCTCTTCTCTCTTTCCCACTAAGTTAGACCTGCTCTTATCTCCTTCTAAAAAAAATTAGCATGCTTAGTATATTACCCTAATAAATGTTTTTTCTTTATATATTAACTTTCTATAAGTAGGATACATTAGAAGGAAGTAAGATATGTTTGAAACAATCATATATGAGTATATGTATTGATGAATTAACTGATGAACCTTACTTTGTGTTTATCTTTGGAATAATTGTATTTATTGTTTTTCCTGAATTACAAAATAATAATAAATAAATAAATACATAAATAAATAAAAAGAAACTAAATGGAGGTAAAACAGAGCTCCTTTGCTGCTCTTCAAGGTACCCCTGTCTTTGAATCTCTGGCCTTTCCCTATGAAGGCTCCTCTCGCTTTTTCAGAGATGGTTCGGAACCTTGGAGTCACCCCAGACGATCATCTTTCTCTTGAAAGGCACGTCAATGGAGTAGCAGGAGATTGCTTTGCACTTATTTGGAGTCTTGAAAAGCATTTTCCAATACTACCTGCTCAAGCTCAATCTCTAATTTGCCAGGTGTGTAGTGCTTAGCAGATTGGACTATTTGAATGCCCTTCTCTTGGGAGCTCCTAATTATCTGATTAAGAAATTGGATAGAGTACAGGTTGTCTTAGCCAAACTAACTCTAAATAGATCGCGGAGTTCCTCCACCTCTAGTCCTCTCAGGGACCTTTACTGGCTACACATTGAACAGAGGATTCTCTTTAAATCGCTCTGCACTGTATTTAAAGCCCACCAGAACAAGGGCCCAAAGCCACTGCAGACCAGACTGAGGAAATATGCTCCAGGAAGATTGTTACATTAAGCTACAGCTAATCTGGCTCAAGAATACAGATCATTAGGGTGTGTCAAGGGGGACAAGCCTTCTTTATCAAAGCTGCACAGGTCTGGAACAAGCTCCTGCTTCAACTAAGATCTCAGACTGATCTGCTTAAGTTTAGCAAAACCCTTAAGACCTGGCTTGTCCCCAAATAATATAGATCTGACAACAGCCACTCCTTCCCCTCCCCCTCTCTCATTTTCCCCCCCTCTTCCTCTTACTATGACTCTAGCGTTTTTAGCGCCAGTATACCAGTCTGGTCACAGTACGCTTTATAAAAATATTATACATACATACACCTGGGTGCATGCCACATCACCCATGGCACAAGAATCATGTCAGATGGAGAAGGCACGTTTTTTGATCCTAAAGATGACATATTTAAGTGGTACGATAATGGAGCTGCCAATCTCGAGAGTGCCCAGTTGGCAGCCCGTGTTAGCCAATGGACTACTAACACTTATAGTGGTTTCCAATAGGGAACACCACTATAGGGACATATAAGCTTGCAGTTATATGTCCACATCTTTAATATAATGCACTGTAGGGTAGTTCCTATATCCCTGATAGGCTCTGCGCATTGGAATAATATACACTATAGTTTTGACATAGGACTGAGGTCAATATGTCTCTATCGAGTACAATGGACTTAATTACTTGTGTGTGCCAGCTAACTCAGAGGTCACTAGAAACGTCTCGAATATACAAGAAGGGATTAGTTTCTGACAACTGCATAAACATGACAACTTTGTTTCCCTTAGAGTTGGAACAATCTCAGAACCGTGGAAAAAATAGATAACAGTTTCACTCAGTCAATCGTGCATGCTTCGTTCCTACAGAGTTGAACAGAAATAGAGAGACGGGCGTTTCAATAAAAAAGGGGTTTATTGAACAGTCTTATTTCTCATGCAAGAGATATGAACTGCTACAATCGCAAGACAGGATGCGAAGTACAATACGTACAGGGTTAGCAGTAAGATAAAATAATACTGCAATAGCATGGTCTGTAGCTATGACATATATTCATAAAATACATACATAAATAACACAGGCTAAAATGTGAATACTCATCTGATGCTTCTAAATAGTTCTACCCCAGTGTACCTAATCTAAGTGTAGTACGAGGTAAAAAGTAGGTACTGTTTTCTAAAGTATAGCTAGCTATAGTTTTAGTTTTGCCAAGAGATGCCAAAAGTTTCTCTAAGTTCTAGTCTGCTCCTTACCTTAGAATGTGTGAGGTTGAAATCTCTTTCCGGGACTCGATATCTAACACCCCGCAAGGGGAGTCAGAAACACTGGAACTGGATTATCTGCGAGGAGGATGACAGCGTCTGGTCAGTGCATCAGGCGGGAACTCGATCTCCTTCCGAACTTGTCGTGGCGAACCGCAAGTAGGGCAGTCGAACTGGACCGTACCGGAACCGTGGTTTGCCAGGGCAAGTGCAGGTATATTTATACCTTGAAGGTGTTTGGGAATGCCTGTATTGACGTAAAGGTCGGGCATCGGAACGTCATGAATGAACCCCTAAGGAATAGATGTTCATGCATAATAAATGAGTTCTTTGAGAAATAAATATCCAAGCAAGGGAACTTCCTAAAGGCTTAAGAGTCTGGTTTTCCAAGAACTCATTGTGACGTGGATTGACGAATGTAGGAGACCATGCCTGTATTTGGCTAGCATGGACAATGCCTCAATAAGGGCAGGATTTTCTATGCCTAAATAAGGGCAATATGAATTGTACCAATATAAGCATTAAATCGGGGAAACCTATATACGGAATCTAAATCTACACACAACACCACTCCAGTTTCGTATGAACGACATTACTAAATCCCAAACATACTAAACATATCTAAAAGAGAGTATTGCATGATTAGCTAAAACATGCTTAAACATATGTAAAAGCATATGTCCTAAAAATGCATTACAAGACCATTGCTATGCATAAGGTGCTGTACATATTAAAAGCAAGATTTCATTCCAAGCAAATGTGTGCATTGGAATTGCTAAAAAGAATGAACCAGAAATATATACACATGATGAAATGGCTCATTATTACAGAAAAAAAAGCCGAAACCATTTCATTATCAGGTTTAACACAAATCAATTGTTGATGTGACAAGGTGGCATAATGTCCCTGGAAGATTTTCAAAGAATTCTGTTCTCTATGAATAGTCTTACTACAAGCAGATTACTGTGCAAAGAAATGAAAAAAATACAAATTTGGAAAAAAAATTAATCATAGGAAAAAGTTCCAAAGGTAGTCCCTTGTCTGAAAAGAATGAAGGCCAAATTCAGAGTCTCATCGGAACACTGTGTGCCTGAATCAAAAGTCAGTATGTGGGCCTGAAGAAAACATGAAATCTTCTAATCCTCTAGACAAAAAGTCGTCTACCGTTGTAGGTGAAAGTTGGAATACCTTGTTTAGAAGATTAACTGCACATAGATGTGAATTATCGCCTTCAGCATTGGTTGCATCAGCAATGTTTGAATCGGATGTTACCTGCGTGCCTGATGTTTCTTCTCGTACCTCAGTAGTAGCAATTTGCGTCTGTGAGATCTCAATGAATGTCGTCATCAGGATTGGTAGCCGCTGGGGACAACACAGAGCATGGCCGTTACCGGGTCCAGCAGAGTATCGATATCCGTAGGCATGACTGATGGGAGTGTTAGACAGATGTCTAGCACGCATTCTTCACTGCAGAGCAGGCAGCGTAAAACAGGTAAGATGCAGTCTTGCCAGATTCGTCTGAATGACAGAAACCATGTGGTGTTTAATTCTCGTAGACGAGGTAAACCCAAAATTTGGACGATGCGCTCACAACACTTCATCTCCAATAGAGCTCTCTCCATGGTGAATTGGGTGTCGATGGTGATTTGGCTCTCCATATTGTAGCAGTAGGAGCAAAAATAGGATCTCTGCAACAAGTGCTAAAAGGAGCAGCAGTCCGCCAAACACATAGTGAACAAAGTTTGGAAATATGCAGAGGACTGCTTGAAAAGGTGCTAATAGTCCTGCACATACGTTCTTAAATACATCTATAATACCGCTCGTATCAGATATGTTTAAGATACGACCTAACATTTCTGAGAAATGTACAGGGCAGTTTGTATACTAAAGGGTATGTATCTCGGTAGAAGTCCTTGCGACTTGGAGATCATAGGTTTCTCTGGCTGAGGTCAGTGGCACTGTTTTCTGTAAAAGAATGGCTTTCATTCTGCTTAGAGTATCAATTCGTATAGAAGATATGTTCAGAGAAGGCCATAAAGGCGACTCCCTGACTGTATCTATTTGTGGAAACAAGACTTGCATACAGCAAGTGACCCTGGATGTAACCGTAACTAGATATGGAATACCTGGCAACATGCCACAGCAGCTGTGATCATTCAACATAATGTAACTCCCATTAGAAAGTTGGCCAAAAATTGGATTAATCACTGCAGCCTTTGAACCTTGCAGGTGACAGGATAAGTTTGTAGTGGAACCATCACAGGCCCCGTGTAAGTTAATATCCTGACAAAGGAGAGAACCGCTTATTGCGTGTTCACAGTTTTCACCGCTAAGAAACACTTCACGTTTCCCACTCCAACATCTATGTGTGTAAGGTAAATCCCAGGATGTCTTGATGTATCCTTTACTCAACCTTTCATATCTGCCTACTGGTATATGTTTTAGGCAATACTGAAAATGGAAAGTTGTAACAGGCAGAGTAATTTTACCATGTATGAGCCATTCAATAGCTGGTTTTTCTGCCACTGTGAATGGTAATTTTTCCAGTTTTTCAATGCTCAGCACAGTGTAGTCTGCTCCCCTTTGTGCCAGTCTGATCTGTTTATCAGTGAGATTGAATTCTGAAAACAGTGACGTAGTGTTGATTAAACGCCAAGGCCCATAGCCTGCATGCAGGTTTTGTAGCGTCCAGCCCAATAGCATGATAGAACGTAGCTGAGACTGACCATGTTGCAACATGACCAAGTCTTGTTCCATGATGTCTATGACAGAAGACACAATGCTGTTCAATGAATATATTCTGGACGACAGAGTCGTTAACCCATTGTCTACTACGGAGAGAGTTTTCTCTAAATTAATACGATCAATTTCTCGTATTCGTTCTGGAGTCTCTGCTTGGGTAACCTTCCATGCTTCATTATAAGCTGCGTAGATATCGGCATATATGAAACGTTTTTGACGTGGTTTTCTTGGTCCTAGCAAGAATTCCCTAAGGTCTGCGCCTTCTTGAAGTAAAGTTAAGTGTTGTTTTACATCCTTCAGTGTAGCTTTCTGTAGCCAATCAAGGCAAACTTTCCCTACACTGTATGTTGTTACTACCCCTGGATGCTGTCTTTGAACATAGCGTGGGTCTGGCCTATTGATGGTGAAACCCTGTGTTTTGTTCAGGAATCGATCTTGACAGTTATTCGTGTCTGTGGACCAGAGCAACCATTTTTTCCATTCTGGATCTGATCTGTTGTGATGCAAAATATTATGTATGTCGACCTCCCCCCGTGTAGTGCTATTACTTGCATGTATAGGTATGGTCGGTGTGTTCATGTCTTTGATCTTGGCTAATCCAAGGCAAGACGTTTGTTGGACAGTGTAATTCAAAAACATAATTTGCTCAGGGATGACACAGGCTCTAAACAAAGCTTCTACCCCCTGTACTTGCCAATCTTTTGTACCCCAGACAGATTTTGTCTCAATGTTGTCTTTCCAAAAGTCGAAACCCTGTCTAGACAGTTGGGCAATAAAGGCTGCAGAATAAATCTGTTTCGTATTGATTAACATATTTTCCGTTCCTGTCTTGTTCACATTTTTAAACTAAAACGTTTCTGGATTAGACAAATTGAAGCCTGATAATTATGAACATTTCATTGCAAAAGTTTTCGAACTACCCTTGGAGGTGTCGGACAATGTTCCCATTGGTTATACATAAATACATTTCTAGGTGTTGCAGATTTATGCAAGAAATGATGACCATAGTGGTTATAACAATACATTTGTTTATAGTCTGATAAACCTTCTAAATATTCATGATTTGTGAATACTGTAGACATCTCTAGATCAGACAACATGTTATTAACAGTCTCGAAGTCCCATTCATCAGAAAAGGTACTGGAGGTAATAAAGTCACTTAATGAAATCTTAAATAAATGTGGAATCTTCAAACGCTCAGATGGGCCAAAAATGTCATATTCAGTTCTGTCCCGAACTATACCATCATGTATAGAAATGGCTGTGATGTTCACTGCTGACAAGTCTCTTGCTTCACGATGGGATGAATTGTGTGGCTTGAGAAGTAAGTTCACTTTTTTACTTGCTGTGTCCATTTGAATATATCTTCCACTTATCAGCATACCCAGAGTTATTACCAGAGCTAATCATAGTAGAAAGAAGAATATTCCCAAAATAATCCATAGTTCAATCCATGATGAAACCAGATAAATCTTATTCAGGAGATGAAAAAAGTCTGTTGCTTGTTCTTTGAAAGTTTTTTGTGCTGACATCGTTTCAGGTTCGCTGGGATCCTCAGAAAACGTATCAAAGTTCATAAAATAGCCAGAGGCACTTCTGTCAATGGTTTGAATTGCATCAGGATTCGTTGAAATCGCTGGAACCAGTTGATCACTTGTTACTTCCTTGTAGACAGGTGTATCAGGACGAACTGTTATTTGGGTTTCAAGAGGGACGAGTTCCATAGCTTTGTTGCTTACTCCTTTATTTCTCACTGCAGAATCTTCAAAGGTGATGAGTCTTTCAGTTTGAACCTCATGGATTGTAGCTAGAGGAGTGCGTCTGCTACATTGGCGGAGTCCACTTGGCCTACTGCTTAGTATCGGCCACATAGTGTGGTTTGATCAGGTCGATGGACACAAATCTTTTCTCCTTTTTACCAGCACGGGCGGCAAAAGTACTGTTCTTGATCCGTGGATTGCTAGGACAGGTACTGGTTGTCTGTAAGAATGCCCAAATTCCTTCTTGTCCGCGATCTTTTCTCTGACTAGATCACCAAGCTTTGAGATTCAGACAGGCCTTGCTGGGACGTCCGGTTTTTCCCCAGTGATGGTTGGCTACAGGAGCATGTTGCTTTGTTTCGTTCTTAGTTCATTTAAGTCCTGTAAAACAGCCAAACGATCTTTGATATCAAATTTCTTATTTTCCATCACTGTGCCTTGCATATCAAGGTCCAAGGTACCAACATTCTAGTTCCAAATAGAACTTCATATGGAGTGACACCCCCTAGAGAACTTCTTGGCAAGTTGTTAAGTGCGAACTAGACCCCATAAAGGTGTTTGACCAACCCATCACCCGAACCTAATACCCTAGCTGTTATAGTCTGCTTTATGTCCCAGTTTTTACTTTCCACAACAGAATTTCCCTCAGGATGGAATTGAGAAGAATACCGCAAAGCTACGCCCAAACTGGCCATGGCTTCTTTGTAAGCTTGAGAGCTAAACGCAGGACCCTGGTCAGAATGTAGTGTGCCTATTGCGTATGTGCCGATAAAGACTCGCAAATCTTTTATAACAGTTCGAGCGTCAACCGAGCGCTGAGGCCACATCCATAGGAACCTCGAACACGAATCCACTGCGACCATGATATATTTATAGTTACCATCCCTTTGTAAGGGACCGCAGTGGTCCAGGTAAACACATGCTAATGGTTTATCTGAAATTAACAGGGGCGTCTGCGCAAGACGTTTCACAGTAGAGACTTTCATCTTCTGGCATATTTCACATTCCAAAACATAATTCCTGGTCTGTTTTCTAATGCCTGGCCACCAGTATCTCTGTTTTATTAACGATACTGTGGCGGAAACCCCTGCATGGGCAGAGGCGATCCCTTCATGTGCTGCTAGGATTAGTCCTAATCTATGTTCCATGTTTGGTATCACCCAATCCCCCACACCAGGGATTGTTCGCATCAATTATATATGAGTATTTGAGTGGAAACTTTTTAGGTAACGCTGCACCGCTGCCTTTGCTTGAAGCAATGACAGCAAGCATTATTTCACTGTCTATTTTTATTTTTAACCCCTTCGGTGCTCATGACGGAATGGTTCCGTCATGACCCACGGTTGAGCTGTGCTCATGACGGAACCATTCCGTCATGACCACGCCCGCGCAAGATTCCGTCAGCACAGCGGCGGAATCTGCGCAGCATCGAAGGGGTTAAACGAGTGATTGCAGCTACGGAAGCCGTTTGCACAGCCCTTTTCGTGGCTTCATCAGCCAATGAATTGCCTTCAACGTGAACGCCATCACGTTGATGACTCAGCGTGTGTATCACATGAGTGTTTTGTAGTCGTTTCGCAACTGAACTACTTGTTCCCAAAGCGTTTTATGCTTGATTATGCCACCTTTTGCATCTTTGAAACCATTTTGAAGCCAATTCTGTAAATATTCATTGTATGATTGAACACAGTAAAAAGAATCACACACTATGAGTCTGGGGAATTTGTGATCCATAGTTTCAAGTGCCATTTTAAGTGCTTGTAGTTCAGCCCTACAGATTGCGTTTTTGTGACCATTGGTCTGAATTAGACATCGCGCATACGACCTTTAACGATCGCGCATGCTGCGCTGTAAGCTTGTTTACTCTCCGTAGCGGGTTGTGCAGATCCGTCAGTATAAATTATAAATTTGTACTGATCAAGAGGGAGAATTTCAGTAGGCAGAGGGCATTCATGTTCGTATTGTGTTTTCAAGTCAGGATCGAAAACATATTCAACATCAGTTGCAGAAAGAGAATTAACCCATTGTTTCCATCTTGGATGTAAAGCTTTTGCATTCGGAATGCTAGCTTTAGTAACTGCCTCTAAGGCTGGTACAGGAGTCACGACCATAATGCGTTTCCCCTGTGCTAGGGCTCTTTCTTTTGCTACAGCGGTTTGAACTGCTTTCAGAATCTTTTCTGTAGAAATGGATTTCATTTCTGCTTGTGTATACAAGTATGATTTGTATGCCATTGGTACATTTTCACCTTCGCTAAAAGTTAAGTAAGTGAATCCGCATTGACCCGGAATGATGCGGATCACTAAGTTGCATACGTTTACGCGTGTTTGCACATGTTTTGTTGCTAACATGTCTGTTTGAAGTGCATGCAGAATTTCTGTGTGTTCTTGTGCCAAGTTGTGGCTTTGAAATCAGGTTTGATTAATTCGTAGAGTGGTTTAACCCTCTCTGCGTAGTTTAGAATGTATGTTCTTCCAAAATTCAGGAAACCTAGAATAGACTGTAAGTTTTTCAGCGTTTTTAGAGGTTGGAGCAACGCACACTTTTCTAAAAAGTTGGCTGCTAGGCTCTTGCCTTCACTTGAAAGTTCATATCCTAGGAAAAGGATGTTGAGATGGGCAATTCTGGACTTTTTAAAGTTGAATTTGTAACCCTCAGAGGCGAAGCCAAATATAATGGTATTCACCCTGTTCAAGTGTCTGTCCAGGTCATCGTCTGTCAGATATATATCATCGACATATGACAATGCCTCATCATCATAAATTTGTAGTAACTCTGTTACTCTTGCTGAGAATAACCCCGGGCTGTTTTTGAACCCCTGTGGGAGTCGACAAAATTGACGCTGAGTACCCATTATTTAGAAAGCGGTCAAATATCGACTATCAGGTGCAATATTTTGACAAAAGAAACCATTTAAAATGTCTAATGTGGTTTTGTACTTTCTACGCACAATCTTATTCATTAATGCTGTACTGTGTGCATTTTGCACTGCAAATGTTTTACAAGAGTTTAGGTGTCTGTTATCCAAAACTAGACGATATGTATTGTCTGGTTAGGAGACAGGAAACAAAGGATTGTTCATTGATGAGGTGCATGTTTCAATCACCCCCTGGTATTCAAGTTGATCTAAGATCTCCCTGACCTGTTTTTTAGCTTTTTGCTTAACCGGGTACTGCCTTTGTGCAGTTGGTTGATTTTTTAACTGGATCTTGTGGTGAGGTGAGTCCTCATCCCATTCTACATGATTTGTATATAATGCTGGGGCCTGGGCCACTGCCCATTTCCTGGCATAAGTATATTTTAAGTGTACTGGAAAATGGTTAGAGAATGCTGGCATGATGATGTCTTCGCCATGTGGGCACTCTCTGACACATTCTGATGGCCAGTCTTGTTCTGCTAGAAGTATATCATAACCCTTTGAAAGTCGCTCCCAAAAGAGTGCTTTCACTTTTCTTGATATGTGTCCCTCCATCCGGAGTGTTTTTTCATATAACCTATGCAGAGAACTATCCTTGGTGTCTGCAGTTTCAACTCGAATGTCTTCATTCAGGTCCACTATCTCCAGAAGCCCCTTCAGGTTCTGGCGAGCTACTATAACTTCTGCTGCGCTGTCCAACATTGTCTGAGCCCATTCTAAGTTCTTGAGTTGTGTTCTCAGAATCCTCGGCATGTCTGATCTTCAGACCTGCTACCTTCTTTTTGGAGAATTGAGGTTTTAGTTTGTTTTTCTGAACGTGTTGATCGTCTTTGGACTTCACGCGTTCTTCTTTGTTCTCTGACCATCCTCTTCTTTCGGATGTCTGTGATGATATCTGAAAGGTATGAGAGGAACGTGTATCAGTATCTTGATACCTGTCAGGTTTTCTCAAATTATCCCTATTCCTGAGGTTATACCTTTTTTCAGAGGGCTCCTTTTGAGGAGACCTACCTCGGGATTGAGAATCTTTCTCTTTTGAATGTTGTTTATTATTTTCCCACTTCTTTTTAGAAGATGTAGGATTGTTTTTAGTAAAGACCTTATCAGGACTTTCAGACAGTTGTGGTTTAACTGGTTTCCCTCCCAAACTGTCTCGGCCTAATTCTTCATAGGATTTTTCAATTATTCTGGGTAGTTCTTGTGGTTGTTCTGTTACATCAAATTCCCTTAATTTCTGGCAGATTGCCACTGATGCTGCTTCTCCTTTAATATTAGATAATATTATTGTTGAGACCTGGTTGAAATTTTTAGGTAACTTCATACCTAAATTCAGAGCAGGCTCTGCCCCATATTCGTTTTGAATATGTTTCAGGACATCAGGTATTACCGCCATAGACGGAACACCATGTGTTTTTGTGTAGATTGCAGCAAAGACTGTGCCCCAAGTGGTGCAGTCTTCCAGATGTGGTGTGATCCCCATTGGTAAACAGATTGTTAGAATTCTGTGTCTCTCATAAGGGCTAGTATTAGGAAATACTGCTTCGATTTGAGTAATTTTTTGAGCTATCCAGAATGGAATTTGCTCACGTTTTGTGGGTATTTTACCCATGACTGCGTGTAAAGTCTGTGGAGTGATTTTTTGCTCATTCCCCTGGTGAGAGGTTTGTCTTGGAATTGCTATTGTTGGTTGGACTGTGAAAGTCCTCATGACATATTGAACCAATTGTCTATAAATTTTGATCAACTCTTTGAGTTGAGCAAGTAATTCTACGTCTGTCATTTCTTCAATGTCAGGATGAGGTGTGTAGCCGGCTAAAATCAGCCATGTTGCTCCTGGTCTACCTAGTGGACCGAGCCTGGTAATGTGATTGTAATGTTTTAGGGTGCCTTTAAACCAGAGATCATGCTCCTGGTATATGAGTGGAATTTCAATATCCTCAAAAGGAATACATTCCTCAGGTGGTTCATCTTCTTTGTAGAAGTGAAACGTTTTAGTTACTGGATTTGATTCTGGGAATACTATCCATGAATAGAATACCTCTGTCTGGTGAGATTCATGTGCCTCTATCACAAAAACTGCTTTACCACCTCTTGTGTTAGGCCATGTTTTATAAGTTTTAGAGTGATGGCTCTCCTTAAATTTGGAGCGATGATTTTCACATTTTCATCGGTTTAATCAAAACCTCTATAATCAAAAGCTGCTACGACTTCGTCGGGTACAGCTCCACCAGTATCGGTGTTTGTGCCGTTTTCGGTAATTGTTTAATGAAAGTTTCAGAGCAAGTTTTAAGGGAACAAAGATAAGGTGCACAATATTTTGAAACACTGCATTCTTCAACGTTGAACAAACCAAACAGTTAATACATAGGATTTTTGTCCTACTCAGCTATGGCGGATATTATCCCTACCCACTCCAGACAACTTATGGAGTATTATCAGTAGGGGTCTCTGAGAAAAGCACAACTGAGTTACTTCAGTATCTAGCGTTAAATTAGTGCCTTACCAAACCATTGGGCGCCATGTAGTGTAGGTCCTATATCCCTGATAGGCTCTGCGCATTGGAATAATATACACTATAGTTTTGACATAGGACTGAGGTCAGCGTGTCTCTATCGAGTACATTAAACTTAATTACTTGTGTGTGCCAGCTAACTCAGAGGTCACTAGAAACGTCTTGAATATACAAGAAGGGAATAGTTTCTGACAACCGCATAAACATGACAACTTTGTTTCCCTTAGAGTCGCAACAATTTCAGAGCCGTGGAAACAATAGATGCCAGTTTCACTCATTCAATCGTGCATGCTTGGTTTCTACAGAGTTGCACAGAAATAGAGAGACGGGCGTTTCAATAAAAACAGGGTTTATTGAACAGTCTCATTTCTCATGAGATATTAACTGCCACAATCGTAAGACAGGATGCGAAGTACACTACGTACAGGGTTAGCAGTAAGATAAAATAATACTGCAATAGCATGGTCTGTAGCTATGACATATATTCATAAAATACATACATAAATAACACAGGCTAAAATGTGAATACTCATCTGATGCTTCTAAATAGTTCTACCCCAGTGTACCTAACGTAAGTGTAGTACGAGGTAAGAAGTAGGTGTTGTTTTCTAAAGTATAGCTAGCTAAAGTTTTAGTTTTGCCAAGAGTTGCCAAAAGTTTCTCTAAGTTCTAGTCTGCTCCACACCTTAGAAAGTGTGAGGTTGGAATCTCTTTCCGGGACTCGATATCTATCACCCCACAAGGGGCGTCAGAAACACTAGAGCTGGATTCTCTGCGAGGAGGATGACAGCGTCTGGTCAGTGCATCAGGCGGGAACTCGATCTCCTTCCGAAATTGTCATGGCGTACCGCAAGTAGGGCAGTTGAACAGGACCGTACCGGAACGGTGGTTTGCCAGGGCAAGTGCAGGTATATTTATACCTTGAAGGTGTTTAGGAATGCCTGTATTGACGTAAAAGTCGGGCATCAGAACGTCATGAATGAACCCCTAAGGAATAGATTTTCATGCATAATAAATGAGTTCTTGGAGAAATCAATATCCAAGCAAGGGAAATTCCTAAAGGCTTAACAGTCTGTTTGCCAAGAACACGTTGTGACGTGGATTGACGCATGTAGGAGACCATGCCTGTATTTGGTTAGCATGAACAATGCCTAAATAAGGGCTGGGTTTTCTATGCCTAAATAAGGGCAATATGAATTGTACCTATATAAGGGCATAAATCAGGGAAACCTATATACGGAATCGAAATCTACACACAACAGCACCCTGCCTTCTGGGTTGGGGAAGCCTACCTTAGGGGTGTCTTACATATATTAGAGGCAGTGCATGTGATTGTACCACACATGGTGAGAGCACAGACGAGTTCCAGCAGTTTGCACTGCTCCTGCAGTCTGCAATGGCAGATCTGCTGTCAGTAGTTTGTATGGGTCACCCAGGGTGGCACAAAACCGTGCTGCAGCCCTAGGGACCCCTTTATCGTCAATACCATGTGTCTTCCTGGCAGCATATACTAGAGACTTATAAGGGGGTAAAGACTTTGCCAATTTGAGATTTCCAAGTCAAACATAATAGTTTCAGGAGAGAGCTCAGGCACTGGGGTCTGGGCAGCAGAGTCATACCCATCAGCATTTGGAGCAAAAAGTGGGGGATGACCATACAAAAAGGGCCACTTTCCTCCATGATCCCCCTACACAAAAGGTGATGAGCAGTTAACCTATCCCCTGGTAGTTCTCATTGTCTAAGTGAAAAAACCTGGAAAAGCCATCTACATTGGCATGGTCAGACCTTTGTCTGTGTTCCACTGTAAAGTCCATACCCTGTAGGAAAATGGACCTACTCAACTTTCTCGAGTTTTCTCCTCTCATCTGTAACAGCCACCTGAGAGGGCTGTGGTCAGTTTGAACCTCAAAGTGAGTCCCAAACAAGTAGGGTCTCTGATTCTTCAGGGACAAACCACAGCAAAGGCTTCCCTCTCAATGGCACTCCAATACTGCTCTCTAGGGAGGAGTCGCCTGCTGATATAGGCAACTGGTTAATCCTGGCCCTCATCACTGGTCTGTACTAACACTGCCCCAATCCCATGTTCTGGAGCACCTGTCTGGACAATGATTTCTTGTCTATAGTCAGGTGCTTTCAGTACTCGTGCAGAGCACATAGTCTCTTTTAGGATGTCAAAGGCATTTTGGCATCCTGTGGTCCATATGACCTTTTTAGGCTGCTTTTTGGAGGTAGGTTCAGAGAGCAGATCCACAATGGTCCTATAACCTTTCACAATCCTCCTATAATACCAAGTCAAGCCAAGGAAAGCCCTGACTTGAGCCTGGGTTTTGGGAGCCTCCCAGTCCAGAATAGTGTGAATCTTGACTACTTGGCCTTTACCTACCAGGTGGCCCAAATACACAGCAGACCCCTGCCCTATCTGCACTTGCTGGCCTTGTTAATTATACCTTCCTGCTGCAGACCCTGTAAAACCTCCTTCAGGTGGACCAGGTGATCATCCCAGGTGGAGCTAGACAGCTATATCATCTCGATATGCTGCACTAATGTCATCCAGTCCTGAGATAACTCTATTCACCAACCTTTGAAAGGCGGCAGATGCATTTTTTAAATCAGAAAGGCATTACTTTGAATAGGTAATGTTCTTCTGGGGTTGAAAAGGCTAACCTTTCCTTTTCTCCTTGGGTGAGTCCAATATTCCAGTACCCTGATGTTAAATCAAAGGTACTCAAGAATTTGGCTGCACCCAGTTTGTCAATTAATTCATCTACTCGGGGGATGGGGTGTACATACGTTTTAGTGACTGCATTTAAACCCCTGTAAACCTCATTTCAGTTTTCCCACCGTTTAGAATGAGACTCTGGACCAGTATCACAAGGCTAGCACGGGGACTGTCAGAGGGTTCAATCACCCCTAGCTCTAGTATCTTACCTACTTCAGTTTTGATGCAAGTTTTGACTTGGTTTGACAATCTGTATATGTTATTTTTGACAGGGAGGCTGTCACCAGTGTCCACATCATGGGTACATCATGATGTCTGACCAGGAGAAAAGAGAACTCAGCAAACTGGCCTAGGACTTGCATGCAGTCAAATGGTTGTTTTGCAGTTAGAGTGTTAGCCTAGACAACACCTTCAAATGACCCATCCTGTGGGTTGGTTGACAATATGTCTGGGAAGGGTTCATTCTCCTCCTCCTGACCTCCATTAGTGACCATCAGCATGGTCATATCAGCTCTGTCCTGGTGGGGCTTTAGGTGATTGACATTGATAACCCTCTGAGAGCTCCTAGGGGTGCCTAAGTCTACCAAGTAGGTGACTTCCTGTCTCTTTTCCAAGATTGCATAGGGCCCAGTCCACTTGTCCTGGAGAGCCCTGAGAACCACAGGCTCCAACACCCACACCAGATGACCTGGTTGGTACTCAACCAGTGTTGACTTCTAGTCATACCAGTGCTTTATAAGCTCCCCGGCTGGCCTCTAGGATCTAGTTTGCCCTTCTCATGTACTCTGCCATACATGAACGAAGGCATAGTACATACTCCACTATATCCTACTTGCTCTTTGAGAGGTTTCTCCCACTCTTTCCTTAAAAGACTCAATGGACCCCTTACAGGATGGCTAAACAAAAGTTCAAATAGGCTGAATCCAACCCCCTTTTGTGGCACCTCTCTGTATGCAAACAGTAGGCAAGGTAACAGGATATCCCATCTTCTGAGTTTTTCAGGTAAGCCCATTATCATTCCTTTCATGGTTTTGTTGACTCTTTCAACCAAACCATTAGGCTGGGGGCGATAGGGAGTAGTGAACTTGTAACTCACATTGCATTTTTCCCACATAGCTTTTAGGTATGCAGACATGAAACTCGGATCTCTATCAGAGGCCACCTCTTTAGGAAAACCCAACCCTGGCGAAGATTCTAAAGAGGCCCTTTGCAACTGCAGGAGCAGTTGCAGTTGTGAAGGGAGTTGCCTCTTGGTATCTAGTGGCATGGTCCACTACTGCTAGGATACATCTATTCCCAGATGCAGTTTGAGGGTCAAAGGGACCAATAATTTAAATTCCTAGCCTCTCAAAGAGAGTCCCAACCACTGGTATTGGAATTAAGGGAGTCTTTGGTGGTGTATTTCTCTTGCCACTGGCTTGACAGGTCACACAGGAGCGACAAAACTCCTTCCCTTTTTCAGACATCTGGGGCCAATAAAAAATGGGCAATCAACCTGTCACAGATTTTGGTTTGCTCCAGATGTCCAGCTAGGGGGATGTCATGAGCCAAAGTGAGGATGAACTCTCTTTACCTTTGGGGGGCCACCACTCTCCTGGCTGCCCAGAAGCCCACCCTCCCAGTAGACCCTGTAGGTACCACTCACATCTCTCCCTTCTTACCTTCAGCTTGCTGCCTAGGGCCCTCGAGAATAGGGCACTCCTTTTGGTCTTTGCTCAGGTCCTCTCCGGAGTGTTCTCCAGCACTTAAGAGTTCTGCCAAGTCGGGCCAGACTCCTTCAGCTGCAGGTCCCTCCTCGGGCACCAGGGCATCTCCCTCAGGAGAACTCTCCCCCTGGTCCTGTGACCTCTTAGGAGCACCCTTAGCAGACTTCTTGCCCTTTCTCTTATTAGGGGTCCTTTGGTCCACTGTTTCATGATCCAAGTCCCTATGACTTCCCTGGCGTGCTGCTTTTGCTCTGGTAATAGCACACACACACTCAGGGAGACTCAGCATTTCTACATGAGCCTTCCTATACACCATCCACCATGCAGAAGTCTCAAGATAATTAACCAACAAATACGCCACTGGGCTAGCAGGGGTCACAACCACCTTCTTTGGTCCAGTAATCGCTCCCCATTCTAAGCTGACCAAGGCCTTTGGATGGAGCTTAAACTTGTTGTCAGCATTGATAACCTGGTGACTGACACCAGGCAACATTTAGTTTGGGGAAACAGTTTAGCTGCCACCATAGTGACACTGGCACCTGTATCCCTCAGACCCTCTACCTCAGTCTCTTTGATCTTTGGCCTTTGTCTGTATTTCTCCATGCCGGGAGGCATGGCAGCCAAGGCTTCAATATCCTCCCCACCCAAGGAGCCTAAAATAGCCCCTATGTAATCTCTAGCCTCTTCAGAGTACTCCCCTAACCCTACTTCTATGCTAGCCAATACCTTGGACTGTCTACCATTGGAGAAGTCTTTGGAGCATGCTGCATGGCCTTTCTTAAGATCTGACTAATGACAGTCATGTCATAACCCATAAGCTTTTGCAGGAGCCCAGTTTCTACCCTGGTACCCCTTGCCTTTGAACTAGGAGAAGTCTCGAGCCCACCCTCTTGAGAAGTATTTTAGGGGCCTTTAGAGATCTCCTTCTTAGTATCCAGTTTGTTGCTCACCTCCTTTCCCTGCTGGAAAGCCTGTGAACCCTTTTTGGGGCCACCCACACTATGGGTGATCCTTGACACCCTGGTTCTGACCCATTTCTCAGCTATCTTCTCCAGCTCACCAAATGCTGATGCAATTTCTCTGTGGAACAATTAGTTAAAATGCACTTTTTTATTATCAACCTATACAGCCCAGCATATGTGTCCACCTCCTTGCCTTTCACCCAGCCATCTAGTGCTTTCACTGAAGAGTCCACGAAGTCCACCCATGTCTGTTTTTGACCTTTATGGATGTCTCTAAATGTTATCCTGTACTCTTCTGAAGTGAGTCTAAACCCTTCTATCAAGGCCTCCTTCATTTGTTGATAGGACTCAGCTACCTCCTCATTGAGGGTCAGAAGTCTATCTCTGACCTTCACTGAGAATAACTCTCAAAGTAGAAAGCCCTAATGCTGGTGTGCTATCCTCCTTGTTCTGCAAGATCTCTCAAAGGCAGCAAACCACTTGTTGATGTCATCACCATCACTAAACTTAGGGAAAATGCCTTTGGAGGTAATAGGGTCAAAGGATTCCTCCTTTTCCCTGGTACTAATATTGCTGCCATAATAATTGGGCCTAAGCCCAACTTAACCCTCCTCTCTTCAAGGGATAGTCTCCTTTCCTCAAGTTTGAACTTTTTCTACACAACAAAGATGTGGCCAAGCTCACCCTCAAGGGTGCCTAGCACCCTACCAGTGGAGGGTTAACTAGAGTAACCTCTGACACTTCCCACTGGTGAGGGGGGTCTAGATAAGGGTGAAGAGTTGAGGTTTTACCTTCTTCTCCACAATTATCAATCTGGTCCAGGGGATCATCATCTGAGGCATGGCCCTGCCTCTCTATTTTCTCTTTCTCAGAGGAGTTGAGGAGCGTCTCCAGGCTGTTCTTTTTAGCTATCACTTTGTAGCTAATGCCCCTTACTTTGCACAACACCCTCAGATCCATGATCCTCAGGGCTGGGATGACTGCCAGGTCGAAATTCTGACCAGCCTCCATTGTGCCTAACTTTTACTTATTAGTTGGGACCTTATTACAATTTTTTTTTAAACTTTCCATAACTTACTAAGATTTTTAAAATGTACTAATGTAATGGGGGGTCTACTCAGGGCCCTGACAATCCAATTAAAAAAATGTAGAAAGAAGTTGAATTTTTTTTTTTTTATGCTACATTCAATTAAGTGGATTTGTTGAGCAGAATCACTTACATTCATGTGACACTACAGTTCAGGATGCCAACTGCTGTAACACCAATGTAGGAAAGTGGAATAGTATGTGGTATGGCTGGGTACCTTACCATGTAATATTATCTCAATACCCCAATGATGGGCCTCGGATTCACACTAATAAATCCTTATCTCTGACCTGGTAGAATGGCAAAGAGCAGTCAGGCTTTACTAGAGGAACATGTGTTAAGCAGTTCAGAGTATCAACATGGAGGATAAGTAATTGACACGACTCGAAAGAAATCCAACACCAATTTATAAAAACAGAGCTTATTTTTACCTTAATTTAGACATCAAAAACTTGATCAACCAAAACAAACTAGATTAGATACATATAACCGGAGTTATGAATTTTCAAACCAATAGAAAATGAGTGCAATAAAATACAGTGAATATTTAGCATTGCGGTCAATGGAGGAAACTACTAGTGACAATCTGTCACTTAGAGGTCGGATTGAGTTATACCCTCACAGGTCAAAGGTGATGAGGGTCCTAGGACCAGGACACAACAGTCAGTTCAATTTTACCTGGCCTGTGGAGCCTATATGAAACATTGTCCTGGCTGTCCCTGGTGCTGAATGGGAGGCACGGGAGAGCTGCTTTTACTGCTGAGAAGGTGTTGCATGGAAAAAGATACAGAAAGGCAATAACAGCAAGACTGTTGATTTCAGTTGAAGGTCGAATTGAGTTTCCTCTTGATGCAGTGTCGAACAAAAGGGGCGGTTGCCGGACTGGCGACCAACAAGCCTTGGCAGTGGAAAGCTCATCGAAAAGCTTCTACATCTTCACTTAGTCCGGAGGAGTAACATAGCCGCCTGAAACCTTGGGTAGGTGAGACTACAGCTCCCACAATGCATTGGACCACCAGGATTTGGGAAATCCCTCGGAAGCCCGATGGCCAGCGATTTTTTTGGATCCAGTGATTGTTTTTACCTGCAGTTTGCATGAGACTAGTGCCTTTAGTCCAGGGGAGACTGAGGGTGCTTCTGGCTTCCACAAGGGTCCTCTTCGGGAATGTTGAGTTTTAGCCAAGATCGAGAGTTGTTTGCTCAGTTCAAAGTCTGTTGCCTCAAAGTCAAAGTATCCCTCTTTTGATGTGCAGTGGGCAAAGTCCTGTTGTCGGCGACACGGGCCTCCTCTTGGTCCTTCTATGAAGTAAGTTGTCTAGCTAGCTCTGAGGTTCTGTTGTCTCGTGGTCCCTTAAATCATAGATTTAGGGGACTAAGGGGAGTGGGAGGTAGTAGCCAACGGGCAGCTAGTTCTTTCAGCTAATCCGTCCCTGAGGTGACCTCTTCCGGGGGTGTGGGTCCCCTTTTCTACCCAGAACCCAAAATGTCTGCCCTCCTAAAGATAGCAGAATTTAATTATAGGTGTACACATCAGGCTTCTCACCCTAGTGCTGGGGGCAGACTTCCTGGAGGTGTACACCTCCTGCATATCTAATTTCTTGTCTTGCCGGGGTGCAAATGTGCCTGGAGCACGGAGAGGGCTGTTTCCTCCACTGGGAGTCAGCGCTGTGGCATATCAGAGGTAGTATAGCCTTTGAAGCTGACTGCCTTGATGTGCCACTTTACTAGCCTGCTTGGGAGGAGGGAGGTGTGGCCTCCTTCCTGCCCAAGCCTTTGTTTCGGACTACTGGGAAGTGATCACACTGCCTGGCAGGAGGTCAAAATCTTGTCTTGGAAGCAGCAGGCACTGGAAAGTGCGGGCTGATCAGCCGGAACACAGTACAGCTGAGGCAACGAGGTAGGCAACATCTAAGATGCCATCTCGCTTCATGCCACATCACCCAGGGCAGTAGAAGTGTGTCGGGAGGAGAAGGCACGCTGCCTGATGTGAAGCATGACATTTTTTTGTGCTACCATAATGGAGCTGCCAATCTCCAGAGTAACCGGTTGGCAGCCCATGTTATCCTATGGAGCACTATCACTTAATGTGGTTTCCAGTGAGGAACGCCAATATAGGGACTTATAGGCTTGCACTTATATGTCCACACCTTTAATATAATACACCCTGGCTCCTGGGCTGGGGGAAACTACCTGAGGTGTGTCTTACATATATCGAATATTCACATAGATGTGGGCAACCCAATACACACTTGTGGGCTTGGGTAATTAAAGTTAAACAGGTAATAGTGCCTACAAAGTATCTGTTTTACACCCCAAAATGTTTAACAATCTATCTCTTAGTTATGTTGTCCCACCATGACAATGTAAATCAATTGGAGCAATGTATGTACAAATGTGCATAATGAAATGAATCCCACTAGCCTGGTTTATCTCTTCTTATTCAGTTTATATCAAAAAAGGGGTTCAAAGCCAAAGTTATCACCAAATATTGATAACAGAGATTGTAGGTATTGTGAATAGCAATGAACTAGTCATCAATGTGCAAATACCCATTTACTATGATGCCAAATGTGGAGTCTGTCCTATACAGGATATAGGAACTAGATGTCACAACTTGAATTTAACAGCTTGAAACAAGCAAGAGTGCCTGCAGTGGTGCTAGGTAGCTGTAAGTACGCCAGCGCTAGGAGATTAGAAATGCATGACACCTTTGAAAATATGCAAAAAAAACAATTGATGGACAGAATTCAGAACAATGTCATACATTCTCCCCAGTACAGAGATATGAGCCCAAATCCATCGTTTTTTTGCTCACCATGCCATCCCAGCTGTATGCAAATCAGTTTTGACCCTGTGCCTCATGGGAACAGTCCAGCCCGAACTGCCAGGCCAGGTCCTCCATGGACTGGAAACAAGCATCCTAGGACCGGTTTCGGGGTTTTACCCCTCATCAGTCAGGATAGCTTGACTCCAGTGGCATGGAGAGCACGGGACCCACGTCTGGGCATACCCGTTCCACTCGGGGTGACAAATGCAAAAAGAACAATCAATGGATAGAATGGAGAACAATGTCAACATTCACCCCAGCACAGAGATCTGGGCCTAAATCCATCGTTTATTTTTGCTCACCATGCCATTCCAGTTTGAACCCAGCCATACGCAAATCAGTCTTGACCTTGTCCCTCATGGGAACAGTCCAGCCTGAACTGCCAGGTCAGGTCCTCCCTCGACTGGAAACAAGCATCCTAGGACCGGTTTCGGGGTTTCATCCCTCATCAGCCAGGATTGCTTGACTCCAGTGGCATAGAAAGCACGGGACCCACATATGGCTATACCCGTCCCACTCGGGTGACAGATGCAAAAAGAACAATTGATGGACAGAATGCAGAACAATATCATACATTCACCCCATACAGAGATCTGGGCCTAAATCCATAGTTTTTTTGCTCACCATGCCATTCCAGTTTGAACCCAACCATACGTAAATCAGTCTTGACCCTGTGCCTCATGGAAAAAGTCCAGCCCGAACTGCCAGGCCAGCTCGTCCCTGGACTGGAAACAAGCATCCTGTTATTTTATGTTATTTATTTTTATATTGCGCACAGATACTCATGAGTGTCCCGGCGCGGAGCCAGCGAGGGGTAAGAAAGTAGAGACCTAGGCAAAGAGATGCGTTTTCAGGAGATTTCTAAAAGTCAGTGGATCTTTAGTGTTCCGAAGCCCAAAAGGAAGGGCGTTCCAGGCTACGGCCGCTTTCCGGCAAGCGAACTGCCACCTAACCTCTGGCATTTAAAAAGAGGAACCAAAGCCAGAAGCTGAGACGAGGATTGCAATTGTCTCACAGGGGCATAGAAAGAAAAATGTTTTTGCAGGTAAATAGGACGTTGGCTGTAAAGTGCACGATGGGCAATGATTAGTGATTTAAACTTCACCTTTGCCGTCATGGGCAGCCAGTGTAGTGAGCGCAGATAGGGGCTCACACTACTTCTGAAAGGCAAGTCAAGAAGAAGCCTGACTGCCGTATTCTGGACCACCTGCAGCTGTATCAGCAGGTAGCCAGACATCCCGACATAGAGCGCATTAGCGTAGTCCAGCCGGGAAAGAATGAGGGCACGAATAACTGTCTCTTTTGCCACCCTAGGTAAAAGGGGAAAACATTTCCTAAGGGTTTTGAGAAGGCGGAAACACGAGCCGGCAAGTTTCTTAACTTGCGTGTGGAATGCAAGGTTCTCCTCAAACCAGACCCCCAAGTTCTTTACGGGCTTCCCGATAGATATTGGCAGAGTGGACACTATTGGCCAGAGGGAGTCCGTAAATTTAGGGGAGAAAGTTCCCGAAGAGAAGGATCTCAGACTTCTCCTCGTTGCATTTAAGCTACGCGGAGGCCAGCCATTTAAAAGTGGAAGACAAGTAGTGTTTCACAGTGGAGATTGAGTCCGTATTCTTCTCCCAAGTAAAAAGAAGCTGGGTATCATCTGCGTAGGTGATAATTTTTGCTCCCAGTTCTTCCGCCAAGTAGATCAGTGGTGTAACATACACGTTAAACCCTTGGGGAACCCCTGTGGTCACTGTTTGGGGAGCAGAAGAGGCCGGCGGAAGCCAGACTTGTTGGACACGTCTGTCCAGGAAGGACTTGATCCAGCCCCATACTGAACCCGAGACCCCTATCTCGGTGAGTCGCGTGAGAAGCCGTGAGTGCGGGACCGTGTCAAATGCCGCCGATAGATCGAGCAAAATCAATGCCGCCCTACCGCCAGTGTCCAGACACTCCTGGATGGCTTCCGTGACCTCGACCAAAGCTGATTCGGTGCTGTGAGCAGCCCTAAATCCTGACTGTGCCGGATGCAAGAGGCCTGCGCTTTCGACAAACTCAGTAAGTTGTTTAGTCACTACCTTCTCACAGACCTTCGCTAAACTGGGCAAGAGGGAAATAGGGCTGTAGTTCCCTAAGCTAAGGGGGCCTAAGGAAGGAATTGGGAGAATCTTGGCCTGTTTCCAGGCAGCAAGACGCAAGCTTTCTGCAGGGACAGATTGATAATACCGTTTACTTCGGCATTTATAGACTCAGCGGCTTTCGCCAGCAATCTGGCAGGACAAGGGTCTGCGGGAGAGCCTGACTTCAGGCCCCTTAAGAGCTTGAGAGATTCAGGCAGGTCCACGGGGCTGAAATCCTGAAGGTGAAGAGTAGGGTAGGCCAAAGTTGTCGCCGACCCAGCCCCTAAGGCACTGTCACAGAGGGTAAAGGATGCTTGTATGTTACAGATCTTATCACTGAAGAAACAGGAGAGATTGTCGCACCAGGAATCAGTTGAAGGAGACGTATTAGGACCGGTTTCAGGGTTTTACCCCTCATGAGCCAGGATAGCTTGGCTCCAGTGGCACGGAGAGCACTGGACCCTTGTCTGGGCACACTCGTCCCACTCAGGGTGACAAATGCAAAAAGAACAATTGATGGACAGAATACAGAACACTGTCATGCATTCAACCCAGTGCAGAGATCTGGGCCTAAATTCATTGTTTTTTTGCTCACCATGCCATTCCAGTTTGAACCCTGTGATACAGTCCAGCCCGAACTGCCAGGCCAGGTCCTCCCTGGACTGGAAAGAAGCATCCTAGGACCGGTTTCGGGCTTTCTTGTCCTAAGTGCGCCGGGTATGCCCAGACGTGGGTCTCGGCTCACTGTGCCACTGGATTCAAGCTATCCTGGTTGATGAGGGGTGAAACCTCGAAACCGGTTCGAGGATGCTTGTTTCCGGTCCAGGGAGGACTGGACTGTTCCCATGAGGCACAGGGTCAAGACTGATTTGCATATGGCCAAGTCTAAACTGGGGTGGCATGGTGAGCAAGAGAATGATGGATTTAACCCAGATCTCTTGACTGGGGGTGAATGTGTTGATGTGTTATGCATTCTGTCCATCAATTGTGTTTCTTTTGCTTTCTCGCCCTAAGTGCGCCAGGTATGCCCAGATGTGGGTCCTGGGCTCACTGTGCCACTGGATTCAAGCTATCCTGGCTAATGAAGGGTGAAAACCCGAAACCAGTCATAGGATGCTTGTTTACAGTCCAGGGAGGACTTAACTTGGCAATTTGGGCTTGAGCTGTTCCCATGAGGCACAGGGTCAAGACTGATTTGCAAATGGCCAGGTTTAAACTGGGGTGGCATGGTGAGCAAAAGAATGATGGATATAACCCAGATCTCTTGACTGGGGGTGAATGTGTTGATTTGTTCAGCATTCCGTCCATCAATTGTGTGTCTTTTGCTACCTTTGTAAATATGGCACAGCTCTGCTCTCTCTCACGCAGCATAGCAACGTCTCTTGCTAAGCTGCGTGAAATCTTAGTAAATCGGGGCCTAGGGATTTTGAATGAGGATTCTAGATTGCCGCTGGGAGGGAGAAAATGGTTTCTTAACCTCTCCCAAACTTAATTGTTATCTGAATAGCTCAGCAGAAAAAGGATCAAATTTGGGAATATCTATCTGCAAGCTATTGTCTGAAAGCTACCAAGTCAATGCAAGAATCATCTCCCTCATAGAGACTGGCAAACAATTAATAAAAACATGCAGTATTTTTTCAGTTCAATGTACCAATTGTTTGTCTAGATATCCAACATTTGTTTTATAATATCTCACACCTGATTGACAGGTGTTGTGCGAGCTAGGCCATGTCCAAATTTATAGCCAAATTTGTACACTTGATTATGACTTTCAAGACAGGTCAGCCTGTCTTTCAATTGAGTCTTCGCATCAGTTAGTGCCAGGGAGGTCCTGAGTTGTTGGGCAACCTAGAAGGATGGACTCTGCATCCTAGGATTTAGGTTGCTGCATTTTAGAACAAAGCCAGACCTCCAACTGGTTAATTTCCGGTTCTTATTAGAAGAGAATGAGGGTATCAAACCTTATAGATAAACCTTCAAGGCATCCCAGATGACACAAGCAGATTCAGTGCTATGGTTGGGTTCAAGAAAGAAGGCAACCTCGGTTCTAGGATGCCCAAGAAAGCTTTTGTCTGCCAGTAATGTTTTTCCAAGAGCCCAGCTTTGTGACTGTTATAAATCAGCACTGTTGAATAGCCAAGGAAACCTATGAGTGATACTTTGAAGACCCCTACATCCCCAACCATCAGACAATAAGAAGGACCAGGGCAATGGAAATGGCAAAGCTTTAGGTGCTGGGGAAGAATGGGACTTGGATCCATCTACAGATGTTCATGCTTAGTGGGTCAATTGGGCCCATCCAGATCTGATAACCCACTGGTATGTATCTTGGATGCATTAACAAATCTAAATGTTGCTCGGATATGAATTTACCTTAAAGAAATGAAAAGATAAGAGGCGTTTAGCAAAACAGGAACAAGTTGGTTTAATTAGATGTAGCAGCCCGGAAAAACTTGACAGAATGAGTCTGAGGAAAGTCTCCTGGTGTATAAAGTTTTGGCTGGTTTTAAAAACATCTTGTGAAGTACAATAAAACAATTTCTGCATGCTTGAAAAGCATCTCCATTGTAAATTAACATGTTTGGCCATCTGATAAGGACACAGATGGCTCTCGACCTTGGGGAGAGCTAGTATAAGCCATTGTGTATGTGTCCAGATGTCCAGCATGAGGAATGCATGATCATTAGACGTGGTGTTCATGTCGTGTCCTGATTGGCTGAGTGTTTCTATCTACATGTGGTATCTAGCTTTTTTTAGTATTTTTGGGGAACAGAAGCCTTTGGTGAAACGTATTTTATTGGGGCCATTTGCTATGGACCTGTTTGTGGTACAACTATCTATCTGTGGGATCGATCAAGGTATTTCCTGGGTGTGCGTGTGTCTTTGGGTTAAGAGAGTACCCACCTATCACCTGTTATTTGATAGGTTTGGATGTGGGTTGCAGGGCCTGTCTGACCACGTATCTCTGACGCGGGGTTGATGGGGAGTTCACCTTGGGTGAATCTGACAGCAACGGTGTGAGTTCACTGGAACTCCTGAAAATAATATGGCAGTCACTGGTGTAATTTTTACCGACATTCTCAATCGTTTGTGTACAGTTGTTATAGCGTATATTGGAACTTTTTTTACTAATATTGACATAGGTATGCATTCCTAGATCATGACGTACATTGACATTGCTTTTACTGGTAACAACATGGTAGTTCGTACATGGATTATAGCATACATTGACATTGCTACTCCACGTATCGTCGCTGTTGCGCAGGCATCGATTAGGACATACATTGCCATTGTATTTATGAGCATTGACATTGCCATATAGGCACAGGTTATGGCATATGTTGCTATCACATTTATTGGTATTGCTGTTGTCGGGCCTGAACATATCATGGTAGTCATTGACATTGTATTTACCCATTCCAACACTTTCCACTGTAATTGTTTCTTAAACTACTTTATCTTCCTCACATGATATGACAGTTATGTTACTAGAAAGTGTGTGTGTGTCTGTAATGTCTGTTGCTTCATCCCTAGCTATGTGCATGCTTCCTAATTGGAGGACTGCGTTTTTACAGCAGGAAACCACATAACAGAAGTATAATGATGAAAACTGGCATCAGTGACATGAATAGTTAGGACACCCATAGCTGGATCCATGAAAAGATACTATGCATCCAGACCTGCTCCGGGGCACCTCCCTCCTTCTTGATGTTGGCTTGCAGAGGATGTAGTTCTTAGATGGCATGAGCTAATGTCCCATTTCCCATGTTGTTTCCGGAAATAAAAGTACCACAGAAGGCACCTATCTTGCCCCCCCTCCATTGCGGTCATCAAGTCAGTCCAACATGTACTGATGTTCCATCACCATAAGGCAGATGGCTCTCAGTTCTTCCTTGATAGCTTTTAGGCTGAGCTCAGTATTGTTGATCATTTGCATGAATTCCCACCTCGTTATTTGTAACCAGCAGGCGCTGGCTTTTCTTTGCATGGTGAAGAAGGGTATTGATCCTCCGGTGTTTACTTGAGTCTCTGTGAACAGTCTAAATTCTTCTGGAATGTCCTTGTACTGAGCCAAGCCAAAATAATCAGCAGTTCTTCTCCTTCGAGCCCGATACAACAGAATTGTTTTCTTCTGTAACGGAAGTTGAGACAGCTCAGAAAGATCTTCTCTAGGGATGGCCGGGGTTGGGGTGTGTATGGTCATGAGGGTGCAGAGGCCCCGCCATCTGGGGATGAGCTGGGTGTAGGCAATGTTACCGCCTTGCCAGTATATATCCATTAGCATGGAGGTTGCCCATTGCAGGTCCGGAATGTATAGCATGAAGTCACAGCTTTCCTTATTACCCAACGGTACAGAGTAAGTTTCCGTACAATTAGAAGTTGCCCCTTCCCCTCCAACCATGTGTACCTATTAAACTTGGTATCCCAGATCTCCTGGAATGGGGTCTCTATACTAGCATTGGACTTCCTCCCTAGGGGATTCATTACCTCCTGCGTGATTGAGATGAGCGGCCCTGCACTGAAATTCCATGTCCATGGTCCACTTTTCATTAAAGAGGGTGGCCTAAAAAATGTTAAGGGCCACCCTGGGACCGCAGATGGAGACAGGAGCCTAATATTTGTGCACTGGTGCAGTGGTCATGCAGCTTCCAGGAACCACTTCTCTGTGAAGTCCTGTGACCAAATAGTATCCTCCCCTATGCTGCCCCTTCTGCGCATCCTTTCTACCTCAGATTGGATGTCGCTAGGATCGGTGAAGAGATACAATGCAGTGGGGTTGATCTCATACCGGATGATGTTTACTAGTGCCCTGTGGGGCTCTACTCTATGGGGTTGGATTTTCACCTCGATCCTACAGAGGTACAGATGGATGAGGCATTTTAATCTTTCAGGGTCTATCTCTTGAGGTAAGTAAAGCCTGTCTGCGCCTACGTCTTGTAGTATCAATGAACATATGTAACATGGCCTGTTCGTAGTTATTGTGCCTATAGCGGTCATGTGTTGATATCAGGTGTTGTGAAGGAATATGCTGTGTATTGCATGAGGAATACTAGTGTTTGGTTCAGTGTAAGAGTATGTGAGATGAGAGAGGTCTCAGCGCATGTGCTGCAAGAATATAGAAGCAGAATTTGCAAAATTAGGCTTAAGGCTAGTTCCTGAGGGGCTTGAGAGCACCCGGTCTAAATAGAGCATGTACAGAAATACAAAAATACATAACTTGAAAAGCATTTGTCGGCTGTAGAGTCGTCTTCGGGTGAGGTCACTGGCATCTGGGCACCCAGAGGTGTCTTTGTCTTGATGCAGTGTAAACAATGTCTTTCAAGGGATTGTTCCAAAACGTTAATGTATCCTGTATTACTTGAGCAATTGTCCTTGTGAAGGAAATTCTTTGAAAGCTTTGGTCGAAGGAATGGCAGGGGATGTATGATATTACAACGCGGGTTTTTACCACTCGTGCAGTTACATCGCATGCGTTACAACGCATGCGATGTTACAACGCTATGCCATTAGAACGCAAGTCTTTACATCGACTTGCGCTAGATGGCGTGCTGACATTAAAAAAGTGTAATTTACTATTCCAACTCCAGTCCACTTAACAGTAGGGAAGGTGTTGGGATAGTAAACTACACTATTTGTAATGTTAGCACGCCATCTAGCGCAAGTCGATGTACAGACTTGCGTTCTAATGGCATAGCGTTGTAACATCGCATGCGTTGTAACGCATGCGATGTAACTGCACAGCGTGGTAATAACCGCGTTGTAATGGCTGTTCCCCATGGCAGGCCGCGGTAGTGTTAGTGCACTTTTAGCTCGATCATAGACCTGTAGGATAAGAGCTCTGGTTTTGTGGGTTAATTTGGAAAAAACACATTGTTAGGCAGTTGTCTAGAAAATACTGACGTGGATTGACGGATGTAGGAGACCATGCCTGTATTTGGTTAGCATGAACAATGCCTAAATAAGGGCTGGATTTTCTATGCCTAAATAAGGGCAATATGAATTGTACCTATATAAGGGAATAAATCAGGGAAACCTATATACGGAATCGAAATCTACACACAACAGCACCCTGCCTTCTGGGTTGGGGAAGCCTACCTTAGGGGTGTCTTACATATATTAGAGGCAGTGCATGTGACTGTGCCACACATGATGAGAGTGCTGGAGCGGGTTTTATTTTAAACATTTTGTATACCCTCTCCATTTTGCATGTTTCTATGAATAAGAATAATTAACTAATCAGTCAGTCAGTCAGTCAGTATTTCTTTATTCGATGATTAAAAAACATCATAAAAGCACACATATACAGACAGTTAAAAAAAACTATTAAATCATTATCCAGAATCCTGACTGCTACTACACATAAGTAAAAAAGAAACTAAACCACACATTTCATTTAAAAGGACAATCAGGTTGGTTCTCTAGTTGCCCTTAATCGTACCGCAACTCTAATAAAATTCATAATACTACAAAGTGTCAGGGGGTCGGTCGCTTTTTGCAGAAAGCTTAGTGCATCTTTAGCGTGTGCTACTTTAGCTTGCTTTAAAATTCCTACTAGTAATCTGCGCCTAGGCATTGAATAAAAAGGACACAAAAGTACAAAATGAAGGGTGTCCTGCGGAGACCTATTGTCGCAGCCGCAGGCACCCTTCTGCTCAATCGATGATATAAAACCTGGTGGATCGGCCAGTAAGTAAGGTAAAAGATTGAGCCTAAAACGCGCCATTAAAAACCTATCCTGGGCATTATGCATAAGGTACAAATACGGCTCCATCCCCTCCCTATTTTTTACCAAGCTATGGGCGTTCACGGTACGTTTAATCCCTTCAGCCTCTGCTCTGCTTTTAGTTCTCTGGGCCAGGAATAATCTCTTTATAACCAACTTGTCCTGTGACACAATTCTCGATGGGTTTAAGAAAAGATCCTGGCGGCCAAGGTTTTCCAGACTGGTCAATACATATTTCAGCCATGGTATACTCAAACTTCTGTCCCTTCCCATGCAGTCACTTATAATTTGTCTACTTAGGGTCGCCTCCGGGTTTAGCCAAGATCTCATCCAAGCCAAAATGGGTCTGAGCTTGACCAGATCTTCTAGATATGGTCTCCCTAATTCTCTATGGGCTATTACAGCAGGGGTGCTCTGTGGTAGCTTCAGAACTGAGCGTAAAATTTTGTTTTCCTCCCGCTGTAACTGCTGAGTATTTACGAATCCCCACACTTCTGCACCATAAATGGCCTTGGAACAGCAAATAGGTCCATAAAGATTCATTGTTTGCTCGGGAGTCCATCGACCCACTCTACGCCCATAGCCTGCGATGGCACCATTAGAGGATATCAGCTTGCAACAACGTTCCTCCACCAGGGGTTTAAATTGCAAGGAGCCATCGAACAATAGGCCCAAATACGAAAAGGCCTGAACCTTTTCTAGTGTGTGGCTACCTATTTTGTAAGAAAAATTATTGCAGGGTTTGTTGTCAGCCAGCATCACATATGACTTGCCCAGGTTCACCGATAGGTCTAGGTTTGCCATAAACTTTACAAAACCATCTATTAGCAGCTGTAAGCTCTTAGGGGTACGTGCAAGTAGGACCGTGTCATCAGCATAAAGGAGAACCGGGATAGGACGCGATCCTACGCATGGGCAATCAGTTTTTAAATTGGTCAGAAACTTCTCTAAGTTATTAATGTAGAGTGAGAATAAAAAGGGGGCCAGAATACAACCTTGCCTCACCCCGCTAGTACATGGGAAAGATTTAGTCAACCCTCCCTCCATGTTATAGCGTACTCTTGCAGAAGTGTCTCTATGTAGTTCCCTCAAGATGTTAATCAGTCCTAGGTCTATCCCCAAATGTGTCATCATGGCCCACAGTTTGTCCCGATTTACATGGTCAAAGGCAGCTGCCAGGTCCATGAACCCCAGGTAAATGGCTTCATTGCTGGCTTTGGTATATTTCACTACCAGCATATACAGGTTCAAACATTGATCGCTTGTGGATCTCCCTGTTCTAAAGCCGTACTGAGTGTCCGAGATAATATTGTTCTCCTCTGTCCACTCAGTCAGGCGGTTTAAAATTACCCGGCCCAATATTTTGGCTGACACGTCAATCAGTAAGATTGGGCGGTAGCATTGTGGGCTGTCCCTGTTCCCCTTTTTAAAAATCGGGACAATTATGGCCGTTGACCAGGTTCGGGGGAGGCCCAGCCTAATAGCGGTATTTATCACTCTCGTGAGTATTGGGGCCCATAGCTCAATATTGCTCAGAAACAAATCTGGTGGTGTCCCATCGGGACCAGGGGCCTTGTTTTTTGTCAGACCCTCGATTCCCACAGTGATTTCTTTTAGAGTGAAATGTACGTCCTGCCCCTGCTTGATAGTCCCCCCCTCCTCTGAATTGGGTACTGTACTATAATTATACAGTCCCTTAAAATGTGTAAGCCACTGGTCCGGGAGAATATTTGTCCCAATCACTGGGGCATTCTTGTCCTGGAAACCGGGTTTATTAATTATTCTCCAGAACTCAGTGATATCTCTCCTTTCTGTGGCCTCTCTTAAATCAGCCCATGCTTCGCCCTGTAGGGTTGCTTTCCTTCTCTGGGTCTCTTTCTTATACTTCAGTCTACACTGGGCTACTTTTTGTTTATCCCTTGGCCTTTCCTTAAGACTACCTTTAAGATCCCTTAAAGCGCGAGAACAGTCCCCATCGAACCATCTCGGGCAATCAGTTCTCCTTATTGGGGCACTTGATTTTAAGAGCCCATCCACCAGGTTAGTTAACTGCCCAAATGCTTCAATTAACGGTGACCCCTCCACTGTGGGATCAAGGCAGTCATCAATAAAGGTTTTCCCTCTGTCAATAAGGGATTTATAAAAGTGTTCCCCATCTATTTTTGACCACCTAAGGCGCCTCCCCTGGTCTGTTGCTCTCTGATGGATACCGCCCGACTGTTCCCTGCTAGACTGTGACTGGTAAAAGAGCTCCAATACCACAGGATTGTGGTCACTAAAAGGACTCCATTCAATCCCTACGGCTGTGATCCTATGTTTAAGGGAGCTAGATACAACAATATAATCAATGAATGACGAACAGCCTCGGCCCTTAAAGGTGGGGGGGAGCATCCCGTCATTGTCCAACGCCATCATATTCATGGTATGCACCAAATCGTGAGTATCTACGAATTTGGTGAATATTAGAAGATTATCAACAGTAGTGGATCGCTTGTCAACAAGCACCGCTGGAGGATTCTTATTGGTTAATACTGAAATGGTTGCCATGCGTGCTATGGTGACGCAAAATGGACTTGCCCTTGATATATTATTGGCAAAAGAGGGTGGAGTCTGTGGAATGCTGAAAGTTCAACATTGTTGCACTTACATTCCAGACGAAAGCAAAGATCTGAAAGTTTACATTAAACATATTACTGAATTGCATGACGAAATTGTACCACTGGAGGTTGAAGGTGTTTGGGAAAAGATTGGGAAGAAAATTGCTGCTATTAAAAATTTCTAAGTGAAAATAGGTAGTACATTTATAGGTAAAATATTATTTCCATTAACATGTGTGATTTTCGTATTATTAATATTAAGATTAGGTTACATGTGTTGTAAAAACAAGAAAACAAAGAATAAAATAAAAAGAGAAAAACTGAAAAGAAAAGAAAAGGATCCAGACAGAGACTTAACAGAGATAACGTTAGGAGAATGGAAAGAAAGTTTGTATAAAAAGGCAAAAAGAGATGAAGAAGAAACTGAATTATAAATAAGAGCAAGAATACATTTCAATTTTCCGTAAAAAGGGTGAATAAATAAGTGTTGTTGTGGTGATAAAATCACCAAAGGGGGGATTGCTGGAGCAGGTTTTATTTTAAAAATGTTGTATACCCTCTCCAATTTTGCATGTTTCTATTACTAAGAATAACTAACTAATCATAATTGTATTAATTGGATTGCTGTGGAATTTAACCAACCTTACTAATAAGAATACACCTGGGAATTGCATTAGCATGGCCTAACTAATACGTAAACTAAATTGTATATGCATATTGATCATAGACAATTAGAATTTGCATGAATATATGTTGCTTTCGTGATGTATTCGTGATTTGTGCTTTATTAATGTGAATATAATCCGCATTAAGTGTTGCTTTTGCTAGATAAATACACACACATATGGGTATTAGTAAGGGGATAACATTTTATTAGTCATTTCCATGTATTAATTACGTTTTGTGTTTCTTGACTTAAGTTGAACATTAGAAGTGGCCACAAAATGGCTGACATCCCTATCAGACGAATTGACTTCCTTTGTGAACGTCTCTGGGTGAAGAGCGCATGCGTCACCATCAGCAGCAGTGGCCTCTGAACGACCCTAAACTCAACTGTACCCACCAAGGACACTCTGGGCTAACAGCCAGCTGCCCCGAAAAGAAACAATAAATGTTACGTCAATATGAAATTATGAACTATATCTAAAGAAACATTTTCCGTGTGAGAACTTGGTGGAACTGATCTCATCAACCAATCACGAATATTCATAATATTACTTGTTACTTTTTGGAATGTAAATTTTATTATAAAAGATGGTAGACTAGAGAGGTTGGGAACGAGACCCTTCAGAAGATTTTCGATTTCCTGACGTTATGCTGACGGAGAGGACGGTGACACTGCAGGACAGCTGTTTCCTAAGACTCTGATAGTATGAACTGATGACCAAGATTTTGACTTAGAGGACGACTTTTAGCCAGAATAGGTAAATATGATGGTCTACTGCTTGATTAAACCAAAGACTCGATTTTCAATTATTTAGATAAAAATGTAAGATTTATTACAAGAACTGTGTTGGGTCGTTATTATGAAAAATGTATTTGTGTAAATAGATGATAGATTTAGTTGTCGCTTTAACCAGCAGCTAGCTGATTCATGGCCTATCCATGGGAGGAGTACTAAAAGGTGAAGTTTTAGGCTTTAATAAATAGAGAAAAGTAGAGAAATCTATTGTTCATTAGGGATTAGGTACTTCTTTCCATTACAGCGAGGGGAACAATCGCCTACTTGGAAACAGGTTAATAGAGGATGAATGTTGGTGTTATGGGCCCCACCAGCGAATGTAGTGATTGAGTGTGTCTGTGCAATCTATGACCTGTGACGAATAGAGGGATTTTGTATTCTGCGCTGTATCAGTTTTCTTGGTAGCAGAGATATGGTTAGCTACTGTTTTGGTTTAAGTGATCATTGCTTGTAAATAGCTTATTGATTAGTATTGATTTATGTATTAACACTATATGTTGAGTTGCGTTGAGTTATATGTTGTTAGCACGGCTTCTGGGATGTAGGAAGTCGGAAGTTTGTAACAGTTCCGTAGCAGAGCAGGGGTAAGCGCTGCTCTCTTGAAAGACGGAATTGTTGTTGCCCTGTAGGTACACAGGGGAAACGTGTGACAAGTGAAGTTGCACGGCGCATTGTCTGGGTTCGATTTCGGCAGCATCGTCGTGTGTTACCATTAGAAATATTCTCTGTGTGAGAGAAGTGTGTATGATAGCGAAGGTTACCTGTGAAATTTTGGTCTTTAAGTACCAGGAAACCAAATGGCATACCGATAACGCTTATCACTGAAAAGGTAGCAGGTGTTCTCTGAGCTTGTTAGAAGGACAAAGTAGAGGGAAGCGCTGCTTTGTTAACGAATGTCATAATTCTGTAGTAGGGCAGAGGTAAGCGCTGCTCTCAGAAAAGACAGAAGTCTGTGTGAATGATCTACATTTTTCCCCGTATGACAGTGTGTGTATGAAAAAGGCATTCCGATTAATGGCGAAACTCTAGAGACCCAATGCTAACTCTAATTAGGTGTCTTAATTCTAAAGAAGTGATTAGTTGATGCTTGTTAGAAGGGTAAGGTAGAGGGATGTGCTACTTTATCAACAGAAGTAACGATTCCGTAGTAGGGCAGAGGTAAGCGCTGCTCTCGGGAAAGACGGAATTCTCGTGAGAAAGGTCTATTGCTGTTCTTTGGTTAGCGAAGTGGACACTGGAGATGTTTTAGTGTTGTTACTAATAGAATTATAAAAGTTGCAATAAAAGGTTCACGGAGCGGACTTGTAAAGGAGGGGTAGACAGGAGCAGAGCTGCCGCAGCGGCTGCTGATGTCATAACGACCGAGCTGGGATTGGACAGTGGGTCAGAAGTGTAAAACGCTCCAGATTGGTGCGTTAGTGAAAAGCCGCGCTAGGATTGGAGAAGTACAGGGTGACGGAAACGCTCCCCATTGGTGCGTTAGTGTAAGTCGCGCTGGGATTAGAGGACTGTGACAGTGATGTAGACGCTCTTGATTGGTGCGTTAGAGTCGCGCTGTGAGTGGACAGAATAGCGGAACAGTTGTAAAAGACTAGCGATACACAGAAACCAAGAAAATGTATTACCAGCCACCAGATAGGGAAAAGAAATCCTGGTTTGGTAAAGTTAAAAAGTGGTTTAAGAAAGATAAGCAGGTCAAAACTAGGGAAGGACAGTTACTTCCTCCACCGAAAACTCCTGCATCTTTAATGATTGCGAAATATGGATATCATACTTGTATTTGGTTAGATAATTGGGTAAAATATACCAAGGACTATGGAGTCCTGGCATTCCCAGAACATGGTTCCTTTATTATGGCTGTTTTAAGGAATTTACGCGAGAAGATGATGTATCTAGAACCAAGACCTAGACCGACGCAGTTTGAGGCATTGACAGAGTGGGAAGACGAAATGCATGAGCGAGAAAAGCAAAGAAATGGTAGACGTTACAGATATCTGTTTGGCAGGTCATATGGATACGAAACACATGATGATCGAATGAAAAGATGGAGAAATGCCAGTATGACTGAGGGTATGTTTCCTGTAAGAGCGGTAGGAGAGAATGAAGGAAGAAAATGTGTGGAAAAAAGGAATAATGTGGAATCAAGAGGTTACGGAGCAAATGAATCAGATGATGATGTGTTGGATGATGGGTTTTATAAAAATCCACCACTGTACCGACCAGAACCAGAAATGTTGGCACCAAACGCCCCAATGAGAGAAACATTACGAATTATGAAGACTGAGACTATGTCACCAGATTTAGAAAAGAGAAACTCCACTAGAGAAGTAGAAAAGAAGTCGGAGAATAGAATAAATAGTGAAAATTCAGCGGAATTGGCCAAAACAACTCTAGAATTAACAGAGAAAATAAGAGAATTAACTAAGAATCTAGAAGCTGTAACAGTTCCAGTGACCATAGGTCCAGTAATGCCCATTTTTGAGAAGCAAAAGGATAGTGAACATTGCTTGACGGTACCATACCGGAACAATAATTTGGTTGAGAGTCCAGAACGGAGTCAAATTGAGAATCCATGGGGACCGACAATAAATATGTTTGAACCAAATGTTTCAAATAATCCCTTTATAAATCAGAATTATGCTGAAAGGAGTAGAACGACAGTAGAAACTTTGTTGGAAGCCCAGAGAAATCCAGAACAGAGGAGCGTAGAAAACCCGGTAGGACCTTCTTTGGAAGAACTAAGTGAATGGTTAAGAGGGTTACAGAGACAAGATAAAGAATCCCAGTCAATAGATGTGGCTAAATTACGGATGGTATTGGAAGAATTAATTGTAGGGACTATTCCCGTAGAAAAATTGAAAATTTATTAGGATGAGGAGTTGTTATTCCTATGCAAAAGCGTGACATGGAGAGCGAAAAATCTGCATTAAAGACTAGGAGAAGTTGCAAATGAAATGGGTATAGATATTGATAAGGTAAAAGCCTTATAGAAACCCTATCGAGTTGATTTTACTGAAAAAGACATTGAAAATCTGAACACCACAGGACAGATAAGAACATAATCACTTTATTGAGAAAATGGGGAGACGTGGATAAATGGAGAAGTAAATGGTATAGAAAACGTAATGATGCCTCAGAAAAGACAGTTTCGGCATTCCCTGTTAGAGAGAAAGAAAAGGCACTAACTGAATACCCCATGAGGGAGATTCCAGGAGGAGGATATGTACATGTCCCATGGACAAGACAGGACATTTTGTCATTTACGAATGATTTCCCTCGACTACGCGAAAAGCCCGTCGAGTGGTACCGGCAGGTAGACAGATTTGTAAAATTGTCGAAAGTACTATGGATAGATTTGAATAGTCTATTTGATATAATAGTACCGGCAGATTTGTGGACAGAGTGCAAGTTTGATGATCAACTGGCCAACTCAAGAGTACCCTAGGGATCCTAAGACAGGAGCTCCCAACCCTGAGGTAATGAAGAAGTATGAACAGGTTATGGTATTTTTGAAAAACAAAGTGCCCCCTAAAGAGACAGATTGGGTAAAAATTGATCGAACACATCAGGAATAACCCTGGGCGTAGTTCGCGAAGTAGCACTTCGCGAAGCTACGCAAAGTGCACTTTGCACTATGCGAGCTACGCGTAGCACTTCGCGAACTGCGTAGTACATTGTTCGCACTGTGCCAGATGTCGTTTTCAATGATTGCACAGTGCGGACAAGCAACCGGCACTGTGCAATCATTGACAATGGCATCTTGCACAGTGCGAGCTGTAGTTTTCTGCTGCTCGAGTAGATTTTTACTCGAGCGGCAGCTCTCTCAACGCGAACTGGTAGTTTCTCATCGCAAGCGGTCACGAGCATACGCGACCACTCGCAATGAGAAACCTGACCTCCTCGCGTTGGGAATCCGGCCAGGAGGTTTATTTTCCATGCTCGCGATCGCCAACTTGATGTTGCTGATCGCGAACAAGGAAAAAGTCTCGCCAGGATGTCATTTTGCTTGCTCGCGTTCGCCAACTTGACGTTGAGAACCGCGAGCAAGCAAAAAATGACCGCAACACTACGCTACGCGTGTTCGCACTGTGCTACGTGCAATTCGCGTAGTGCGAAGTAGCGCGAACTTCGCTAACTACGCGAGCGTAGCGTAGTGCTTTGCCCAGGCTTAATCAGGAAGGAAAAGAATCAGTACATGCATACTATGAGAAGCTAATACAAGCCTTTAAGCAGTTCAGTGGAGATGAGAACCTGAGTCATAAGGATTTGAGTCATTTTGTATACAGGTTTGTATATGGTTTACGCCCAGAAATTGGTGACATGATAAAACAGCATACGGTTGATTGGCAGAATAAGAAAATATATGAAGTATTGAGACATGCTAAATATTTCAGTGACGAAATTGAGGCCAAACAGCGAAAATTAAAAGAAAAGGCAATGTGGGCACAAGTAAAGGTAGCTGAAAGGCAGGAAGCTCAGTTGGTTGAACAAGCAAATAACCCAGGAACTAGACCGAGATTTGGCCCAGGAAAAGGGAAAGGTAATATAGAAGAAGCTAAAAAGAAGTTCCCATGCCATAATTGCGGTAGGTTAGGGCATTGGAAATCCGAGTGTAAATTTCCTCCAAGTACTAATAATGAAAATGCATCAGTGAATCCGCAGGTGCAGAATAAGGTGAGTGGTCAACTGCAGCAACAGCAGCAGGTGGTTACCTCACAGAATCAGGTGCCAAAACCACCTTTCCCACAGAGCAGAAACACTCAGAAGTATAGTAATGAATCGGGATTCTACAATGAAGAACAGGTAAATAAACCGCCACGCGCTCGCGCTGTTTCACAGTATTGGTTGCAACGCGATGAGAGTGACTCAGAGGAAAGCTATTGACGATGCCGAAAGGAGGAAGAAGAGTGCGTACTTGGCGCAACTCTAGAAGTAGACCAGACAGGACCATTTGAAGATGGGAAGGTTAATTATGAAAATATTACTTTCCTAGTGGACACCGGTGCTACTCGATCAACTGTTAGATCAGCTGATTTTAAGAATCTTCCTCTTTCGGATGAAACAATCCAAGTAGTTGGTGTGTCCAACAGACAGATAAAGACATTTCTGACAGAACCAGTGAAAGTTAATATAGGGAAATTTTCAGAGATGCACCGCTTTGTCGTGTGCGACACCAGTCCAGTGAATTTATTAGGTAGGGACCTGTTGTGCAAAATGAATGGCACTATATTCTGTACTCCAGATGGAATAGCATTTGAAACACCAGATGAGGATGTGCTGTATAAAATGACCATAGCTAACAGAGAAAATGAGGTTACTGAGACTTATGCAATATTCAACCCTGATGAACTACCTAAAGAACTAAAGCAGTCAGTGAAGGCAGAAGTGTGGGATTTTACTGGAGAAGATGGAGGGTTAATGAGAAATGTAGATCCAGTCAAAATAACTGTGAAGGAAGGAATAAGCTATCCAAATGTTCCACAGTACAGATTGACACCTGAGATAATTGAAGGAGTTACCCCAATAATTGAGAAAATGATCAAGCAAGGAATTGTAAGAGAAATAATGAGTAGTCCGTGTAATTCACCGATTATGGGACTGAAAAAGCCTAATGGGAAATTCAGGATAGTGCAAGATTTGAGAAATGTAAACAAAATTGTGGTATCATGTTGACCCATTGTACCAAATCCATCAGTGATTTTGTATCAGATTCCCTATGATGCAGAATGGTACACAGTAATTGATCTGTGTCATGCTTTCTTTTCCATCCCATTGCATCATGACAGTCAGCAAATATTTGCATTTCGTTTTGGAGAGTGGATTTTGGCATGGTGCCGAATCCCACAGGGGTATGCAGAAAGCCCCTCAATATTCAATCAATTGTTGAAGAAATCTTTGGAAAGTCTGCAAATGCCTGAAAGTTCAGTACTAGTGCAATATATCGACGACCTTTTGGTGGAGTCGAAAACACGTGAAGCTTGCGAGGTAGACACAATAGCACTACTGAATCATTTGGCAGACGGAGGGTTGAAAGTGTCACCAGCAAAATTGCAGTATTGTAAGAAAGAAGTACAGTATTTGGGACATAAAATCGAGAAAGGACTGAGAAAAATAACAATAGACAGAATCAGAATTATAAAAGGAATGAGAGCCCCCATGACCCAAAGAGAGGTGAGAATGTTTCTGGGAATGGTGGGGTAATGCCGTCAGTGGATTAGCAATTTCTCCCTGATTGCAAAACCCTTGGTACGACTAACAAGAAGTGATGTAAAAGAACCCCTTGAGTTGAACAAGGAAGAATTGGCAGCATTCAAACGATTGAAAGAGGGTTTGTGTGAAGCACCAGCACTAGGCATGCCTGATTATGAGAAAGAGTTTGAGTTGTATTGCAGTGAGAGAAATGGATGTGCACTCTCTGTGTTCATCCAGAAGCATGGAAGGTTGAGGAGACCAATTGCATATTTTTCCTCACTGCTTGACCCAGTGGCTGCAGCATTACCTGGGTGTCTGAAAGCAGTGGCTGCAACATGCCGAAGTTTGGAGCAGAGTGAAGGTATTGTGATGGGATATCCGTTGAAAGTGTTTGTATCTCATGATGTGGCGATTCTCTTGACAAGGAGTCGAACTCAGTATATGACACATAGTCGGCTGACTAAGTATGAGAAGGTCATATTAGGTGCAACAAATGTGAGCCTTACGAGATGTTTGAATGTGAATCCTGCAACTCTGTTACCTGATGCTGAGAATGTGGAAGTGAGAGATGAAGTAGATCATGATTGTTTGGATGAGCTTGAGTACTGCACAAAGCCAAGACCAGACATAAAAGATGTACCTTTGCCAGAATGTGATTTTGTGTTGTTTGCTGATGGGTCATGTTTGAGAACAGATGAAGGAGTGCTAAGCGCAGCATATGCAGTATGCACGGTTGCAGCAGTGATGGAAGCATCTTATTTGAAAGGAGTAAGGTCAGCCCAAGTAGCTGAACTTGTTGCTTTGACCAGAGCTTGCAAAATCGGGAAAAGTGTGAGAGTGACTGTGATAACTGACTGCCAGTATGGCTTCGGGGTTGTCCATGATTTTGGCCAGCTTTGGCTACAAAGAGGTTTCCTGACCTCAAGTGGAACCCCTATTAAGAATGCTGAAGTGGTTGGAAAATTGATTGAGGCGATACAGCTGCCTAAACAATTGGCTGTGGTGAAATGTGCTGCCCATAGTCAAGGTAGTGATTACATCGCTACCGGAAACAGGTATGCGAACGATATGGCACAGTATTGTGCACGAAATCAAAATTCTGTCGATCGGGCCAAGGAAATAGAAATGTCTTGTTGCTCAGTAATGTTTACTAACACTGTGGGAACTTGGAAAGAAGTGAGACAATTGCAGGAAGAGTCAGGAGATGAGGAAATAAAACAGTGGATAAAAGCAGGGTGCGCACCAAGAGAAAAGGACCGTGTGTGGGTCTATCGAGATGGAAGACCAGTGATGCCTGATAGCATGATGTCTACCATGGCACGGATGTATCATGGCCAGGGACACATAGGGAGAGACGCCATGATTAGGTCTTTTAAGCAGACCTGGTACAATCCAAAATTCAGACTTGTAGCAGAAAGCCTATGTCAGAGATGCCTAATATGTCAGCAATACAATCCTGGGAGAAAGACAGTGGTGAGTCTAGGAACCATAGCCCGAGAAGGAGGGCCTTTTACCAGAATGCAGGTTGACTTTATTGAAATGCCTCCATGTAACAGATTGAGGTATGTTCTGGTTATAGTCTGCCTATTTTCTAGGTGGGTGGAAACATTCCCAACAAGAAGAAATGATGGGATGACAGTGGCTAAGCTACTTTTGAGAGAATGAATCCCCAGGTTTGGGTTCCCAGTGACTCTTGAATCAGACAGTGGAGGACATTTTCATAACGAGATTGTAAAATTGATTTGTGAAGCATTGAATGTATAACAGAAACTACATTGGCCCACATGCATCAAAGCAAAAACCGGTCGCAAACGGGCAGATTCTCAGAATCTGCCCCTTTGTGACCGGTATTTTTGCATTTGGGATGCATCATCCCAAATGCTAAAATCGCAATTTAAGTAATCTCTAAATTGCGATTACTTAAATTGCGATTGCATTTAAGGAATCTCAAATTGCGATTCCTTAAATGCAATGCATTAAAGTAAAAATATTAGCGATTTTGCTAATAGGGGGAGCAAATTACCATGAAGTTGAACTTCATGGTAATTTGCAAAAACGTTGAAAAATGCACTAAAGTGCATTTTTCAAAGTTCCATTTTACACACACACATGCCCTTGGGGCATGTGTGTGAGCAAGATGTACTCATATGCAGATTTCAGGGGTGCAACAGGGTGTCCTTTTGACACCCTGGCACCCTTGAAATTGCATGAGCAATTTGCGATTCTCTAATTGAGAATCGCAAATTGAGAAAGTCTTCACATTCATTCCTATGGGCCTCTAGGCCCATAGGAATAAATGGGGAGGTATTCCTTAATTGCGACTCGCAATTTGCGAGTCGCAATTAAGGAATGTTTAGAAATCGCTATTTTGTAAGCGATTTCTACATGCATAGCCTTTTGCTATTCCTTATTAGCGAATCCTTATTTTTCGCTAATAAGGAATCGCAAATGGAATTGTTGATGCATGTGCCAGTAAGTGCCTACCGACCAGAGGCTTCTGGTGTGGTTGAACAGATGAATGGTACAATCAAAAACAGAATTGGGAAAATGTGTTTAGCCACTGGTATGAAATGGCCTGATGTCTTGCCTCTAGTTTTAATGACAATTCGAGCAATACCAGACAGAACCACAGGGTTAAGTCCTCATGAAATAGTCACGGGACGAGCGATGAGGCATGTGTACATTCCAGTCAACAAGCTGATGACAATAACTGATGACATGGTGTTAGAATAGTGTAAAGGCCTGGCTGACGCAGTTCATTCTGTGTTTCATCAGGTTGGAGCGGATGCCACCACTCTTGAAAGGAAGCCAGCCCATGATCTGAGCCCAGGAGACTGGGTAAGGATAAAAGTCCACAGAAGAAGAAATTGTTTGCTTCCAAGGTGGGGAAAACCAAGACAAGTCATTCTGACCACAACAACAGCTGTGAAGTGTGCTGGAGTGAAAATCTGGATCCATGCCAGCCATACTTTGAGGATACCAAATCCAGTTGACAGCAAAGGAAAAGAGTACTATGACGAATCAGAGTCAAGTACTGAATCAGATAACGAAGAGCCAAAAACACAAGAAAATCCTGAAAGGGGGGAAAAAGAATCTGAGCAAATATTAGTTCCCAGAAGTATCTCTCTGAGAAGACGATTGCAGATTTCTGATACCAGTTCAGATTCTGAAGACGAACAAGGGAGACAAGGTCCCAGAAAAGAACACAGAAAGAAAAAAGGAAAAGACAACGAAGAAGCAGTAAAAGAAATTCGAGAGAAGGAAGTTTCAGATGAAAGACCAAGAGAAATTCCACCTGAAATAATAAATCAAAGTGAAAAAGGGACAGGTACAGAGAGAGAGGGACAGATTGCAGAGGACCCCCGAGGAGGTGTAGGGAACTGCAACATCCAGCTAGGTGAAGGGACAAGTAGCCAGCAGGAAGATTGCGTGTCGGAGACCCGAGGAGGGACAGAAGTAGGGAAAACAAAACAAGTGGTGGAAAAAGAAGTTGTTGAAAAGAAAAAGCAAGTTGAAACAGAATCTGAAGAGAGTGAAAATGAGATACCAGAAGGTCGAGTTCTAAGAAAAAGGGCTTGGAGAGAAGAAAAGAATAATAAAGAAGGTAAACAGAAAAGAGTTCAAAAGGACGAAGTGTGGCCAAAGAAAATAAAGAGATTCAGATATCGGCTGACACGAGTGAAATCACCAAGGGCAGATCAGGTGAATGAAGTGACAAGCCAAGAAAAATCGAAAGGAGAAGAGGCTAATCAAGATACGGAAGAGGGAAAAAGAACAAGGAAACCTAACCAGAAGTATAAGTCACCGGAATGGACGTACGTGGCTCTGCCTGAAAAAGAAGAAGAGGCAGACAGTCAAGGAAATCCAGAGGAGGCTGTACTGAAAGTGGTTGAAGAAGAGGAAGAAGCAGGAATCCTGAGAGTTATCTTATCCGACATCGGAGAAGAAGAAACGGAAGATCAGGAAATCCTGTATTTGGATGAACAGAAAGAAGTGAAAAACGATGAAATGCCAAACTGAGAAAATCTAGAAAACTACTGATGAAGGAATAACAATTGAGTCAAACGATAGATACTGGTAGAACCTAGTAGGTCCTTAGAGCCTAAGGTTAGAAAACTAGTAGTGAAGTAAAAGAGGCTAAGTCAAAAGACACAGTTCAAATTAACAAAGATGGCTAACATAGATACTAGCAAAAGTAGATGTACATTCATGAAGAGATGGTGTAAAATGTGTTGTTGTTGTACAGGATTATTAATGCTTCTATGGAGCATACTTGCTCTTTTGATTTCCTTTAAGGTTACTATAGATACATTAGAAGGACACACTGAAAACATTACTAACATAAAGAAGATTCAAAAGGTAGTTCCAACTAGAATAGATAATAATTATTTACATAAAGATAGGTCTATTAATGATTTTTCAAATAATGTGTTTTCAAAGTTATTGTATGAATATGTAAAGACCATGGACGTGAGGGACTGCTACGTATGCATGCAGTTACCTGCATCTGTGTCAGAGGGAGTGACTTATCATCACCTTCCAGCAACGTATGGAATAGCATGTAGTGTGATAGCTAGCTTATTTTACGAGACAGGTAAATTAGAATATTATTTTTCAGATGTAGATAACATTTTTGCGCAAGTGCCTGCTAATAACAAACTAAACAAAGTAAGACCTGCTAAAGTATTAGGTGAATTTTTCTTAGAAACTAAGGCGCTAACATTAGAGTATATATTTAAAAATAATTTGACATGCAGTTTGAAGACAGAAGAAAAGACATTCCTAGACATGATCGAGGAAAGAAGATTAAAAATGCGAAGAAAGGCATCTGAAGGAAAAGGGGAGAAAACAGTCTGGGATGTAGAAATGGAAAAACATATGAAGGGAGAGTCTAATCCAACAAGCAAGATGGCGGCAAGCTAACGGCCGTTGCAGCGGAGCAGTGAGGGCTCAGGAAGGAGTATGAGACCTTTGGCCAAATAGATCGTGCGGATACGATTTCCCGTAAAAAAAAAAAAAATAATCTGGAATATTATTAGCAAACCTGGAATGCTGTGGTCGATTTTGCCGATTTGCCGTGCCCCCGTAAAACAATTCGCTCGGGCAGTGGTGCTTGCGGCGGCGGCCCTCTCGTCTGACCATAGACGCCGCAGGAGCATAGAAAGGCGGAGCTGGGACCCGAGGCAGCGGAGTGGAGCAGGATTCAAGCGGAGCAGAGAAGATTTTCGCTCCGGGCTGGAAAAGGAGGGCTTTCATCACAGCGCAAAGGGCTCGCTGAATTGGCTTGATGAGCGACGGAAGGAGGCTATGGCTCCAAAAACAGCGGCTGGGTCGAAATCGATGTCTCAAAAGAAAAAAGCCCTGCGGGAGGATGCCGAAATTGTGTCAGGAGGGAATGAGGATCCCCGTGTAACGCATCAGACCATGGAGCTGTTAGAAAAGAGGCAGCTGAACACAGGGAGAACTCGTCAGGCACCCGCCTCAACCGCCTCAATAGCCTCAATTGCTGATGGGTAAGGAGAAGGAGAGCACGAAGGGGAAGGAGGTGGTTGAGGTGGTGGGGGGGGGGAGTATCTCCCCAGCAGTAAAAGTACAAAATAAAGAGACTAAAGCCGGGAACACTATGGGGGGGCTTTCCCCTAGCGCCGAGGAATTGTCTGACAAGACACCGTCCCCTGCACTATCTTTGGCTAAAAAGTTAATCCTAGATGGCGTTTCTGCCGGGGTGAGGTGATCAAGGAGAGATCTCTGGCTAAAATTTCGTTACCCCCAGGAGATAACGATGGCCGATGCAGACTCTTATGTGCAGGACACTGACTCGGCCGGCGCTAGGGTACAGGCACAGGTGCAGATAGAGCCGGGTCTCCTGAATATCGGGGGTGACCCGGTTCTGGGAGGCTCTCTCAGCGAAAAGGAAAGAGATACTAGTGAATGCTTTTTCTCAGTATCTGAGGGGGCCGAGTGGTCTGAGGATGACGAGCGCAGCTCTTATTTAGATTCAGAGAGTAACTCAGAATCAGACTTTCCAGCAACAGCACTAAGACCTCCTGTAGTCTCAGCTGCGAGGAATCAGGCACAGGGTAACCCCCATTATGATTTAAGTTGGGATCACTCTCCTGCCCTGGCTCTTCAGGGAACCTCCAATATGGACACCACCCACCTCTCACTCTTGGAGACAATACTCCAAGAAATAATCGCTCACAGAGAAGAGACCCGCCAGGACAATTGTAAAGCCCAGGCTGCTATGAGGAAGATGCAGGGCGTGGTTAGGAAACTCTCTAAAGCCTGTACCAACATGGGAGACAGAGTCACGAGTCTGGAGGAGAGAGTGGTAACAACGGAGGCTGAGGTAGCTGAAGCCACCAGCAAGGTGAATGCTCATTGTTCGCAGGTGGTCGACATGCAGTGGAAAATGGAGGAGATGGAGAACAGGCTCCTTCGGAACAATCTGAGGGTTCTGGGAATCCCGGAGGGGGTCGAGGGCTCTGATATAAGGGCATATATCATTAAACTCTTCGAGCAAGCATTTCCAGAGCTTTCTAACTGGAGTTGGTCAACGGAGATACAACGAGTCCACCACACCCCCTTCAAACTCCGTAGGAACACCAAGAAAGGTGATAAACCCAGGGCTGTGTTGATATTTTTCGCCAAATTCATCCTGAGACAGTCTATTGCAGAAAAGGCAAGACCGGATGCTAAGAGAAGTAGTGAAGGGGTTTCTTTCTTTGTGCGTCCGGACTATTGCCATGTGACAGTGGAGCGAAGATGGCGTTTGAGGGAGATGATCAAACCCTTTCAGGATAAGAAGATCCAAGCCTTCCTGATAAATCCTGCCCAGCTAAAAATTATTAATGAAGGCAGGACTGTATTCTTTGCTTCAGAAATTAGGGCGAAGGAGTATTTGGACTCTTTAGGCAAATAGTCCTATTTGTTAAGTTGTTGAGGGTAGTTTTACTTCAGTCATCACTGAGATATGAAGGGCTTGGTAGACCAGTAGAATCTTCGGTAGGGAAATTGTGCCGCACATTTCTTACTGGTATTCAAAGGTGGAACGGTCTCTGAAGGTGTTTTGGACTATTCTTTTGTTTAAATTGGTTGTCCTCACTGTGATCTCTGCATTCCATCACACGCACAGACTAGGTCTGAGCGCTTCACGGAATGGGTTGTGGGGGGTGGGTATAGGGGCAGGGGTGGTGGAGGTGGGGGGGTCGGGTCTGAGGGTTGGAAAGGGTGGAGGGGTGGTGGTGATATCAGAAAATAAGAGGAAAAGGTGCAGTTTGGATTATTTTGGAGATTTATTTAGTCAGTTTACGATTATATTAACGGATACCCTGTTGAAGGTGCTGGTGGCTTTTGTTGTGCAAGCAGACCCGTGGGATGGCGAGCATTAGAGTTTGCTCGATCAATATAGGTGGGATGAATGATTGGAGGAAACGTAGAAAGTGGGCACATTTTGTGAAACATAATAGATTTGACGTCCTCTGCCTCCAAGAAACTCACCTCCCCTGGGCTAGAAGGAGTCTTATGCTTTTGAGTGGCTTCGATTTGGTTGCGTGTACTACTCAATCGTCAATAAACAGAGGGGTTGCAGTCCTGGTCAGAACATCTCTGGGAGGGGTTAGACGGACTAAAGTGGATAATAGCGGGAGATGGGTTTTAGTGGAGATGGGAAAAGGCTTTACGTTGTGTGTAGTCTATGGGTCTAATAGTGATGATCCTGGGATTTTTGATTTCCTTGAATTAGAATTGGTGAGTTGGTTAACCCCCATAATATTTTGCGGGCATCTAAATATCTCAGCTAATTGGTGTAGTAATTCAGAATATCCGGGATGGAAGCCGAGAGTTTTCAGGGCCGTTCAGGCTCTTATCAGCTCACATGGGATGGCGGACGTATGAGGGGCTAAGGAACCACTAAAATCAGGCTTCACATATTTCTCAAATCCCTTTCAGAAGTATACGAAATTGGATTATTTCTTTGTATCATCCTCTGAAATAAATAGGGTAGAAATCACCAAACTCCCGAAGCTCCTGTCGGATCATAATCCATTGGTATTAACATATGAAGTGTCCGGGCTAAAAAGGGCTAGGACTAGGTGGACTTTTGAAAGGAGGTTATTGTCGGATAATAGATTTGTTGAACATATAAGGAAATGGGTTGTGTAATTTTTTGAAGCCAACAGATATAGCACATCACGAAATGGGGTCTGGGAAACATTTGAAGCAGCCTTTAGGAGCGAATCAATAAGCTGCGCCGCTAGATTTAGAAGGGAAGATAAGAGTGAGGTTGAAAGACTTACTAGGAAATTATCAGCTGCGGAAGAACAACATATTTTGGATCTAGCACAAGGTCGAGATAGTAACAAGAGTCATAGGAAACTGCTGGTAGTTAGAGCGGAACTTCAGAAGTTGGTGATGCAGAGGGCGATGTAAGAATATCAATCGTCTAGGGCTAAACGCTACGAAACAGGCGAACAGGCTGGTAGAATTCTAGCTCTACAAATTAAGCAGGGGAAAGCAAAAAATATCATTCCTAGGATAGAAGAAAATGGGATAGAATATACAGATGCTAAGGAAATCCTACAGGTTTTCAAGAACTTTTATCAAAACCTTTATGCCGAGGAAAAGCTAGATGACTCCCAGGGCGAGGAGATAGTTGATAATGGCCCTCGACTAGGGGATTCTGTAAGGGAAGAGCTGGAGATGGATATCAACGGGAGAGAGATCTCTGCTGCCTTGCGAGAGCTAGCCACGGGCAAGGCTGCAGGTCCCGATGGGATCCCTTTGGAGGTCTATAAATGTGTCGAATCCGAGATCACCCCGCTTCTCATGGATCTTATTAATGGTATAATCTGTACAGGAGTGGTCCCAGAGTCATGGAAAGAAACTAATATAGTTGTCTTTCATAAGAAAGGGAAGCCCAGGGAGAAACCGGGTTCTTATCGTCCCATCTCGCTAATTAACGCGGACACAAAATTATATTCCAAGATATGGGCTAAAAGGCTGGGCAGGATCATTGGCGATCTCGTCTCCCCGTGGCAGCACGGGTTTGTACCTGGACGCGGTACCACGGATCATATCAGGAGGGCAATAGCTTTGTTTGATGCTCAGGCTGCTGTGGGGGGAGAGATGGCCATGATCCTGCTCGACGCCGAGAAGGCTTTTGATCGTGTTGTTTGGAATTTTCTCTGGGGGGTCTTAATGGGGAGAGGATTTGGCGAGAAATCTATTAAAGCACTCAGAGCGATGTATGTTGATCCAGCTGCGCGTGTTGTGGTTATGGGGGAGAGCTCTGATAAAATCTCCATAAAAAGAGGCACGCGTCAAGGGTGCCCCTGCTCCCCAATTCTCTTTTCTCTTTACATTGATCCATTTATTTGTAAGATATTAGAGAGCCCTAGGATTAGCCCTGTGGTGTGTAACAGCTACGAAAGCAAGATCTTGGCCTATGCAGACGATCTGGCAGTGACTACTACTGACCCTCAACAGGCTCTCCTGGCCCTGGCTCAAATGGCAAAAACGTATGGTAGTCAATCTGGGTACTTATTGAATGAATCTAAAACGCAAATAATATGTACTAAAAATATCATTAAATCAGACTTCAGATTCGTGGACTCAGCAAGCTATTTGGGGATTAGAATAAACGCATCAGTAGATAAAATAGTAGCGGAGAACTTTCTCCCACTCAGTAAATCTATAGAAATCGATCTTAAAAGAATCGATGTTCTACACCTCTCATTGATTGGGAGGGTCAATGTACTCAAAATGTCAATGTTTCCTAAAATCCTATATATGTTTCGCGCCATACCTCTCTTAGTCGAGGAGAAAATAATTAAAAACATGGAATCAATCTTTATAAGGTTTATTTGGCAGTACGGGAAGATTAGGCGTTCTACGAACCTAATGTCACTCCCTAGGGAAAGGGGCGGGTTGGCCCTACCAAACTTGAGGCTTTATCATTGGTCATGTTTATTAACTCAAATGTCCATTTTATTCCAGTCACAGCCATGTCACAGTCTAGTAAACAATGATATCCAGACCCCACCCTCAATTTTTGAGTTGATAGTTGGGAGAAAGGCATTAGGTCTACTGATGTGTGAAGTCGATTGCAGATATTACAAGAGGGTGCGTTTAAAGATCTTGGAAGGGGTGTGGGGGGTCTGGAGGGCTACCTCAAAGTCTTGCAAAAGCCCCAAGATTAACCCATACCTTCATCTTTGCAACTCGAGTCTATTCCCGCGGGTGGGTTTAGATAGGAATCTTCGGGTTTGGAAGGACCTGGGAATTAGGACATTAGGGGATATAATAGGCGAAGACGGGATATTTGGGTTTGATGTCCTTCAACGCAGCGTTGGTATTCCATCAAATCACTGGCTCTTCTATGTCCAATTAGTGTGCGCACTGAAGGCATTAAGACCAAGGATGTCACTCATGGTAGAATCCCCCATGATTGATATGCTGGTTAAAGGGGGCCAGAAAACAAGACTATCTATATGCTCCTTTTGGGTGAAATTCAAGACGATGTTGAGAAAATCGAACGCACTTGGGCATTAAAACGAGGAAATCCTGACGTCGATCTGGATATGGCCCTCTCTCTGAATAGAAAATTATTTTTCTCTTCGAATCTGAGGGCTCAGCATTACAAAACCATGTTCGATCTTTATTATACTCCCGCCAAGTTTTTTGCATGGGGGTTAGGGAAGACGACAGATGTCCCAGATGTAATATGGGGCATGCGGATTTATTGCATATGTTTTTTAATTGTGGTTCGCTTGCAGTGATTCAGGGAGAGATAGGAAAATTTTGGGAGGGATTATTAGGTCAAAAGATCGACCTATCCCCTTCCCTGATGTTATTGGGCGTCGACAATAGGTTAAATGTTGGGAAAGCCGAGGAAGCCCTGGTTTTCATTTCTGTAGCTGTACTCCGGATCTTAATCTCCTCAGGTTGAAAGGATAGTAATGCCCCTTCATTTCAAATATGGCTGTCCAGACTATTGGGTATGCACAATATAGAGACTTCTCTGTATACTCAGAAGGGGAAGAAAACCGCGGATTTTGGGAAATCCATCTGGTCCCCCATCTCAAATTGGAGGGAGGCTAGAATGAGAGAGGGAGATGATATTGTATGATGAATTGTCTACCTATGTTGGTTTTCCGGTCTATCTTTTTATCTTCTTTTTCTCTTTATCTGTAATGTTGCTAATCTTTTTGTAACTGTTTTTGTTTAGTATATCCGAACTGCATAAATAAAAAAGAAGAAAAAAAGAAGGACACACTGAAAACATTACTAACATAAAGAAGATTCAAAAGGTAGTTCCGACTAGAATAGATAATAATTATTATTTACATGAAGATAGGTCTATTAATGATTTTTCAAATAATGTGTTTTCAAAGTTATTGTATGAATATGTAAAGACCATGGACGTGAGGGTCTGCTACGTATGCATGCAGTTACCTGCATCTGTGTCAGAGGGAGTGACTTATCATCACCTTCCAGCAACGTATGGAATAGCATGTAGTGTGATAGCTAGCTTATTTTACGAGACAGGTAAATTAGAATATTATTTTTCAGATGTAGATAACATTTTTGCGCAAGTGCCTGCTAATAACAAACTAAACAAAGTAAGACCTGCTAAGGTATTAGGTGAATTTTTCTTAGAAACTAAGGGGCTAACATTAGAGTATATATTTAAAAATAATTTGACATGCAGTTTGAAGAAAGAAGAAAAGACATTCCTAGACATGGTCGAGGAAAGGAGATTAAAAATGCGAAGAAAGGCATCTGAAGGAAAAGGGGAGAAAGCAGTCTGGGATGTAGAAAAGGAAAAACATATGAAGGGAGAGTCTAATCCAACTTTGGCTTTAGATTGGCCACAGAAAGGGAAACTGTGTATAAGAAGGAATCAAACGGCGTATGACAATCATTTTCTAGGGAATAGTGAGTGCCATGATACATACCGAATGATGGGTGGATGGGGCTTTAAAGGTGGAAGAGATCCAGTTTTCCCTGGACTTTATTTTATCTGTGGGAACAGGGCATATTATCGCTTGCCAGACCATTGGTATGGCACATGTTACGTAGGCCTGATTTTTCAAAAAATCTTTCACATGTACAGAGGTAAAGATGGTGTACATAGTTTAGGTAATCATGTAGTACGTAGCAAAATGGACTTGCCCTTGATATATTATTGGCAAAAGAGGGTGGAGTCTGTGGAATGCTGAAAGTTCAACATTGTTGCACTTACATTCCAGACGAAAGCAAAGATCTGAAAGTTTACATTAAAAATATTACTGAATTGCATGACGGAATTGTACCACTGGAGGTTGAAGGTGTTTGGGAAAAGATTGGGAAGAAAATTGCAGCTATTAAAAATTTCTAAGTGAAAATAGGTAGTACATTTATAGGTAAAATATTATTTCCATTAACATGTGTGATTTTCGTATTATTAATATTAAGATTAGGATACATGTGTTGTAAAAACAAGAAAACAAAGAATAAAATAAAAAGAGAAAAACTGAAAAGAAAAGAAAAGGATCCAGACAGAGACTTAACAGAGATAACTTTAGAAGAATGGAAAGAAAGTTTGTATAAAAAGGCAAAAAGAGATGAAGAAGAAACTGAATTATAAATAAGAGCAAGAATACATTTCAATTTTCCGTAAAAAGGGTGAATAAATTAGTGTTGTTGTGGTGATAAAATAACCAAAGGGGGATTGCTGGAGCAGGTTTAATTTTAAAATGTTGTATACCCTCTCCAATTTTGCATGTTTCTATTAATAAGAATAATTAACTAATCATAATTGTATTAATTGGATTGCTGTGGAATTTAACCAACCTTACTAATAAGAATACACGTGGGAATTGCATTTGCATAGCCTAACTAATACGTAAACTAAATTGTATATGCATATTGATCATAGACAATTAGAATTCGCATGAATATATGTTGCTTTCGTGATGTATTCGTGATTTGTGCTTTATTAATGTGAATATAATCCGCATTAAGTGTTGCTTTTGCTAGATAAATACACACACATATGGGTATTAGTAAGGGGATAACATTTTATCAGTTATTTCCATGTATTAATTACGTTTTGTGTTTCTTTGCTTAAGTTGACCATTTGAAGTGGCCACAAAATGGCTGACATCCCTATCAGACAAATTGACTTCATTTGTGAACGTCTCTGGGTGAAGTGCACATGCGTCACCATCAGCAGCAGTGGCCTCTGAACAACCCTAAACTCGACTGTACCCACCAAGGACACTCTGGGCTAACAGCCAGCTGCCCCGAAAAGAAACAATAACAGTTACTTCAACATGAAATTATGAACTATATCTAAAGAAACATTTTCCATGTGAGAACTTGGTGGAACTGATCTCATCAACCAATCATGAATATTCAAAATATTACTTGTTACTTTTTGGAATGTAAATTTTATTATAAAAGATGGTAGAATAGAGAGGTTGGGAGCGAGACCGTTCAGAAGATTTTCGATTTCCTGACGTTATGCTGACAGAGAGGACGGTGACACTGCAGGACAGCTGTTTCCTAAGACTCTGATAGTATGAACTGATGACCAAGATTTTGACTTAGAGGAGGACTTTTAGCCAGAATAGGTAAATATGATGATCTACTGCTTGATTAAACCAAAGACTCGATTTTCAATTATTTAGATAAAAATTTAAGATTTATTAAAAGAACTGTGTTGGGTCGTTATTATGAAAAATGTATTTGTGTAAATAGATGATAGATTTAGTTGTCGCTTTAACCAGCAGCTAGCTGATTCATGGCCTATCCATGGGAGGAGTACTAAAAGGTGAAGTGTTAGGCTTTAATAAATAGAGAAAAGTAGAGAAATCTATTGTTCATTAGGGATAAAAGAGTACTTCTTTCCATTACAGCAAGGGGAACAATCGCCTCCTTGGAAACAGGTTAATAGAGGATGAATGTTGGTGTTATGGGCCCCACCAGCGAATGTAGTGATTGATTGTGTCTGTGCAATCTATGACCTGTGACGAATAGAGGGATTTTGTATTCTGCGCTGCATCAAGAGCACAGACGAGTTCCAGCAGTTTGCACTGCTCCTGCAGTCTGCAATGGCAGATCTGCTGTCAGTAGTTTGTATGGGTCACCCAGGGTGGCACAAAACCGTGCTGCAGCCCTAGGGACCCCTTTATTGTCAATACCATGGGTCTTCCTGGTAGCATATACTAGAGACTTATAAGGGGTTAAAGTCTTTGCCAAATTGAGATTTCCAAGTCGAACATAACAGTTTCAGGAGAGAGCTCAGGCACTGGGATCTGGGCAGCAGAGTCATACCCATCAGCATTTGGAGCAAAAAGTGGGGGATGACCATACAAAAAGGGCCACTTTCCTCCATGATCCCCCTACACAAAAGGTGATGAGCAGTTAACCTATCCCCTGGTAGTTCTCATTGTCTAAGTGAAAAAACTTGGAAAAGCCATCTACATTGGCATGGTCAGACCCTTGTCTGTGTTCCAATGTAAAGTCCATACCCTGTAGGAAAATGGAGCACCTCAACTTTCTCGAGTTTTCTCCTCTCATCTGTAACAGCCACCTGAGAGGGCTGTGGTTGGTTTGAACCTCAAAGTGAGTCCCAAACAAGTAGGGTCTCTGATTCTTCAGGGACAAACCACAGCAAAGGCTTCCCTCTCAATGGCACTCCAATGCTGCTCTCTAGGGAGGAGTCGCCTGCTGATATAGGCAACTGGTTGATCCTGGCCCTCATCACTGGTCTGTGCTAACACTGCCCCAATCCCATGTTCTGGAGCACCTGTCTGGACAATGATTTATTTTCTATAGTCAGGTGCTTTCAGTACTCGTGCAGAGCACATAGTCTCTTTCAGGATGTCAAAGGCATTTTGGCATCCTGTGGTCCATATGACCTTTTTAGGCTGCTTTTTGGAGGTAGCTTCAGAGAGTAGATCCACAATGGTCCTATAACCTTGCACAATCCTCCTATAATACCAAGTCAAGCCAAGGAAAGCCCTGACTTGAGTCTGGGTTTTGGGAGCCTCCCAGTCCAGAATAGTGTGAATCTTGACTACTTGGCCATTACCTACCAGGTGGCCCAAATACACAGCAGACCCCTGCCCTATCTGCACTTGCTGGCCTTGTTAATTATGCCTTCCTGCTGCAGACCCTGTAAAACCTCCTGCAGGTGGACAAGGTGATCCTCCCAGGTGGAGCTAGACAGCTATATCATCTCGATATGCTGCTCTAATGTCTTCCAGTCCTAAGATAACTCTATTCACCAACCTTTGAAAGGCGGCAGATGCATTTTTTAAATCCGAAAGGCAATACTTTGAATAGGTAATGCTCTTCTGGGGTTGAAAATGCTAACCTTTCCTTTTCTCCTTGGGTGAGTCCAATCTTCCAGTACCCTGATGTTAAATCAAAGGTACTCAAGAATTTGGCTGCACCCAGTTTGTCAATTAATTCATCTACTCGGGGGATGGGGTGTGGATACGTTTTAGTGACTGTATTTAAACCCCTGTAAACCTCATTTCAGTTTTCCCACCGTTTAGAATGAGACTCGGGACCAGTATCACAAGGCTAGCCCGGGGACTGTCAGAGGGTTCAATCACCCCTAGCTCTAGTATCTTACCTACTTCAGTTTTGATGCAAGTTTTGACTTGGTTTGACAATCTGTATATGTTATTTTTGACAGGGAGGCCATCACCAGTGTCCACATCATGGGTACATCATGATGTCTGACCAGGAGAAAAGAGATCTCAGCAAACTGGCCTAGGACTTGCATGCAGTCAAATGGCTGTTTTGCAGTTAGAGTGTCAGACTAGACAACACCTTCAAATGACCTATCCTGTGGGTTGGTTGACAGTATGTCTGGGAAGGGTTCATTCTCCTCCTCCTGACCTCCATTAGTGACCATCAGCATGGTCATATCAGCTCTGTCCTGGTGGGGCTTTAGGTGATTGACATTGATAACCCTCTGAGAGCTCCTAGGGGTGCCTAAGTCTACCAAGTAGGTGACTTCATGTCCCTTCTCCAAGATTGCATAGGGCCCAGTCCACTTGTCCTGGAGAGCCCTGAGAACCACAGGCTCCAACACCCACACCAGATGACCTGGTTGATACTTAACCAGCGCTGACTTCTAGTCATACCAGTGCTTTTTAAGCTCCCCGGCTGGCCTCTAGGATCTAGTTTGCCCTTCTCATGTACTCTGCCATACATGAACGAAGGCCTAGTACATACTCCACTATATCCTACTTGCTCTTTGAGTGGTTTCTCCCACCCTTTCCTTAAAAGACTCAATGGACCCCTTACAGGATGGCTAAACATAAGTTAAAATAGGCTGAATCCAACCCCCTTTTGTGGCACCTCTCTGTATGCAAACAGTAGGCAAGGTAACAGGATATCCCATCTTCTGAGTTGTTCAGGGAAGCCCATTATCATTCCTTTCATGGTTTTGTTGACTCTTTCAACCAAACCATTAGGCTGGGGGCGATAGGGAGTAGTGAACTTGTAACTCACATTGCATTTTTCCTACATAGCTTTTAGCTATGCAGACATGAAACTCGGATCTCTATCAGAGGCCATCTCTTTAGGAAAACCCAACCCTGGCGAAGATTCTAAAGAGGCCCTTTGCAACTGCAGGAGCAGTTGCAGTTGTGAAGGGAGTTGCCTCTGGGTATCTAGTGGCATGGTCCACCACTGCTAGCATACATCTATTCCCAGATGCAGTTTGAGGGTCAAAGGGACCAATAATTTAAATTCCTACCCTCTCAAAGAGAGTCCCAACCACTGGTATTGGAATTAAGGGAGTCTTTGGTGGTGTATTTCTCTTGCCACTGGCTTGACAGGTCACACAGGAGCGACAAAACTCCTTCCCTTTTTCAGACATCTGGGGCCAATAAAAAATGGGCAACCAACCTGTCACAGATTTTGGTTTGCTCCAGATGTCCAGCTAGGGGGATGTCATGAGCCAAAGTGAGGATGAACTCTCTTTACCTTTGGGGGACCACCACTCTCCTGGCTGCCCAGAAGCCCACCCTCCCAGTAGACCCTGTAGGTACCACTCACATCTCTCCCTTCTTACCTTCACCTTGCTGCCTAAGGCCCTCAAGAGTACGGCACTCCTTTCGCTTTTTGTTCAGGTCCTCTCCGGAGTATTCTCCAGCACTTAAGAGTTCTGCCAAGTCGGGCCAGACTCCTTCAGCTGCAGGGCCCTCCTCGGGCACCAGGGCATCTGCCTCAGGAGAACTCTCCCCCTGGTCCTGTGACCTCTTAGAAGCACCCTTAGCAGACTTCTTGCCCTTTCTCTTGATAGGGGTCATTTGGTCCACTGTTTCATGATCCAAGTCCCCATGACTTCCCTGGCGTGCTGCTTTTGCTCTGGTAATAGCACACACACACTCAGGTAGACTCAGCATTTATACATGAGCCTTCCTCTACACCATCCACCATGCAGAAGTTTCAAGATAAATAACCAACAAATACGCCACTGGGCTAGCAGGGGACACAACCACCTTCTTTGGTCCAGTAACCGCTCCCCATTATAAGCTGACCAAGGCCTTTGGATGGAGCTTAAACTTGTTGTCAGCATTGATAACCTGGTGACTGACACCAGGCAACATTTAGTTTGGGGAAACAGTTTAGCTGCCACCATAGTGACACTGGCACCTGTATCCCTCAGACCCTCTACCTCAGTCTCTTTGATCTTTGGCCTTTGTCTGTATTTCTCCATGCCGGGAGGCATGGCAGCCAAGGCTTCAATATCCTCCCCACCCAAGGGACATAAAATAGCCCCTGTGTAATCTCTAGCCTCTTCAGAGTACTCCCCTAACCCCACTTCTATGCTAGCCAATCCCTCGGACTGTCTACCATTGGAGAAGTCTTTGGAGCATGCTGCATGGCCTTTCTTAAGATCTGACTAATGACAGTCATGTCATAACCCATAAGCTTTTGCAGGAGCCCAGTTTCTACCCTGGTACCCCTTGCCTTTGAACTAGGAGAAGTCTGGAGCCCACCTTCTTGAGAAGTATTTTAGGGGTCTTTAGAGATCTCCTACTTAGTATCCAGTTTGTTGCTCACCTCCTTTCCCTGCTGGAAAGTCTGTGAACCCTTTTTGGGGCCACCCACACTACGGGTGATCCTGGACACCCTGGTTCTGACCCATTTCTCAGCTATCTTCTCCAGCTCACCAAATTCTGATGCAATGTCTCTGTGGAACAATTAGTTAAAATGCACTTTTTTATTATCAACCTATACAGCCCAGCATATGTGTCCACCTCCTTGCCTTTCATCCAGCCATCTAGTGCTTTCACTGAAGAATCCACAAAGTCCACCCATGTCTGTTTTTGACCTTTATTGATGTCTCTAAATGTTATCCTGTACTCTTCTGAAGTGAGTCTAAACCCTTCAATCAAGGTCTCCTTCATTTGTTGATAGGACTCACATACCTCCTCATTGAGGGTCAGAAGTCTATCTCTGACCTTCACTGAGAATAACTCTCAAAGTAGAAAGCCCTAATGCTGGTGTGCTATCCTCCTTGTTCTGCAAGATCTCTCAAAGGCAGCAAACCACTTGTTGATGTCATCACCATCACTAAACTTAGGGACAATCCCTTTGGAGGTAATATGGGGTAAGGATTCCTCCTTTTCCCTGGTACAAATATTGCTGCCAAAATAATTGGGCCTAAGCCCAACTTAACCCTCCTCTCTTCAAGGGATAGTCTCCTTTCTTTAAGTTTGAACTTTTTCTTCTCAACAAAGATGTGGTCAAGCTCACCCTCAAGGGTGCCTAGCACCCTACCAGTGGAGGGTTAACTAGAGTAACCTCTGACACTTCCCACTGGTGAGGGGGGTCTAGATAAGGGTGAAGAGTTGAGGTTTTACCTTCTGCTCCATAATTATCAATGTGGTCCAGGGGATCATCATCTGAGGCATGGCCCTCCCTCTCTATTTTCTCTTTCTCATAGGAGTTGAGGAGCGTCTCCAGGCCGTTCTTTTTAGCTGTCACTTTGTAGCTAATGCCCCTTACTTTGCACAACACCCTCAGATCCATGATCCTCAGGGCTGGGATGACTGCCAGGTCGAGATTCTGACCAGCTTCCATTGTTCCTAACTTTTACTTATTAGTTGGGACCTTATTACAAAATTTTGCGAAACTTTCCATAACTTACTAAGATTTTTAAAATGTACTAATGTAATGGGGGGTCTACTCAGGGCCCTGACAATCAAATTAAAAAAATGTAAAAAGAAGTTTAAAAAAAAATGTTGATGCTAAATTCAATTAAGTGGATTTGTTGAGCAGAATCACTTACAATCATGTGACACTACAATTCAGGATGCCAACTGCTGTAACACCAATGTAGGAAAGTGAAATAGTATGTGGTATGGCTGGCTACCCTACCATGTAATATTATCTCAATACCCCAATGATGGGCCTCGAATTCACACTAATAAATCCTTATCTCTGACCTGGTAGAATGGCAAAGAGCAGTCAGGCTTTACTAGAGGAACATGTGTTAAGCAGTTCAGAGTATCAACATGGAGGATAAGTAAATGACACGACTCGAAAGAAATCCAACACCAATTTATAAAAACAGAGCTTATTTTTACCTTAATTTAGACATCAAAAACTTGATCAACCAAAACAAACTAGATCAGATACATGTAACCGGAGTTATAAATTTTCAAACCAATAGAAAATGAGTGCAATAAAATACAGTGAATATTTAGCTTTGCGGTCAATGGAGGAAACTACTAGTGACAATCTGTCACTTAGAGGTCGGATTGAGTTATACCCTCACAGGTCAAAGGTGATGGGGGTCCTAGAACCAGGACACAACAGTCAGTTCAATTTTCCCTGACCTGTGGAGCCTATATGAAACGTTGTCCTGGCTGTCCCTGGTGCTGAATGGGAGGCACGGGAGAGCTGCTTTTACTGCTGAGAAGGTGTTGCATGGAAAAAGATACAGAAAGGCAATTACAGCAAGACTGTTGATGTCAGTTGAAGGTAGAATTGAGTTTCCTCTTGATGCAGTGTCGAACAAAAGAGGCGGTTGCCGGACTGGCGACCAACAAGCCTTGGCAGTGGAAAGCTCATCGAAAAGCTTCTGCATCTTCACTTAGTCCGGAGGAGTAACATAGCAGCCTGAAACCTTGGGTAGGTGAGACTACAGCTCCCACAATGCATTGGACCACCAGGATTTGGGAAATCCCTCGGAAGCCCGATGGCCAGCGATTCTTTGGATCCAGTGATTATTTTTACCTGCAGTTTGCAGGGGACTAGTGCCTTTAGTCCAGGGGAGACTGAGGGTGCTTCTGGCTTCCACAAGGGTCCTCTTCGGGAATGTTGAGTTTTAGCCAAGCACGAGAGTGGTTTGCTCAGTTCCAAGTCTGTTGCCTCAGAGTCAAAGTATCCCTCTTTTGATGTGCAGTGGGCAAAGTCCTGTTGTCGGCGACACAGGTCTCCTCTTGGTCCTTCTTTTAACTAAGTTGTCTAGCTAGCTCTGAGGTTCTGTTGTCTCGTGGCCCCTAAATGTTAGATTTAGGGGACTAAGGGGAGTGGGAGGTAGTAGCCAACGGGCAGCTAGTTCTTTCAGCTAATCCGTCCCTGAGGTGGCCTCTTCCGGGGGTGCTGATCCCCTTTTCTACCCAGAACCCAAAATGTCTGCCCTACTAAAGATAGCTGAATTTAATTATAGGTGTACACATCATGCTTCTCACCCTAGAGCTGGGGGCAGCCTTCCTGGAGGTGTACACCTCCTGCATATCTTATTTCCTGTCTTGCCCGGGTGCAAATGTGCCTGGAGCACGGAGAGGGCTGTTTCCTCCACTGGGAGTCAGCGCTGTGGCTTATCAGAGGTAGTGTAGCCTTTGAAGCTGACTGCCTTGATGTGCCACTTTACTAGACTGCTTGGGAGGAGGGAGGTGTGGCCTCCTTCCTGCCCAAGCCTTTGTTTCGGACTACTGGGAAGTGATCACACTGCCTGGCAGAAGGTCAAAATCCTGTCTTGGAAGCAGCAGGCACTGGAAAGTGCGGGCTGATCAGCCGGAACACAGTACAGCTGAGGCAACGAGGTAGGCAACATCTAAGATGCCATCTCGGTTCATGCCACATCACCCAGGGCATTTGAAGTGTGTCGGGAGGAGAAGCCACGCTGCCTGATATGAAGCATGACATTTTTTTGTGCTACCATAATGGAGCTGCCAATCTCCAGAGTAACCGGTTGGCAGCCCATGTTATCCTATGGAGCACTATCACTTAATGTGGTTTCCAGTGAGGAACGCCAATATAGGGACTTATAGGCTTGCACTTATATGTCCACACCTTTAATATAATACACCCTGGCTCCTGGGCTGGGGGAAACTACCTGAGGTGTGTCTTACATATATCGAATATTCACATAGATGTGGGCAACCCAATACACACTTGTGGGCTTGGGTAATTAAAGTTTAACAGGTAATAGTGCCTACAAAGTATCTGTTTTACACCCCAAAATGTTTAACAATCTATCTCTTAGTTATGTTGTCTCACCATGACAATGTAAATCAATTGGAGCAATGTATGTACAAATATGCATAATGAAATGAATCCCACTAGCCTGGTTTATCTCTTCTTATTCGGTTTATATCAAAAAAGGGGTTCAAAGCCAAAGTTATCGCCAAATATTGATAACAGAGATTGTAGGTATTGTGAATAGCAATGAACCAGTCATCAATGTGCAAATATCCATTTACTATGATGCCAAATGTGGAGTCTGTCCTATACATAGGAACTAGATGTCACAACTTGAATTTAACAGCTTGAAACAAGCAAGAGTGCCTGCAGTGGTGCTAGGTAGCTGCAAGTACGCCAGCGCTAGGAGATTAGAAATGCATGACACCTTTGAAAATATGCAAAAAGACAATTGATGGACAGAATGCAGAACAATGTCATACATTCTCCCCGGTACAGAGATCTGAGCCTAAATCCATCGTTTTTTTGCTCACCATGCCATTCCCGCCGTACGCAAATCAGTTTTGATCCTGTGCCTCATGGGAACAGTCCAGCCCGAACTGCCAGGCCAGGTCCTCCATGGACTGGAAACAAGCATCCTAGGACCGGTTTCGGGGTTTTACCCCTCATCAGTCAGGATAGCTTGACTCCAGTGGCATGGAGAGCACGGGACCCACGTCTGGGCATACCCGTTCCACTCGGGGTGACAAATGCAAAAAGAACAATCAATGGATAGAATGGAGAACAATGTCAACATTCACCCCAGTACAGAGATCTGGGCCTAAATCCATCGTTTATTTTTGCTCACCATGCCATTCCAGTTTAAACCCAGCCATTCGCAAATCAGTCTTGACCTTGTCCCTCATGGGAACAGTCCAGCCCGAACTGCCAGGTCAGGTCCTCCCTCGACTGGAAACAAGCATCCTAGGACCGGTTTCGGGGTTTCATCCCTCATCAGCCAGGATTGCTTGACTCCAGTGGCATGGAGAGCACGGGATCCACATATGGCTATACCCGTCCCACTCGGGTGACAGATGCAAAAAGAACAATTTATGGACAGAATGCAAAACAATATCATACATTCACCCCAGTACAGAGATCTGGGCCTAAATCCATAGTTTTTTTGCTCACCATGCCATTCCAGTTTGAACCCAACCATACGTAAATCAGTCTTGACCCTGTGCCTCATGGAAAAAGTCCAGCCCGAACTGCCAGGTCAGCTCTTCCCTGGACTGGAAACAAGCATCCTGTTATTTTATGTTATTTATTTTTATATCGCGCACAGATACTCATGAGTGTCCCGGCGCGGAGCCAGCGAGGGGTGAGAAAGTAGAGACCTAGGCAAAGAGATGCGTTTTCATGAGCTTTCTAAAAGTCAGTGGATCTTTAGTGTTCCGAAGCCCAAAAGGAAGGGCGTTCCAGGCTACGGCCGCTTTCCGGCAAGCGAACTGCCACCTAACCTCTGGCATTTAAAACGAGGAACCAAAGCCAGAAGCTGAGACGAGGATCGCAATTGTCTCACAGGGGCATAGAAAGAATAACGTTTTTGCAGGTAAATAGGTCGTTGGCTGTAAAGTGCACGATGGGCAATGATTAGTGATTTAAACTTCACCTTTGCCGTCACAGGCAGCCAGTGTAGTGAGCGCAGATAGTGGCTCACACTACTTCTGAAAGGCAAGTCAAGAAGAAGCCTGGCTGCCGCATTCTGGACCACCTGCAGCTTTATCAGCAGGTAGCCAGGCATCCAGACATAGAGTGCATTAGCGTAGTCCACCTGGGAAAGAATGAGGGCACGAATAACTGTCTCTTTTGCCACCCTAGGTAAAAGGGGAAAACATTTCCTAAGGGTTTTGAGAAGGCCGAAACACGAGCCAGCAAGTTTCTTAACTTGCGTGCGGAATGCAAGGTTCTCCTCAAACCAGACCCCCAAGTTCCTTACGGGCTTCCCAATAGATATTGGCAGAGTGGACACTATTGGCCAGAGGGAGTCCCTAAATTTAGGGGGGAAAGTTCCCGAAGAGAAGGATCTCAGACTTCTCCTCGTTGCATTTAATCTGCGCGGAGGCCAGCCATTTAAAAATGGAAGACAAGTAGTGTTTCGCAATGGAGACTGAGTCCGTATTCTTCTCCCAAGTAAAAAGAAGCTGGATATCATCTGCGTAGGTGATAATCTTTGCTCCCAGTTCTTCCGCCAAGTAGATCAGTGGTGTAACATACACGTTAAACCCTTGGGGAACCCCTGTGGTCACTGTCTGGGAAGCAGAAGAGGCCGGCGGAAGCCAGACTTGTTGGACACATCTGTCCAGGAAGGACTTGATCCAGCCCCATACTGAACCCGAGACCCTTATCTCGGTGAGTCACGTGAGAAGCCGTGAGTGCAGGACCGTGTCAAATGCTGCCGATAGATCGAGCAAAATCAATGCCGCCCTACCGCCAGTGTCCAGACACTCCTAGATGGCTTCCGTGACCTCGACCAAAGCTGATTCGGTGCTGTGAGCAGCCCTAAATCCTGACTGTGCCGGATGCAAGAGGCCTGCGCTTTCGACAAACTCAGTAAGTTGTTTAGCCACTACCTTCTCACAGACCTTCGCTAAACTGGGCAAGAGGGAAATAGGGCGGTAGTTCCCTAAGCTAAGGGGGTCTTAGGAAGGCTTCTTTAAAAGTGCGAGAATCTTGGCCTGTTTCCAGGCAGCCAGGACGCAAGCTTTCTGCAGGGACAGATTGATAATACCGTTTACTTCGGCATTTATAGACTCAGAGGCTGTCGCCAGCAATCTGGCAGGACAAGGGTCCGCGGGAGAGCCTGACTTCAGGCCCCTTAAGAGCTTGAGAGATTCAAGCACGTCCACGGGGCTGAAATCCTGAAGGCGAAGAGTAGGGTAGGCCTAAGATGTCGCCGACCCAGCCCCTAAGGCACTGTCACAGATGGTAAAGGATGCTTGTATGGTACAGATCTTACCCCTGAAGAAACAGGAGAGATTGTCGCACCAGGAATCAGTTGAAGGAGACGTATTAGGACCGGTTTCGGGGTTTTACCCCTCATGAGCCAGGATAGCTTAGCTCCAGTGGCACGGAGAGCACGGGACCCTTGTCTGGGCACACTCGTCCCACTCAGGGTGACAAATGCAAAAAGAACAATTGATGGACAGAATGCAGAACACTGTCATGCATTCACCCCAGTGCAGAGATCTGGGCCTAAATCCATTGTTTTTTTGCTCACCATGCCATTCCAGTTTGAACCCTGCGATACAGTTTAGCCCGAACTGCCAGGCCATGTCCTCCCTGGACTGGAAAGAAGCATCCTAGGACCGGTTTCGGGCTATCTTGCCCTAAGTGCGCCGGGTATGCCCAGACGTGGGACCCGGCTCACTGTGCCACTGGATTCAAGCTATCCTGGCTGATGAGGGGTGAAACTTCGAAACCGGTTCTAGGATGCTTGTTTCCGGTCCAGGGAGGACTGGACTGTTCCCATGAGGCACATGGTCAAGACTGATTTGCATATGGCCAAGTCTAAACTGGGGTGGCATGGTGAGCAAGAGAGTGACGGATTTAACCCAGATCTCTTGACTGGGGGTGAATGTATTGATTTGTTCTGCATTCCGTCCATCAATTGTGTTTCTTTTGCTTTCTCGCCCTAAGTGCGCCGGGTATGCCCAGATGTGGGTCCTGGGCTCACTGTGCCACTGGATTCAAGCTATCCTGGCTAATGAAACCCGAAACCGGCCATAGGATGCTTGTTTACAGTCCAGGGAGGACCCGACTTGGCAATTTGGGCTTGACTGTTCCCATGAGGCACAGGGTCAAGACTGATTTGTAAATGGCCAGGTCTAAACTGGGGTGGCATGGTGAGCAAAAGAATGATGGATTGAAACCAGATCTCTTGACTGGGGGTGAATGTTTTGATTTGTTCTGCATTCTGTCCATCAATTGTGTGTCTTTTGCTTCCTTTGTAAATATGGCACAGCTCTGCTCTCTCTCACGCAGCATAGCAACGTCTCTTGCTAAGCTGCGTGAAATCTTAGTAAATCGGGGCCTAGGGATTTTGAATGAGGATTCTAGATTGCCGCTGGGGAGGGAGAAAATGGTTTCTTAACCTCTCCCAAACTTCATTGTTATCTGAATAGCTCAGCAGAAAAAGGATCAAATTTGGGAATATCTATCTGCAAGCTATTGTCTGAAAGCTACCAAGTCAATGCAAGAATCATCTCCCTCATAGAGACTGGCAAACAATGAATAAAAACATGCAGTATTTTTTCAGTTCAATGTACCAATTGTTTGTCTAGATATCCAACATTTGTTTTATAATATATCACAACTGATTGACAGGTGTTGTGCGAGCTAGGCCATGCCCAAATTTATAGCCAAATTTGTACACTTGATAATGACTTTCAAGACAGGTCAGACTGTCTTTCAATTGAGTCTTCGCATCAGTTAGTGCCAGGGAGGTCCTGAGTTGTTGGGCAACCTAGAAGGATGGACTCTGCATGCTAGGATTTAGGTTGCTGCATTTTAGAACAAAGCTAGACCTCCAACTGGTTAATTTCTGGTTCTTATTAGAAGAGAATGAGGGTATCAAACCTTATAGATAAACCTTCAAGGCATCCCAGATGACACAAGCAGATTCAGTGCTATGGTTGGGTTCAAGAAAGAAAGCAACCTCGGTTCTAGGATGCCCAAGAAAGCTTTTGTCTGCCAGTAATGTTTTTCCAAGAGCCCATCTTTGTGACTGCTATAAATCAGCACTGTTGAATAGCCAAGGAAACCTATGAGTGATGCTTTGAAGACCCCTACACCCCCAACCATCAGGCAATAAGAAGGACCAGGGCAATGGAAATGGCAAAGCTTTAGGTGCTGGGGAAGAATGGGACTTGGATCCATCTGCAGATGTTCATGCTTAGTGGGTTAATTGGGACCATCCAGATCTGATAACCCACTGGCATGTATCTCGGATGCATTAACAAATCTAAATGTTGCTCGGATATGAATTTACCTTAATGAAATGAAAAGATAAGAGGCGTTTAGCAAAACAGGAACAAGTTGGTTTAATTAGATGCAGCAGCCCGGAAAAACTTGACAGAATGAGTCTGAGGAAAGTCTCTTGGTGTACAAAGTTTTGGCTGGTTTTAAAAACATCTTGTGAAGTACAATAAAACAATTTCTGCATGCTTGAAAAGCATCTCTGTTGTAAATTAACATGTTTGGCCATCTGATAAGGACACAGATGGCTCTCGACCTTGGGGAGAGCTAGTATGAGCCATTGTGTATGCGTCCAGATGTCCAGCATGAGGAATGCATGATCATTACACGTGGTGTTCATGTCGTGTCCTGATTGGCAGAGTGTTTCTATCTACATGTGGTATTTAGCTTTTTTTAGTATTTTTGGGGAACAGAAGCCTTTGGTGAAACGTATTTTATTGGGGCCATTTGCTATGGACCTGTTTGTGGTACAACTATCTATCTGTGGGATCGATCAAGGTATTTTCTGGGTGTGCGTGTGTCTTTGGGTTAAGAGAGACCCCACCTATCACCTGTTATTTGATAGGTTTGGATGTGGGTTGCAGGGCCTGTCTGACCACGTATCTCTGACGCGGGGTTGATGGGGAGTTCACCTTGGGTGAATCCGACAGCAACGGTGTGAGTTCACTGGAACTCCTGAAAATAATATGGCAGTCACTGGTGTAATTTTTACCGACGTTCTCAATAGTTTGTGTACAGTTGTTATAGCGTATATTGGAACTTATTTTACTAATATTGACATAGGTATGCATTCCTATATCATGACGTACATTGACATTGCTTTTACTGGTAACAACACGGTAGTTTGTACATGGATTATGGCAAACATTGACATTGCTACTCCACGTATCGTCGCTGTTGCGCAGGCATCGATTAGGACATACATTGCCATTGTATTTATGAGCATTGACATTGCCATATAGGCACAGGTTATGGCATATGTTGCCATCACATTTATTGGTATTGCTGTTGTCGGGCCTGAACATATCATGGTACTCATTGACATTGTATTTACCCATTCCAACACTTTCCACTGCAGTTGTTTCTTAAACTACTTTATCTTCCTCACATGATATGACAGTTATGTTACTAGATAGTGTGTGTGTGTCTGTAATGTCTGTTGCTTCATCCCTAGCTATGTGCATGCTTCCTAATTTGAGGACTGCGTTTTTACAGCAGGAAACCACATAACAGAAGTATAATGATGAAAACTGGCATCAGTGACATGAATAGTTAGGACACCCATAGCTGGATCCATGAAAAGATACTATGCATCCAGACCTGCTCTGGGGCACCTCCCTCCTTCTTGATGTTGGCTTGCAGAGGATGTAGTTCTTAGATGGCATGAGCTAATGTCCCATTTCCCATGTTGTTTCCGGAAATAAAAGTACCACAGAAGGCACCTATCTTGCCCCCCCTCCATTGCGGTCATCAAGTCAGTCCAACATGTACTGATGTTCCATCACCATAAGGCAGATGGCTCTCAGTTCTTCCTTGATAGCGTTTAGGCTGAGCTCAGTATTGTTGATCATTTGCATCACTTCCCACCTCGTTATTTGTAACTAGCAGGCACTGGCTTTTCTTTGCATGGTGAAGAAGGGTATTGATCCTCCGGTGTTTACTTGAGTCTCTATGAACAGTCTAAATTCTTCTGGAATGTCCTTGTACTGAGCCAAGCCAAAATAATCAGCAGTTCTTCTCCTTCGAGCCCGATACAACAGAATTGTTTTCTTCTGTAACGGAAGTTGAGACAGCTCAGAAAGATCTTCTCTAGGGATGGCCAGGGTTGGGGTGTGTATGGTCATGAGGGTGCAGAGGCCCCGCCCTCTGGGGATGAGCTGGGTGTAGGCAATGTTACCGCCTTGCCAGTATATATCCATTAGAATGGAGGTTGCCCATTGCAGGTCCGGAATGAATAGCATGAAGTCACAGCTTTTCTTATTACCCAACGGTACAGTGTGAGTTTCCGTACAATTAGAAGTTGCCCCTTCCTCTCCAACCATGTGTACCTATTAATCTTGGTATCCCAGATCACCTGGAATGGGGTGTCTATACTAGCATTGGACTTTCTCCCCAGGGGATTCATTACCTCCTGCGTGATTGAGATGAGCGGCCCTGCATTGAAATTCCATGTCCATGGTCCACTTTTCATTAAAGAGGGTGGCCTAAAAAATGATAAGGGCCACCCTAGGACCGCAGATGGAGACAGGAGCCTAATATTTGTGCACTGGTGCAGTGTTCATGCAGCTTCCAGGGACCACTTCTCTGTGAAGTCCTGTGACCAAATAGTATCCTCTCCTATGGTGCCCCTTCTGCGCATCCTTTCTACCTCAGATTGGATGTCGCTAGGCTCGGTGAAGAGATACAATGCAGTGAGGTGGATCTCATACCGTATGATGTTTACTAGTGCCCTGTGGGGCTCTACTCTATGGGGTTGGATTTTCACCCCGATCCTACAGAGGTACAGATGGATGAGGCATTTTAATCTTTCAGGGTCTATCTCTTGAGGTAAGTAAAGCCTGTCTGCGCCTACGTCTTGCAGTATCAATGAACATATGTAACATGGCCTGTTCGTAGTTATTGTGCCTATGGCGATCATGTGTTGATACCAGGTGTTGTGAAGGAGTATGCTGTGTAATGCATGAGGAATACTAGTGTTTGGTTCAGTGTAAGAGTATGTGAGATGAGAGAGGTCTCAGCGCATGTGCTGCAAGAATATAGAAGCAGAATTTGCAAAATTAGGCTTAAGGCTAGTTCCTGAGGGGCTTGAGAGCACCCGGTCTAAATAGAGCATGTACAGAAATACAAAAATACATAACTTGAAAAGCATTTGTCGGCTGTAGAGTCGTCTTCGGGTGAGGTGTCTGGCATCTGGGCACCCACAGGTGTCTTTGTCTTGATGCAGTGTAAACAATGTCTTTCAAGGGATTGTTCCAAAACGTCAATGTATCCTGTATTACTTGAGCAATTGTCCTTGTGAAAGAAATTCTTTGAAAGCTTTGGTCGAAGGAATGGCAGGCCGCGGTAGTGTTAGTGCACTTTTAGCTCGATCATAGACCTGTAGGATAAGAGCTCTGGTTTTGTGGGTTAATTTGGAAAAAACACATCGTTAGGCATTTGTCTAGAAAATACCTGCGTTTATAATTTATTGCGCTCAATGGTGTAGTTGTGAGCAAAGATTTCCTCATGGGGAACTGAAAAGGAAGTGCTAGGGTTTTTATGAGGATGGTGAGTTTTAAACTGCTTTGAGAGGTGCTAGAATTCTAAAGGAGTAGTAAGTGTTAAACTGTTTTAATGCTCTGGTATTTTGGTTCCCCCTCTCCTAGCTACAATGGGGACTGTACTCTTTTCCTGTGGGCTGTTCCGTTTAGAGATGTGATGCTTTGATCAAGGCAGGGGTGTCCTTTGGACCTGCATGTGCTGCGTGTAATTGTGAAGGGAAGTGGATTTTTGGATTTTAGTTTAATGGTTCAGAGACACGTGTACGTCCTTTGGGCCTTGCATGTGGCATGGAGAAACATTTGTCTGTAATAAAGCTGAGTTACTGGGCTACGCCCTTCTTCTGGAAGGGTCGAGAATCTTGGGCTGTTTTTGGGCTGTTTTGTGGGGGTCCCGGTGGGTGGTTACCTGTGTTTTTGGGCATTGTTTAGTTTTAAGACAAGGACACTGGAGGTGGTTGGAGGGTTGTGTGTGGAACCACGTAGGAACCTGCAGGGAAATGGCTGGGACTGTGCTAGTTTGCTGTGTTTTCTCAGCAAGAATCAGGGGTCTCAATGAAACTTTATGTGCTCAGCCTGATGGTGCTGGTGCTAATGCAGTCAATGCATTTTCCTATGGCCAGGGGTCATGTGATTGGATTTTCCAGGAGGTTTTGAGGATATTGCTGCCATCGGTGCCCTCTGACTATTGAGGAACCGGACTCCTGATGCTGATGCTAGAGCATTTGCCTCGTTTTGTAACTAAAGAGGGTCTCCATTGGGCAGTAAACCATGAGGTGGTGGAGAGTTACAAAGTCTACCCAAAGTTGAACTTGGATGAGCGGTCCTGGGTGCCTGCTTTGATCATACACTGGGGGGCCCGCCCTGCATCAGACTGTCCCCCCATCAGGGCTGTGGTCAGCCAGCCTCGCCCTTGTGGGTACCCAGATGGCGAATTGTAGTGTAGACTCCCGGTCGACATGGCATGGTCGCCCTGAAGACTGGCAGTGGTGGAAGGTAAGGAAATGTGTCTGACAGTGTGTAGCCGGGTCGGAAGGAATACGCAACAGGCTACGTCGGGACAAGGAAGGTTTTATTTTTAGATAGTCTCTTCTTTTGTGGGATGCCAGTTTCGGGTAACAAAGTCAAGAAGGGAGGGACAAGTACACTCTCCACCAGGTGCACGACGACGAGTCTTCCTCTTCGGCTTGGGGTGATGGGTTGCTCGTTTAGGCTGTCTTCTCCGGGGGCCTCCGGGACAGGCAGATGCAGAGAGGAACACTCCGGGGTCCGCAAATGAAAAGAAGGACAACAGAAAGATGGGGGTCAATGAAGCATCCCGTTTGATCAACCTCTCGGGGATTAGGGGGTGAGGGAAACACACTGGTGCCCAAGTGAGTAGAGAGGAGTCTGGACGGGTGGCGGTGAGGAGTGACAGTGAGAGGAGGGGTACTACTATGTACAAAGAGGAGGCGGCGAGCGGCAGCGTTATCAGCCCTCAGACTTCTCCCGCCTCCCGACCCAGCCCGAGAATCTGTCCCGTACCTGGGTCAGCCACGCTCCTCCGTGGGCATGGCTCGGCGATGCGTGGTCACGGAGTCCTCCTGACTCCGGCTTCCAGTCCCCGCTCTTGTTTCCTCCGTCAGGGCTCGACGTCTTCTCCGGGCGTCCTGGATGTTCTTCCTGGTCTCGCTTCTTCGGTCCTTCGCTCTCCGTCGGTTCTGGTCTCTCTCCGGTGTCCGTGCACCCTGGGTTCTGATATCCGGGATTCCTTATTGGTTGCCAGGTACTGACGTTATCGAAGGGGGTGGGGCTTTCCTGTAGCATGTCCCAGTTAAAGGGACCAGCATCGGAGTCCGATATATCCGTTTGGGAAGCCTGCCACGAGTCCCCCTGGTGAGAAGAAAGCATAGGGTCCATGATTTCCCGGGCTTCCCACCAGTCACACCCTTGTCCGACGCCTTCCCCGCTGACCTTGTGACACAGTGGTATGAAGCGGATAGGTCATTCTGGGGAATGGTCTTGGACTTACGGTGTGTTTGTACCCTGTGATTGTTCAAGGGCACTGCCACTCCAAACTGTCATCCCTTCCTGCCATGACTGTGGGTCCAGTCCCTACGGGACTGAGCGCCCTGTCTGTTGCATCAATTGCCCTGTGCCCAGCCAACTGCCCGGTATGTTGGATGCAGCCTTATTTCATTGAAGCTGATTGTGCGATGTGCTCTGCGCGTGGCTGTGGGGGTGGATGTTGTGTGGGAGCTGTCCCGGTACTATCTGATTCTGATGGTAGTACATTTTTAGGTGGGACTGGTTAGCCATGTGGCCCATTCTGTGACAATAGTGGCACAACAGAGGCACTCTAGAAGGATGGTTTGGAACCAGCCTCCCAGGCCTCGGCCACTAGTTCTGGGCAGATACCCTCTGGGATCCATAAGGAGATCTCCCTTTGAGACAGGTGCCATCTGAGCATTCGCGGTTAGCGCGGCCCCCTCAAGGGCAATCTTCTTCAGCTTATGTTGGACCACTATGGCGGTGTCTCTCTGGGCCTGCTCTTGCTTCCCCCTGACCTTTTTCTGTCTCTTTCGGTAATAGTGTAATATGTGGGTCTGTATTTCCCACCAAGGTTGTGTCTAGCCCTACTACACTATCTAATCCAGTCTGGATCTCAGTGGGTAGCCCTCTCTTAAGGATGTTGTAGACGAATGTGACATGGGGACCGTATCGGTCTCGGGATGATCTGCCTCCTCTCCTCATCGTTGCCTCATTTTGTCTAAGAATTCAGTCAATGTCACCCCAGGCTTCATGCTCTCTGCCATCAGTCCTCCTACGTTTGGGCAGCCAGGGACTATCTCTCTTTGAGCCGTTCAGAACTGGACTATGAATGAGTTAAATGCAGCCCCATCATGCTCGGTCTTGATAAGCGTGACTGTGGGGATGCGGGTCTCGGGAGAACACCGTGAAAGTCTGTTCCCCAATGAGGCTGCTGAGCAGACTTTTGATGTCACCTAAATCTAGGTTTATACCAGCTGTGTTCTTTTCAAACCATGAGATCCATTTCCCAGCCCCATCCACCAATGGGGGTTGTTTATTCCTGAGCCCTTCTTTGTTCATCTGTGCCCAAGGCATGTAGATGGTTTCTGCTACACCTTTCTGCAGTAGCAGACAACTCCTGGCTCAGGACAGCTCTGTCGGTTTTTCCATGATGTAGCACTCCTATCATCTCAAGCACTCCTGCATGTAGGGTTAGTTCCATTTTGGATCTCCCCCGCCATGTTGAATGCAGTCTCCAGCAATGGCCATGTATTTGGGTTTGAAGGATTCCTCTTCTGGCCAAGGACGGTCACACTGGTGGCCCCTCTTTTCAATCCAGCAGGCTAGTTGATGACAGAAAGTTTGCAGAATGGCCTCACCCTCTTCTCTGGAAACTATTTCTCTAGGAGTGGGTCTGTCTGACCGCTGCGTTCGGGGGGAGCGGTGGGCATTCTTGTCATCGCTCTCCTTGTCCACACGTAAGGGTGTCATGCTGCTTCTTCTGGGTCTCAACTGCATCCCTGTCAGGCTTTCCTTCCTACTTATTTCCTGGTCAGCCCCTCTCCTACGCCGATGGCCAGTTGATGTGCCTGACTCGGTGAGGTGCCTTCCTCCCAGCTCATTTCCATGTGGGAGCCGAGGCCTAGCTCCAGTTCCTTCCGGGGGAGGGGGAGTTGTCTCCTCTCCCTGTTGGGCTTCCCATGCTAGAGCTCTCTCGCTCTCTCTCTCTCTCTCTCTCTCTCTCTCTCTCTCTCTCTCCAGCCTTAACTCTCGTCTTTCCTCTAACTCCCTCCTTCTCTGTGCTACGTGCTGTTCTTCTAGGCAATGTTTTGGTCTCAACCTCACTCCCTGATGTTCCCTCCGTGCCATAGGCCTGCCTGGGTGGAGTGTAGCCCATGGCTCCACCTTTGGAGTCGGACTTTGCGGGACTGGTGCACCTTTCTTCCCCTCCACTAGTTGAATCACCATCCAGTAGGGCCACAAACCGCTCTCTGACCTCATGGCGCCTGGTGAGGCGCTCAGGAGTATTTGCTCCTGGTTCAAATCGGCTCAGACTTGATGTGTCACAACTGAGGGGTGTGGCCCTAAGGAGATCTGGCACTAGACTGAGCTGGGGCTGTCTGCGATCCGGCTGGTGGGACCTGCGATCCTTTTCCCCACCTGGTGGCTTGCAGCCCCTTGGGAGGTCCAGCAGCCTCCACGACCGGTGGATTGGTATAACCTAGCGTGGTGGCGACTGTAGGTTTCAAAATAATTATAGGGCTAGGCCCCTTATGTTACGCTATTTAGATTAGCCTTATATAGATAAATATAGCAGTGTTAAGTATCTATATTTACAACCCACTGAGTTATAATAATAAAGATGATGTTTTACAGTATAGGTCAGTCTTGGACGGGTGGCATCCATTTTGTATGCCTGCCGCCATTTTATATTTTGGTTATATATGAGCACGCGGTGAGCTTCAAATTGCGAACGAGGTAGGCCCAGACAGTTGCGCCATGACACTTGTTGTTCACCTAATAAGTATACGCCCAGTTTTGTTTCTGTATTGAGCAAGGGGCGCTCCCTCGCTTATGAATAGGCCCTTTCTGTGTGTATAAGCAATGTGCTGTTCACAGCACCTCTCCTACGTGGGGAGGAGTAGGAATGCAGCTGGTTGACCTTGACTAGAAGACACTGTGTGCCCGTCTCGGGCTGGTGATGTACGCCCCTCTGCCTCCTAGAATACGCATCCCAAACCTGTAACTTTCCCTTGTAGGCATGCTCTAAAGGTTCATGCCATATTCAATGTATTATACTATGTTGCGCATGATTATTGATTCAGTCCAGTAGCAAGCATCACATGCAGCTTGTTGTATTTGGTCTCCTCTGCAGAGTATTGCTAATAAACTGCTTGTTTGTATTCTCTACTGGCTGACCGACTCTTCAATAATTTAGGTAAGGCCGAGAGGTGGTTTAGTAACCTGAATGACCCTATTTGGGTCACTTCCTTCAGTTGGCGCCCGAACAGGGACTCTGCGTTATCACCTGTCACACCAGCAAATTGGTCGTGAGGTCGGGGTGCAGGCTGGTTCGGCGGGCCGATTGGGTGCCCCCCACAGATAGAGCCCTGTCTCCGTGGCTTGCCCCGCCCACTTGATCGAGTGTTCCCTGTCTAGTGGTGATACGCCGGAGTCCGAGAGACGGCGAGACCTTGGAGCTGACCAGGTTGGTCCAGAGAGTCGACGGTAGAAAATCATGTGTGAAACCTTGCATCAAAACGAGGTGAGTTAAATTGTGTACGTTTTAGTACCTGGAAATGTACTGGCCCCAGTCTTGAGGTAGTGTTGGACTGGACCGTGCGAGGCAGACCGTTGATGTCCGCCTTTCTGTGTGAACTTGAACTGCTCCAGGTGATTCGGGCTCTTGGGACCCGTCTCATGATGGTTCTTGAGTAGCACCGGGAGGGGCAGGCCTTCGGGGCGTGTTTCGTGGATGGAGCCACACTACCGACTTGGGTGAGACAAAACCGATCGGTCTGTGCTCCGATAGTGGTGCCGGGCTGTGAGGGTGAGGTTGCCCATCGAGCTGCATCTTAGTGGTCTTGAACCATGCATGAGACGAGCCTTAGTGGTGTACCTCACGGGCAGCGCCAGACCACGCCTTGCGAGGCAGACCCAGAGATGTAATCTAGTGTGAGACAAGCTGCTGGGCTGTGCTCTAAAGGCGAGTTTGATCTGAATGGTATGGCAGATTCCTGGGTCTGAATCTCATAGTGGTTTGAGAGTCATTAATGGCTCTACGAGCTACAAGATGTGAGATAGGCTTTAGATCGTGTCGAGATGCAATAGGATCGAGCTGGGTTATCCATACAAGTAACCGAGGTTCTTAGGTGGTGCTTAGTGAAAGGCTGTTTGAGCCATGTTGTATTGCATATCTAAGAGGTTTGTTCGTGCTGATTTTTGATTGTATTTTGTGTAACGATTTTTGAACAAGAGAAGTGGATTTGTTTTGCGCTTTCGCAGTGGAAACTGCTTTGTATCTTATATTAAGATGCCGTGTTTTAGTAAACTTGGATGTTTTGCATGCCGATGTTGTTGTTCTTCAAGTAATCAATTGAAGGAAAGACAACCTGCTCCTCCAGAGGGTACCCCGAATTGTAATATGTACATAAAGCACAAATAAGGCCTTATTATGTTTAGCACTCTATGGCATAAATATGCGAAGGACAATGCTGATTTGCAGTGGCCACTGGATGGTTCGTTCAACGAACAGAAGCTGACATTTTTAAAAAGAAAGCTGTTTGCTAAGAAGAGTAGGCAGTCAATGTTTGATATGTTAATGGTTTGGCAGAAGGAGGCAAAGCAGCGGCGCATTACAGAGGAGAAAAATGTAAGGAAAAGACAGGCGATGACAAACACGCAGAAAGCCATGGCTTATGATAAAGCGACAATAGATAAAGGCATTGAGTGCGCAGATAGGGCATTTCGGCTGCAAGCTGAGAAGAGTTATGTCGTTCAAAATGAGAGTGATGCTTTTGTTGAAGATTTGTTAGACACCCAGCCCCCACCGCCTTATGCTCCTGTGCGGATATATCCTACTGTTCCAGCTTCCCAGGCCCCAGCTTCAGTGGCTCTGGCTCCTGTTCTTGGCCCCATTGATCCTCCCACTGCTAACATTCCGGGTCTACATTTGACACCTTCTGGGCATTATAGTACTTTACCGATGTCCAGGTTGGAGGATGTCCCTCCATCTGTGGCACTTGCTTCTGCGCCTTCTTGTTCGACTTTCTTTACCCCCTCTAGTCAAGATCGGTCATCCATGATAACTGTCTCTTCATCTACTCTTTCGCCGTGGGATGTTTCACCTCCCATGATGCAATTTGGCAGAACGCCTGTGAGTGGAATGTCCCCAGGAAGTCGAGTGAATGCACAAGACCGTTTGAGTAGGGTATTGGTGCGTTTTGCAGTAAGTGAATGGGAAAAAGAAGTGGTGGCGAATCAGGCTGCACAGTGGATTCGACAACCGATCTATACGGTTGAGGAAGTGTGGGATGTGATGAGACAGTATGAACCGCTTATGCAGCAGCTCGTGCTTCAGGGTATGTGTACAGTATTTAAGAGTTTGTGGGAGCAGCGTTTCAATGCGGAGGTCCCAAGGGAGATTTGTGAGATACAAGATGACATGTATGGTTATGGTATGGATCCTGCTGCTGTGTTGAATAAGATTACTACTTTGTTAAAATATCGAGGTAGGATGCTTACAGAAAGGTCTACAGCATTAGCACAATTCCCTATGAGAGAAGTTCACCCCATATGTCACACCGAGATACCAGCAGTAATGAATGCTACAGGTGACATTATTCGACCCCAGTTGGGGGCACGATTTCAAGAACAATGGGTTTATACCCCTTGGAAGAGATGTGAAGTACTTGCTCTTAAAAATCAATTGCCCGATCCTAGAAAGAATCCGACTGCTTACTATAAAACTGACTGAGGCGGCCGACTCAACAGTTATGACGTTAGCTGAAATTATGTTGTTTTTTGGACTTTTGGTGCCGACTGATATATGGAGACAGATGCACTTTGTAGATCACGTGTTAGAGTTAGGAGCGACATGGGATCAGCTAAAGCTTTGGGATCAGGAACGTAAGCCAGGTGAGAAGCCAAGTGCGGAAGTGTTAGGGTTACCTGGCCGAAATATTTTGTATATGCATTCATTTATTGCTCCAAAGAAAGCAGATTGGGATAAACTTACGACATGTCGTCAAAATAAAGATGAGAGTTTGTCAGATTTCTTTACTATATATGAGGGAGTGTTTTTGGATTTCAGTGGACAGGATTTGTCAGTGGATGATGGAGTCTGGCTGTTTTTTGACAGGTTTGTTAATAATTTGCTTCCTGAGATTGCAGTCAGGATGAAGGCAGCGGAAAGTACCTGGTCCACAACACTCCCTCGGGAATATTGAGTAGGGCATAATATTATGAACATCGAGAGAACAATCAGAAACAGAGTGTAGAGATGAAAGGGAAGGAATTGAAGACAAAGGTGTTGTTACTGCAGGTGCAGGGAAGTAGAGGAAGAGGAAGGGGTCAGCCGCAAGCGCAACAGCGATGGTCCGTATCGCGAGGTGGTGGAATGAGTGCTCCATATGTATCTGTGGGACCTAATCAATGTCGCACTGAAAGAAGGAGGGGCATTGGCGACATGAGTGCACTGGATTGTTACAGAATGGTGGGATCTCTAGAGGAACAGGAGGTTTTCGGGGACGAGGTAGAGGAACGGAAGGACAGGGTGAAAGAAGATCAGGACGATTTGAGAATGTTGAAAAGGATCAGAATTACTTTCATGATCCTAGAGGATGACAGTATTGTCGTGAGGATTATGATGTGGATGATGGGACAGGGAGGTCCATTACAAGCTAGGACAGCGACGGACAGGGTGTGGGACCAGTTTCGATGAATGTAGATCAAAGCGGACCCTATGTTGCTGCAGGTTTGCTTGGTACCTTTCAAACGTTTTTAGTTGACCCGGGTGCTATGAACAGCTCAGTTTCCCATTCGCTGGTTCCTGGGGCAGCTCGGTCTGGCAAGAATAATGTTTTGGTGGGATTTTCAGGTGTGCCGGTTGTTAGTCTCATCTCTAAGCCCCTTGCTTGACAATTGGTCCGTTTTCAGTGAAATCTTCATTTATTTTGACTTCAAATTGTGGGGAAAATTTATTGGGGCTTGACTTGTTGAAAAAGCAGCATGAAACCATTTATTATTCCCCAGACGGTGTTTACATGACGATTAGAGCTTATGTGGCGCGGGCGGAACAGCACTTTGCCAAAGGCGCCCCTCTCCCTGACGAATTTAAGGACGTGCCTAGCACGTTGTGGGCAACAGGTGACACGGACGTCGGACTGTTCCAGGTACCGCCAGTGTCCATTCAGGTTGAGGACAATAGCTCTCTGCCCCGTATTCCACAGTAAAAATATCGCAAGCAGGAGAGACTGCTTTGTTGAAAACAATAAATGATTTAATTGAATCTGGAGTAGTTGAGGAAACAGTTTCTAATGTGTGCAATAGCCCTATTTTTCTGATTCTTAAGAAGGTCCCGATAGATTCCCCTGTTTCCCATCTAGATGTGTACTATTTTATTATTTATCTTCGGGAAATCAATAAAATAGTAATACCACAATTTCCTGTTGTTTCCGATATTACTTCGATTTTGACTATGATCCCTCCTACAGCTCAGTATTTCTCTGTGATTGATTTGAAGAATGCGTTCTTTAGCATTCCAATTCATCCAGAGTCAAGGTATCTTTTCAGTTTCAATTTATCTGGGAGAAGCTTCGTTTTCTGTCGCGTTCCTCAGGGGTATACTGAAAGTCCTAGTATATATAGTCAAGCTTTGAAAGCGCAATTGGATTCGTTAGTATTTCCGGCTGGTAATGTACTGTTGCAATATGTTGATGATCTCCTTCTGGCTTCTGATACTGAAGAAGGATATAAGGAAGCCACGGTTACATTGTTAATGCATTTGGCACAAAATGGTCATAAGGCGTCCCTTTCCAAGTTTTAGTATTGTTGACAAGAGGTTACCTATTTAGGTCACCTCCTATCAAAGGAGGGTAGAAGATTGAAACCTGAACGCCTTTCTGCAATCAATAATATGAGTGTGCCAAAGACACAGAGAGAAGTGCGAGCTTTCATTGGAATAACCTCATATTGTCGACATTGGATCCCCAACTAATCTTTGATTGTGAAACCCCTTCTTCATTTAACTTCGAAAGATGTGTGTGAATCTTTGCCATGGACGCTTGAGTGTCAGCATGCCTTCGAACAGCTGAAGCATGCGTTGTGTTCTGCTCCTGTCCTTGGTACTCCTGACTATAGGAAACCCTTTGTATTGTATGTCCAAGAAGTGGATGGTTGCGCGCTGAGTGCGTTGACACAGGCTTTCGGTGGTAAGTGCCAGCTCTGTGCTTATTTTTCTGCAGTCCTTGACAATGTGGCTAGAGCGCTCCCGAGCTGTCTGAGAGCTGCTGCTGTGGTGGCAATTTCAATCAGACAATCGGCAGGGCTCATTCTCGACACTGACCTAATGGTCATGGTACCCCATTCTGTAGACATTCTATTGAATAGAACGCAGACACAGCACCTTACCAGTGCACGCCTGACTGGAAAAGAGCTAATTTTGTTCGCTCCACATGCCACCATTAAACGATGTGTCCCTCTGAATCCAGCCAAATTACTACCCCTCACTTCGAAAAGTCATGATGCGGATGCACATGACTGCATGTACAGAACAGAGGAAGAAACGGAGGGACGGGTAGACCTGACTGATATTCCCTTATCTGACCCTCAAGTGGAACTATATGTCGACGGGTCCTGCCTTAAGCTACCAGATAGTACTACTTCTGCCGCATATGCGATCGCCACATTGCGCACAGTCGTAGAGACTTCCCGTGTCCCATATCAATCTGCCCAGGCTGCTGTGTTGAGAGCTTGCGAGTTAAGTGAGGGAATGGCTGTTAATATTTATACTGACAGCCAGTACGCATTCGGAGTCGCTCATAATTTTGGGCGGCTCTGGGCGGAGAGGGGGTTCCTGACATCCCATGGGTTGAAGATACAGCATGGCCCGTTGGTCCACAGATTGCTGTCAGCTTTGATGTTACCTGAAAAGCTATACCAAAGGGGATGATGGACGGAGCATTTGAGCAAATCAAACACTCACCCCCAGTCAACTGATCTGAAGAGGGGTGAAACCACGAAACCGGTCCTAGGATGCTTGTTTCCAGTCCAGGGCGAACCTGACTTGGCAGTTTGGGCTGGACTGTTCCCATGAGGCACAGGGTCAAGACTGATTTGCATATGGCTGGGTTCAATCTGGAATGGCATGGTGAGCAAAAAAACTATGGATTTAGGCCCAGATCTCTGTACTGGGGTGAATGTATGACATTGTTCTGCATTCAGTCCATCAATAGTTCTTTTTGCATTTGTCACCCCGAGTGGGATGGGTATGCTCAGACGAGAGTCCCGTGCTCTCCATGCCACTGGAATCAAGCTATCCTGGCTGAAGAGGGGTGAAACCCCGAAACCGGTCCTAGGATGCTTGTTTCCAGTCCAGGGCGGACCTGGCTTGGCAGTTCGGGCTGGACTGTTCCCATGAGGCACAGGGTCAAGACTGATTTGCATATGGCTGGGTTCAAACTGGAATGTCATGGTGAGCAAAAAAACGATGGATTTAGGCCCAGATCTCTGTACTGGGGTGAATGTATGACATTTTTCTGCATTCTGTCCATCAATAGTTCTTTTTGCAGTTACCCGAAAAGCTGGCAATAATAGAATGTAGCGCCCACACGGTAGTTACAGATGATGTAGGTAGGGGCAATGCATTTGCGGACCAAACAGCTAGAGAAACTGCTAGATCGGAAATGACTAAGATCTTTGTGGCAGGACCTGCTAGGTGGGTACCTGACAATGCAATGTATGAGAACACTGTAGATAGTGTTAAGGACATACAGAATGAGGCCACAGCAGATGAAGGGGCTGTATGGCAGGAACGGACAGGCACTCTAGATGAAGATGGGTGCCGGACTGATCTGTCCGACAGCCGGAGATGGCTGCTGCCCAATGCATATGTTTTCCCAGTTGTCACTATGGCTCATGGTCCCGCTCACATTAGCGCAAAAGGGATCTGTAAATTGTTAGACCCAGTGTGGTGGAATGATCTTATTCCCAAGGTAGTTGCACAATTAGTGAAGACTTGTATGATTTGTTTGAAGCATAATCCTGGAAAAGGTACCCCTGTGCCTCCTTGGTATTTTGCACCACCCTCGTCTCCCTTTGAGGTTCTTCAAATGGATTTCATTGAGCAAGAACGAGTAAATAATTTGAAGTATGCCCTAGTGGTAGTGTGTGCTTTCTGTAAGTGGGTAAAGGTGTACACTGTGAAGGAAAATACTGCTAGTGCCACGGCGAAAGCACTCATTAAAGAGTTCTTTCCTCGCTACGGATTGCCTCGGGTAATCTGGAGGGACAACGGCAGCCATTTTAATGCCCGACTTATGCAGTTGGTGTGTGAAGGGTTGCACATAACTCAGAAAGTTCATGCCTCAAATCACCCCCCAATCTGCAGGTCTTGTGGAGAAATACAATAGAACGATCAAGTTAAAATTGGCCAAAATACAGGAGAGCACAGGTCTGAAGTGGCCAGATGCGTTATCATTAGCCCTTTTATCCACAAGAATGACTGCACACACGAGGACAGGACTATCTCCTTATGAGGTCGTTTTTGGGCGCCCCACCGATATCTGGGGTGTCCTTACGCCCAAGAGATTCAGGGAGATTGAGTATCCAATGACGATAGATTACCTGTATGACTTAACTAAAAATCTTTGTTCTATTCATCAGCAGATCGAGGAGTCACTGCAACCACTTCTGAGAGTCCTGAGCACATGCTGCAGCCCGGAGACTGGGTCCTGATCCAAAACTTTGCGAGGACCAAGGCTTTGGAGCCTCGCTGGCTCGAGCCAAAACAAGTGCTGTTGGCCACGAGGACTGCGGTAAAGGTGGATGGGAGAAAGCATTGGACCATGCTCACCACCCCAAAACGTGTACCACTGCCACTCCCTTATGACCAGTGGGTCCAAGAAGGAATCGGAGATCAGGAATGTGAGCACACACCACAGTTTGTCCTCTTTTCAGCTGACCTGGACGGAGACAGAAAAGGAGAAGGAGGTGCTGCTGGAAGCTGCCCCCCCTGAAATAAGGGCAGCCCAAGCGTCCTCCAACACTGAAGAGTGAGTGTTGGAGTCTGGTAGTGTTGTTGAGCCTGAAACTCCGTTGCTTTTTCCTGATCAAACAGTGCTTGGGTCTGCACGATATGACCTACGCCCATGACCAACAAAGAGCACCAGAGGGAAATAGAGAGTCATGGATTTAAGTTTATGGTAAGAGCAAGATATCTGTAGTGCCTCCTGTAAAAGAGAGACACTAGTGCACTGCCTTGAACACTTAGACTTTCGAGTGAGCTGTGAGTGTTTGCCAGGAGGGCGCTCCGACAGATACTAAGAAGGACTAATTTCATGGGAAAGGCCTAGACTGGGAGACCCTACGTGGAAGAAGACAACTGGTACAGTTTGATGGACAATAGAAACCTACCAAAGTGGCTTAGAATGGACTTTGGCTAAGTTGCTTATTGAGTGAAGAAGGTCACAAGTGACTCCAGTATTATTGTATAAAGTAGGTGTTAGATATGTTTCAGTTTGGGCGATTAGTCGCGCAAGAGGAGCAGCCTCTGGCGGCCCCGCCCTTAGGTCAAAATGATCCTGGATGGCCTAGTTGGACCAGTAAAGCCAAAATTGTGGTATTAACTTCTATCTTTGTTGTAATGATCATATTGTTTGGTGTGATATTTTATTTAGAAGACAAACACCCAATGCATGTTTTGATAGGGACTACTCCTGATCCGCCTGAGCATTTGTTTGTTTCCCTAGCTCCGCATAAAGAAAGACATAGGCAGACATATTTTGGAAATGCTTTTCTTCAGATGCTCCATGAAGTACACCAAACGACTAATGCGACAAAGTGATGGATTTGTGGTTTACTCCCTTCTATGACTCATAAGAATGATCTCCGTATATCCCTGCCTCTATCATATCTAGGAAGTTATGAAGCATGGTTCCAGCTCCTTACTGAAGTGTATACCCACTCGCATGCAGATACTGCCAAACTGACTAAAGAAGATTATGAAGCAGTGTTGGAATACATAGTGATGCACCAGGGTTACACGCCGGGAAAAGGAGGGAAGACAGAAACTTTGCACTCAGATGCCTGTATGAATGTTTATGAGCGAAGTGCAAACAGTTCCTGGGAAAAAGATGAAATGACGGAGTTCCTAGGGTTTAATATCACAGAGTATTTTAGATCCTTCCATGAGAGAAATATCCCAGATAATGAGGCCATACCCATACCGATAATTGATACACCAGCACCATTTTGTGTAGAAGGGATTGGGAGTATTCCTGTGGGTCAGAGTCATTGTAACTACATGTTTACATTGACCACAAAGAGTAGTCCACCCTTGCTTACACCCCCAAATGTATATTTTGTCTGTGGGACACATGTTCATGTATGGCTCCCAAGGAGGTGGGCGGGACGCTGCTATGTTTCTTTCCTCCTACCCCCAGTTTACTTAGCCCCGTCCAATTAACATAAGGATCATCAGTTACAGAAAAAAGATGCCTCATTGTCTAGAGTAAAGAGAACTATTGACACTGAAGATGTTGATCAGATAGATACTACATCACAGCAATCCATTGATGCTATGGAGGGCTTGATTCCTCTATGGGGACCTATGTATAATAGTAGGCAAATACGTCATCTTACTAGAGTAGTGGAAGCTGTTATTAACACTACTGCTGGTATGCTCTCAAATATTACAGCTGATCTTCAGGCTACCAAACTCGTTGCTCTTCAAAATCAGATGGTCCTTGACGTCATCCTTGCAGATAGGGATGGAGCCTGTTGTGTAATCGGCAGCAGCTACTGCGTTTACATACCAGTCCACGCATCTACTGTGTATTCAGGTATTCAGAGACTCCATAGGTTAGCTTCTGACATACATGTAGATAATGGTACAGGGTCCCTGACACAGTGGTTCTGGAGTCTTATGTCTGCTTGGAAATGGATGATTCTCATGGGTTTTGTAGTAGTTGCAGGGATCATCTTCACTGGTTGCCTTTGTGTGAATTGTCTTCCATCCTGTTGCACTTATTGCATGGCTAAACTCACCCCCTCTGTTCCAATAAGTGAGTCTAATGCCAGGAATGTGATTATGGTGCTGAAAGAACTTAAAAAAACTTATGGATATCGACTAAGGTATTTTCGAGGACTGAAGATCCAAATTCTATTGAATCTTGTCCTAGTTCTGCATAGCTGCATATCCCTTAGGTTTTCCCTCATGCTGATAAAAGATAAAGATTAAGTCTACTGGCCTCCGCACATTTATATTTAGCTTATAACGCTAAAAGGAGGGTCTGTAGGTTTCAAATAATCATAGAGCTAGGACCCTTATGTTACGCTATTTAGATTAGCCTTGTATAGCAAAATATAGCAGTGTTAAGTATCTGTATTTACAACCCACTGAGTTATAATAATAAAGATGATGTTTTACAGTATAGGTTAGTCTTGGACAGGTGCCATCCATTTTGTATGCCGGCCGCCATATTATATTTTGGTTATATATGAGCACACGGTGAGCTTCAAACCGCGAACGAGGTAGGCCCAGATAGTTGCGCCATGACACTTGTTGTTCACCTAATAAGTATACGCCCAGTTTCGTTTCTGTATTGAGCAAGGGGCGCTCCCTCGCCCGGATCCAAGAGAAGGCCCTGGACTGGACCACCTCCTTCCTCGCCGGCAGAACACAGAGCGTCTGCCTCCCCCCCCTTCCACTCCAAAGCCACCGAGATCATCTGTGGCGTACCCCAGGGCTCATCCCTCAGCCCAACGCTGTTCAACATCTACATGGCACCGCTCGCCCACGCCGCCCGACTGCACACCTCAATATCATCTCCTACTCCGATGACACCCAGCTGATCCTCTCCCTCACCAAAGACCCCCACACTGCCAAAACCAACCTCCATGAGGGAATGAAGGCCGTCGCCAACTGGATGAGAAACCGCCGGCTGGAGGTACTCATCCTTGGATCCACCCGCTCTGCCTGGGACGACTCCTGGTAGCCGACCGCACTAGGAACAGCTCCAATGCCCACCGACCACACACGCAGCCTAGTGATCGTCCTCGACTCCACCCTCTCTATGACGAAACAGGTCAACGCCATCTCTTCCTCCTGCTTCAACACCCTACGCATGCTCCGCAGGATCTACAAGTGGATCCCCACCGAAACGAGAAGGACGGTCACCCAGGCCCTCGTCAGCAGCAGACTGGACTACGGAAACGCCCTCTACGCAGGAGCCTCGGCCAAACTCCTGAAACAACTCCAACGCATCCAGAATGCCTCCGCACGCCTGATCCTCAACATCCCTTGCCGCAGCCACATCACACCCCACCTGAGAGACCTGCACTGGCTCCCCGTCAACAAGAGGATAACCTTCATGCTCCTCACCCACGCACACAAGGCACTCCACAACACCGGACCAGCATACTTCAACAGCCAACTCAGCTTCTACACCCCTGCCCGCCAGCTCCGCTCCGCCGACCACTCCCTCACCACATCCGAAGAGTGACCGCTGGCGGCAGATCATTCTCCCATCTCGCCGCCAAGACATGGAACACCCTCCCCATCCGCCTCTGGCAGACCCGAGACCTACTGACCTTCAGAAGACTCCTCAAGACCTGGCTCTTCGAACAGTAGCAGCACTCCCCCACCCCTTAGCGCCTTGAGACCCTCACGGGTAGGAGTGCGCTTTACAAATGCTCTGATTGATTGATTTCTCTGTGTGTAAGCAATGTGCTGTTCACAGCACCTCTCCTCCGTGGGGAGGAGTAGAGATGCAGCTGACTGACCTTGACTAGAAGAAACTGTGTGCCCGTCTCGGGCTGGTGATGTACATCCCACTGCCTCCCTAGAATACGCATCCCAAACCTGTAACTTTCCCTTGTAGGCGTGCTCTAAAGGTTCATGAGGTATTCGATGTATTATACTGTGTTGCGCATGATTATTGATTCAGTCCAGTAGCAAGCATTGCATGCAGCTTGTTGTATTTAGGATCCTCTGCAGAGTATTGCTAATAAACTGCTTGTTAGTATTCTCTACTGGCTGACCGACTCTTCAATAATATAGGTAAGGCCGAGAGGTGGTTTAGTAACCAGAGTGACCCTATTCGGGTCACTTCCTTCAGCTACTGGGATGGCTGCCATCAGCGAGAGTGCATCCCTGCCGGCGTATGGTGGCGGAGGTGCAGATGCCTTGCTTACAGACTAGGGTATAGTCTTAAAGGCTAGGGCCACCTTGAAGATGACCCTTAGCTCTAGTAGGGCCTCACTCTTAGCCTTTTTATGTCCCGTATACCTGATCTGAATATGAGTCTTTGTATGTATATGTTGTTGGTGTTGAACGTTTCCCCCTCAGGCCAGGGAAATGCACGGGCTTTGGTATGGACGTGCCTCTCTCTGCACTGTTTCTATAGTTTCCTAGCCTGGCCGGGTAACTGGGCTTGTATGAGGCTTAATGAAGTCTCCATGATGGCCTGTGGAATTTGATTTAAGGATTTTGCAAAATTGGATTGCCTGAGATTCTTTGAATAGTTACAAACTCTACTCTAATTTTGGGGGACAGTGTACACGGGTGGTACCAAACCAATCTACTTGTTAGAATCGCTATAAAAAAAATCAATGCATTGAGAAGGGCATTTAACACTAAACAATAGACAAATGCAAATGCAATAGGAACAACCTGTAACAGAATGCAATGGTTAGCTCAGAGCAGTACGAATTGACCTGAAGCATAAACCGGCAAACATTCAGTTCTGGCTCAGAGACTTACATAACACAACATAATATTTAGACACATTTAGACACGCAACATATTGCAAATATAACAGCACCACAATATGAATAAATGCATAAAAAGTAACCCTGGGTGTTGTGGGCGTATTGGGGCTACGTGGAGCATCGCGTAGTGTGGCCAAGTCTACGCACACTCGTGCGCTCAGCGTAGCTCCACTACGCGCCGCCCTCATTTTAAAATAAGTTAAAGTATTTTAAAAGTAAGTAAAATGCCTTACCTGCGGTGCGGCGTCCTGGGGCTCCCTTTTCCAGGTTGACGGCAACTTCTTACAAATGCGCATGCGCGGACGCCCGCGCATGCGCATTTCTCCTGAGAAATGCGCATCCGCGTGCGTCTGCGCATGCGCATTTGTGAGAAGAAGTTGCCGTCAACCAGGAAGAGGGAGCCCTGGGACGCCCCACCGCAGGTAAGGCATTCTCTCTTACTTTAAAATTCTTTAAATTATTTTAAATTGATGGCGGGCGGGCGGCGGGTGGCGGGCACTCTGCTTCGCCGTGGAGTGTGCGTAGCGCTGCCTGCTACGCCTACTTCGTAAACCGCGAAGCAGGCATCGCTACGTACACTCCGTGGGCGGAGCGGAGCACTACGCTCGGGCTTAATAAAAAGGACAAATCTAAAAGAGACTAAGAGAAAGGTTGACAGAAAAATATATTATTTTTGTCCAAAACTTAGCACCTACAGTCCAAGGAGAGAGGATGCAGAGCTAAGTGAGCCTGATAGTCTGTCGCTATCGGTTAGGAGGACAGAAAATTAGCAACGATTTGTGTGGAGAATAAGGAGTAACCTGGCAAATATCTGCCCTCTGTGGCCAAACACCAGCTATGCCCTAATCACCACGGTCTAAATTTTTCCTAGTATCCAAATTACGCCCAATATCACACCCAGGGATACTGCAAACTGATTGCCTAACGCCCAGCAGTCCAAGCGAAAAATAAAAAACCCACCTTTCACTTCTTTTAGACACTGCCATTTGTGAAACTGGCCATCCCTAAGAAAAAAACTCGGCTAAAAAATTAGATCAAGGTGGCAGCCGTGTCCCTCACAGTAGTCCCAAAACAGTAGTAGCCACCTTCGCAGTCTCTGGCTTGTTTACTGAGGAAAAAGCAAAAATGATCTACGCTTGTCCTAGTTTGTCAAACGCCACTTACTGGGACTAAGGATCAGATGTAGTCTCTTACACTGTGACGGGTGCCTCCGGACGGACCTCCACCCCACGAATTCAGCAGAACTTCTTGTGAGAAGTTGGCCTGGTATATGCTGTCCACTAATTAAAGTGGCCACCTTGTACCAGTCCAAACAACCCTTATTGATGATTAGGTTAAAGACAACCTTTATAGAAAGCTATCCTAGTGGTAGCCTCGGAGAGCAGCCTTCAGGCTAAAGTCTCGATGGAATGTAAAGCAGCTTGTTTTACCAGACCAAATGAAAGGAGAACCACACCAGTGTTATATAAAATATATGTATTTATTACTAAACACTCTCTACTAACCTCTTTATGAGATTAGAGCACAAGGCACACAACATACCTAATCAATAGAACAACAGTAAATAGCACAATACACAGCGGGCTCCAGGGGGAGACCGAACCATATACTAAAATAATGGTATAACAACAACAACTTCACTAGACACAGTGCCTAGAGCATGTAGAATCACTGGGACCCCAAGGAACCACCCAAAGGAGTGACACAGGGAGCCCATGGAGACGCGAGCTCCGTACAACTCTATGGGAAAGTCACAGTGGGAAAATTACAGTTTAAGGACACTTCGGAGAGGACTTCAAGCAAACCCTTTGGAACATTGAAGGTTCTAAGGCCAGCACCCTTGTGAGTACAGAGGTACCCATGGTACCTATCCCAGAGGAGCCGTGTGCATAGGGGTCAAGTGGTGTCGGAAACCCTCGTCATTTTCAATGGTGTGATGTGAAGAAGTGCTGCTGCTGGGAAGATGAAAAGTGTCCAGTGGAATCCAAGTCTGGATTCGAGGTAAAAAGAACCTGAAAGCAGAGGGGACAGACTCTGGGTCACTTCAGGGTGACCAGGGGCTCGGTAGATGAATGGCCACCGATGTCGGGTGCTTCAGGTGAGAAGATAGGATAGGATAGGATAGGATAGGATAGAATGCTTGACTCTGCAGCCACGGGGACCAGGAAACGTCGATGACAACCAATGTCCGGAGGTGAGCTGTCTCACGAAGGATGTCAAGTGCTGGGGGGTCAGTGTCCGGATTGAACACCAACAAGCCTTGGCAATGGCAACCCACTCGGGAAATGGAAACAAGTTACGGTGAGGACCAGCAAGGTCCTGGAGACTCTCCAAGCTATGGGAAGTCAGGGCACGTCTGGAGCAACCAGGCAAGCCCACAGGAAATTAAAGTTACCTTCACAGTGACCCACAGGCCAACCGACCAGGGATTGCGAAGGGACCTCGAGCTGAATCATGAAATACCAGCCCACGGAACACTCGTGGAGTGTAGGCTGAAAATCTTTGGTGGAAATACTGCTGGGGTCCGGACTACACATAGCCCAAAGCACAGCCTCAGGGATTTCCAATAAGCATATGCTGCTGAAAAGTACATGGTGCACAGGGGTTTGGGTTGCACAGTCCCCACGAGGGATACTGGTCTCAGGATTGCAGAGAGAGCAGATCGACCACAGAGACGCTCGGAAACCCAGATCATGAGTTGCAGAAATCTTTGGAGTCCTCAGGATCTCGGGAGATGCACACCGGTCAGATGTGTTAAGGTGCCTGCTGTTGCAGGGGAATAACTCCTTTACTCCAAGGAAAATTCTTCTGTCGTCCAGCGAAGTGTAGATCGTAAAAGTACGTGGTTTCTGCTTGCAGAGTTTAGTCCAGGTAAAATCTAAAGTCCTGTACTCAGGGTTCCTACTTTATACCCAAGGAAGGGTGTAGGAGAGTAGGGTCTGCACTTATGTTGCCCCCACTTTTTTTCTGATGTATACACTGGTTTCTGGCTATAGTCTGGCTGGGTCCCTGCTAATCAGGGCCCCAGTCTCTCTGTTCTCTCTAAACGACTTGGTGTGCATATTAGATGCACTAGTGATTGGATATTGTGGTACCTTATGAGCCCCTAGTATATGGTACCTTAGGTGCCTAGGGCATAGGCACTTCACAGTCCTACCAGGGGCTGAAGCATGTATTATGCCACCCCTGGGAAGCAGACTCAATCTGACACCACAGGCCTGCTACTGCAGCCTGGGTGAGGTAGTGTTAGCACTCCTCACTGAGGTATAGGATTCTATATCTCACCATACACACACATATAAACCTATCAGCCACCCCTATGGCAGGCCCTATCAATCCTGAGGGCAGGGTGCTTGGTTTACAATGTGAAGGAGTGCCTCTGCATGAGCAGGGCCCCTCTGCAGCTGGCAGAGTCTATTCTCTGTGGTTGTTTGTCGATGTGGTTAAACCATATACTCTTAAGTGCATTATAAATGCTAACTTTGGAATGACTGCATCAAAACATATCGTGTTTGGTGTCAAACAACTTGGAATCATACCCCCACATCAGTCCATGATATGGGAGCATGATCCCACCCTTCTAGAGGGGACGACATGTGCCTACTGTGGTAACACGGTAGAAATCTGAAAGAGCCCTGGCATCACAAAATGGATGCCACCAGCACAGACACTGGGCTGCCCTCCAGCTGCTGACTGAAACTCGCAGTGGAGGAGGCCCAACAATAGGCATCCTGTCACAGGGAGGTGTCACTACCTTCCAGACAGGATTTAGTGTATTGGGGCTGGGTGAGTGCACTCCTAGAGTGCTTTGAAGTCCTGCACTGGGGGAGCAGTACACTCCTCTGTGCATATGCCAGCTCAAACCGGTTCAGGAGCTACCTGTCCCTGCTCTGGCATGAAACTGGACAAACGGAAGTGGGTGTGACCACCCCTACCCTGACCCTCCCAGAGGAGTGGTCATAAAGCTAGTCCCTCCCCTATCTTCAGTATAAGATAGGAAACCTTGCCATTGCAAAGTAGATAACCCTGGACGACGCTCTACAAAGAAGAATCCTGGCCCTTCGATGTTCCACTACCTTTGGAAGACAGACGAATCTCCCTTGGAGTCAAGGAGTGACTCCCCTGCTTGGCAGGCACCAGAAACTCTAATCAACAGTCGCAAACTTTCCCGCTCCCGCAGGAGTCCGAAGTCCCTGCAGCCCCGGAAGTAGATTTTCTGACTTCTCGACGGCCATTGTGAGTCCCCAGCTAAGCTGAGATGAGTGGACCCCACGAGTGACGAGGAACTGCAATACCTGAGAACCATGCACTATTGTCAAGTGCAACCTCTTCACAATGGCCTACGATCTTGTGCTTTGGACCAAGTGTGGCCCAAGCCTCCAGCAGGTTGTGCAGTGAAAATCAAAGGCCTACCCTATCCCAAGTGACCGTGGGCTTCTGTGAAGCATTTCCTTAAGAGGCGTCTTTGCGATCCCTTGCCCGTTGGCTTGTGGGTCCCCCGAAGACTTTCTTATCAACTAAAAGGGCCCCCCTGGATGCTCCAGGCCTGCCCTCACTCACCCTTGCTGGGTGAGTCCCTCAGACCTTGCTGGTCTGCACCATTGACTAAATTCACTTTCCACAAGACTTGCTATTGCCAAGGCTTGTTGGCTCCAATCCGGTTCGCAGTCAACTGCAGACATCATGGCACACTCCGAATTTGGCTGCTGGCCATCGTCGATCTCTCCTGGACCTCATGAGCAAAGAGTCAAAACACCCTTGATCACCTGAAATCACCCGACATCCGTGGGCATCAATCTTCCTGGCCCCGGGTCACTGGCAAGTGACTGTGAACACTGTCCCTTCAATTTTCAGGTCATCTGCATCTCGAATCCACCCTTGGATTCCACTGGACACTTCTTCAGTTGACGCAAGCAGCAAGTCTTCTTTGGTCTCCATAGAAAACAGCGACGCGACCCGACACCAAAAGACACCTATGCAACCGGCTTCCCTGGGTGAGGTAACTCCGGTGCCCTAGTGTATGTTGGCCCTCGAATTACTTACCTTGTAAGTGGCTTGCTTGTAGACTTCCTCGAAGTACCCTAAAACTTTACAAATCAAACTGCGACTTGCTCCATTGTAATCAATAGGGAACCCGTGGCCTGTGTTCACACACTGCATGCGTCTCCCGTAGGTCTGTTACTTACCTGCTTTCACTGCAGTAGTGAAGCCCCAGCGATTCTACAGGCCCTAGGCCTTGTCATTCTGCAAGTCGACTTTCCTAAACCTCTTTTTTAGTATATGGTCTGGTACGCCCCTAGGGCCCCAGCCATATTTGTGCTTAACTTATTGTGAAACGTTGATATTTGAATGTGTTCCTGACTTCTAATCTCATAAAGAGATTAGTAGAGTGTGTCTAGAAATAAATACATATATATTTGATATATGTACTTGTGTGCTGTCCTTTTATGGTAATTCAAGAGATTATAGGGTAAAACAAGCTGCTTTACATCCCTCTGAGACTTAGCCTGAAGGCTGCTCTCCACAGCTACCACTAGGATAGCTTTCTTTAAATGTTGTCTTAAACCTATCTACCATAAGAGTCGAATTGGACTGGTGCAAGGTGGCCACTATAACTAGCGACCAGCATATGCCATGCCAACTTCTCACAAAGGGGTTGGACAAACTCTGGAGACCCACCTGTGTGAGGGTCAGGACAGAGGGGTGACTACACCCATGTCCTTTGTCCAGTTTCACACCAGAGCCGGAACAAATGCAACCGGTTTGAGCTGTACTATGCACAGGGACACCAAATGTGCCCCCAGTGCAGACTTTCTGGCACTCACAGAGTGCACCCACCCAGCCCCAATACACTAAAGCCTGTCTGGGAGGTGGTCACACCTCCCTGTGACAGTAAACCTATTGCCAGGCCTTCCTCTGCTCAAGCTTGGCTCAGCTGCACGAGGGCAGACTCATGTCTGTGGCTGACAGCATCCATTTTGTGATGCCCAGGTCGAGAAAGCTGGTACCCGGTGTACCGGTGTTTCACATAAGTCCCTCTAGAAGGGTGGAATAATACCTCCCCCGCCAGTTACTGATGGGGAGGTATGATTCCAAGGTGTTTGACACCAAACACAACATGTTTCTAAGCAGCCGTTTTAAATCTAGCATTTACTGCAAGGTTATAGTGCACTTAAATATATATGGTTGGCTGCATCACAGACAACCCAGGAAAATAGGTTCCGAAGGCTGCAGAGGGGCTCTGCTTATGCAGGGGCACCCTCTCACATAAAACCCAGCGCCCTGCCTTCAGGATTGATAAGGCCTGCCATAGGGGTGACTGATAGGTTTATATGTGCAGTGATTTAGAATAGATATAGGTAACCTATATCTAAGTAAGGGGTGCATGCACCACCTTACACAGGATGCAGTAGCAGACCAGTGGTGCCATTTTAACTGGTCTCTCAGGGGTGGCACAATACATGCTGCAGCCCCTGGGAGGCCTCTGGGGGTACCTATGCCCTGGGTACATGGTGTTCCATATACTAGGGACTGATAAGGGTACCCCAGTATCCAATCTGGAGTGAACCTAAAGTACATGTAATCAATTTAGAGGAGAAAGCAGATAGACTGAATAGTCAGTCTAAGTCAAAAACAGTGATACATCAGCAAAAAGTGGGGGTAGCAATAAGAATCAGATCCTACTCTTCTACACAACCCCCCCAAATGTTGGGACATTAAACTAACCTTGACCAGTTGAGTCTTCATGTTCTAAGTGGAAATATATTGAGAATCCATCTGCATTGGCATGGTTACTCCCAGGTCTATGTTCCAATGTACGATCCAACACCTGTAGGGAAATGGACCACCTCAAAAATTTGAGGTTTTCACCCTTCATCTGTTTTAGCCATAAGAGGGGCTTATGGTCTGTCTGAACAATGAAGTGAGTGCCAAACAAGTACGGCCTCAGCTTCTTCAAGGTCCAAACCACAACAAAGGCTTCCCTCTCAATAGCTGACCAACGTTTCTCTCTGGGGGTCAGCCTTCTGCTAAGAAAAGCTACTGGCAGATCCTGACCCTCTTCATTCAGTTGTGATAACACAGCCCGTACCCCCAACTCAGATGCATCAGTTTGAACAATGAATTGTTTGGAATCGTCAGAATGGGAGCAGTGCACATGGCCTGCTTCAGGTCATCAACGGCCTTTTGACAGCTAACTGTCCACTGAACTTTCTTAGGCATTCTTTTGGAAGTTAAGTCATTCAAAGGGGTCACTATGGATCTATAACCTTTGACAAACCTCCTGTAGTACACAGTCAGGCCCAAGAAAGCTCTGACCTGAGACTGGGTAGTTGGAGCAACCCAGTCCACGATGGTCTGGATTTTTCTCTGTAATAGTTGAACCTGACCTCCACCCACAAGGTGGCCTAGGTATACAACCTTACTCTACCTGCCCTATCTGGCACTTGGTGGCCTGGATAGTGAGACCTGCTTTTTGTAGAGCCTCCAAATCATTTCTCAGGTGGACCAGGTGATCCTCCCAGGTGGAGCTCAAGACAGCCATATCATCTAGATAAGCTGCACTATAGGCTTCCAGGCCTGAAAGGACTTTGTTCACCAACCTTTGAAAAGTGGCAGGTGCATTCTTCAAACCAAAGGGTATCACCACAAATTGGTAGTGCCCACTAGTGGTTGAGAATGCTGTTTTTGGCTTTGCTTCCTCAGCTAATCTGATTTGCCAGTAGCCAGCTGTCAGGTCAAATGTACTCAGAAACTTGGCTGAGGCCAAAGTATCTATAAGTTAATCTGCCCTGGGTATTGGATGCCATCAGTCCTAGTGACTGCATTGAGACCCCTGTAGTCAACACAGAACCTCATCTCTCTCTTACCACCCTTGGGTGTGAGGTTTTGGTACCAAGACTACTGGACTAGCCCCAGGGCTATCTGAGGGCTCAATCACTCCCATCTCCAACATTTTCTGGACTTCTGTCCTGATGCAGTCCCTGACATGGCCAGGTTGCCTGTAAATCTTATTTGTAACAGGCAAACTGTCACCTGTGTTCACTTCATGAGTGCACCAGGTAGTCTAACTTGGAGTCAGTGAAAACATGTGTCTGTACTGATTGAGGACTTTCCTACAATCAGTTTGCTGCTGGTCAGTGAGGCTGCCTGCCAAGGCTACACCATCAACTGAACCATCATCAGGGTTCTTTGAGAGCAGGTCAGGGAGTGGATCACTCTCTTCCTCCTGTACCTCATCAGTAGCCATGAGCAAGCCCATGTCTGCCCTGTCAACATATGGTTTGAGCCTTATCACACGGAGCACCATGTGGGGGCTCCTGGGAGTTCCAAGGTCCACCAGGTAGGTAACCTCTCCCTTCTGCTCAATGATTGTATGAGGGCCACTCCACTTGTCTCGGAGGGCTGCTGGGGCCACAGGCTCCAACACCCATACATTTTGTCCTGGCTGATAAACAGTCAACACAGCCTTTTGGTCATGCCAGGCCGTTTCCAATTCCTGGCCAGCCTCAATGTTTTTGGATGCCTTCTTCTTGTACTCAGCCATCCTGGAGCGGAGACCAAGTACATAGTCCACAATATCCTGTTTAGGGGGTTTGAGAGGTAACTCCCATCCCTCCTTCACTAGACATAAAGGACCCATAACTGGATGTCCAAACAGATGTTCAAAAGGGCTGTAACCAACCCCCTTCTGAGAAACCTCTCTAGAGACAAAGAGAAGGCAGGGCAAAAGTATGTCCCATCCACACCTGAGCTTTTCAGGGAGACCTTTAATCATGTCTTTGAGGGTTTTGTTGAATCTCTCAACTAACCCATTGCATTGTGGGTGATAAGGGGTGGTAAATTTGTTATTTACTCCACACTCCTTCCACATAGCAGTCAAGTAACCAGACATAAAGTTTACATCTCTGTCTGATACTACCTCCTTCAGAAAACCCACTCTGGAAAATATTCCCAGAAGGGCTCTAGCCACAACAAGAGCTGTGGTAGTCCTAAGGTGAATTGCCTCTGGATACCTAGTGGCATGGTCCACCACCACTTGTATGAATCTGTTCCCAGATGCAGTTTGAGGATCCATGGGACCAACAATGTCAATCTCAACCCTCTCAAAGGGAACCCCCACTTCAGGTAGTGGTATCACGGGGCCTTTGTAGTACCACCTGCCTTACCACTGGCTTGACAAGTGATACAGGATCGACAAAACTCCTTTGTGTCTTCTGACATGTGAGGCCACTGAAAGTGAGGAACAAGTCTGTCCCAGGTTTGTTTTGGCCTAAGTGTCCTGCTAATGGGATATCATGTGCCAGTGTCATGGGAAGCCGCTAAACCTCAGAGGTATAACCAACCTCCTGATAGCACCAGGTTTGGGGTCTCTACCCTCTGAGTATAAGAGTCCATCATCCCAGTAGATCCTGTGGGACCCACTGGCACTCCCAGCAGCAGCTTGCTGTCTGAGGGGTTCAAGAGAGGGGCAGCTCAGTTGCTCCTGGCTCAGGTCTGCCCTGGAAGGGCCCTCTGTCCCCAAGAACTCAACCTGATCAGGTTCAAGGTCCTCTGAGACAGTTCCTTCTTCAGGACTAAGATCATCTCTCTCAAGAGACTGATCTGTATTCTGAGGCGGGCTGAAGACACTGCCTTACCCCTACTGCTCCTTCTCTTGGAAGGCACCTGGTCCATTATTCCAGGATCCAGGGCCTGGTCAGTGGAAGACATGTTTGCCTGTGACCTAGTCATGGCAAACACATCTGCAGGGATGCCCAGCATTTCTGCACGTGTCCTGTTCTAAATCATTGCTGAATAAGCATTCAACAGGGAGGTCTGCACTTACCACATCTTTTTAGGGCCAGTTACCCCTCCCCAGGTGAAATTCACAACTGCCAATGAATCGTCTGTTCTGACATTGCTTGCATTGGTCACTTGGTACATCTCACCAAGTATGATTTTTCAGGGGCCACATGATATTTTGTCACCATGGGGACACTTGCACCTGTGTCCCTGAATGCCTTGGCATCCTTACCATTGATTTGATCATAGGCTGCTGTCTGTATTTGTCCAGTATACTGGGACTGACAAATAAGGAGTCAATATCCATGCCTCCATCACAGACTAACACAGCCTGCGTTGGAACTCTGACTAGGCCAGAGTCCATCTCAGATCCCGGGGTTAACCCTACTATACCCTTATGCTGTGTACCACCACTTTGAGTTGAACTAGGGGGAACAGTTGCCTTAAGGGCAGTGGTGGTTGGAGTAGATTCCTTGGCCTTTGGACAATCAGCATGCTTTGTCCAATGGATCTTATCCTTACAGATATAGCACCAAGGTTTCTTTTTGCCTTTACCCTCATTGGATTGTGACTCTCCCCCAGATGAAGACTTTTGGGGCCCTTGTGAAGACTTCTGGTCTTTACCCTACTCCCCACCCTTATCTGAGGTTTTAGAATCTTGCTTCTTAGAGTCACTACCTTGGTTCTGAGTTTTGCGCTTCACCGTGGTTCTGACCCATTTGTCTGCCTTCTTTCCCAATTCTTGGGGAGAGGTCAGATCAGAGTCCACCAGGTACTGATGCAACAACTGATTTGGACAATTATTAAAGAGCTGCTCCCTCATAATTAAAGTGTACAATCCTTTAAAATCATACACTTTACTGCCAAGTAACCAGCCTTTCAGAGCCTTAGTAGTACAATCTACAAAGTCAACCCAGTCCTGGGTCGGTGTCTTCTGGGCGTCTCTGAACTTAATCATGTACTGTTCAGTGGTTACGCCAAACCCATCTATGAGAGCGCTTTTCAGAACTGAGTATTATCAGCATCCTCTTCTCTTACAATGAGGAGCTTATCTCTACCTTTGTCAGCAAAGGAGAGCCACAAGATAGCTGCCCACTGCTCTTGAGGGACCCTCTGTACTTTACAGACCCTCTCTAGTGCAGGCATCCATGTTTTGTATGTCATTCCCATTCTGATAGGGAGGGACTATCTTATTCAGGTTCCTATGATCATGAGAATACTCTCTAGTTCTAGGGACACGGTTGCTGCCACCATGGAACTCTGGTTCCAATCTTCTGGAAACTCTGGATTCCCTGTCTAAGGCAAATTGCTCCTTCTTGAGCCTGAGTTTGATTCTCTCATACTCTAGTAATTGACACTTCTTATTATAAGAGGATTCTCTTCTATGAGAAGCAGAGGTCCCTACAGAAGTACCTGAATGATTAGACTCCACAGAGGGAGATCTTGATCTTCTAGGCAAACTTTGTACTCTCCCTGGTGGAGTAAAGAGAGGGCCACTGGGGCCTTCTCCTCCATCTAAAGGAAGAGATGGATTTTCCCGGTTGGAATCATTTTGATCCTCCTGGCCAGGGTTAGAGTCCACATCAAAGAAGTGTTCACTTCCTGGTCTGTCCTCACCTCCTGTCCCACCCACTCTTTCTACTTCATCAGACCCTGGGATCTTTCTGAGGGCATTTAAGAGCAACATCTCTATGAGACGTTGGATGCTTGCACTTCTCCCTGTCCTAAGCTTCCTAGATGTACACATATTTCTCAATTCTTGAAATGAAAGATGATCATACCTAGTTAGCAGAGAGCCACTGGCTTCTCCTTTAGAAGACATACTAGTGTTATGTGGTGTAGGCGTCTACCTAACCTAGTGGGAACTAAACTCTCTTGAGCTGGAGAAAGGGTGTGCTAGACCCTTGACTTACTCAATTCCAAGTTCAGTAGAACTTACTTATTCTAGTCTTGATGTATTATATGTACCTAATACCTTTAGGGGTTTTCAGTTAATCACTCAATCTGGTAAAACAATAGCAAGCTTGAATCCAAACCGCTGCACACCAATGTGAGAAGTTGGCCTGGTATATGCTGTCCACTAATTAAAGTGGGCACCTTGTACCAGTCCAACCAACCCTTATTGATGATTAGGTTAAAGACAACCTTTATAGAAAGCTATCCCAGTGGTAGCTGTGGAGAGCAGCCTTCAGGCTAAGTCTCGAAGGAATGTAAAGCCGCTTGTTTTACCAGACCCGAACCTCCTGAATGACCAAATGAAAGGAGAACCACACGAGCGTTATATAACATATATGTATTTATTACTAAACACTCTCTACTAACCTCTTTATGAGATTAGAGCACAAGGCACACAATACTTAATCAATAGAACAACAATAAATAGCACAATACATAGCGGGCTCCAGGGGAAGACCGAACCATATATTAAAAAAATGGTATACCAACAATGACTTAACTAGATACAGTGCCTAGAGCACGTTGTATCTCTGGGACTCCAAGGAACTACCCAAAGGAGTGACACAGGGAGCCCACGGAGGACGGGTACAGTGTGAGAACACAGACGCGAGCTCCGTACAACTCTATGGGAAAGTCGCGGTTGGAAAATTACAGATTAAGGACACTTCGGAGCAGACTTGCAAGCATACCCTTTGGAACATAGAAGGTTCTAAGTCCAGCACCCTTGCGAGTTCCGAGGTACCCGTATTACCTATCCCAGAGGAGTCGGGTGCATAGGGGTCGAGTGGTGTCAGAAACCCTCGTCGTTTTCAATGGCGTGATGTGAAGAAGTGCTGCTGCCGGGAAGATGAAAAGTGTCCGATGGAATCCAAGCCTGGATCCAAGGTGAGAAGAACCTGAAAAGAGAGGGGACAGAGCCTGGGTCACTTCAGGGTGACCAGGGGCTCGGTAGACGAATGCCCACCGATGTCGGGTGCTTCAGGTGAGAAGATAGGATTCTTGACTCTGCAGCCACGGGGACCAGGAGATGTCGACGACAACCAAAGTCGGAGGTGAGCTGTCCCATGAAGGATGTCGAGTGCTGGGGGGAGGTCATTGTCCGGATTGAACACCAACAAGCCTTGTCAACGGCAACCCATGCGGGCAGAGGAAAAAAGTTACTGTGAGGACCAGCAAAGTCCTGGAGACTCTCCAAGCTATGGGGAGTCAGGGCACATCTGGAGCAACCAGGGAAGCCCAAAGGAAATCAAAGTTACTTTCACAGGGACCCACAGGCCAACGGATCAGGGATCGCGAAGGGACCTTGAGCTGAATCACGAAATACCAGCCCATGGAACACTCGTGGAGTGTAGGCCGGAAATCTTTGGTGGAAATACTGCTCGGGGTCAGGACCACACATAGCCCAAAGCACAGCCTCAGGGATTGCCAAAAATCATATGCTGTTGCAAAAGTACACGGTGCCCAGGGGTTCGGGTTGATTGGTCCCCATGAGGGATACTGGTCTCAGGATTGCTGAGAGAGCAGATCAACCTCAGAGATGCTCGGGAACCCACCTCCTGTGTTGCAGAAATCTTTGGAGTCCTAAGGAGCTCGAGAGATGCAAAGCGGTCAGATGCATTAAGGTGTCTGCTGCTGCAGGGGAATAACTCCTTTACTCCAAGGGAGATTCTTCTGTCGTCCAGTGAAGTGTAGACCATCAAAGTACGTGGTTTCTGCTTTCAGAGTTTAGTCCTGGTAAAATATAAAGTTCTGTAGTCAGGGTTCCTACTTTATACCCAAGGAAGGGGTTGGACAAACTCTGGGGATCCACCTATGGGAGGGTCAGGACAGAGGGGTGGCTACACCCATGTCCTTTTTCCAGTTTCGTGCCAGAGCCTGAGCAAATGGCTCCTGCAACTGGATTGCGATGGACTATGAACAGGGACACCAAATGTGCCCCCAGTGCAGACTTTCTGGCACTCTGAGTGCACCCACCCAGCCCCAATACACTAAAGCCTGTCTGGGAGGTGGTCACACCTCCCTGTGACAGGAAACCTATTGTCAGGCCTTCCTCTGCTGGAGCTTGGCTCAGCAGCAGAAGGGCAGACTCTTGTCTTTGGCTGACAGCATCCATTTTGTGATGCCCAGGTCGAGAAAGCTAGTACCCGGTGTACCGGTGTTTCATATAAGTCCCTCTAGAAGGGTGGAGTCATACCTCCCCCACCAGTTACTGGCGGGGAGGTATGATTCCAAGGTGTTTGACACCAAACACAACATGTTTATAAGCAGCCGTTTTAAAGTTAGCATTTACAGCGAGGTTATAATGCACTTACATCTATATGGTTGGCTGCATCACAGACAACCCAGGAAAATAGGTTCCGAAGGCTGCAGAGGGGCTCTGCTCATGCAGGAGCACCCTCTCACATAAAACCCAGCACTCTGCCTTCAGGATTGATAAGGCCTGCCATAGGGGTGACTGATAGGTTTATATGTGCTGTGATTTGGAATAGATATAGGTAACCTATATCTAAGTAAGGGGTGCATGCACTATCTTCCACAGACTGCAGTAGCAGACCTGTGGTGCCGTTTTGAATGGTCTTTCAGGGGTGGCACAATACATGCTGCAGACCCTGGGAGGCCTCTGGGGTACCTATGCCCTGGGTACATGACGTACCATATACTAGGGACTGATAAGGGTACCCCAGTATCCAATCTGGAGTGTACCTAATGTACATGCAATCAATTTAAAGGAGAAAGCAGATAGACTGGGGTCCTGAATAGCAGGATCACAGTCAGTCTGTCTAAGATGATCCTACTCTCCTACACTTCTATTCAATGATAGCATCTGCTCACTGGTCTTTTTTTGCGCTGACGAATCCGTTCAGGCAGGAGCCCTTGTCCTTCGGCAGAAGTCGGGCTCGATAAACCAATCTCTCCTGGCTGGCATGCCGAAATGTTGCTCGGATATGAATTTACCTTAAAGATATTTAATTAAACGCAGCGTCCGGGACAGAATATGTCTGAGGTAAATCTCTCAGTGTACAAAGTTTTGGCTGGTTTGAAACACATCTTGTGAAGTGCAATAAAACGATTTCTGCTTGCTTGAAAAGCATCTCAGTCGTAAATTAACAAGTTTGGCCATCTGATAAGGACAAAGATGGCTCTTGACCTCGGGAAGAACTATTGTGGGCTATCGTGCATGTGTCCAGATGTCCAAAATGGGGAACGCGTGATCACTACGTGTGGTGTGCATGTCCTGTCCTGATTTGCTGAGTGTTTCTATCTACATATGTAATCTAGCTTTGTGGTATTTTTGGGGAATGCAAGCCTTTGGCCAAACGTGTTTTAATTGCCGCTGACATGCTTGTATTGCAACTATCTATCTGTTGGATCGATCAAGGTATTCCCTGGGCATGCATTTGTCTTTGGGTTAAAAGAGACCCCACCTGTGACCTGTTATTCAATAGGCATGGGTGTGGGTTGCAGGGCCTGCCTGACCACGTATCACTGACTCAGGATTGATGGGGAGGTCACCTTGGGTGAATCCGGCAGTAATGGTCCGAGTTCACTGGAACTCCTGAAAAACATATGGCAGTCACTGGTTTCATTTTTATCGACATTCTCAATCGTTTGTGTACAGTTGTCATAGCATACATTGGTATTGTTTTTACCAATATTGTCATATTTGTGTATTACTAGATCATGACCATCGCTTTTACTGGTAACAACACTATTAATCGTATGTGGATTATGGCATACATTGACATTGCTACTGCCGGTATCGTCGTTGTTGTGCAGGCAAGGATTATGACATCTTATTTATGAGCATTGACATTGTCATACGTGCACTGGTTATGGCATACGTTGGCATCGCATTTATATGTATTGCCATTGTCGGGCCCACACATAGCACTCATTGAAATCGTATTTGCCCATTCCAACAAAAACACTTTCAGCAATGGTCACATACTATCCACCTTAGTGTCACTTATTCACCTCCACAAGCAAGAAACTAAAGCTAGTTTTGCTGCTACATCTTGCTTGAATCAACAGCTTTAGGTCTCACTTAGGTCTCACTTTAGCATGTTAGTCTTCATCACTTTGGGGTCATGTGACGAGTCACCGAGCAGTAAAAAAGATTATTGCAGGTATAAATATGACTGCAGCACGACAATGTTAAGGATTGTGCGAACAGGATAAGTGGAGGTAAACTCTAAATATTTGGCATCCCCAATAGCACAGAAGGGTCTAAACTAAAGGGAACATTTACAGAGTAGTGGTATAATTGGGACTATGAAATGGAGGCCCAGAGGACCCATAGAATTCCTTATAAATCCTCTTACGATCCAGGAAGATGATTATGATTAGCCCACTTCACCAGACCGATCTCTGTAGATTGTTTGCCATTATCTGTAAGCCAAGACTATGCGAAGAGAACACTAGATAGAAGATATTGAATTTGGTAGCTGATAGACAGCCAGTAAACACACAAAATATCGAATTTGAAATATCGACTGGCCAGAATATCGAATTAAAAATATAGAGAGGCCAGAATATCGAATTACCAAAATATAGTTGGATAGAATATCAAAATTGAGGTTTAAAATATCGATTTCCATAATATCGAATTTAAAGTATCATTTTCCATAATATCGATTTTTTTTTACTGTTATGTATGCTAGTATATGTGTTAAAATTATATATCAATTTTGTAATGTATGTTTAATTTTTTTAAAGTAATGAATATGATGTTATTTAATGTTTGCGTAATTTAATTCCATAGCGGGTTGTGGGTTTATAGGGGAATAGGGTGGGAAGTAATTTAATTGTAATTAAGTAAATATTAATTTTAATTTATTTGTATTGATAATTAATTTATTGCTAATTAATTATTAATTGGTAATTCATTTTTATTAATTGATAATTATGTTAATTGTATTAATTTATTATTTGGAGTGGGTTATAGGGGAATAGGGTGTGAAGTCATTTAATTGTAATTAAGTAATTATTGAAATTATTTGTGTATTGATAAATAATTTATTGTTAATTAATTATTAATTGGTAAATATTTTATTACTTATTACATTTTTTTGATTGAAAATTAATTAGTTGTTAAATAATTATTAATAGGTAATTAATGTTTAATAAAAAAAATATTTATTGGTATTTATAATTAATTATTAAATATTTTGTAATTGGAGGAGGAGCCTAGCGCGCAACCAAGATGGCCGCGTAGGTGCGAGGCTCCCGAGGACCTCCGCGACCTCCTGCATAAATCCTGACAGAATCCTGTCCCAGATGAGGGGACTGTATTTGTGAGCCCGTGCAGAGGTGACGCCCGTTTTCCGTTTTCAAATCGGACCTCGGACACCGGCAGGAGCATCGATCGAGGTTTGCGGCCTTCTCCGCGCCGGCCCCCCGTACTGGAGTTGTGGGGCGATCCGGTCACAAAGTGAACAACAGCGGCGGGCAAGGCTGGGTGGCTCGCGTGCCCCGCGCTTTCACTTTCGCTTTTGCGCCCTCCTTGCTGCCAGGCGAGGTTGGGTCGCGGGGCGGTGTGCGGTGCTGTGGCCTCGCTGGGCTGCCCTGCCGGCCCGCCGGCTGCGATTCGTCCTGAGGAGCGGTGGTTGCCCCCCCCCCGGAGCCCTTGAACGGGATTGTCTGCCCCCTTTCTGAGGAGATTGGCTCGATTTGGGGATTGCGACCATGGCCACAAAACAAGATGGCGACCGGGCCAAGGTGAAGTCGACCCGTCGTGGCACGGCCCAACAATCCAATAACATGGACCGCTACACCCTCCAGAAGGGATCTCCAGAGGTGCTGCGTAGGTCCCCCACGTGCCCGACTGATGCTCCTGTTCCGCCCACGGACCTGACCCTCCGGGACGTCATGGGCGCTATCGCCGAGATGAAGGCCTCGGTGGACCAGCGCTTTGACACTCTGGCGCAGAAGATCGACTCGGTCCTCGTGGACGTGGGCCTCGTGAGAGCCGATCTGTCTAAAACAAATGACCGGGTCGATTCTTTGGCCCACTCTACCTCGGGCCTCACAACTGACGTGGCGGCCCTCCAACAAGAGGTGCGCAGGCTTGGCCAGGCGAGCGCCCTGATGAATCGTCGACTGGAGGATTCCGAGGGTCGGGCCCGGAGAAACAACGTCCGCATTATCGGGGTACCGGAGGGACGAGAGGCGGAGGCAGCGGATCTGTTCGTGGAGGACCTGGTCCTCACCCACCTACAGCCTCGGGGGCTGAGCAAATTTTTCGCAGTGGAACGGGCCCATAGGGTCCCCGGGGGTAGGCCTAAGATCGGCGCCCCTCCGAGGCCTCTCATCGCCCGGATCTTCAATTTTAGGGACAGAGATGCTATCCTGCAGACTTCTAGGCTCCAAGGGCCAGTCAGACTTGATAACATGGATATTAATTTCTATCCTGACTTCACCCCGGCGGTCCAAAAGCAGAGACTAAGCTTTCTGGGTGTCAAACGTCGCCTACGAGACCTGAATCTCAAATATTCGATGCTTTTTCCAGCTAAGCTGAGGGTGGAGGTAGATGGCCGTACGCACTTTTTTGATCGTCCGGAGGCGGCCGGGGACTGGCTGGACACTTTGCCCGGAGATCGGGGCCGGGGGGGCGGGGGGGGAGCGGTTGGTGGGGAGGGCCCGCCGGATCAGGTCTAAGGGACTAATGGTAGGCCTTGCTCCGGGCTATGTTATTGTCACCATTGACTGTTAGGGTAAGTTCCCCTCCTGTGGAGGTCGTGCGGGGTCTCTTGGGGGATCTCCCTCCTCCTCTGGGGGACTAGTTAGTTTTCTTTCTATGGGGCGACAGGCACACTGCACTTTGGGGGGGCTGTTTGGGCTCATGCAGGGGTGCAGGGTGGGGGGAGTTCTGTTGGGATGGGTGGGTTGGGGTGGGGTGTGGTTCGTTTCTACCGCAAGGCAAACCCTTTATTGTACTGGTGTTTTTGAGTTGCTCTCGGGGGGACAAATGATGGTTTCTGTAAGTGATGGGGGGTAGGGACCTGACTTTGTTGTCCTGGAATGTTAACGGGCTGGGGGATAGGATTAAGCGGGGTGTGGTCCTGCAGTATCTGAAACGGATTTCGCCTGATGTGGTCTTTCTGCAGGAGACACACCTTATTGGTAACTCCTTTTGTGCCATGAATCGACGTGGTTATCGTTTGGTGGCCCACTCGGGCTTTACGTCAGGCTCACGAGGGGTGGGCATTATGGTCAAGACCTCGCTCCCACTAGAAATAGACGAGGTGCGCCATGATGAGAGGGGACGCTACACTGTTTTGGTGGGGAGAATGGAGGGCAAAATGGTCGTCTTTGTCTCCGTGTACGTCCCACCGGGGTTACAGTCCACCACCTTTGCGGACCTGGGACGCCTCCTCCTTGACCTTCCGGGGGGGCTTCTGGTGGTTGGGGGGGATTTCAACGCGGTGGTTTCTGGGACTATGGATCGCTATCCCCCTAGGGACCTCCCTCGGGCACAGGCGTGGCTGTCGGGCCTTTTGGACACTCTGGGCTTGGTAGACTGCTGGCGTTTAAAGCATCCCACTCAGCTGCAGTACACCTTCCATTCGGGTGCCCATGGTAGCCTTTCGCGGCTTGATCATATCCTTGTCCCTGCGGCCTATGCCGGGAGGGTGGGGGAGGTGCGCCATTTGGCGAGGGGCATTTCAGATCACTCCCCGCTCCTGTTGCACTTTGATGTTTTCCCGAGGGGGGAGGGCAGGGTCGCTCCAATCAACGCTTGGTACCTGCGCGACCCCACTATTCGCGCTGACTTGATTAAATCCTTACAACGGTATTTCGAGGAGAATGTGGGGTCAGTCCTGTCGGCTATCTCCCTGTGGGAGGCTTTCAAAACAGTGCTGAGAGGGGAGGCCCTCTCTTTTATTTCCCATGCCCGGAGGCGCGCACAGGAGGAGGTGACCCGGGTGGAGGCCGAAATTACTGAATTGGAGGGTGATTTGGGGAGTGGGGTGACTGACGCTGCGCTCCATGTTCTGCACCTTAAGCAGGCGGCCTATAGGGCCCTCGTCACGGAGGCGGCCAGGGGCCTCAGCAGAGAGCAACAGGGGCGATTGTATGATGTCGGTGATAAGGCGGGTAAGTTGATTGCGTGGTTGGATAAGAAGGAGAGAGCGAGTCGTGTGGTCCCGCTGATTGAGAGGACGGATGGCGTGCGTGTCACTGAGCCGGAAGGCATTGTCTCTTGCTTCGCGGATTATTTCCGCGAGGTATATTCCCCGGTTTCTCCCTGCTCGGAGGAGGATTCCCATGCCCTGCTGCGTGATATCGCGCTCCCCTCCCTTTCTGTGGAGGACAGGGAGTTGCTGGATGCCGCCCCCACCTCGGACGAAGTCGCCCTCGCCATCCGCTCGGTCGCTTCTGGCAAGGCCATGGGCCCGAACGGCATCCCTATCGAGTTATACAAGCTGCGACCGGATGTACTGGCACCCCACCTCCGCGCAATGTTCCTTGCAGCCCACTCGCGGGGCTCCCTCCCGCCGGACCAGCGTCTGGCTACCATCGTGGTCATCCATAAGGAGGGGAGACCTCGAGATCGGGTCACATCCTATCGGCCTATCTCGCTCTTGAATGCGGAACCTAAAATCCTCGCCAAGGTGCTCGCCAACCGGCTGGTCGGCGTGGTGGGCGACCTGGTCCACCAAGACCAGTCCGGCTTTATCCCCCACCGCAATACGGCTCTTAATCTGCGACGCCTGCACGGCGTGCTAGCGCGTGTTCCGTTTGTGAGGGAGCCGGCCATCTTGGCGTCTTTGGACGCCACCATGGCGTTCGACACACTCGAGTGGCCGTACATCTGGGCGATGCTGGCGAAGTTTGGCTTTGGGCCGGGTTTCATCAGCTGGGTCAAATTGTTGTACTCGGACCCACTTGCGCAGGTGGTGGTGAATGGTCGAGTCTCGGCCCCGTTCGGGCTGGGACGGGGCACGCGACAGGGTTGCCCCCTGTCGCCGCTCCTGTTCGCACTGGCCTTGGAACCCCTGGCGGAGTGGCTGCGGTGGCACCCTTCTATCCGAGGTCTCCGTTGGACCCCTGAGTATGAGGACCGTGTGTCTCTCTATGCAGACGACATCCTTTTGTACTTAGCCTCCCCGCGCAAGTCACTGATCGTCCTGGTCGATGTTCTGCACTCTTTTGGCCGCAATTCAGGCCTCGTCATCAACTGGGCCAAATCCTGTGTCTATGTGCTTTCCGGGGAGGCTCCGGTCCTCCCGCGGGGCTGTCCGATCCAGATTGCCTCGGAGGGATTTCGATACTTGGGTGTCTACATTACGCTGGACCCGGTGGCCCGCTACGAGCGAAATTTGCTTCCACCCCTCCAGCGCTTGAAGGAGGATGTCGCGCGCTGGAGGCGCTTGCCACTTTCGCCGCTCGGCCGGGCGGCGTTGTTCAAGATGATGTCACTGCCGCGCTTCCTATACGCTCTCCAGAACACTATGGACTTGGTCCCAGCGCGCTACTTCCGTGAAGTGGAAGGTTTACAGCGCCGCCTGTTCTGGGATGGGAGGCCGCGTATAGCCTTGGCGAAGTTGACGCTCCCGTGGTACGACGGAGGGATTGCCCTCCCGGATATTAAACGGTATTACTGGGCCTCCCAGTTAGCTGCAATTAATCAGGGCCTCTATGGGCCCGCCCTCAACCCGGCATTTGAGATGGACAAGATGCTCCTGCCCGGTGGCGACTACAATCGAGCGCTCTACGCTAGTGTGCCTGATTCCCGCTTGACGGGACCCACGCGTGTCATGGTGCGAGTATGGCACGCGGCTAATGCAGCTATGGGCTGGAAGGACCGTTTAACCCGGGCGTCACCGCTGTATGCGTCTGAGAGGTTGGGCTCTCTGTGGACCTCGAAGGGCTTTGAGCAGTGGGACACTATAGGCATCAGTACAGTGGGGGATCTCTGGACGAGGGGAGGATTTAAAACATTCGAGACGTTGCAGGCGGAGTTTCAGCTGCGGGGCAGTGAATACTTTCGGTACCTGCAGGTCCGTCACGCGCTGGGCTCCGTCTTCCCAGACGTGGCCTCCATCCCGGAGTCCTCCCCCCTGGAGGATCGAGTGCTAGATGGCCATGTTCCGGACAGCACAATCTCCCTCATTTACAAGAAATTGATAAATGATCGCTCGGGCTTACTGACTGGCCTCCGCGAGGCCTGGGTTGCCGATGGGCTGGAGTTGGACGACGAGGACTGGATTTCCGCGGTGGCCTCTCCGAAGGAGGTGGCCATCCCGGCTCGCCTTCGTTTCGTCCAGCTTAAGATACTCCACCGGGTGTACATGACGGGGCCACGGCTTCTGCGTATGGGCTATGCCGAGGACGGATTGTGTAAGCGTGGGTGTGGTGCTTCAGCGACCTTTTTGCACATTTTGTGGGAATGCCCGAGGGTGGAGCGATTCTGGCGTGGTGTGCATGAGGTCCTGCGAGCGGTTACGCATGTCGCGCTGTTGCCTGAAGCGAGGAGATGTTTGCTGAATGTGTGGGAACCGACCGATTACTCGGTTCCGCAGACGCGATGGGTGACTCTGGGCTATATGGTGGCTAAACGGGACGTTGCACAGCTGTGGGGATCCCAGAGGTCCCCGGCGGTGTCGGCCTGGAAAGAACACATGGATTGGTGCATGTTCCGAGAAAAGGTGGTGTATGTGGCGCGGGGTAAGCCTGGGGCATGGGTGAAGATATGGGGCCCCTGGAACGCCTACCGCGGGGATATCTGCGAGCCGCCGTTGTTGCCTCCCGCTTCACCAGCGCCATCCCCCTAGTTCACTCCCTCCCTCAGTTCCGAGCACGGTATTCTCCCGGTCCCGGACCTGTTTCCCTTCCCCTCTCAGGGGTTTCCAGTGGATGGTTTGGGGTTCCCCATTTGAGGAGCACGTGCTGCCACTTTCGATCGTGGGTTGCCTTGCGGGTGTGTGTTCATTTATGTTGTTGTGTTGTATAAAATGAAACCGTATTGCGGGCTCAGAGCCATAAGGCCCGCGTTGTGGACACCTCCTGCCTTAGTGTCTATGTATAGCTAAGTGCCTCATTGTATGTATGTCATTTGTTATCGTCACTTTAGCGGCCGGCCGGAAGGTTGTAGGCCCATACCTGTATATATTTGTGATTGCAATAAACGGTTTCAAAAAAAAAAAATAAATAAATAAATATTTTGTAATTGGTAATTAATTTTAATTAATTTTTTATTGGTATTGATAATTAATTCATTCTTATTTAAATATTAAATCATTACTTATCCTACTGTTGCACTCTCTGGAGTGGGAATAGTAATTTTGTACCCCTACGCTATCCAACGCTTTCCCTACTGTTGCACTCACTGGAGTGGGAATAGTAATTTTTACCCTCCCGCTATCCAACGCTTTCCCTACTGTTGCACTCACTGGAGTGGGAATAGTAATTTTTACCCCTACGCTATCCAACGCTTTCCCTACTGTTGCACTCATTGGAGTGGGAATAGTAATTTTTACCCTTACGCTATCCAACGCTTTCCCTACTGTTGCACTCACTGGAGTGGGAATAGTTATTTTTACCCCTCCGCAATCCAACACTTTCCCTACTGTTGCACTCTCTGGAGTGGGAATAGTAATTTTCACCCCTACGCTGTCCCACACTTTCCCTACCGTTGCACTCACTGGAGTGGGAATAGTAATTATTACCCCAATGCTATCCAACGTTTTCCCTACTGTTGCACTCTCTCGAGTGGGAATAGTACATTTTTACCCTCCCGCTATCCAACGTTTTACCTACTTTTGCACTCTCTGGAGTGGGAATAGTAATTTTTACCCCTACGCTATCCAACGCTTTCCCTACTGTTGCACTCACTGGAGTGGGAATAGAAATTTTTACCCCTACGCTAGCCAACGCTTTCCCTACTGTTGCACTCACTGGAGTGAGAATAGTAATTTTTACCCTCCCACTATCCAACAAATTCTTTACTTTTGCAATTGTTGGAGTGTGAATACTAATTGTATTCCCTTAGCTATGTAATGTTTTTAATTTTGTTATATTTAATGTAGTGTAAATTATTAATTAACATAAAAAGTGTGCGCCCGATTCACAGAACTAACTTAAGACAAAATCCTAAACTTACTACCATTTTGGTATTCACAGAAGGCACTTACTCATTTTGGTATTCACAGAAAGCACTTACTCATTTCGGTATTCACAGAAGTTAGGAGTCCTAACTTTAGGACTCCTAAATGCCTTCTGTGAATACCGAAAGTCTTAAAATTAAGATTTTTCTCAGTTTAGGAGTAGTAAAGTTAGGACTCCTAACTTCAGGACTCCTAAACTGAGAAAAATCCTAACTTTAAGACTTTCGGTATTCACAGAAGGCATTTAGGAGTCCTAAAGTTAAGACTCCTAACTTCTGTAAATACCGAAATGAGTAAGTGCCTTCTGTGAATACCAAAATGAGTAAGTGCCTTCTGTGAACACCAAAACGGTAGTGAGTTTAGGATTTTGTCTTAAGTTAGTTCTGTGAATCGGGCCCACTGTTCTTGTCTCTAAAGAACCAGAAAAAGGAGAGGACCCTGCGAGTAAATGTGGCTAAGGGTAAAAGGGCCAAATCACCTACAGGAAAAAATGATCACCCATCATTCAGGCCTCAAACATTTCAAATCATCTCAAGCAAGTTCCAAAATTACAGTTCAACAACCTCCCTCGCTGTCTGCCACCACATGAATATAACATTTCATAGCTTTCGTGAAGTAAAGTTTTAATTCTATTAAGGGCGCACAGGTAAGGATTATGCTTATCTCTTCCGTTTGTTTCTGCTCAGCAGCCTTAAACAACATATTTGTATTAAAAAGACTACATATTTCATGAGTGAGTCAAATGCCTTAAATGTGGAGTTCAAAGACCAGTCAGTTGCTCTGAGGATGTATTTGAGTTGGCTCCCTAGGGAAAAGGCTTTTGAGGCCAGGGCTCCCCTGCTGGAGTGTGCTCAAAAGGCAGAAGTATCAATGCCTGCTTCATGCAGTGCCCATCTCACCCAATGGGCGATAGTTGTTGCCGATACTGGCTTGAAAGGCTTCTTGAGGGAAACGCAATGTTGAGAAACACTGGGGGGGGGGGTCAATATTCCTCAGTCATGGATGCCTTCGCTCTGAGGCACACCACACACAATTTTGGATGACCCGGGAAAGCCGAGTAGTGAACCACCCTGGTGTTTGAGTTGGTGCGTTGTGCGATCATGAAAGACACCTCCTCCGGAGTGAACATACATGCTGTGACTGTTAGGGTTCGAACAACTGAAACCCATTTGCACGATAAAAGACACATTAGAATACCTAACTTACTTGTTAACGCCTTACGGGAAAGGTATGCATTATCCAGCCATGTCTGAAGGAATTGTGAAAATACATTAATGTCTCATAGGAAAGAATACTTTGGTTGAGGAGGAAAGGACAAACTAATACCTCATAGGAGTCTACAGATTAACAGGTGTTCTCCAACCCGTACCCTCATGTATGGGGACATGACCTGCCAAGATCGCTGATCTGCTCTCATTAATAGTGCGGTAAGCCAAGCCACCATCTACCAATTTCGACAACTAGTTGACCCACTGGAGCCAAACACGTTACACACGTGACCACTTTCTCCATACAGACCTATATTTTTTGACTGTAGAGTACACTCAGGCTCTTCTTATAAGGGAGGAAGCACTTGCCAAAGGGGCCCGGGATTTCCCAATGTCCCCTGTAATTCTCCAAGCCATGAGCCAAAGAGTCCATTCCCACACAAGTTGGTGCAAGTTGACATGAGAGTCCGTCAGAAGATAAGGAGTCAGGGGAAGTTGGATTGGAAAATCCATAGAAAGTTCCAGAATAACTGGATGCCAGACTTGTGATTTCCAAAGCGGCGTAACCAAGATCACTTCCTCCTTCTGGTGCCGGATCAACGCTGTGGGTTAGGCTATCATGGAGAACAGGGGAACTGCCTGCCCCTGAAATTGGCTCCAATCCTGCGGTAAGGCATCTGTCGTGCCCGCTAGGGGATCCCTGCGCCAACTGAATAAACAAGGAAGCTGGTAATTGAGGTGGGATGCAAAATTATCCATGTGACATGGACCCCACGGAAGCAAGAGGTCCTGAAACAGAGAGGGGTCTAACATCTAGGGGCTGAAGTCCTCTAGGTACCTGGAATGCCAACCATCTGATTTAGCTTCCCCTACAGATTAACAACTTGTGAACCAGGCAGTAGTTCCAGAAATCCCTGGCCAAATCTGCCAGATCCTTGGACGTTGTTCCCCCTAATTGGTTGATATATCTCACCACGGAGATGTTGTCCATCTTCAGCAAGATGGCACAAAAAACGTTGTTAACGCCAGGCTTCGGACCACCAACAATCCGACCAGTAGTTAAGGCAATTGATTTATAGAGACTCTTCGTGCCCTGACCAATGACCGCCTGTGGTAGTTTCCTCACAACAGGCCCCCCAACTCCGACAACTGGCGTCTAATTCAATCACCAGGTCCTGGGTTGATCCAAAGATGGCTCTTCCATTCCAGGCCTGCATGTGCACGAGCCACTAGCGGAGCTCCGTGCGTGCTTCCAGGGAAAGGGAAATCTCTTGTGTATACAACAGACTCCACTGTAAATGGTGTGCCTCCAGGCGTTGAATGGCCCGGTAATGTAATGGATCCTGAAAGATTGCTTGGATCGAAGATGAGAGGAGGCCCACAAACCGAGCCAAATGTCGTAGGAAGAGTTTCTCCCCCACCAAAGTTTAGAACAACTCCCTGCGAATTAAAAGTATTTTCTTTTGGAGTAATTTGAGGCATTGGCCTATAGTGTCCACTTTGAACCCCAGAAAAGTCATTTGTTGTGCCGGTACCAATTGCGACTTCTGATCGTTCAGAATAAAGCTCAGGTCTTCTAGTAGAATGTAAGTTTGAGAGTAAGATCGATTTCTCTTGGTGCATCAAAAGGATGTTGTCGAGTTACACTACAAGTCACACATTCCATGACTGGTCTCAACACCTTGGTGAAGCACCAAGGCGCTGACGACAGTCCGAACAGTAGGCAAGTAAATTCATAGACCTGATTGTCCCACTGGAACGCCACAAACCTCCTGGAGGGAGGGTGTATCGGGACAGTAAGGTAGATGTTCTTTAGATAAAGCCGTACTAACCAGTTGTCGAGTAAGAAGACGTCTCTGAGAAGATGAATGCCTTCCATTTTAAAATGGCGGTATACCACCCATCTATTCAAATCCCGCAAATTTATCACTGGTCTGAACCCTTTGTCCTTTTTCTCGACCAGATATGAATTGCTCAGGAATCCCCTCGGTGAAGGGTTTCTGTAGTAGGGCTTGTGCACCAACTGTGGAGAAGACTAAAGGACAGGGTCGGGAAAATTGGCGTACAGTTACGTGGAATTCTATATGAAACCCTTTCACTGTTCGGAGCACCCATGTGTCCCCTGTAATAGACTCCCACCTGTGGCTTCACAATTGCCTGTAGGGAAAAAGGGTATTCCTTACTGGTGGTTCCACTTGGCACGTTACTGGCTCTGCGAAAGTCTCATTTCTGCAGTGTCCTCTGCCATAGCCTCCTGTTGGGTAGAACCCTCCAAATTTCTCATGATCTTGAAATGCAGAGAACGCTTCGTCTGGAGGTTATGGGGTTTGGAGTTGCATGAGCGAATGGAGGAGCGCCTCACTTCTTCTGCCCCGCCCAAAAAAACATTTGCTGGCTAAAGACCTTTTCAATGGATTGTTTGGCCTTGTCCAGAGAGGAGAACGTGTTAACAAAACTCGACGATTCCTTTATGAATGGCTCACCATAGAGCCCCTCTTTGCCACGGGGCCAGCGTCAGTGGAGGCTAGTTCACCTGGTCTGGGCTCTATTTTAATCAACAAGGAACATCTACATTCTGGTGGCAATGCGCAGTTTGCATACCCTAAGAAACATAAGGCCTTTTGATCCCATCCCGACACACTTGTGGGATCAATCATGTGGCTTGACTCCCTGGCATCTTCCGCCGTGTCTAATATTTTTGTCAGTGGACCCAGAACATCCAAGAAGTAATCTTGTCAGGATTGTAAAGTGCGGTCCAAACCCTTCCTAAGGTCTTTAATAAATTTGGTTATGAAGGTTTCCATTGGTGTGTCAATTTCCGGGGGGCTTGCAACTTTATTCACCAGGGACAGCTGGTGGCATTCTACTTTCAGGCGACCTCAGACATCCTGATCTATGGGTTTCCTGATATGGCTGGCCACAAAGCTTACCACATTTGGCACCGGGATCTAATCCGAAGAGCTGGGATGATAAATATCTTCCGGATTGAGCATGCCTGGAATATCTGGGAAGTCTTGGTCTTGAGGCACCTCCAGTCGGTGTTTCTTGGTGCCACCTTCCGGTCACCAGGGTCTGCTGGGGCATGGTTCATCACCTGAGCCCCCTCTGGGGTTATCAGAGTTGTCCCTGGTATTGTCATCCACCCCCTATTGGAGACAGGACGCGTCCTCGGGGGTTTCAACCAGTTGAGAATCCTCCTGGGCCACAACCCTGTCTAAGCATCTTTTGAGAAAGGCCTGGCGCATCCTTTCAAAGGCATCAGATAAGGTAGCGGTCGGGTTGGCTGCGTTATTTGGTCGGGACTTGCCTTTGCCCTTAGAGGTCCCCAAAGTGTCAGTAGAGGATTCCCTCCAACCTTCCGCAGATTGGGGTACGAAACTGCGACTCACAGTGAGCTCAATTATGCATTGGCTCAGGGGTTCTAGTGCCGAAGAGACTGCCCTCTCCAATGATGCAACAATTGCATCAACTAATTCCTCATGAATGAGGAGTAAAGAATGTTCCTCCTCCACGGACTCCCAATATGCGCCAAATTCACCTGCCATAATGCTCAGGTGAAATTAAAGGTCAACATATTATAGGGGAACTAAGACAAGCTTAGCAATGTAAAGAGGAGATATATATTGAGCCCAAGGAAAACCAGTTGGATGAGCCAATGCTTGTTGGCTACCTATGCCTTCAGATAAACTGGCTGGGTACTGCTAGGAGGCTCTGCAGATGAACAGCTAATTTGGAGCAGTTGTAACATGGGAAAGCACTGAGGCGATTCCTCGCTGCCTCTGACGCGCTCAGACACTGACTGTACCTTCCAGAGCGGAAAGGGAAACAGTCTGACGTGCCTGACACATGCAGAGGAATTGCAGGAATGCAAAGGGAGGGGCACCTCCTACTTAGCAGAAGCACACCCACATCCCCCCCATTGGGGCGTAATGCACACAGCGAGTCTCCTGCTGCGAAACAAATTGTCTACAATACACAAGTGAGGAGAGCCTCTCCACACAAAAGCCCGCCCCAGAGTCTCTCTCACCAGGAGTATCAAGGGTAGAGAGCCTTGCCAAACAAGGCCCGCCCGAGTCTTCCTTGCAAGAAGTAGCTGGTGTCAAGCAGCGCAAGGGGAATTCAGCTTCCCTGCTACCGGTGTGTGTGGGCACATGAGCAATTAACCCTCTCTAAGGCAAGGCCATCTGTGCCAGGAACCCTGGATCTCCGGCCTTCCATCGCTACGACACTACCGCTCTCCTTGCGCTCAACCCCGGAAGACTCAGACACTGCCAAAAGGCTTCACCAAACACGACCCATGGTCAGTTCTCCTGCCTCCACTGCCGCCAGACCATCATGCCACCCCGGCCTCCAACACCATCGATGCCGGCCCCGACAACACCCTAAGATGCATCCTCCTCAACGTGCGCTCCGTACACAAACACGCCATGGAAATCTGGAACCTACTTGACTCTCTCTCGCCCGACATCGCCTTTTTCATGGAGACCTGGACCAATGCCTCTTCCCCCCTCGACATCAACACTGCCATCCCAGACGGATACAGATCCAAAGGAAGGACTGCTCCAACCACCCAGGAGGGGGCCTCGCCATCGCCCACTAAAGCACCCTCCACTTCACCACCTCCAGCGAAACCTTACCCTCCGCCGAACACCTGCACTTCCAGATCCAGACCAGCCCCAATGCCATACTCCGAGGAACGCTCATCTACAGACCCCCGGCCCCCAATCACCCTTTGCCACCATCATCATCGACCTCATCGCACACCACGCCATCGCCTCTATGAACTACATACTCACTGGAGACCTGAACTTACACCTGGACGACCCCAAAGATCCCAACTCTACCATCTTTCGCGACCCACAGAGGAGTACACACCCTCGGCTGCAGGAAACAGCATTCAGTCCAGCCACACACTGCAACCGCCATGGACCGACCACCACTGCATACACTTCATCGTCGACAAACCCAAGGCACCCAAACCAGCCCCTCGCCCACCACGAAGGAACTGGAGCAAGGTTACCGACGAGGAACTTAACTCCACCCTCACCCAGAACCACCACACACAGGCATCCAACACAAACATCACAGCCAAAGGATTCCACACTTGGATCTACAACTGTGCAGATGAGCTCACCCCACTACGCAACCCGACAAACAACGCCCCAGGAAAACCACCTGGTTCACCACCAACCTCCAAGAAGCCAGGTGCACCTGCAGACGCCTGGAGAAGAACTGGAGAAACACAAAGACAAGCGAAAATTACTCGACCTACAAGGACGCCATGACAGACTACCACAACCAAATCAGAACCACCAAGAGGAACTTCATCCACAACAAAATCCTCGCCAAGGAACTCTTCAGTGTCATGCACGAATTCACCACCCCACGCAGCGAAGCCACAGACATTACGCCGTCCCAAGACCTCTGCGACAAGCTTGGAACCTACTTCCACCCTAAAATCAAAAACCTCTATGACAACTTCGCCTACCATCCACCAGACACCACTGCTGCCCCCCCTCCCCCCAGAGACACCAGCCAGCCAACCATCTCCAACTGGACATCAATTACGACCGAAGACACTGCCTCGACCATGAGAGGCATTCACTCGGGGGCCCCCACCGACCCCTGCCCCCCACATCTATCACAGAGCCACGGCCATCATCGCACCCGAACTACAACGCACCATAAACACCACCTTCAAACCAGGCACCTTACCAGATGACTGGAAGCGCACTGAAGTCAGGCCCCTGCTCAAAAAGCCCACAGCTGACCCCACCAACCTCAAGAACTACTGGCCCATCTTGCTCCTTCCCTTCGTAGCCAAAGTTGCAGAGAAAACAATCAACAAGGAACTGACTCGATTCATCGAAGAGAACGCCGTCCTCAACCCATCCCAATCCGGTTTCCGAAGTAACCACAGCACCGAGACCGCCCTACTCGCCCCAACAGATGACATCCGCACCCTCCTAGACCAAGGCCACTCTGCAGCCCTCATCCTACTCAACATATCAGCAGCCTTCGACACCGTCTCCCACCGAACACTAGTCACCAGAGTACACGACGCCGGCATAAAAGGAACAGCCCTGGACTGGATCCGATCATTCCTCACCGGAAGAAGCCAAGGGATCCGAATACCACCCTTCCTCTCCGATCCCATGAAAATCACCTGTGGAGTCCCAAAGGGGTCATCACTGAGCCCGACCCTCTTCAACATCTACATGGCCCCCCTTGCAGCCATCTTCTGACAACACGGCCTCAACATCATATTCTATGCCAATGACACCCAGCTGATCCTCTCCCTCACCAAAGATCCTACAACCAACAAACTCAACTTCCAGAAAGGAATGCATAACGTTGGAGCCTGGATGACCAACAGCTGCCTGAAGCTCAATGCAGAGAAAACAGAAGTCCTCGTCCTCAGAACCACCCCTTCAGAATGGTACAGCACCTGGTGGCCGACTGCCCTCAGAAGCCCACCTGCCACCGCAGACCACACCAAAAACCTCAGCATCTTACTCGACTCATCACTCACCATGAACCGGCAGGTCAACACTGTCACCTCCAGCTGCTTTAACACCCTCCGCAACCTCAGCAAGACCTTCAAATGGATCCCCCCTGAGTCAAGGAAGACATTCACCCACGCACTCATCACCAGCAGAGTAGACTATGGAAACGCACTCTATGCCGGCATCAACAAGTCCGCAGTCACTGTACGCCGTGGTGTCTCCAGGAGACTCAGGATCTGGTGCCATTTTGAAGTCACTGAGGTGGGCGATTCTGCTGGTGCACTACTGGGAACAGGGCTGCTTTGCATGAGGATGACACCCTCTTTTTCCTCGTCATCATTACCTCCCACCATGATTGCACTTGAAGCTCATTTTCCCCAGCTCTCCTCCTCACCTTTGCCACCACTTTCAGCAATTTTTTAAGGTGCTCCTCCTACTTGATTGTGTGGTGTTTTTTCATATGGGTCGTTTGGCCTCCAGTACCATAATGTGTACCATGCTTACCTGGACGAACATTCGTGTAGCAAATGGTGCATACTGCAATGCACTCCCCCTCCTTGCTAACTGTAAAAAAGTCCCAAACTGGGGAAGAGTACTTTTTTACTGCGCCACTGCCAAAGCCAGAAGAAGAACTGGAGGTAGGTGGGTGTGTCATTGATTGCCTCTTTGCAGAGCATACTTCTACTGAGGTAGTAGTTACTGGTGCAGGTCTCTGCTGGGGCTTTGCAAATATAGGAGCTGGCAATGCTGCATGTGCCACAACCATCGGTGTAGGTTGATTAGCAATGTCAAACTCCTCTGTGTCACCTTCCACAATGATTGTCGTCATCCTCCTCATCATACTACTTTTGCGAAAGGTACAAATAAAATTCAGTGTCACTGCTCATCTGTGTCACCAGGATTGCAGTGGCCGCATCACAGACAGACATGGTCTTGGGCTTAGGTTGGGGTGCTGCTGTTGATGAGGGATTGCTGCTCTCAGCTTGCTCCCCAGAGCCCAGTGCGACAGGCACATGACATGGTGGTCCAAAAAAGGTTTGGGGCGACATGCCACTGGTGGAAAGCTTCTTCTTCTCACTTACTACTTCCTTGGAAGCATCTTTCTTTGGGGCCATCTTAAAGCTCTCTAATGGCAGCTGCACTAAACAGCACAAGTAGAGGGATTGCAGTACTGAAGTGTGACTGCACAGGCCTTCTGTTTGGCAATACTGCAGGTGATGTCTCTTCTCTTGTACACCTAAAAGCAAACAAGCAAGAAAAACATTAAGGAGCATATTTACAAGGAGTTAACACCGCCAGAACGTCACTTTTCTCGACGTTCTGGTAGAGTTAAGTCCTTTGCCTTATTTACAAGGCCGCATTAAGCCAATTAACGTGGCTTCACGCTGCCTTGTAAATAATGCCTCTATTCACGAAGCACTTAATGTTACAAGGTATGGGGCAGTGCCAAAAATATCACCAGGGAATACCTAATCTCAAGCAGGCAATACGTGGCGAAATGTTTAATTTCTTCTCCTATTTTGCTCTTTCCATGTGTGCTGGATTCTGCAGCACACATAGAAACAGCAAATCGCCTGTAAAGATTGTTTATGTGCAGGAAGGTGTCCCTTCCTACACATAAACAATCGCCCCTTCAGCTCAAGCACCCTTGTAACATGGCATAAGGGTGCCTGTGCTGGTGCTAGGCAGCTTTTTTAGCACCATTGCTAGTGGAAAAGCAGGGGAGCACCGCATTCTTATAAATACGGCGCATCCCTGCATTTTGAAACTGATGGAGCACGGCATTACAAATTTTGGCGTAACACCTCACTCCGGCAGTTTCTAGTAAATACGCCCCTTAGTGTGAAACGTGCCATTGTTTACAGATTGAATTAGTACAGACAAGGCAATGTTAGTGTGGTTGTTTTGTTTGGTAAGAATACCCACTGCAAAGTCAAACCCTACCACCATACCATAACATTTAATTCCCCATCAGAATAACACTCAATATACAGAATTATAGAGCTCTTTCCTTTATGTCCATATATTCCAAAGGAGACACCTGTGGCAGTAAGGGAACTGCATGAGTAAATGGAATAGTAATCTTTAAAAAAATTGAGGTTAGTGTGCTTCTATGGCAGTCAGTGTACAGGTGGAACAGGAATAATCATCATTGCACCAATGAATGATGATGATGTATCTAAAGTGCACTGCAGCCAGGTTGTCCTGAAGGGAATAGAATAATATTCCCAAAAAACCTGAATGCTGTTGCGCGGCTGAGCACCTATGGTGGATGGATGATGAACTGACCCAGGCAAAATGAGAAAAATGAACATTTAAATGGGAAAAAAAACATTAAAAAGAATTAAAATAAAAAAATAGAAATTACAAAAATGTAAAATATTTTTAATAAATAAGTGACATTAGAAAAATTAAATAAACAATAAAAAAGTTTAAAAACATTAGGAATTTAAAATAAAAATTACAATTAAAAAAAAAATCAACAATTGCCGATGTTTGTATGGGAGGATAGAAAAAACCTGCTGGGGTGCAAAATGATTTTTTTTTTAAATGCATGTAATATTGTATAAGCACTGCTCATAAAAATCATATCATAATATACATGCTACAATGATCGTCAAGCACATTATTAAACTGATATCTCATCCATCCATGCAAGCCTATGACAAAATCACAGTGGCTGGCTACACAAAATGGTCAACAACAACAACAAGGAAGGAGGCATGGCCACAACTAAGAAGACATGCAGGCCTATGGCAAAAGCACACAGACTGGTTTTACTAAATGGCCGCCAGCCACATGGTCAAACAATAACAACCAGCAAGGAGGTATGGCCACAACCAAGAACACATGCAATCTATGGCAAAAGCACACTGGCTGGCTACACAAAATGGCCACCTGCCACATGGTCAAACAACAAGCATGAGGCATGGAAAACAAAGAAGACATGCAGGTCTATGGACACTGACTTTGCAAAAAAAATGCCCCCTGGCCACATGGCATGGGGAACAAAGACAAATGGTGGCCTGTGGCACACACACTTACACACTTGCCAGAGAAAGAAGGCATGGTAACACAGGAGAAAACAGCATTAATTCAGCAATGCCAAAAATTAAAATTAACTGTGCTAAAAAATGTTTACAACACACATCCTCCAAAGACATCAAATATATTACCCCACCTATATACTGTTTGCAGAAACAAATGTGAAATACCCCCCAAAAACACATTTTATAACTACTCGAATGTCATCCAGGGCCTAAATGATGTTTCGATTCAACAAACACCACAGAAACAGTTGTTTCATGCACCCATGACTAGTACTGGGCCTACTGGCTGGTAAGCCCATTGGCAGACTATGCCACATAGTGAATTAAATGAATATTGCACATTTATTAAAAACATGGGTAAAAGGTACTCAACTGTGCAACATTTTTCCTTTACAAAAGAAGAAAAATTACATGCATAAAAAATAACTAGGCCCCTACTGAAACTGCAGACCACCCACCACTATAAATTAAAAAATCAAATAAAAGTACAAATAAATCCTGGTGCATGCCGCTAATCAAACAAACAGCACCCTTATAAAACAGTTTTTGAACTTGCATGTGAATTCACAAATACAAAGTACGTATATCCAATGGTATATATGCAGCAGACAAGGAGAGTGATCCCTCCAACTCCAAACCCAAATGAAAAGTACCAGGAGATGGACAAATCACTGGTAGGAGCCTGCTGGACAGGAACAGAAAGTTGGACTCTATGGGGCACTTCCTTTCAGTTGGAAAACAAAGAAAAATGGCTTCTCGCACAAAAAACCCCTAACTTCAACAGCCTGCTGGAGAAGGAAATTCACTTGTAACGGCTCTATGCTGCTTCTGGAGCTCAAAAGCTGCTTGAGCATTGCGTTCACGATCGGCACTAAATCGGCGCCGTTGTAGTCGGAAGTCATGCAAGCGATCGCGAAGTATCGCGTGAGCTAGCTAGTGCTACGAGATTATCTAGGCACTCGCTCTCGAGCACCATAAAAAATCTTGAGCGCGCAAATTGATAAAAACTCAGCTTCAAGCCCAGGAAGGTGGAATTCAGGAAGTCTGCACTCCTCCGTGGAGTACCTGAATTCGGCTAACTCCATGAGCAAAGCGAGTTTTACGCCCGAGCCTAATATCAAGGTTGACAAACGGTAGGGGAGCAAGTGAAGGCCCAGGTGGAGCAGAGGCAGTGCAGGAGGAGCATAGGAGGGTGGAGCGAGAGAAAGGAAGTGGGAAACAAGTGTGGCAGGCTGGGTACAGCGGATGGCGGGGGTGGAGTAGAGGCAGTGTAAGAGAAAGGTGGTGTAACAGAGAGGAAGTTGGGGTGTTAAGGGACAGCAAGGGCCACATAGGTCACAAAAAGAGGGATAGTTCTTCGGGGACGTAGCAGGTGTGGGTGGAGAGACTCGCACAAGTTGAGGAATTTTGCCTAGGGCTACTGCGGAGAGTAGTTGGTGGCAATGAAGTAGTAGCCCCTAGCACACCCCTAGGATGCTACTTATACTGAGGACCCCCCACAATTTCATTTTTCCTAACCCTCTCCATCCCCTCCAATCACCCTCCAGATTGGGGGGAGTAGTAATAAAAGGGAGTGATTGGGGAGACGCATATTGAAAGAGGTGATAGGAGGCACAGAATGATGGCACATGTGGGGTCTCATTTGGCGGTGCAACCCATATCTTCACAAGGGCATAGTCAAAAGGGAATGTTTAAGGGACAGTTTCGGACTGCTTTTATTGCCCGCCACAAGGGGGCATCGCACAGGCCAACTGTGGTTCTGGTACTCAAAGGGGCAGTAAGCAACATTTGGTGGGATTCATGGAGAGGTGTTAGGACTCCGCATGATATCAGTTCACCCTCTGAGGCATGTATATCAGTCTCTTTGGATAGTTGCATTGAAAGCAGTTGCATGGGATACTAAAGGAAGGGGATACTTTGGAAAGTGTACACCATCATTTAATGTGGTCATTTAATTTGCTTCCTCTCATGCCCCCAAGGAGACACCGATAAAAGGGTGCATGTTTATTCTCTACATAAGTTCATATAGCTGACAAGTGAAAGGTAAACATTGTGAGGTTAGTAATGGAGGTTTTTAAGCTTTAGGGTGTGTTTGAGGGTCAGGTATGAATTTTATGATGTGTTTTGGGAGTCAGAGATGAATTTTAGGGTGTGTTTTGGGGTCATAGGTGAATTTTAGGGTGTGTTTGGGGGTCAGAAATGAATATTAGGGTGTGTTTTGGGGGTCAGTGATGAATTCCATCAAATCTTATTCATCCGGGGAACAACTTGCACTTAGCGTCCAAATTTTTGCCGCTTTAACACAAAAGCTATGGAAAATAATTGTAAAATACATGTAACATGGAATGTTATCGCTAAAGCCAATTTGCGTGTAGATTCTTACCTCATAGTAAAAAAAAGGGCCGCAAACACACAGGAAGTGATGTCAGCATGCATCCTGTGTACTGGAGGAGTACTGTACATTTTCACTTTCTCTTTTGAGCACACTGCTAGGGAATGTGGAGAGTGTTGGAGGTGTTTGGAGTTGTGTGCTGGTGTTTTTGGAAGTAGAGAGTGTTGTTGTGTCCAGTGAACTGTCCCTACTGTCTCTGTGAAGTCTTGTGTACTTGTCCTTAAGTGTTTTTTGCGTCTTGTACAGGTCCGGGCTGGCCGTAGCGGGCACCGGGCAACCCCCCGGTGCGCCGCAGGGGTGGGACCGGTTTTGGGCCCTTGGGGGCCGTTTTTGTTACAGGGCCGTTCTTGCAGCATAGCTGCAAAATTGGCCCTGTAACAAAATCGGCCGAAAACCGGCCCTGGTAAAGAGCTCGGCCGCACCCCCAAGCCCAGGGGGGCCGGCCGAGCACTTTGCCAGGGCCGGTTTTGGCTCCCAGTCCGGCCCTGGTCTTGTACCAAATCTTGTCGGGTGTCTGTCCAAGGGGTAATTTTACATTATTAATAGTTTCTGGTGTATATATTTGGGCTTAATTTTCCTACTTGGGGTTTTAGGTGTGTTCTATGAGATGGTGGGTGTGGGTAGGGAGGGCAGGATGTCAGAGCGGACATTGGGGAGCTTCCTCTGGCTGGTAAAATTCTACCTGCCCTTGAAGGTTGAGAGTGGGGGTAGGATCCTGCAGGGATATTCCTTATTTGTGTAGAAGGTGAGGTGGGAGCAGGTAAGAAGTCAGATACTGAGGATCCTCGGTATGGACAGGACTGTCTGACAATGGAAGCACAGATGGCAAGATTGTGTGGGCAGTGAGGCTGACATGTTGGACCACCTAGGATTCATCATTGGCCTACAAGGTGGTAAGTAGAACCTCATAATTGTGAAATGAACACTTTTGTAACAAATTCTAAAATGCAGTCTGTCACACAATGGGGCATAAGTTCAAGAAAGTGGCGGAGTGAGATGTTAGCCATCACAGCTTAACGCCTCACTTTGTCACGTCAGAAACGCAAGGCTGCACCATATTTACAACGATATGGTGCAGCCTAGCTTTTCCCTCTGCGATGGACTTACATGTCAGAACAAGACCACCACAGTGTTACTAAATACCTGCGTGGTTCTTTTAGAATCCACAGGAGCGAAGATGGCCCTCATGTCTCCCTAAAAGGAATGTCTGTGTGGTCTCTTTATGCACCAACCAGAACAAACGATTCCTTCAAGAGGAGCCAGAAGGTAGCAGAAATGTGGGAAGACCACAGCACAAGCAGGCGAAATAAATCCTGACGTATTTACCCACATGAAATGGCTCTAGAATCACTGTGGATCCGACCTGAGGTGTAGCTGTGCATGAGATTCCCTAATGCAGGGAGAAAGTAATAACAAACAAGCATTTGCAATGCAATAGGTCTCGCATTTATAAGAGTTTGAGCTATTGGCATTGTAAAATTACAATGCCTTTTATTTATGTTTTGGTTTTAAAACAAATAAAAGGCATTGTCATTTACAATGTCAGTAGCATAAACTCGCATAAAAGCAGTGTGTGGAGTGCAGCAGTGTGCCGCGTGCAGCAGTGTGCGGCGTGCAGCAGTGTGAGGCGTGCAGCAGTGTGAGGCGTGCAGCAGTGTGTGGCCTGCAGCAGTGTGAGGCGTGCAGCAGTGTTTTGTGTAGCAGTGTGAGGCATGCAGCACTGTGACATGCGGCGTGCAGCAGTGTGCTGCGTGCAGCAGTGTGCGGCATGCAGCAGTGTGCGGCGTGCAGCAGTGTGAGGCATGCAGCACTGTGGCGTGCAGCGGCATGCAGCAGTGTGCTGCGTGCAGCAGTGTCGTGCAGCATGCAGCAGTGAGTAATGCAGCAGTGTGCAACAGTGTGCCGGTTGCATCAGTGTGTGCCGTGCAGCAGTGCGTGGCGTGCAGCAATGTTTCGTGTAGCAGTGTGTGGCGTGCAGCAGTGTGCGGCGTGCAGCAGTGTGCGGCGTGCAGCAGTGTGCGGCAGTGTGTGGCATGCAGCAATGTGAGGCGTGCAGCAGTGTGTGGCGTGCAGCAGTGTGTGGCGTGCAGCAGCATGCAGCAGTGTGTGGCGTGCAGCAGTGTGAGGCGTGCAGCAGTGTGAGGCGTGCAGCAGTGTGTGGCGTGCAGCAGTGTGTGGCGTGCAGCAGAGACACATGGAGGGTGAGGAGAGACACGTGGAGGGTGAGGAGAGACACGTGGAGGGTGAGGAGAGACACGTGTGGAGGGTGAGGAGAGACACGTGTGGAGGGTGAGGAGAGACACGTGTGGAGGGTGAGGAGAGACACGTGTGGAGGGTGAGGAGAGACACCTGTGGAGCGTGAGGAGGAGACACATGTGGAGGGTGAGGAGGAGACACATGTGGAGGTTGAGTAGGAGACACATGTGGAGGGTGAGGAGGAGGGTGAGGAGACACGTGTGGAGGGTGAGGAGAGACACGTGTGGAGGGTGAGGAGAGACAAGTGTGAAGGGTGAGGAGAGACACGTGTGGAGGGTGAGGAGAGACACGTGTGGAGGGTGAGGAGAGACACGTGTGAAGGGTGAGGAGAGACGTGTGGAGGGTGAGGAGAGAGACGTGTGGAGGGTGAGGAGAGACACGTGTGGAGGGTGAGGAGAGACACCTGTGGAGGGTGAGGAGGAGACACATGTGGAGGGTGAGGCGGAGGGTGAGGAGACACGTGTGGAGGGTGAGGAGAGACACGTGTGGAGGGTGAGGAGAGACACGTGTGGAGGGTGAGGAGAGACGTGTGGAGGGTGAGGAGAGACACGTGTGGAGGGTGAGGAGAGACACGTGTGGAGGGTGAGGAGAGACACGTGTGGAGGGTGAGGAGAGACACGTGTGGAGGGTGAGGAGAGACACGGAGGGTGAGGAGAGACACGGAGGGTGAGGAGAGACACGGAGGGTGAGGAGAGACACGGAGGGTGAGAAGAGACACGGAGGGTGAGGAGAGACACGGAGGGTGAGGAGAGACACGGAGGGTGAGGAGAGACACGGAGGGTGAGGAGACACGTGTGGAGGGTGAGGTGGAGGTCTCGCATTTGCGAGAGTTTGAGCTATTGGCAATGTAAATACCAATGCCTTTTATTTATGCATTTGAAAACCTGCAGGCTGTGCGTAAACAAGCACTTTGTACTTATAGTCCTTGCTTTTGAGAAGCAAAGCTGGCAGTCTCTTTTACTGACAGCCTTGCTTCTCGTAATTAAGAATTATAGGTACAAAGTGCGTGTTTATGCACCACTTGCAGGTTTTCAAAACAAATTAATAAAAGGCATTGTCATTTACAATGCTGATAGCTCCAACTCTCGCAAATGCGAGACCTATTGCATTGCAAATGCTTGTTCATTATCCATGCACCACAAAAATAACACTTAGCACCAAACATTTGTAGTTTGTCCAGGACATTAAGAACACCCATAGCTCGGTGCCTGGAAGAGGGAGAAATAAACAGGAGGGGGAGGGAGAGGGAGATGTAGAAAGAAAGAAAATCAGGGACAGAAATTAGGAATTCCAGATAAGGACAGAGAGAGAGATAATGAGAGACAGGCAGAGCAGGACAAAAGTCAAAGATAGGGAGAAAATAGAAAGTCAGAGACAAGGATACACAAAGATACAGAGAGAGGGAAAAATAAGACAGACCGGAAGTGGCAGAGAAAGGCAGGCGGAGAGACAAGGAGAGAGCGTCAGAATGACAGATGGCTAGAGAAAGACGAGGAGAGAAAGGGAGACCAGAGAGGCATAGAAAGAGGGAAAGCAAAAGAAAGACAGAGACTAAGAAAGACAGAGGCAGGACGGGAGAAAAAATTGAGAAAGAGACAGGGAGAGACATACTAGGAGCCAACAAGAGAGCACACACAAAGCAAGCAGGCGGCCAAGGGAGGGGGATGGGAGGGGAGCAGAACAAGCCTTTATGTATACACAGATATCAACGCTGCCGCCCACGAGCTCGCTGAAAGCAAGAAATCGGGATAAAATAGAACAGTGCAAAATGTTTTACCTAGAGGAGGCAACCCCTTGTTTAGCAAATGAGAACTTCCCATTGAGGTGTATGTCCAGACTCCCTACAGTTAAGAACTTGAGGGAAATGTTTAAAAAATCCTAATCATATGGCGCCCACTTCAGTTTTTCCCTGAAGTAACACACGAGCGCACACGCACCAAAGCCCCTGCGCTGCTGTCTCTGAAAGTGGGAGAGGTTTAGGCAGGCGGGGCTTGGCTCCGGCCGGATTGATCTTCTGTTTAGCAGGCTACAAAAAGAGCACTAAAAGATGAGGAGGGAGGTGTAAAAAGAAAAATGAAAACAATTCTCCATCCGCTTGATCTGCAAAATGGGGACCGTGCAGTTGTTCTGCTGGGTGTGGTCAGATGCGCAACACCAGCTTACAATGTCGCTGCTTTGCTGTTAGTGCAGGTAGTCTATACACAGTGACAGCTAACATCTTATTAAAAAATATATATAACCGTAGCAGGACAACAGAGCAAGCCAGTTTAAACAAGCAGGAAGGGGGTGGCAAATGGTGTTCACGGGCGCTTTGATGTCCTCAGTGGCCGCGTGGCTCACTGAAAACACCAAGGCGCCCGCGAAATGTAAGTGATCGCAATCGCGATCACACTTCAAAGCGCGGCCGTGTAGCAGGCGAAAGTGAAAGTAGTTTTGGAAGTGCAAACAGTGGCTTTTCAGGCCGCCAAATGGTGCGCGCGCCCGGGGCACATGCACTGTACTTGGAGGCCTGAAAAGCCACTGTTTGCACTTCCAAAACTCGCTTACTATAACTCTCGCCAGAGCAGCGCTAAAGCGCTGTCTCAGGCGAGACCTAAAAAGGAGGGATGCGAAAATGGCTTTGTTGCTCTCTAAAACATAGTGCATTTACACTACATCAATGTTTTACATATTCTTTGTGTCTCAAAAAAATCACATAGTTCACTCACCAGAATTTCTATTGCTACTGAAAATAAATGAGAAAATCCCACATGAAAGGAAAGCAGCTCCCTTGTTATGTCGCAACGAAATCAAGTAGTCTTGGCAGGGCAAAAAGGTATAGTCATGAATATCTCCTGGCTCCAGAACCAAACCACAAGAGAGCTTATTAAATCACAGTCATTTAAATTGGTGTCAAACTAAATCTGCTTGGCTAACTCTCACCGCATTTATGGGCGAAGACCAGCATTGCTGTAATGAAAATGCACACTCAACATCCTCTCCAGCCTGAAGAGTTAGAATCTTCTGTGCAGCTCCCTGCTCGTAATTAGCAGCAGGAAGACAGCTGCCTCTTTTCCAGTGCTTAATGAGAGTGGAAGAGCACACTGGTAAATTCAAGGAGATAATGTTCTTCGTGAGAGGAAACTGGCCTCTCTCCTTCGTCAGAAAAAAGGGGGAATGAAAGGTTTCCAGGAAAATGTATCTTTCCTTTTTAAACGTGGATGGCAAGGTCTGGTCTGACTCCCAACAGTAAACAGGAGCACAGACGAACGCAGATGAAAATCTGAGCTTGGTTGTTTGTTGAAGCAGGAAGGGTGTGGTCCACCAAACCCTCAAGGAACACGAAATCAAGCTGCGCTTTAAAGTCACGGCTGCTTTTATACTTGACGTGGGCTCCTCCTATGCACACCTGCTGCCCATTAGCTCCAGTTTAGGCAGCACAGGAGCGCCAGGAACAAGTGTTTCAGCTCATTTAAAGGGACACAAAGAATTGCAATCCTACTTATGCCTGTTGCTATGTCTAGGTGTGGATTAGTGTGGGGACATATATTGTGCAAAAAGCCTGGGGTGTGACACTACACTTAGCAGTGTAGTGCCAACTCAGGCTCCCTTGCACCACAGGGTAAGGGTGTCGGCATGCAGGGAAAAGATTGTTTATGTACAGGATGGGAGACCTTCCTGTACATAAAGAATCAAAGGCATTTAGCTTTTCCCATGTGTGCTGCACAAGGCAGCACACATGGAAAAAGCAAAAACGAGGAGGAATAATGCATTTGTCCTCGTTTCGCAAAGTTAAGATCAGGTTTTCCATGATCTTTACTTGTGGAACAGACTCCTCTGTATGCTGCCCTTGTACATACATTTTGTGTAACATATGATGATATAGGTAAAATTGGTATTTTTAAATAGGCCATCTCCGGAGTGTCAGTCTGCCACATACAGAAGGTGTGATTACAAACCAACAATGGTGCTGATACACCCTTGTGAGATCTGAAGCAATTATATTGTCTACAGACCATGGAGAACATGATGTTGTTGGGAGAAACGTGACCTTGGGAATGTGTCACACAAGTAGTGTGTGCAAAATGTGCAAATTTGCAAGCAGGATTGTCTTGTGTTGCCAAACTCAGCATTGGTTATGTCTTGTGGCAACAACAGTCAAAGCAGACACAATCATGTATGTGCCCTGAACTGCCTCAATACAGTTACAGGGCATTGTCATTGATGTAGATGTATCTGATGATGAATAGGAAACGTGTGAATTTACGTCTGATTTCAACACACGTTTTTTTCACGTCTCACAGCTGGCAGACCACTGATCACTCAGGGGGACATCGACTCCTTCCGGGACCCTCACGCCACTGGTAAGTTCATCCATTAAATATTGTCATAGTGAGATGTGATGAATATCTGGATAAAGTCCTATATGTAGTAGTATGCAGTATGGGTGAGTATCACATGTACATTGCCTCCAGTGTGATGATGTTTCAAAGAAGTGTGAAGTGTGAACAAATCAGTAAGTGAAGATGGAGCAATGCATATGTCTTCCGGATGTAACTTTGCACATCCCCAGTCTGTGATATCCATGAGCGAAATATCAATGGGTTATGTCACTCCAGCACATGCAGTTGGATTACACAGCGTACAGACAGGAGAGGAGACATGTGAGTGGTATTGGTGATAACTATGACCAGACATGGAATGCGTGTACATCCTTGACTGAGATGACTGTCAATGATGTTCAAATCTTTGTTGCACCAGATGTCATTCACAGAAACCACTACAAAGAGTTTGTCACATCCACAATATGTAAGCTTGGTCAGTGATAACAAATTTATTGCAGCAGGATCCAGAGTCACACTTTATGTGTTGACATCACTGTAATGTAAAGTTAGGTCAAAAGCTAGGATTGCTGGCAATAGTGATTGTCTTTCATCTGATGTGTCATATCTTTGCCATGTTAGTGCATATCACAAGCACAACATTTAATCATCAATGTCACATAGTACAGCATTGTGGGAGCACGATTGCCTTAGCGTTTAGCTGGCTGCCTGAGAATGAAGTGCAAAAGAGCTCTAAACCATCTTTTCACATCATATATTGTGTGCCAAGGTTGGGCGCTAAATATATGCACAAACAAACCTTTGAAGGCCAGCTAGAATGTTTTGGAGTGCGGAATGTGTTATACCCTTGGGATATTGTATCAGTTTATGAAGGATGTATGTCGTTACAACGCACACTTTTACAACGCATGCACTTACAACGCATTTTTTACAACGCACAATCCATTACAACGCATGACATTACAACGCATGACACTACAACGCATTTTTAAAAAATACCTTTACAACGCATTCCATTACAACGCATACTACCATTACAACGCATACCATTACAACGCATAATATTAAATTGCATTTAAGGTAAGTATTAGATAGTATAGGGGTAAAAATTACTATTCTAACTCCAGGGGGTGCAACAGTAGGGTAAGTGTTGGATAGTATAGGGGTAAAAATTACTATTCTAACTCCAGGGGGTGCAACAGTAGGGTAAGTGTTGGATAGTATAGGGGTAAAAATTACTATTCTAACTCCAGGGGGTGCAACAGTAGGGAAAGTGTTGGATAGTATAGGGGTAAAAATTACTATTCTAACTCCAGGGGGTGCAACAGTAGGGAAAGTGTTGGATAGTATAGGGGTAAAAATTACTATTCTAACTCCAGGGGGTGCAACAGTAGGGTAAGTGTTGGATAGTATAGGGGTAAAAATTACTATTCTAACTCCAGGGGGTGCAACAGTAGGGTAAGTGTTGGATAGTATAGGGGTAAAAATTACTATTCTAACTCCAGGGGATGCAACAGTAGGGTAAGTGTTGGATAGTATAGGGGTAAAAATTACTATTCTAACTCCAGGGGGTGCAACAGTAGGGTAAGTGTTGGATAGTATAGGGGTAAAAATTACTATTCTAACTCCAGGGGGTGCAACAATAGGGAAAGTGTTGGATAGTATAGGGGTAAAAATTACTATTCTAACTCCAGGGGGTGTAACAGTAGGGTAAGTGTTGGATAGTGTAGTGTAATATTATGCGTTGTAATGGTATGCGTTGTAATGGTAGTATGCGTTGTAATGGAATGCGTTGTCAAGGTAGTTTTTAAAAATGCGTTGTAGTGTCATGCGTTGTAATGTCATGCGTTGTAATGGATTGTGCGTTGTAAAAAATGCGTTGTAAGTGTAGTGCGTTGTAAAAGTTGCGTTGTAAAGGTTGTTCCCCGTTTATGAACAGTGGTGAGATTTCTTGATTTGGTCCACAAACAAGCTGTTCGAAAGTGTTCTGTGTTGTGCGGTACACTTGGAGAGAACAAGACACCATTGATTATTCAAGTGCATGAAGGTGCAACTTACATCACATGAACAATCAGTGCTGAGAATGTCATCATGTGAATTCAACATGTGCTGCATGAAGCAGCACACATTGATTTGTCTGTACATATTGAAAGGAATGGTCATGTGCAGGAAGGGCCACTCTGTGGCCCTTTCTGATCTTTCACATCAACGTAGAGACACTTGCAGCATTGTGCAAGTGGGCCAGATTATGAAGAAGAAGATAGTGTTTTTAAGGCCATGTGGGGTCAGATACAGGTCTGTACAATACTATTGTAGGTCTGCTTCATACCAGATTTCCAGAAGTTGCAGGGGGTAGCATTAAGTCAAGGATACCAATAGCACGCTCCCCCAACAACCTAGCAAAGATGGCCATATGTATCTAATTGCCATGTTTTGGGTCTGCAATGATGTTGTAAAGCTGTCTCCTTGGGCTCATTCTCCTGGAAGACTCAGAAGCAAATGTACAAGCCTGCCACAATGTTGCCTATTGTTAAGTTGTGGTGGCTAGAGGTGCTGCGCCTCATGTACAAGTCAGTGTTCAGTCACCTAACGTTGTTTTTCCATGTGTGCTGCCTTGTGCAGCACACATTGAAAAAACCCAATTGCATTATTTTTTTCTGTACAGGAAGGTGTTCCTTCCTGTGCATTTACAAATAATAGGCAAAATGCAATTTTGTCACTTGCATGTGTGCTGCATGATGCAGCACGCATGAAAGTGACCGAAGGGCTTTTACAGGATTGTTCATGTGCAGGAAGGAATACCTTCTTGCACATGAACAATCCTCCCCTGCATACAGTCATCCTTGCACTCTTGTGCAAGGGTGTCTGTGTGCAGGGTATGTGACAGCACCATCATTTGACACTGACAGTGTCATTGTGTTGTGACACTACATGTCACATGCCATGCACTGTCATGTCAGTGTCACCATCATGTTGTAACTGATCCTTAATTCAACATTGCATTGTCCATGTCACTTTTGAACTTCACAATCTTTTGTTAGAGTGTAGGCTCACATGTTTTACTGACCTTGTGTTTCAGAGTTAATTGGAGAACATTGACATAGTCATCTGGACTCACATATTGTCATTGCTCTTATTTTACAGACAACATGTTACCAGAGGAGGCCCACGCATTTCAGGTCTGGGAAGAACGATACCTGCACATACGCCAGGTGGCCAAGGGCTATCGTACCATGGCTAGGAGGTACAGAGCTGACCAGGCAGCTGGGAGATGGAAGTCTCTGTGCCCCAAGTTGCACCACAAAGTTTGCAGAGGGACACACATGCCATACCTGGCCCTTTGGATGACAGGCATGGGTCCAGACATGGCCAAAGATTTGCCCATCAGACACAGACACCACACAGCCAACCTGCTGCTACAGGATCCGACACACAGGCAGGTGCCCCCTCAAAGCCACACAGACAGGGGACTGTCACACTGCCATCTGCAGCACCGACTCATGCTGTGGGATTCACAATAAGGGACCGTCAGTGCATGAGGGACATGAATGTCAGACTGGCCATAATAGAAAGGGAAATGTCGGAGCAGAGCACCCACTTCCAGGACATCAAGGCTACCCTGGGTCTCCCATTTTGACATGGACAAGTAGTGACCCACCCCTATTTCGCCACTCCCCCTATTTATTTTTTTATATTTCTAATTAGTAATTGTGTAGGTTTTTAAGTGTTAGGTAGTGTAGTTGTTGTGCAGGAGCAGGTAGTGTAAGATTTTAACAATGTTTTAGGTTTTTTATTCTCTTGATGTAGTATTCTGGGCTAAGTTTCCTTTTCCTTTGGGTGGGGGGGTGATGTATTTGTTGTATTATAAAAAATTAAAAACCAAAAAAATATATATTTGTGTAGGATAAATGTGTGGTTAGTTTATGTTTAGCTAAGATCTATTTGTCCTGTCTGCTGATGCGCTTTAAGGGTGCGTGGGGGGATGATATCTCAGATCTGTTGCTGCGTGTTTTGGATTTGTTAAGATAGATAGTTTAGAGTAGAATTCCCTTAGTTCCAGTTAGTTAAGATTAGGTTAGTTGTAGTAGTGCTTAGTGTTAGTCTAGGGTAGTTAATTTTGTGAAGTTCTATTACATTTTTACTGTTTTTGAATTGTGGTTGCACTTATGTCAGAAGTGCATTGGTGGAGTGGTGCTTTTTGACTTGCATACAACTTATTCAATCACAGAACAATCATTTGAATGTGTACGTGGTGTCATGGCATGCAATTTAGCTGGACGAATATTGTCAGGATCCAGTTGATTTGTGCACAATAAACCTGCATGGATTACAGGATGGCAAATAGGAGTTATTCGCCAGGCTAGGAGCACTCCTTTGTAAATGTTAACATCTTACGTGTGACTCACAGAGTTGTACACCACATTGTTGCACATTTACAACACAATGTAGGAACATGGGCTTGAGCAAACATTGACATTGCAACTCTTATCCATCATGAAAATGGATGTATGAGCTGTGTTTCCCAGATAACGGCCTCACCCTGCATTTCACATGAGCCTGGCGTAGAGTCCATCTACCATGCACAGACACAGGCAGCATTATTGAAATAGGATGTTCCTGTGCAGGAAGGCTCACCTTCCAGACCATACAGAATGTTATCATTTTGCTGATCAAATGTGCACGGCACAAGGCAGAACACAGTTCTACAGCAAAAAGGAGGGCAAATGAAGCATTGGTCCCTGTTGTGCCAGTGTTATACCCACTTTTACCAGCTGTTACATTTGGCATTGCCTCATAGTAATGCCACCCTGGAAACGGTGGTACAGAATCTGATTATATGTGAATTGCCGTGCACTGCAGATAACTAGACACATTGCCCTCTCCTTTCACAGTGAGCACAGCATGAGAGGGTTCCTTATTTTCAAGGCATTGTTAAGCCACGGGAAGTGGCTGACTGAGGACTTGCACTTTAGGATAAGTCCCTATTGCCAACACTACTTCACTGATACAGACATTGTGGTTCCAATAGCGGGTGGTAGATATGTACCATTACAATTCATCATCTATGTGAATCTGGTGTGTGCTCTATCTTGAAATGTGACATGCCATGACCCCCATCACAACAACCTTTGTCCACCCCATTGAGTGTGAGTAGATCTGCCAAGTGAGACTTGTTAGCAATGCTAAATG